>NC_090277.1:25929038-26544807 GCF_040414725.1 Anabrus simplex | reverse complement strand
ATCCTCTCTGAACAAATGAAGTGAGAAAAATGTGGTGATGAGAAGGCTGAATATATGCCTATCAAACACAATACTGTACCCCTAGATTATCATGGAAGAAGTTATGTACATGTTGATCATTCACTTCTAGAGACAGATTCAACAGTGAGCAGATAGTGGTATTCTTTTTCCTGCAAAGTAGAATACTTTAGGCCTACTTTGCTCTATCCTGAATTTCCAACCTTATGGCTTGTGATGCTGTTCCCTAATATTGTCATATTACTGCAATATTTTTTGAACAATTGTAAAAATTACTGGTATATTTAAACTAGGGATGACTATTCTCAAATAGTTATTCATTCCACGAAATTGGATGCATATAACAGTTGATTTTCATTTGAACAACTTGGGTAGAAGAAAGTGGTTCAGTAGTGTATCAGATACAACTCATTATAGACAATCCATCATTCTAAACAGCCAACGGTACAGTATACCTCTGTTCCTCTTGTAAAAATGTCAAATCACTTCAATTTTTGAAATAAATGTATTTTATGTGTTTAAATTTTATTAAACTATTAATCTAATATAACCTGAATATCATAAAATACAAAGTCATGCATGAAATAATAAAAACTTCATCCAGCTCTTTATCAGGTGGCAATGTCTCAAGAATTCCACGCATTAGAGCTATGCTGATGCGCTGAATAAGATAAGCAGATGATCGCGTATCGCAGGAAATCCGAGCAGTTCGTTGGCCGATGTCTTTGATGAAATTTAAGCCCTCGTTATCCCAAGTGGCACTCGTTTCAATGGCTACTGGCAAGAAGAAGAATTTTCCCAACAAATCGCTGTATTTTCTTCTTTTAGCATGTTTCCTATTCGACGGTGTATCTCCGGCACTCAATGAAGAAACAGGAAGATTGGACTGGGCGAATGTGTCGGCACAGGTAATATAAACACAAGAGAAATGAAATGAAATGGCGTATGGCTTTTAGTGCCGGGATATCCCAGGACGGGCTCGGCTCGCCAGGTGCAAGTCTTTCTATTTAACTCCCGTAGGCGACCTGCGCGTCATGATGAGGATGGAATGATGATGAAGACAACACATACATCCAGTCCCCGTGCCATGGATATTAACCAATTGAGGTTAAAATCCCCGACCCGGGCTGGAATCGAACCCGGGACCCTCAGAACCGAAGGCCAGTACGCTGATCGTTCAGCCAACGAGTCGGAGAAACACAAGACAGATTTACCCATTTTCCATAGCACAAGTATCATTCCGTCTGGCCTTTTACCGTCTGAACGGCAGCAGCTAGTGGGGTCTCGTATAGAAGGAACTTATGCTGAAATCAGAGCCCGCAAGATGACATCGTTTGTAGTGGAGTGGCGTATGTGTCTGCCTTTGCTTTTCAAACAGGAAAGGCCATTTAGGCCAAATCGATCAACATAGACACCACAAGCTGATCAGCGGTGAGGCTCGCAGACGGCGATACACACACCACAGCGATACGGAAACCCTCATTGGAAAATGAAGACCAAGAGAAGGCGACGGTAATGCTTGGAGCAATGCAGCAGATTCCGGTGAAGAAGCAGCGAGAAGACGGGATTTGTCTTGGAGACTACTAGTTGGCTGCTGCAGAAGCAAGTGGGGTTGACTGATAAGAGCAGCATCCCATGCTGCTTGAATAGTTCTTTTGCCAATATCAGAGGGATTTACGCACGCCGACCAAGATTGACCACCGAGATGTGCTCTCTTGTAGGGCAGCACCAGGGTCCAGGTGTCCACCAGGTTGAAGATGAGCCTCGACAAGGCGAAGAGGAACGTGGAAGGACGCTAAAATGGCAGAATCTCCAAATCCACAGTACGACAAATGCCGAGGCCTTCAGAACGAAGAAGAAGAAAAGCTGTTAACCAGGCATTTCCGCTCAGGGAGCAATTGAGGATGGTTTCGAGGTAAGTTTTTAACACAAAATCGAATTCCTCCAATAATAGGAAATAACGACAAGACGGAGAACAACGCAGGAAGTACATCAATCACGAGATGGAAAACGAAGCGCGGAGCAAGAAGAAGGCTTAATGTGACGAAACCATGGTAAGCCGTGAAATAAAAGACTTAAGTTTCTTCGTTCTTTCAGCCAATATCCTGCACAGAGCTCCAGGGGAGAGCGCTGCACCAACTGGACGACTATTGGATGTTGTTAAAAGATGAATTGCAGATGCAGAATCATTAAACTTTTCGTACAGAATTCCAGCTTGTTCCCGATGAACGGCAAGAAAACCCACTTCGCACGTACAAAAATTAAGATGTAGACCAGTGTTTGAAGCTTGTGTCCGAATGTTATCCAGAGATGATTATTCTTGTAACCAACAATCTCTACATACTGCTGACTGAATAATTTTGCATTTTGAAGATCCTCACATTAATGATTCCTGGAGTTACCTTATTTGAACCTGTTTCTGCCTTAAAGTACCTATACACACCCTTCCATTTTCACTAAAATTGTATGACTGACATTTATGCTTGCCATCATGTTATCCTTGATGATGCTTGTTGTTTAAAGGGGCCTAACAACTAGGTCACCGGCCCCCATCTTATCCTTAGCTGGCTTCTCTGTTAGATTCAATTTCCTAGTAATTTCCTTCAATTTCTCAGTTTCCGATATACCCTTCAGTCGGGCCGCGGAGCATTCCTCCATTGTAATCCTTTCTGGCTTAATTTGTACTTGGATATTTTAAATAAAGTAGCACAGAGGGGCAGGCGCCTCTCGTGGCGCCCCATCGCATCGACCGACAATCCGGCGGACGCTCTCTCCCGGGACGTGCTTTCTACAGTGCACGCGAGCCTCAACTCTATATAAGCGAGGCTCGCCCCGGGACGGACGTCAGTCGGCTGCTGGTCGGGCGATGGAGCGTCACCTTCTTTAATCTTACTTATATCACGTTTATATCACACCCATGTATAATTTCGGCTGCTATTTTATGTATTTATTTGATTTTAATAAAGCACTTTAGGGAGAGTGTTCGACTGTAACGGCGGTAATCCTCCGGATAGTGGTTCCCCTCGGAGTGGTATGCCACTCCCTTCTCGCCTGCTCTCTTCCTCGGCCGCCGCGGCTCTCGCCAGTGCTTGCTCCATCTGTACACGCGCCCGCCGGTTTTCTATATAAGCCGGCGGGTCCGCGGTCTGGCGAGCAGTCTGCGAGTGTCCGAGGGAGAGAGAGATATTCTTCTTAGTCCTTCTTAGACTCTTTATTTCTCTATTATAATAAGGCGGATTTTTACCATTCCTAACCACCTTTAAAGGTACAAGCCTGTTTTCCCATTCCTCAACAATGAACTTAAACACATCCCAGAGTTTGTTTACATTTTTATTTACCGTCTTCCACCGATCATAATTACTTTTTTAAACTCTCTCATGCCTGCTTTATCAGCCATATGGTACTGCCTAATAGTCCTACTTTTAAGACCTTACTTTCTATCACATTTATTTTTAACTACGACAAAAACGGCTTAATGATCACTAATACCATCTACTACTTCGGTTTCTCTATAGAGCTCATCTGGTTTTACCAGCACCACGTCCAAGATATATTTCCCTCTAGTTGGTTCCATCCCTTTCTCAATCAGCTGTCCTTCCCATATTAGCTTATTTGCCATCTGTTGGGCATGCTTTCTGTCATTCGCGTTACCTTCCCAATAGACATTTGGTAAATTCAGATCTCCCGTTACAATCACATTCCTTTCCATGTCGTTTCCTGCATAGCTGATTATCTTCCCCAATAACTCTGAATCAGCGTCAGCGCTATCCTTTCCCGGTCTGTACACTCCAAAGACATCAAGTTGCCTATTGTCTTTAGAAATGAGCCTTACAGCTAGAATTTCATGTTTGTTATATTTAACTTTATCGTAGGTTACAAATTCTTCTTTCACCAGAATGAATACTCCCCTTCCCACCATTCCTATCCCTTCTCTACGATACACACTCTAGTTCAGTGAGAACATTTCTGTATCCAATATATCATTTCTCATCCATGATTCAACTCCTATTACAATATCTGGTAAGTATATATCTGTTAACTTAATTATATCCCTTTCTTTACAATATTTCTACAGTTTAACACTAATATTTTTGTCATCCCTACTTAACTTCCAGATCCCTGTACCCCCATCACCTCTCCCTAGACCACCGCGTTTCCCTGAATGTACCTCCCTACCACCCTTCCTAACAAATTGTCTAACTTTTACGTACCACTGCAATTTAAGTGAAGGCCATCTGAGCGCAGATCCCTATCTCCTACCCACCCATTAGGATCTAGAGATTTCACTCCCAGTTTCCCATATGCCCACTCCATAGTCTCATTTAAATCCCCAATCACCCACCAGTCAGTATATTTCCTACAGAGTATTCCACTGATAACAATCTCTGCTTCCTTAATCTTCACCCGTGCTGCATTTACCAGATTCCACATATCGCCAACTATGTTGGTACTTATACCAGCTTGCCTTACGCTGTTGGTAACAATGTGAAACACTAACACCTTCTCCTTCCCCCCTCCTTTTCTACTTTCCTCAATATCTTCCTCAATATAATTCCTGGATAACACTCCACCCTGGTTCCCTTTCCTCCACACATTTCCCCACATGTCTAACAGTAGAATCCCCCGTTACCACGACCCACCTCATTTCATCCCCTCCCCTCCCGGTCAGTCCTATCTTTCCTGATAGCTGCAGTAGGTACTTGCTCCTCCCTTTTCTCCCTCCCATGACCCTGTTCCACCTGTCTATTCCTATCCTCTACTCTACATTTCCCTTTCCTACCCTTTCCCCTCCTCCTTACTTCCACACATCTCACCAACAGTTCTCTGTTACTCATATTCCCTCTGTTGTTCTACCTGCAATGACTCGTACCGGTTTCTTACAGACACCTGTCCGGATTTCTGATCCTGAATAGAGGCCTTATCCTGCAATCTCCTTCCCCTTAGAACATTAGACCACCTGTCTTCTACAATCCCCAACTCTCCTTCCTATCCCTCTTTTACACCTACTGTATCCTGTACATTGTTTGAAGGGGCCTACCTTCCTTCCTGTCTTCTGAGAGAATCCTAATTATCTCCCTCAAACTCTCCAACTCTTCACTCATACTCTTCAATGCCTCGCCACACCCACAGTTCCTACACTTGCACTCCTTGGCCATTCTTTACGGATAAATAAAAATAAAAATAAAATAACTTATAATGTTAAAAAATGAAAGGAAAGAAATATTGTGTAGGATAGTACACAAAAATCACACGACAATAAGGTAATTAATATACTGCTACACTACAATACTACTTGGTTGTACTCCATTTTTATTCTACAACACCCTAAAGTGATAAAAAGCCGTTAATTACTGAAGACCGAATTTGTACAGATATCTCTATTATACTACACAAATATTTTACAATAATAGAATAAGCACGCTAATCTATATATATAAAAATGGATGTATGTGTGTGTGTAAATGACACATCTCCTCCTAAACCACTCCAGCAATTTCAATCAAATTTTGAACACTTATTATTTGCTATCCGGAGACGAGCACTGTCTGGGTAAGCCACCTCTAGCCCCCTTAGGAGTGGGGGGGGTAAGGGGGCCAGGTAAAAAAGATAATCGAAAATAGTGTCGAATCCGTAGTTTGTGGGGTCGGTGGTGTGAATAGTTACACTCCCGATTTTTAAAAAGTTAAATTTCTGCTCCCATTTGGGTGGGGGGAAGGGGGCACTGATGATGGATGTATGTGTGTAAATGATACATCTCCTCCTAAACCACTGGAGCAATTATAATCAAAATTTGAACACTTATTATTTGCTATCTGGAGACGAGCACTGTGGGGGTAAGCCACCTCTAGCCCCCTTAGGGGTGGGGGGTTAGGGGGGTCAGGTAAAACAATAATCGAAAATAGTGACGAATCCATAGTTTTGGGGGTCGCTGAGGTGAATAGTGACACTCCCGACATTTTAAGAGTCAAATTTCAGCTCCCATTTGGGTGGGGGCGAGGGGGACTAGCATATAAAATTAAAGGAAAATAGTGTCGAATACATAGTTTTCGGGGTCGTCGAGGTGAATTGTACACTCCGGACTTTTAGTATCAGGAGACAAACCACGTGGGGGTAAGACAGCCCAGGAAACCTTAGCGGTGGGGGGTAAGGGGGTCAGATATACAAATTGACGAAAATAGTGTCGAATCCATACTTTTTGGGGTCGCTGAGATGAATAGTGACACTCCGGGTTTTTAAAGGTCCAAGTTCAGTTTACCAACAAAGCTAAATGCTTAGACAGATTATTATTAGTAGTAGTATGCTCTAAGAGATACACTCGAAAGATACACACAAGATACACTACAATTCTCAACTGAAATGTGGTAATATGATTTTTACCGCTGGTGGATTACTATTATTTCCCCCACTACGCGGGACGGAGAATAGAAGTGTCCTTAATTGATGAAAAATAAGAGGTTATCTACAATAATTTATGTCAAAGCTATGCCGACGGCTTGAATTGCAATATTATTGGGATATAGAAATTGGATTATTAATTTTTACTCGAAGAATAAACGAAGGTGCAAAGTACAAAAGTATGCCGGGAATTTAGATTACAAATTATTTGAATAAAGTAATCAGCTGATTTTTGTACTTGTTTACAGAACTACCATGTGTATGTACTCTTTGATCTCGTCGGAATGCAGCAACAATCGTCAACAATCCAAAGGCTGTTGAGTACCGTAATTATCCAGTGAAATACCGTGTATTCTTTCTAAATTCTTTTAAAATCGAAGTCTACAGGCGAATCGTGTTATTTAATGTAATAAATTATTACCTTCGTGATAGTTTGAACGTCCCTTTGATTCAGCCGGAAAGAGCTTCCGCCTCTCTATGTTATTCTAGCTCGTTACAACTAGCTCTGTTGCTTTGTTTAGTTCCGTACCTCTTGTCATTAAATCATTAGAAACTATATCTAACCTATGCCACCTTAGTCTCCTTCTACTTCCGTTACCCTTCACTACCGAGTCCATTATCTTCTTAGGTAACCTAATCTCCACCATTCGCCTCACATAACCCCACCACTGCAGCTGCTACAAGCGTGCAGCTCCTCATCCATAAGAGTTCATTCTTAACTTAGACTTTACCTCCTTTCTCTGAGTGCCTTCCTGTCATTGTTCCCACCTATTTGTACCAGTGATTATTCACGTTGCTTTCATGTCTGTTAATTCTACTCTTAATTCACCCAGCATTCACTCCCGTACAAGAAAGTTGGTCTGAAAACAGACAGGGATAATGATAGTTTTGTGCGGGAGCTTATTTTTCTGCTTAGAGAATTCTGCTGATCGCTACATAAGCTTTGCTGCACTTTGATTCTATCTCAAAATGTGTGACGTAAAGTCACCTAGCAACAGTTCCTTGACAGTTGAGCAAGGCATGGATCTGTATAAAGAGAGATGAACAAACCATAAAGCTATATGTCATGGTCCTCCATCAATATTTCACATCACAGCCTGCACGGTTGCTAGGTCACCATCAAACATTTTATTGTAAGATATATTTATGGTCATTTGATTTTCCCAGAGAGAACTTTAATATCTTTTTAATATTCATTATTGTTCACTCTTGAGACACAGTTCCCAGAAAATGTGCAGTTCTTGACTCGGTACTACACTCTTGTTTGATCACAGCTATTGTAGTTTCATAGAACTCATTAGTTGCATAAGAGGTGTTGTTCAAGTGTATTTACGTGGAAAAACTCTCCAAAGTTTAGTTTGGGAGCAATTCTCAGCAAACAAGCACTTTGTATGGGTATATGCTTCTGATATCTGGCACTTTACAACTGTCATTTTGTCATCTTAATAGAATGATGGCAACAAAAAGCTTTTTCAGAGTCTGTTTGGTTAAGCTCAGGTGATTATGATCATTTTTAAAATATACACACGGTCAAAACACAAAGTTTTGAAATTGTCTGAGTTATGACCTTCATAACCGTCAGATATTGACAAGTCCTTAAACATTAAACATTACATGGTTCAGTCTGTTATTGTCTTCAATTATCACACAAATTTTAAGCTCTCGTGTTTCAACAGGCCTCAGTTGCGTAGGATGTTAGATCTTTACCCGTGATATTATTTACAGGAGTAAGGGATAGAATTTGCTTAAATGAACCAAATAAAGGGGCACTAGAAATGCCACTAAAATTTTTGCTGCTGATGTATACTATGACTGACCTCAACACCATTGAAGACTTCACTCCGCCACACATACCCAAAGTTCCTATTAACTAAGTCACATTTTTTCACATGTTCCTAGTAAAATGAATGGTGGACTTCAGAAAGGGAAGTTTTCAGTGAGAAGTATACTCGCTGAAATGTTCTGGCTATGATTTTGTTTTTAAACTATGATAACTACTGGCTGACTCCAAAGTTATTTAAAAAAGCATACAGTATCATGAGAAGTGAATAATTTCGTAATAGATAGATGTAAGTCCTGCACATAGGAATAGTCTTTTGAGTTTTAGCCCAAAGACACGGTATGAAGATCCTTAACATCAACTAGAAATTACAAATTGATCAGTATTTTCGTTTATATACATCTAACATACAAGAGTGAGTTGAGTTTTATGTCAAGTGAAGCTTTAAATGTAACCTAAAAGCTTTTCAGTCTGTGGAACACACAAGTTCAATATAAACGTTACAATACAATATATCTGTAAAAACACATTATTAAACAAAGAGTGATATGTTTCGTGTTTTAGTGCTTCTAAGTGTTTGCGACATTCTCCTCATCCTGCCTAGCAGGCCTTATCTTGAACGCGCGTTTAATAATAATAATAATAATAATAATAATAATAATAATAATAATAATAATAATAATAATAATAATAATAATAATAATAATAACGATAATAATAATGATGATAATAATAATAATCATAATAACGATGATAATAATAATAATAATAATAATAATAATAATAATAATAATAACGATTTTTTTACGAGGGATTGTGGAAAATCTTCAAAAGACACTTGTGAAGGGTCCGCACTCCACAAGTGTGTGGGATTCTTACCCACTAAAAACCACACACCCTTTTTCCACGATGTGTATCATCACCCCGGAACCGCTCTCGCATTACTTCAGGGTGATATCGTGCTTTGTCTTTCAGACGTCTTCTTTCTTCATTTCTCCTTTACGAACGTTCGTATGCTTCCAAATCCTTCTTCTTCTGACGTACACTGCAACGCGATCCCAGGATTTCTGGTTTCGCAGCATCACCGAGATAATATTATCTGTTGTCAGTTCTCCTAGTTCAGTTTCCACACATCTTCTCTGAATCGTCCAATGGCCGCATACAAAAAAGGTGTGAAATACGTCGTCAATGTCATCACAGTATATGCATGCTGCGTCACTCGCTCTGCCCACTTTATGCAGGAATTTCCGGAAATATCCATGCCCTGTTAGAAGCTGCGTGAGGTAGTAATTTACTTCACCATGGGCCCTTTCAACCCAGATATCCAAGCGTGGTATCAGTCGCTTGGTCCATTTGCCTCGAGGGTCACTTTCCCATCTGAGTTGCCATAGCCTCATCCGTTGACTGAAGGCACGCTTCTTTGCACATTTCTTTCCCAGCTCTCCTTGGGTACGCCAGATTTCATGTCACTCCAATGCAAGTAGGTCTATTGGGGATATTGCTGCCACCGTGAGGATTGCAGGTTCGGAAACCGTGCGGTATGCACATGCAATACGTATAGCCGCTCTCCGTTGTACGGCAGCTATCCTTCTCCGATACCAAGCAAATCTCAAGGATTCAGCCCAGATTTCAGAGCCATATAGGAGCACTGACTGAACCGTCGACATGAGAAGATGTCGTTTACTGGATTTCGGACCTTTAATATTTCCCATTAGTCTGCTAAGTGCAGTCACGTATTTTACTGCCTTGTCTGTCGCTCTCTGAATATGATTCCAGAATGTGAGCTTGGAGTCAAGTGTCACTCATAGGTATTTTGTGCTCGCAGATGTTTCAATCACTAACTCTCCAACAGTCATTGGTACAAGAGTTTCGATCCTTTTACTTGTCAGAAGAACTATCTCCGTTTTGTGTTCGGCTAATGTTAGACTGTGGCTCATCATCCATTCTTTTATGCGCCGCATCACCTGGTTCAGTTTGATTTGAGCCATTTCAACATTACGAGCTACTATCAAGGCGGCCACATCATCAGCGTAGCCCACAAGCTTCGTGTCCTCGGGCATCTCCAAACGTAACAAGCCACCATACATTATGTTCCAAAGATCTGGACCAAGGATCGATCCCTGCGCTGCACCAGCCGTCAGATGTTTTGTCTTTTGTCCATCTTCCGTATCATACAACAGAGTGCGATCTTTGAAGTAATCTCTCATTATGCGCATAAGATATTGTGGTAGCTTGAAAGTTTCCTCAAGAGCTACCAACATGTCGCTCCATCTTGCCGAATTGAAGGCATTCTTCTCGTCCAGGGCCACAAGAAGTGTCAATTTACGGGAATGGTGGTTGCCCATTTGTGCCCTTTCTGCTGTATTCACCACCTCCCACACCGCATCTAGCGTCGAGTGTCCTCTCCGAAATCCATGTTGGCGAACAGATAGATCTCCTGCTAGTTGAACTGTTGAGAGGATTCTGGGCTGCAGAAGTTTCTCCAGGCCTTTTCCAGCTGTGTCCAGCATACATAAATGTCTATAACCGCCAAGTTTTCCTTTGCTGATCAGAACCAAATGAGCCATTTTCCATCGGGGACTAAAAACACCCGTTTGCCGGCAATGGTTGTACATATTCAGCAACAGTTCTGGACATAGTTCTGCTATTATCTTTAGCACTTCTGTAGGTATACCATCTGGTCCTGGAGTTTTCTTGTTTCTAACAGAGCTAATAGCTTTATTCAGCTCTTCTACAGTGAAGAGGGGTATATCATCCAGTTCCTTTTCGTCGTCACAGTCAATCCTCTCTGGATGGTCTGGGAATAGTGTATCCACAATTTGTTTAATTGTTTGCGGATCCGCACTCGGCGTTGAAAATGTCCCGAGTTTCTTCATTACAATCTTATAACCTTGTCCCCATGGATCATCTTCTACTTCTTTAGCCAGTGCCCACCATGTATCGGCTTTACTTTTTCTGATTGCATTACGGAGTTCCTTCTTCGCTGACTTGTACTCCGCTGTGACTGAGGTATTCTCTTGACTGCCTCTCATCCTCTGAGCCCTGCGTCGAAGTCGCAGACAATTCTTTCTCAGTTCAGCAATCTCTTCGGTCCACCAGTACGCTGGGCGCTTGCTATTTCGCGGTCTCCTTCGGGGCATTGAGGCGTTGCATGCTTGATGGATTAGCTGCATAGTGAGTTCAACACATACACCAGCTGCTTCTTTCCCTCTACTAGCAGAACATTTTTCAGTTATGTTCTCCATTCCATTCCGTATTACATCAATGAACGTTTCCTTGTCGATACCGGCTACGTTCCACCGTGCTGGCCTGCGCAAGATGTTTCTTTCTTGAGGAGATTCTTGGAGCAGTCGAAAGATGATATATTGGTGATCGCTTCCCGTGTAGTTCTCAATCACTTGCCATTCAGAAATCTTAGGCGTAATATCCTCTGATGAAAAGGTTACATCCGGTATTGTTCCCTGACATCCTGGCCGTCGAAATGTTGGCACATTTCCAATGTTGTTGACCACCAAACCTGTTCTGGCTGCCATCTCCATTATACGACGTCCTCTGGAGTCTGTTTGTGGCATGCCCCATTCCAACGCTTGAGCATTTACGTCACCAGCGACCATTAGTTTTTTTTTTCATTCTGCGTATTACATCCTCAAGACCATCAAGTTTCACCTGAAAGTTGGAAACAGATTCATTTGGCGTAAAATAACAGCTTACAATAGTGATTCCCCCAGTCTGTACCCAAACAAAACCGTCATCGCATCCATGCTGTGTTACTGGGACTTTTCCTAGATCTGGTATCCAAATTGCAGCTGTTCCGAGGTTATCCACAAACCACCCTGGATGGTCCCTTTCTTGATATGGTTCGCTAATAATAACGATGTCTACTTCCATCTCGTAAATCAGTGGCGTCATAAGATCGTTAACTGTTTGACTCCTGTGCATGTTTGCTTGAAGTATTCGCATCATTTACTGTGATTTTTTGCCTTCTCCAGAGCTTCACGAAATATTGCACTTGCTCCCGATCCAGGAATGTGATTTCGTTTAGCTTCATTGACACCCTTGTCTGTACAAAGCATACATCGTGGATTGTTCTTTTTACAGTCTACTGCCTTGTGGCCAGATTCTCCACACTTAAAACAGAGCTTACTTCTGTCGGGGCCTGTGCAGTTTCTTGCCAGGTGACCATATGATAGGCATCGGAAGCAGCGAGGTAACATTGTTCTAGTTCTTACTCTGCAGTATAGCCATCCTATCTTAATTCTTCCTGCTTCCAGTAATTTCTGAGCATCCTCGTCTTTGGTATCGAAGATGGCAAGTTTCTGTCCCCAGCTGTTTGGTTTCGAGGCCGATATTTTCAATTCACCATGGGGATTTCCGGAATCTCATCTTACAGCTTCCTCCACGTCTGCGGCGGTAGTGTCGTGATCTATGTCTCGAATCTCCAGTGTAGTTCGGGGGATTAAAGCCTTTACATCGCCATCACGTCCGAGGGCATCTCTCAGAGAATTACTGAATATCTCCCTATTTTCAATCTTAGTTGTTTTGTTGAATTCAAGAAGAACAGCTCCAGCTCTTGTTTTACGGATGGATCGAATGCTTGCTCCACTGTCTTCCGGCTTCACCCTGTTCCTGATATCCTTCAAAACATCAGCGAAAGTCTTACCGTTCATCGGTTTGATGATTACGGCTTCTGTACGACTCCTAGATTTAGAATGAGGTCGTTTCCCACTTTCGTTAAGCACTGTAGTTTCAGGATCATTACTGGCCTGTTTCGTTGGAATATCTTCGTGCTTCCTATCCTCACTCTTCTTCTTTCTTTTCTTCTTTGACAGAAACGTCTCCCATTTTCCTTGATCTTCCTCCTCCGAGTCATTTGTCACTAGTGATGTCTTGGACAATTCCTTATTCTCCATGGTAATTGGTCTCTGCTTTAGTTCTTCTGCAGATTTCTTCCACGACATCCTGCATGTTGCTCCAGCCTCTAAAGCTTCTTCCAGCTTCATGAGGCCATTCTTTATTTCCGTTTTGAGATTTTTTAGAGGAATAGCCATTATGTTCTTCAACAGTGATCTTGCAGTCTCAAGATGCACCTCTTCTTTGTATTGACTCTCCATTATCTGCCGACTGATATCATCAATCAGATTTAGGTCAATACTCCTACCATTTCGGCCATTGTGGATACTTTCTCTTGATACACTAGGGAGCTCCCCTGTATCACACAGAATGTCTGCTTCTGCCATCATGCTAATGTGAGAGTCTAGCTGGCCGTGTCTTGAGTCAAGGAGATGAAGTTGTGAGTAGGCGGCTGGGAGCGCTTACACTATAAAGCGATCGTCTATCTACCGCAGTGTACCTTCTACGTGATTTTGATCTTTGGCAAGATGGCTGCTCACAACAGGATTATTTCACCGCAAACTTTTCAATATTTCACTCAATATGCTGTCGTTCCAGTTGTAAGCAAACACATCTACCATGCAATGGGGCTTAAAATAACCATGCAAGCTCGTTTCGGTATGTGCCTTCACAATATAATATTATTATATTATAATATTATATAATAATAATAATAATAATAATAATAATAATAATAATAATAATAATAATAATAATAATAATACCACGCTACTGGTCAATATGAAAAAATCCTAAAATTGATGCTACCAGCGATGACGAGGTTTCAGTTATTTTGAGTTTTATACTTACAATATTTTTCTCATTTAAAAACTCCAAAAATCAATACTGTTCGCAACCATCGTGATGCTCGTAACATAACGTTATGTCGGCACCAAAAAAATATAATAGGATAGAGATGGAAGTCAATAATAAATTTTGGTTCAAGGACAGATGGTCCCTTGCAATGCGCATTGTGTACAATATCTTACTATTATTATCAACAGATAGCGCAGAGAAGTGACATCCGCCGTAGGGTTATGCTCACCACAATCCCTCTCTCCCTCCACCTTCCATCCTGTTCCTCCACCTCCTTCACCACTCCCCCTCACCTACTACGAAGATTATAATGCAGTACTACTATGTCCAATATTCCCAATACATTATAATTCATATACTTTTACTTTCAAGTACTTGTTATGCCCTAAATAATTATAATGATCTGATACCCTTAGTTCGTACGGCATACTATGTTATTGAGAGCATAACCCCATACATCGAAGTAGTTTACCTTGAAGTGAATGATTGACACTTTACCACAAAGCTGATATTATGACAAATATTCAATTCCTTCAAAGGCAAGGCAGAAGAGCATAGCATAGGCAAGATACGGGAATCACATCGGTATCCAAGGACCACATTAAAATTAAAATAACAGAATTAAGTGCACTGTGACAGGAAATATATATAAATACATTAATAGAATCATTCAGCTTCCAGCCCCTGAGCTGTACTCAAACAGGAAATACAGGATTTCAGGAGGACTGGCCAAGATATATTTCTAATAAACAAGCACAAGGAACAAAGATTTACAGCACAGGCATATGGGCACTTGGAATTCAAACAACACAAATACTGTACCATCATAAGAACTATCGCTTAAAATCGATATTAGCTCGAAAAATGTGAATCGATTGCGTAAATTCGGATTGAGTACGATCCAGTAATATTATTTCCATAATACTAGATGTTATACGACTTATTCTTTGTCATAAGCTTCTACTGATTGAGGTTAGACTTGAAACACTTCACTTCGAGGCAAACGGCTTTTAATTACAAAAATCGCTCTTTTCATGCCCACTTGCCTGCCATCTACAGAACTTTCGTAAAACTATCTACACGTTGTGAATGTCCTCGAACACCATCTAAAATTTTACACTGGAACTACCTGAAGCTAGCTACAGTTTGGAACCATAATCCCCATTAGAAATTCGCCGGGGTGGTCAGCACACGGCTAATCACAGTGACAGTGTATGAAGTAAGAGTCGTTACTCGTAATTTTTAGATATCAGTGAAATTCACAGTTCACAAAGTATCACCCATCACTCCTAGTGAATATTGCAGAGAGGTTTGGGTTTAAATCCAAGCTTTAGGCACGCAATCTAGTGATTGCTGGGCAACATACTGAATGTGTGACCTCCTGCCACTGTCTGTACATGTCAGGCCTTACTACAGGAAGTGGGTGGAAAAGCAGATGTTGCTGCCGAATCACAGCAACATTGGCAACCATTCCACAAATTTGAGAACTAAAATAATAATTTCGTGTGGCTATTTCTAGCTGAGGGTGGGCAGCATCTGCCATGTGTAGGTAACTGCGTGTTATTGTGGTGGAAGATAGTGTTATGTGTGGTGTGTGAGTTGCAGGGATGTTGCGGACAGTACAAACACCCAGCCCCCGGGACACTGGAATTAACCATTGAAGGTTAAAATCCCTGACCCGCCCAGGAATCGAACCCGGGACCCTCTGATCCGAAGGCCAGTGCGCTGACCATTCAGCCAACGAGTCGTCATGCATGATCTGATGAACGTAGCAAGAGAGAATAAGTACTAAAATGGTCATCAGTTCTCACTGCTAATCGATCATATTTTTATGTTGCTAAATAATGAAATGTTTAATGAAATCTTGAGTTACTGCACAGACACCATCACTTTGGTAGAGATTGAGAACTGTTCTATGAATCTCTCACATCGCAATACATCTGAAGTGTTTTATGCTGTGTCAAGTTCATGCTAAATGTATTCATTATTTCATGACGAAAACTGTGTAAGCCTTGCGGACCACGGGTCTCCGACCCCTGGTCTAGACCAAGAGGCAAATAAATCAAGAGCAAGGAAATTGGAACAAGCTTACCAAATGACAAAGCACACCTGTAATAAGAAGAATCTCTCCATCAAAAATAAATTCAGGCATTATAAGACGGTAATTAAAGCAGACTGTCTCTATGCTACAGAGTGTATGCTCTCCATGAAATCGTCAGAAATATAAGAGCTGGAGATAAAGGTAAGGAGGATTCTAAGAAAAATCTGGCGCCCATTAAAGACTGAAAATTGTTAGTTCAGACACAGGAATAATGAAGCACCTGTAGAAAAACAATGAAACTAAAAGAATCTCTGATGCGATCAGGAAGAGGGGAGATAATTTCTTAAGTCACATGAGGATGGACAATACCAAACTCAGGAGACCTATTTTTAATCATTTTACAAGAGTAAGAATAGCAATAAAGAGAGCGGACATAACAGAGGCAGTAATCGGGCTGAATTACGCTTATCTGAGAAACGTCTTACTCAGTTACAATTACTTTACAGAACACTGCTGACATGGAGCTGTAACAATACCAAAGTTGGCACGGAAGAAATATTATTATTTTTAGCATTGAGATCATCACTATGACAGACAAAACGTCTTGGACTGGAGGATTCGAAATTATCTTCAGCTCTCATCATTTTCTTTGTCCGGTTTGCTGAATGTTCTGTGTAGTCATCTTCGGTTGATATGGCCCAGGGGTCTATTCCTGCCCGGATCGGATATTTTAAACCTTGAGTGGTTAATTTCCTTGCCTCAGGGACAATGCAACTCACACAATAATACGCTGTTTCCCATACAATAGCCATATTATATTATTATTGTTAATGACTTGTAGCCGTTCAAATACTTTATCATCTACTTTACTGGGAAAATAACTGGTTCTTCGAATTCTCATCATAATTTATTTTCCCCCCGTTTCTGCTTCCTTGCGATGTATGTAAATCACTCAGCAGCACCCGGTGGGGTCGGGGTTATGGTTACAAATTTCTGATAGAACGTAATGTGGTCAGGAGCGTATTGAATGCGACACGGTCCCCTCAAATAAAACGTAAGAACCTATGAATTATTAGTATAAATTTAATTACAGCAGGTAGAAACAATGCAACATATTGAAAAGTTATATAAACTAAGGGATTATTCGTTATCGTAAGATTACTTTTTAAATGTTTTACAGGTTGTATTTGTCTGCCTCCGTCGTTTAAGGGAACTCGTATAGGTCCAGATCAGCAGAGATGTTCCCTTTTTACAGTTTATTAACGTATGAATCATTCTGTTTAATGTGGCGTTTGTTTCATTCTAATGTTCGAATCTTTACAATTTTAAATAATGTTTTTAATATATTGGTGCACTTCTATGTCAAGACTCGTTTTGCGCTATGTATTACAGATTTACACGTATATCAGGGAACATTCACTCTACACGGCTGTGGTTTGGCGTGTTTTGAAGAGAAATATCTGTTTTATTATTTGGTGACCCTGTATGAGCTGCAATCGCACGATGCAGTGTTGTTTTGTTGGAGGATTTTAAAGCTTCTATTCTCTATTAGGCGAGCTTTACCGAAACATTTACTTTTAAATGAAAATTACTTAAAATCACATTTTCCGAAATAAATGCTCCCTTTTCTGAGAAACTACTAGGTGCATTTCGGTGAAATGTTTATGATACTGTTCAGGTAGTACGGATCTACTTTGGTTGACATTTGATGAATAGTTTGTTTTTTACAATAAAATACCTGCAGAATTGTTAAAATTGGGGATTTTTTTTAAAAGTCCTAACTTTTTTCGCAGCACATATTTTAAAGCCATTCTACATCAGTGTATGCAAAAGACATGAGTTAACATCACTTAAAATTATCTTTCTACATTCAATGGCTACTGAGACAAACGTTCATTTATTTAGCTACTGAAACATTGGCGAGATACAGCATTAACGTCTAAGCTGCTGAGCTACGAACTTAGATGTTCGTACGTAACAGGTTTCACTTTTCAGTAAATCGACACCGATGTCTTGGTTATAACAATTTATTCCAATATCAAAATAAATACATAAATACATAAAGAACGAAATTAAATCAAATACTTTTCAAACAAATTTTGGAAAATATCAGAACGCACAACTGATACGCCTAGTATATTATTAACTTCGCACTCGTTCATAATTGAGTCGACCTATAGTTACTACACCAACTTCCTATTTGCTTTATACATTGTTGTCTACTAAATGTGCATCAAAAGTTAAGTGCTGAGCAAAATTTGTGCATAATACGATCTCAGATGCACTACACATCAATAAAGTATCATTTTCTAACTAAAATATAATATTTCGGTAATATTTTCATTGTTTGTCAATAATTTGATGCAGGAGCGTGTCGCGGTGTTACGAGAGGTGGCAAGGGCTCAGCAAAATAAACTGCTGCCAGATGCAACCAAGTGGCAATTCCCCTATTAACAAATTGCAAAAAACAAACAACTATTTCGACTGATTCCACAAAACCGCCCTCATCATTGCCGGGGCATACAGTACGTTTTGCGAGAAGACTGCGGTGCACTTTACAGGCCCGAACGTTACGCCCCTGTGTGTCATTGATACAAGTGAATTATGTCGATTTTCAGATTACAGCATCGGTACACTAAGATACAGAACAAGAACAATACGATCAAGTTCAACATTCTTACAGCGAACTGTATGTTCACTTCACAGTCTAAAATCCAGTTTATGAGGCTTCTTAGAAAATACTGTATATTCAACAGTTCTGTGTCTCCTATACTTCATTGTCGTTTCTATTTATTTTTGTCTTACAACAACCCCATTGCGAGGGTGTGTGTGGTTCTAAACCACAGTCAACCCCCTGGCCACACCCTTGCAATTAGTAGAAAGTAACAATGATTACACTCTTGCTTCAATAAGTAAATATCAAGTATTTAAATGTTACTTTGTTTGTAAAAGTAAAAATTACAATAAAAAAATGAGTGAGGGTGGAATCGTTACACGTAACCTGATCACTTGTACCAAAGGCGTAACCAGTCTTTGCGCGGAAGTGGAGGGGTGGAGGGTTGAAATCTCCCGCGGATATTGTACAAAAGGGAAATAAACAGAAATAAACTAATAACAGGTCTGAGAGTCATGCGCGCGTGCAGCACACTATCAACTTCCTTACGTTCTGTCAGCATTTTGTGAATATTAACAAACCCCCACCCACCCCCACCCCACCGATCCTGGCTACGTTACCGTCTTCTACTTAATTACCCACTTTTCAACTCTGAATACAGGAGAAATCACGTTTCAGGAGATTGATACCAAATTTCAACGTTTCCCAGGAGAAGGTAAAGAAGAAATAACATCAGGACAGAAGAAAGGAGGTAATGAAAGCAGTGGATTATTTTGCGAGCCCCAAGTTGGCTACAGCCGAGAAAAACTTTATTATTATTATTATTATTATTGTTATTATTATTATTATTATTATTATTATTATTATTATTATTATTAATATTATTACTATTGTTGTTGTTGTACCTGGAGGTACACCTCAACTCCGCTCATTCAAGAGAAGCGACTTAAAGAACGCTACCTCTCTAACAAAACGTGAAACATCTACGGCATGAAGTTGGGACATTGACCGGAATATGTCACCATTGAAGTATTGAGTAATTGTGTTATTGTGAAGTTGCCTAAACTGACTGGATTTCTTTGCTTTGTGTTTGTTTACTTCAAGAAGTTTAAACTTTCTTCCATACATGTCATTACAAAAACTGAGGTCATGCACTCTGGTGTAAGACGGAAGAATTAGTGATTTAAAGAAGTTGTTTGTTCGCATGTTTCCCAACTAAATTAATGTTCATTTATATTGTTATTTCAAGGTCTGCAACACTTCTTTCTCATTCCGCCAGTTGTTGAATCTGGCCAATCATGAATTTTCTGTAATTAATTTTCAACCAACCACACATTTCTTGTTCATTTTGAATTTGCCAAAAAAAAAATAAGAGGGCGTGTCCAGACTTTTTGCAGAACCCTCTCGAACCATCCCCTTGGGCATATAAGCTGCGGCTTTCAGGCTACCTTGTCTTTGGATCGCTGTGTTTCTGAGAGGGTGTGTGTTAAGTCAGGAGGCGGGGCGCCTAATTCTTCGCCAGGCAGGCCATCAGCCAAGGTAATGACCACCAGTCTTATTTTTCTCTAGCTACCTCCGCAGACTTACACGAAGGGAAAGTTCAAATTTCTAATTATGTAACCTCATGTTTTCTAAAATATAAACCTTCTTTCAGCTAATGTAAAATTTCATAAATTCTTAAAACTGTAAATCGGGGATAGAGAGTGCGTTACCCTCTTGAGTTCCCCTTCAATTTAATTTGAGGTGACTACGATTTTGTAACCTTTTCTCTTTTCTGTAAAGTGTGAGATTAACCTCCATTCTAGTCACCTCAGTAGCTTGGGATTAGCCTCTGCATCATCCGGCCGAGAGCCCGATTAGGGTTTTTAATGTTCTAGGAGTGCAAGTGTACGCCTCCATTCATTTTGTGTTCCAGCCAGTAATTCAACCTGTTCTTATTTCCAAGAAGGCCCATTAGTTTGGGTAATTGATACCCCTGTGTAAAAATTGTAAAAGTGTAAGATGGGCCTAGAGAGGCCGGAAATGTATAAGATTTTTGATGTAATGTTGCCTTGAGTAGGCTGTAAGAGCGCCGTCTCCTTGATTAATGTTGGAGAGCATGTAAGATCTTTTGTGAGATTTTGAATTTCCTGTAATAGTGAGGGGTGCCTCTGTAACCTTTGGAGCAAAGTGCTCTTGAACTGGGAGATTTCTGTTCCTGTCTAAATAAATTGTAAATTTGTAAACTGGGGGCTTGAAGCCCAAAATTGTTAAATTCCCTATTCTGGGGTTCTCTATTGTAATATCCAAATTTGTCATTGTTATTTCACCTGGTGAAACGTTGTGAAGTTTGTTTTTGAAAATAAATATAACCTATGTTAAAGTTTTAATTTAATTTTTGATATCGTAAGTAGACCCATTCCACCCAGCACCTTCTTTCACCTCTTTCTGCTCCGCGGAATCTCCGTAACAATTATTATTATTATTATTACTATTATTATCATTATTATTATTATTATTATTATTATTATTATATCCGTAATTTCTCAACCAAGTGGGAAATGTTTCATTAAATCAGTAGTGAAACGGTGTGAATGACGGAACTTGTCTGCGACTTCAACAACAAAGGGGAGCAATGCATCGGTGTCGGTTTATCTCGCTCATGTCGAGGCCTTGCATTATGTAATAAGCTATGACGTACTTCCTCCATGAATCTTGGTCTCGGCGTAGGCGTCCGTCATACACAGTGACCTTGTACTTAATCAGTTGTTAAATGAGAGCATACAGTTCGTCGTAAATAAGAATAACACCACAAATACACGCAAATTGACGTATCAGACAAATAAAGAGAGTAATATTAAAATAAATTACAGAAATATGAACGTTCGCCAAGGCACTCTCGATTGAATACGACATACACGAAGCACGACACCTATTTGAACACCACAACGCAAATGAATTTTCACCTTAACGAATTTTTAGACATATAATTCCGAAATGTTAGTGAAGCAAACGCAAAACATTTAATATATTTCAGATATGGTACAAGCTCAGTTCACAGAAATTCCCTCTATCGAAACTTGGAACACTAATTTTTTAAGTCGTCCGGAAATTCTTCTCTGAAGAACGAATCAAAGTAATGAAGTATACAGGAATCAAATGTTAAGATTTCGGTTCTTAATCTCTTGAGCTGGCGTTCGTTCTCCTTCATGTTGTTGACGGGGTACGAGTGCTACGTGTCTGAAATTAAAGTATTGAAAATAAAAGAACTGAATTCTACTTGACAAGTGAATTTAATGAAATAAAACTCGTAAACAAATGAACAATTAATTACAACTTTTTATCTTAAGATCATTATTAAAATTAATGTTAACAATAATGAATTTACTCGAACCCAGGTTATTCTAACATAAATCCATACACAAAAATATGTCAAACAATGTGCATTAAGACTTCAAACAGATCTTAGAGATGAAATGTAATAAACCTACCACACAGAAACTGTGTTAACAGATGTCATTATTATTTACTGTAACTCGTTACTGAAGGCTGCCATTAAACAGACTTTTACACTTTACTCTCAACATGTTCCACGAATACCACTGGGGCACTTGTCTTGATGAAAGATTTGACAAGAAAGATTTGACATTAACTGCAATTGCTCCTGAAAACAAATAATCATAGGAGAATAAACTTCTCAACTTCAGATCAATTTCTTCAATACTTTTGTGACTGGATATCAAATTAGGCCTTTCATAACTTTTCTAAAAATAATAAATTGAAATCCCATTACAAACTAAACTTGAAAGATAATTTCACGGACTCTAAAACTAGGTAGGACAACACAGTTATTTAATTCTTTATATTTCTCGTAAAAAAATAGCATTACTATTTCGACACGAGTAGAATTTCTCCACTTCGGTTGGACCTTAAATTCCCTGAAAATTCTAAGCTTCATTTCATTATTGACTTCGATTTCAGTGTGCATCCTCCTGATTTCCGTCCATCTCTGAACTGAAGTACTTGGCAATCATGAACAGCTGCTTATTTACATTTTCTAAGAACTACGACCATATTCAAAATTGGTGCTCGCATTAGCGAAATATAATTGTTCGAGTCGCTCATCTCTCTTCATGACAATCACTAATGGGGTCTGGAGATCGTCTTTTGACGCCTTTACAAACTGTTTACCTAGACGTTCAAAGGCGGTACACATCACAATGAAAATTCTTCACCTAAAACACTTTAATATTAATTTACAGGGAACAACACCAGAAAACTATACACACTAAGCTTGATCGTTAACCGCACTTGTTTCGAGCCTTCCTAGAATCCACCTGCTTCGTTCCGTCACGGTTGGGCTGACTTACTTGACCTACTTAGCTCATCAGTGGGGTGACAATATTTACAGCTAACGTCTGTACTTGAGATACAAAAGCTATGTCTATCAAGTACCGCAAATATCACTGCAGCTTGGGTTGTTCTTATTGTACTGAGGTTTTATAAAATAATTGTTTCAAAGTTGGTTCACCTGGTGGATCCATGGCGAAATATATTGGAACTTTCGTACTGTACATTTATGGAAGAAAACAAAGAATACAATTCTCCACAACTTCACAAACACGAATGAAATAAGGCAGAGTCCCGTAGTAGGACTCTCTGACAATCCCTAAGTATTGTGAATACGACTGCAGCTCGGAGTAGCATGAATGCTGCTTCGTCCGGCGAAGACAATTGTGCACTGTTCTGTATGGATCAGTCCTATTGCGTGTCGCTTTGCGACAAGATGGCTGTAGTGATTCTCCGCTGTCATCTACAGAATTCCTTCTCTCGGGCTCTTTTGCTTCACTGACTGATGGGTTCCACTATATCTAAACTTTCCTTTCCTCTTCATAATTTTAGGTATTACTCTTGCACGCTGAAGGCTAGGTCTCACTTATGCCTTAATTCCATTATTTTGCTGAGCATCAGTGGAACACAGTTTCTTTTCTCAAATATGGGTGCCGCAGGGAAACGTGTGCAGCATTGAGATATGCGTTTTTGCACGATTCGATATTATTTTAATTAAGCTTATTACTTGCTGGGAATTATAGTTGGTTTCCAAATTATTTAAATTTGTTAATTTATTACGCTTTACTTCTTAATTCATATTTGAAGTAGTCCTTCTTTTTCTAAAACCAGCCAAATAGCGAAAAGCTGTGTTTCATCCATCAGTCCAACGAGGTCATAACTTTCTCCCCCTCTCTTACGTTTTCTGTGCATTATGGAAAAGAAGTGTTGCGCCTTAATTTGTAACTTGCTTTGCTGTTGCGTAATAAACGATGGGGACAATATACTTATCTAGAGAGAGCGAGTCAATTTTTATTACTGACTCGAATGTGAAGTAATAATGATCGTGTAAATAATTCTACGTATTCCAATATATTTGAATAAGTTCTTATGCACACTTCTGTTATTGATTTAACTTTGATTGATTTGATATTGATTTAAATAATTCAGAATAGGCATAAAATTACTACTAACAACCGTATTTTAGCAAGTTTTGGTAGTAATTCTTCAATTAACACATGAATTTTCGAAATTGTTAAGATGTGATTCTGAATTTTCAGAAGAGTAGTTTAAACAAAATACATATAACACTGTGGAAAACTTTAATGTGCATTTAAATCATTATTCAGTCCACGTTGTTCAGTTTTACATAATTCTAGCACATATTTACAGTAGGCCATGAAAAAATAAGTTGAAGTGCTACAAACAAGCAGAGTCACATTAAATTATTGTAGTCAATCACATTAAAACATTCGTATAGTTTACCACTTATGTTACATAAATTATAGTACTCGGCAAACACTCCAATGCCATGTTCTGTATGTCATGCAACATTTCTACCCATATTGTATATTATCTGAGTCACAAGTCTACTCTTGGAAAACTGAACTCTGAATGCCAGATGTTACATGGGAAGAACTGAGACAACACTTTGGCATGATATTCTTCATTTCATTGAATATATCCCATTATAAGCGAAGTACATAATCCGCTACTTTTTGTTGACAAAACTTGGGTCAAATTAGAAGCGAGCCGTAAAGCTGAGATGTAGCTCGGGAAGTCTATTAACTCCGCCCACAAACAGCACTAAATCTGATGGAAAGTAAACAAATGTAATCCAGAAGTGTGGGAATAAACAACTAAATCCAAATTACGAATGAAGTGTGTATTTTGTCTCAAAAGAAATTAGGGCAATGGTGAGTGGCGTATCGGGCAGGTAAGGATAGAACAGGTTAGACTCAATGTCACAGTTACAAAACAAACTTCCACATACATTTACTAACAAAATGTGGAACAGTTATTACAATGAAATTCTGTCGTATTAGTCAAATATGTATAATTACATCTTTTCAAGTCGCAGTGTCGGTTGAAATGAAGTATATATTTCCGTTACTATTGTTTACAGTTCCTTGGTGAGTCATACCAGTTAGTAAATGAAAATTACATTTCCATATTTCATTAGAATTCTAAAGGTTGTATTTCCACTCCTTACAGTAACTGTAGAAACTAGGCAGGCAAATGCCCGAAGGGAAAGCATAGGGTTAATATACGAAAATTTTCGAGAAATACAGCCGTGTGAATTGAGGTTATGTGTCAAATAGGAACTAATTGTTATAGTATACTTTTCTCATCACGAGAATATAACACTTGCTTTATTCACTCCCTGCGTCCTCATGTGAGGGAATGTGTCTTAATGGGGATACTATACAAAGAAAGCATGCTTTGCTGTTTCACTACCGCTTGCATACTAGGATTGTACATTCTCGCTATGCTCCTGCTTGCCTGCCCCTCACTTGGTACTCACCTTCACCCCTGCTCGGATGGGAGGCTGCAACTACCCCGATCACTCTTCCAGTTAGACATACATATTTATGTTATTTGAAGCAGTGAACAGTCCACTAAGCTACCAGAGTCGTAAACATGGTCCTCAGGTCCTGTGTTAATGAAGGTGATAGCAACTTTATGATATACTGTGATATTTATCTGTTGGACGGGTTTAACCTAACATTAGTCAGTATTGTGATGGCGTCAGATTACTTGAGCTGGGAGTGTGTAGATGGTGCTGCAGTCTGGTGGAGAAACAATTCAACACGCGGAGTTCAACCAATCAGAGATGATTTGTAATAGAACAGTGCGGAAAGTAATTACAGACAATTACTTCAGAGTATGAAATAAATGTAATTCTTAATGAGTTTCAGGGACTCAGGACATCATGTTCTGCTTTCTGCTGGCTTGGAGATTTAATGTTGCCTAATTCTATATCTTATGTCGATGGTCACCGCCATTATGAATAGGGGCAGATGACCTCGTGGTTCTTATAATAACTACCTTCTAGTTCCTTACCATGACGATATTTACACGTCAGTGATGGACTTGGTAATCTCCTCTACGTCCGCCTGCCGTAACGACATCACGCCTAAAGCGCTAAACAGAATTTCATTAAATTTTGCACAACCATCTCAGAGGGAGGAACCGCATGATCAGCCTTGTTTTGCATCAAAATATAGACATGAAAATATAACATTTGTTAAAATAAGTGGGTGATGACTTATTCCGAGGGCGGTTACCAGGGTAACGAGAGTACAATAATGACCGATAAGACACATATTGTTAGCCTGTAAAAACAGCGGTCTCTTTAGAAGTTTCTCACACCAATTATCTTATCTAAGCGACCTCATATTTCTAACTAAGCAACTTCAAGAACACTTAAAAAGCTCCGAAGCTATTCAAAAGCCAGGGATATGTGAAATTTCAATTTACTTCATATTTTAGCTTATCATTTTAAAACACAATAGATATTTATTTTCGAGCCACAGTTTATTAAACTCGGGTATATGTGGAAAATGATACCAAGCACAAACCCACGTGTAGGACTTAAAATAACCCGGATTTAAACACGTTGCAAGTGTTGGCTTATATTTTTATACAACCCACTCTTCGACAATGATAACTGATGTGCAATCTTAGCTTGTCGTTGTGTGTTGTTGGGAGCGTGCTGCACGCATTCACTCTTTCTACTGTTGACATCGATTCTCCATTAACACAGCAACTTTTATCACAATATGAAGCTCTAGTATAAAATGAAGCATGTTTATCAGCAAGATAATGGACTGACAAATGAATGTGTGCTCTTGGCAAGAACAGAGCCCCATCATACTACAAAAAAATTCTTCACAATTGCAACTCAGCAAAGTGATTTAGAAAGCAACTAGTGAATATAATGTTATCAATACAACACATGACATTTTAAACGTGTCATACGGATGCCAAAGACGTTTTAGATTTTAAGAACTGTACCCTGAAGCATATTTTAAGATCATTACGTAACATTTTAATGAAATTTGTGTCACTCAAGTTTAGACTAAGGAATGTTTCTATTGTACAATCGATATGAATAAGCAGGTTCATCATCAGCTGATGATGACCTAATAATGGGTTGAAACCGGTCCTGTGTTTTTAATAATGTGATTGAAATATTTTGGACACTATATTAAAATGAAGTATTGATTAGGTAGAATATTCTCGACGTTACACTTGTGTATAAAAATAATACTACATTAACCATTGTTGTAATGAGATTTTCCCTTCTGCTGCCCCTCATCTCCGATAGATGGGACTAGTGTTGCGTCCCGAGTAAAAACAGCGTTCCTGAATATTGGCGGAAAGTAGTTGGAGAGTTATACATGATTGTCGCGCCAACGACTGGTACACAGCTAGTATTCCAAAACTGCCTGCATGATTTTGTAAAAATCGCGGAACCCTAATAACTCCTGTCGTTTTCGCGGCTGTGGCCAACTTGTTTAAGTTTTATAGCTGGGTGAACACACATTTACTACAGTCCTAATGGTATGTGTGTATGCTCACTCCTCAGCCCGAAGGCTGTTTGGATCCTCAACAGCTCCGCCATCAGCCGTCATAGATGGCCTAGGCGTCACTGAAGAGGCTTACTAGTGAAATGAGGGGTGAGGTTGTTTCACGTTGCTTTCCTCACCTTTTACGTATCAGTCCGCCAGACCTACTGAAATGCATGCACCAACCGACCCTATGAGCAACATTTTCACACCATTCATAGCAGGGACTGGCTGCATAAGGAATGGCATTACTAGCATCGCCCATACCTCGGTCACTTTCATATCGTCAAAGCTAAGGATGAGACAGAGACAGATCAATGAAAGTAACAAATTTGCTCTAGCCTATACCGGAAGTCATAGTGCTCTGTAAACACTACATCCTGCCAGCAAATGCATTAGTCATAATTATGAACATCAAGGCTCGATATTTGCAAAGTTATAAAGAGTTTTGGTTGTATGTAGAAAGTTTTAGAATTGTACACTAGAATGAGAGAGATTTGAAAATTACGTTTTCACCTTGATAAAAGTAATATCATAATTATATATATATCCCTGTCAGCAGAAATCATAAATCATTGAAACTGATCGGTTCACAAAAATTGGCAAATTGATCAGGAACGCGGGGAAGAAGCATATTATTCCAACAATCAAATGACAATAGAACTAATTTTTTCTTCTGGTGTTTTAAGGTCTTTATAAAATGCTTTAGCTTTTGCGTATGCACCCTAAACTTTGTCATGAGTTCAGGTTTTTCATGAGGCACTTTACGTGGGACAATTAGGCCCTTAAGTCTGATGCACTCAGAGCAGGCATCCGTTGCTGGAGGTTTGAAGCCAACACTGAAGGATATAAAAACACCTCCCTAAAAATTCATGTATAATCGACAGATCATCGTTTTCTCTGCAATACATTTTCTACCGCATTTTAATGCTACTGTCACTAGAAAGATATTGCCGTGCAGACCTCTCTCTAACACAGGGCGAATCAACTCATTTTAGATTGGAAATGAAAGTAATAACTGGAAATTATTATCACTGTGTTTATCAGCACCGTTATTTTCTTTAGGTATGCTGCCCCTGCTCATAAATTTTCAACTCAGGCTCTGTATTCGATTTCTCGGGATTCCTTGTATATTCAGAAA
Source organism: Anabrus simplex (assembly GCF_040414725.1). NCBI lineage: Eukaryota > Metazoa > Arthropoda > Insecta > Orthoptera > Tettigoniidae > Anabrus > Anabrus simplex. The sequence goes on along the minus strand of NC_090277.1, from coordinate 26,516,232 downwards.
GTCAGTACTACAGACTGAAGTCATACCTTTGCTTACTTTGTACAAAAACCTATAGTAACAGAATTTCCTGGTCGAATGCCTTTGACGGAACGTCTTCTTGTAGGAATACATTCAGATGTGTGCTTGTATATGAATTTACCTTCGTTTATTTTTTAATAACCGGCATAAAAGGCTGCATGACATTTTGTACGTCCTACATTGTCAAATCATCACAGCCATAAACATACTGTTCTGAATACTTCCTGGAAGATTAGCGAGAGGAGTAGGCCTATAGGTGCCGTGCGGAATGTCCTAGGGCGCCACACAGCGTTACTGAGGCGAATTAAATGTGGAACTTGCATCTATTGAGGAGTTCCAGAACACCATTAAGTAATTATGGATCTGAGCATTGAATCCGAATTTCTACCTATCAGAAGTATACAATTTGGCTTCGATCACTTGCTAAGTGTGAAACTCTGTGCGTAAGTGGGCATGTGAATGATTTATTAGTTATTTCTGCAAATGTGTTACGGCAAACGTCTGTGACACTAACACTGCACATATTAAACTATAGGTAACTGTATAATTGTCATGTTTCTGTTATCCATTCCACTTGAATTCCACTTGCACTAAGTAAATATGAAACTTTCCTTTTTACTGGAATTTGTTTAGATCGATTCGGAGTGCAGTGTTTCAAATGGGGAATGTACTTGGCCTGCAGGAGAAGGCAAACACATTTAAATTGTATTTTATTAAATCAAAAGGAATGCTCCTTCTCCAAGACTAGTTTGCGTCAGTGTTTGCTGATAAGTTATAATATTTGCATTGTTACTTGCCACTTGTTCTTAAATTCCAAGTACATTCATAAGTAAATAAGGTTATTCTTTAATTACTGGTTTTGAAGATTAGTTAACGCACAATAATGTAAGTTATATCATCCGCACATGGGAGAAGTTCGATAGTCAGTTTAGTTAAATTGCTTAACACTTTAATACGTTGAATTCATCTTCCCATGTGAATTCTGACGCTAGCAATACTGTAAGCCTAATTTATTTCCTCGGCAGCCAGTCTCCCATCATGTAAGGAGGGTGGCGTCACAACAACTATGCTGCGACTTTCCATGCTTATTTTTATACCAGGGAACCCTTTGCCAGCATTACCACTCTCACAACATTAAGGTAAATGTCAAGAGTGTTAGCACGACCAGGGATAAAAAGAAGCAAATTAAAGAAACCAGAATACCTACGAATTATCCGAAGAAAAAGGCCGTCGCTGATTGAGGAAGTTCTGGACACAAGAGGCCTAGCAAATCAACTTAAATTAAGCTTAATTTACTAATTGGCTGAAATAATAACTCAAATTAAATTTGATGACACCAAATTTTAATTAGGAAAATAATTTAAGAACTTTCGACCTCAAAATTATTTTTTTAAATCAATTATCATTACACAATGAACGTGAAAACCATTCAGAATAATTAATCAAGGATATCAATTGGAAATTTTTTTTTTCTAACTTTTATTGCCAGGAGGCAGAAATTCTTTTAGAACAATTAACAAACGTAGATCAATAGAAGATTAAAATCTTAAGTCAATCATTACTGAAAGAAAGCTGAAATTTCCCTAATGAACTTCTCGGTTACTCCAGGGCTGCATACAAATTTAATCAAAACCACGAAAATGCATAACTTCACTTAACACGAAGAAATTATTTGTAACATGGACATAAATCCAAAAATTGGATACATAACCCAAATATTCTCCAAGGTACGGTAGCATAAACCAAATGAGTTAGTCAAACTCAGCAGTAAAACCTTCCACATGCACGAAGATCCTCACCAAAAATCAGCCGAAAGTCAAGTTACCAATAATAAGTTGATACACATATGTCAAATTCAACACAGCATGGCCACGGTTATGTTTGCATTCTGTTACACCGGTGTGTAACAGATTACGACCACCGAAATCAAAACAGGCACTTGAAGTACCGAGGAAGTCATTAGAAACCCTACATTAAAACCTCGTTGTTTCTCTTTTAGTAGCCCGACATGGCTTGAAAATATTATAATAATAAATATAATTATTTTTTTTTTTAAAAAAACAAAGGAATGAAATGAAGACCATCGTCTGGGTCATACAGATACTACATACATGATTAACTATCAAGAAGCTCCTTAAACATAATTTGTTTTCGTGGATGAAACCTTAACGAACTGAAATCAAGAAAGTAAACAAATGCCATAATGACCATTTCAACTTGAAGCCCGAAAATATTACCATATTACAAGATTATTACGAGGACCTGTTTTATGAAGTCTATTTCCTTTAAGACCACATGCAGAATTTCACATTGTAGGTTTGAGATCTCCGCGTATTAACACTATTAATTAATCCATTCCTTGGTAGCTTAGTTTAGTAGAGAAGATGGATGCAGCTCACTTACGAGGTCGAAGGAAACAAAATATATAATATATTTCAAAAGGATAACCAAATCTTCAGGCCTTTCACCTAGATGGACAATCCATCACCCAGGGTCCAATTTCAGGACCATCTCCTCTTCTTGCATTATAATTTTCTTCTCTTCTTAAGCACAATCAGCAGAGAATGGGTTCCAGCGTCTTCAGGTTAAGAAGCAATAATCAGAACAACTGCTATCTGCATTGTCGACCCGACTACGACTGAGAAAGCTTCACTTCTTGCGCCCAGATAGCAGCACTACTTAGCTACCTCGCCGCTTAAATTCGAAGTCGACCGCTAGATAGCACACCATCACCTATCAGAGAAAGTCCATGGAATCCCGAAGTTTGAATACACGGTGGGCCAGACAAGAAAATGGACGCATAAACAAGATGCATCGTACCGTCGCGAAGAATAATTTTAAATCCATTACATCCTCCCCCTCGAAAGGATCAACATGTGGTGGGGTATGACAAGCAGGACTTGATGAAAACAATCTGTTGTCTCAAGTATATATATAAGAAAATGTTCCATCTTCAATAATTTAACATTAACACGTCTCGAAGTGAGGAGAGGTATAGTTGGGTGATGTATAACGCAGTGATACAGACCACTCGCAGTTGTTTAGTGTTCAATCAAGTCCATGTTTTCACGCGCAATATCATCACGATGCCAATCGTCCTTGAAATGTTCAGGTAATACCAAGGTTACTAAACTAATCGGAGTTTCGCTTAACCACAATAAATTTTCAGAGGCACAAGCTACACAAGAAGACAGGTCTTACAATGTTTTAAACATAGCATAAATTCTCTTTTGAACTTAGTTCAGGGGCTTCAATTATAGAGGAAGACAAGACTTCATGAGTGATAACCATATTACCACATTAATACCCAAAAAACACAAGAAGAAGAAGAAAAAGAAGAAAAAGAAGAAAACAAGATAAATAGGTAAACATAAGCCTCTTCGAGAAATAAGTCAGTGCAACAAACATTAGATAATTCTTTAAGTGACTTATCACACCAATCGCTTTATCATCTGTTTCTTCCAATCAAATCAGAATACGACAGCAAGTGGCATAAACTGAATATCAGATTACTCACGATAAATTACCACATCAAGGGTAAGTGTAGCGACTAAATCAATATATCAATTAAGATAAAATTTTAACAGACACATCTGTGTAATCAAACCCCCAATCAATAGATGATATACCTTCTTTAAAAATTTCAAATCTTTTCTTGGTTAAATTAATTATTCCATTTACACAGCTTCAACTTCCATAGCCCTACTACACATATACTCATTCCAAAGAGAAGGTGAAAGACTAGTAAGAATAATAAATTGAAAGGATACTGGACAACATGCTTAGTACAGGAAAGTAAGCAAGAGTAGGAGATATGAATGTTCAGGGCAACGGTAAAAGTTAATTACAGTTGGAGACATATGACTATGAACACGTTATTGTAATGGGCGACTTCAACACAAATTTGTTAGACAGTACCGCAGCTTCAACTCGACAGTTTCGTAACATTTTCGAAGCATGTAACATGACAATTTTATCTCCCGGACCAACCCACCACACTAATAGCAGTCACACCCTTCTCGATCTAATAATAACAAACAATTCAGCGAAAGTCCTGCAACATGGACAGACATCAGCCCTGGGGCTATCTGGACATGACATAATCTACCTGCCCTACCAATTACAAACTCTGAAACCAAGGTCGAAAATATTATCATTCAGGGACCTCAGACGAACTGACGCAGATAAATTAGAAGAAGATGCTCTTTCCGTGCCGTGGATGGAGATAAATCGCGCCAATAATCTACAGGAAATGGTCTCAACATTTAATAACCTAGTAACGCAACTCTACGATCGGCACGCCCCAGTGCGTACGGGAAAAGGTTCCAGAGCTCCTAAGCCGTGGATAGATGACGAAATTCGCCACTTAATGGCTAAACGAGACGCTGCTCATAGACGATACAAGCACTACCCAACGGAAGTGAACCACCAGACTTATAAAACACTGCGTAATAAAACGACCTCTAAAATTCGAAGCGCTAGACTACGTTACACCCATAACTTGATTAGACCTGACGTACGCCCTGCGACGATGTGGAAATCTATGAAATATTTTGGTATAATAACCAGAAATCTAACGATGAACTAAATGTTAACGTAGATGAATTAAACGACCATTTCATCTCGCCAACGGGAATTAATCCGGTCGTAAAGGAGAAAACTATTAATACATATGATAATACGCCATCTCCACAAAGAGATCAATTTTACTTCAGTCACGTCACACCGCAAGAAGTGATTGACTCAATAAAACGCATCAAGACCAGAGCTAGGGGCGTAGATAATATAGGCCATGAAATGCTCATGAAAATTCTCCGCCACATCATTTATCCATTGGTGAATATTTTGAATTACTCACTGCAACAGGGGATTTATCCGGAAATATGGAAACTGGCCATAGTTCGCCCGCTTCCGAAAATAAGACTGTCGAAGGACGTCGGTGACTATCGGCCGATTAGCATCTTATGCATATTGTCAAAAGCTTTAGAATTCATAGTTCACAAGCAAATTACCGACTATCTTATTCAACACAATCTTCTTGATATCCACCAGTCCGGATTTAGATCGAAACACAGCACCTGCAGTGCATAAACACATGTGGTTGATGACATAAGGCAAGCTATGGACAACAAACAACTGACAGTTCTAGCGTTATTGGACTTTAGCAAAGCTTTCGACACTGTTGACAGGGACATACTTATATCCAAATTAAATAGTTTAAATTTCTCCGCGAGTGCACTCCAGTGGATCAGATCCTATCTCACCGGTCGCCAGCAGTGTGTACTTAACAACAACAATGAATATTCAAATTGGCGTACGGTCGACGTAGGAATACAACAAGGATCTGTACTGGGCCCCCTATTTTTCTCTTTGTATATAAATGGCATATCTTGCGGATTAAAACACTGTAAATACCACTTATACGCTGATGACCTACAGATATATATATACAGCAAACCCGAAAACCTACACTCAGAAACACGTCACTTGAATGAAGACTTGATGACCATAGATATATGGGCCAGAACTCACGGATTAAAATTAAACCCATCAAAATCCCAGGCAATAATTATTGGTTACCCTAAATTACTTTGCAAGCTCAATCGAACAGCGTTACCACAGTTGTCCATAAGTGGTACTCCCATACAGTATAGCCAAAATGTAAGAAATCTTGGCATAATATTTGACGAACATCTGTCCTGGTCTGCCCGAACTATATCTGTGTGTAGGAAAATATACGGAACGCTACGCTGTCTCAGTAAATTCAAATTCACTTTCCCTTTTAAACTAAAGAAAATTCTTGTTGAATCACTCGCATTACCTCATTTTGATTATTGCGACATAGTTTACAACAACCTAGGAGTAGACTGGGGAAGGAAATTACAGTGCGCTCAGAATGCCTGTGTAAGATTTATCTGTGGACTTCGTTACGATGACCATGTCACACCGTCTTACACGCGGCTCGGGTGGCTTCGCCTGAAAGAACGACGCACACTTCATACTCTTTGCTTCTTGCATGCTATTCTTAAAAGTTCTCAACCAGTCTATCTCCGTGATCGAATGAATCTCCTCTCCACAGACCATAACAAAAATACCCGATCCTGCAGCACCATGTGTTTATCCCTTCCTGTACACAGAACAGCAATCTACACGAAATCATTCACCGTTACCGCAGCCCGACAATGGAATCTCTTACCAGTGGACGTCAGAAGCATGTCCAGCAGCTTAGCTTTAAAAACATGCCTGTGTCGAAATACTAGGTAAACATGCATGAATCATCAAATTATGACCTGAAAACACCTACTCCTACCGCCTCTTCATCATCATTTCCCTCTTCCTTTCACAGATATTCTTCTTCCTCTTCTTCTACTTCTTACTAATCCTTCTCGTCACCTCTCAACTGAAGGCGATATTTCAGTGTACTGTAGAAATGTATATATTTTCTAAACTTTTTCTTAAGTAGTTGTTATAACTTAGTACTCATTATTCATAATGACACTCTTAGTACTCATTATTCATAATTATATCCTTAGTACTCATTATTCATAGTTATATTCTTAGTACTCATTATTCATAATTATATTCTTAGTACTCATTATTCATAGTTATATTCTTAGTACTCATAATTCATAATTATATTCTTAGTACTCATTATTCATAATTATATTCTGCACTTTACGTACGATTTATATTATATAGATGATATGATCTTTTTTTAAAAGTATGGTTACTTTTGTTAATGGTATTACTGTTACTATTGTCCATATTATCATATTATTGTCATCAGTAGTTATTATTAAGTGTCCTAGGTTAAGACTGGTTAAGTGTAAGAAAGGGAGTACATCCCTAACTTTGCCAGGATAAATAAAACATATTACTATTACTACTATTACTACAATTCAGATGGAGGGTACGCGTAAGGTGGGTCATCAACAACCAAACTATCAGCAATTACCAGGCAATTAACACACAATATCAACCTACACCGCGACAGAAAATGACCGGAAGAAACACGGGAGACCAAACTATTCTGAAATCACATAGTCCTCCTACAAGCCCCCATATGCAGGTAGAGGATCGATGACTGCAGTACCGACTGCACGAGCCGAATAATCTCATACTTATTCTTCTACATGACAGAACGGTAAGTTACTATACCAACGACACCATTCAGATGAAGCTCCATAATAAAATGCCCTTGGTTAATTGAAATGAACGTTAAAATTCTACACATAGAACAAACTGACCTCAGATGAACGGTTTATGGCAGAGAATATAAGATGTTGAACCAAGAGCAAGATGACAGTCACCAAGGTACAAATTAGTTAATAATCATTCCCGAAAGAGTTGTAGATGCATAGATTAGTTCTATTTAAATCCCACTCGGCACCAAGAAATAAGTCAGTGCAACAAACATTAGATAATTCTTTAAGTGACTTATCACACCAATCGCTTTATCATCTGTCCAAACTTCTCTTGATGTCCACCCAAAACTCTCCCAAACTAGATTACCACAACAACAATCCAACACCACTCTAATGATTACCAGTGCCGATGTGTCAGCCACAAGGGTAAAGTATCTACCAAATCCTCGACAACATCCCAACAAATCACCGAGTCCCAACCAAATATCATTATCACAACAACGACAATAATTACCATCATGACTTCAGAGGAACACAGTTACCTCTCAACGAAACCATAATGCCACCCCAATATAATTCCCAAAATCAAACCCATCATACCAAATTTCACACTTTCCACAAGGATCAGAACCATACCATAAAGGTGAAAGGTCGCCTACGTTCCTTAGGTTATGAATCCTATATTACCCCAACCAAAATCTCACAATAACACATGAAGCCGATAAATGCCAAACCTCTAACATGATTCTACAACTCTACACCAGATCAGTACAGCAAAATGGGTCCAAATTTCCCCAGAAACCTCAGCATGATTCTACAACTCTACACCAGATCAGTACAGCAAAATGGGTCCAAATTTCCCCAGAAACCTCAGCAGAAGGAAAACAGTGATGTACAGGCAGAATACTAGACTGCTATTCGAAAATAAGGCCATCCGATTACAACTTGCATAGGCTCAGAAGTAACGCTTCAAGATTTAACAAACCACTTAGCTTAATAATTTACATACCAAACAAAATAAAAGAACTGCAACAAGAGATTCATGAAATAAACACGATGTATACTGAGAACCAAATGACTTCTAAGAAAAACGTAAAGTTCATCTGAACTAAAAAAATCCATTTTCCCACAGGAACCAAGAATTAAGATACAGTAAGAACACAAGACTCATGCACACAGCAACCAGTAACTCTTGTCCAGTTCCGGGCGACAGGACTTCATAGAATTAACTTCACTCGGATTAAGGCAGAGTATCCTACATCTTCAACACCTACCCCCAAGTTTTCATAACATTACCTTTAAGAGCCATTGATTCAGAGAAACACATTTTTCTTACTAAAATTATAACTGCACGTAAGTACCCAGACGAGGAAAAATCTCAAGATTACAAGATACATCAGAAATTTTACAGCACTACGTTATGGAACGCAAACACTCAACATAGGTAATTAAAATCATTAAATTTTTCTAATAGACACTATATCAATACCAATATCACAGAAAAAAGTTTTAAAATCACGGAAAAGTTCTCTTACAGACATCCATCCTGCACACCGCTGAATCAAAATACCAAGGTCACATTACCAAAACCGGGAACCACATCAATTCTCAAATTGCAATCTTCTACCACAACAGGTCCCAATTAAATTCACACCGATCATACTTAACAATGATAATAATAACATTATTTTAACCTCCATCAATTGATCACCGAGTGTTAATTTCACAGATATACCCTACTTAAACAGGATGAAACATCTAATACAGTCTTTCTTATATTTGTTCACTTCAACAAGATTCATACTCACCAAGGATGAAAATTATCAAGATACAGACACCCCAATACACAGCTTCCCAACATCCATACGGACAGAACAATTTCCGCACTTCCATCACCCATTTTAATCAAACAATAACCACCAACCACAAATAAGATTTTGAACTCAACCCAAGACACACAATATATAAAGCCGCTTTCACTTGGGATAAATGATCTCTCCGAATTCTTTTCGCCACAGGATCACTGACAAGCATAGATACAGGGCTCAAAAACTGCAATATCGTACAAGGTCCCTGAAATCTAGGAGCTTATTTTGAAGAAAATTTATTTATAGCCTTGCTGACAGGATAACATTTTACGAAGACTTGGTCTCCAACACTTAGCTTGGTGGGTTTTCGGCCTTTGTCATAGTTCTTTCGTACCTTTTCATACGACACAGCCAACCTTGTTTTGGCCTCATCCCACACTTTTCGCACATCACGAGGAGTAGAGACTTCAGGTAGCAGTTCCTCAATTCGAAGGAGATTTGATAGAGGAGAAAATGGAACAAAACTAAACATTAATTCCATAGGAGTTTTGCCATGAGACTCATGGGTAGCAGTATTAAATGCATATGACAACCAATGAAGACAGGTGTCCCACTTGGTATGATTCGAGTGGTGGTAAGCTATGAGAGCAGACTTTAAATTTCTATTCATTCTCTGGGAATATGAGGGGTTGGGATAATATGTAGTAGTGGTCACATGGGAGACGCACAAGTCAAACAAGTACTTCCTGAATAAATGACTAGTAAACCCAGCAGCATTGTCAGATACAAGAAACTTAGGAGTTCCAAAGGAGGCGAAAATAGAACTTAAACAGGCAATAGTGGACTGCGAATTAGTCGATCTCGTCGGGAAGATCCAGCAAAACCTGGTAAAGCCATCAATGCACACCCCTGCATGAGTATTTCCTCGATGAACAATCGCTCCATAGCTCTGGAAGCTTGAGTCGATGACAAGAACCCTACACCTTTGTTTAAGTTAGGTTTACTAATGGTGCATCTTTTGCAAGACTTAACCAAGGATGTGATATCCCGATCCATGTTTTTCCAAATAAAGAACTCCCTTGTTTTTGACCTAGTTTTGAAGTTTCCCAAGTGTCCACCAACGGGACTATCATGGTAATACTGAAATATGACAGGAATTAAAACCTTGGGGACAACAATCTTTATCCTTTTATCATAACGAGATTGACAACAGAGTACCCCCTTCACCAAGGAATAGGGTTTGATAATTTTACCAGAATTAAGCTTTTCCAGAATTTCCTTTAACTGAGGATCATCGTTTTGATGCAGACCAATATCTTGATACAACATTGAAAGATTAGTCAAGATAGTATTCACATTTACCAAATCAACTTGAGATACACACTTCACTTCCAAGTTTTCACAAACATCCTCCTCATCAAACATGCGACTAAGCCCCTCAGCGGTTACATTTTCCATTCCGCAAATGTGTCGAACATTAAATTTAAAAGCAGAAATTCTCAGCGCCCACCTAGTTAGTCTTCCAGTTCTTTTGGGTCTTTTCAGAACCCAGGAAAGAGCTTCATTATCGGTCTCTAAATCAAAATCAACGTGCTCCACATAAACACGGAATTTCTCCAACGAAAATAGTACCGCTAAACACTCGAATTCATAGACAGAATACTTCCTTTCCAGAGGGGAGAGAGATCTAGATGCATAGGCGATAGGACGTCTACCTATTTCTGACTCTTGCAATAAGACTCCTGCAATAACCTTGCCTGAGGCATCAGTCTGGATAATGAACCTTTTATTAAAATCAGGAATAGCAAGTATAGAAGCATTACTGAGAGCTTTCTTCAAGTTTTCAAAGGCTCTTTGTTGAGGGTCTTCCCACATAAATTTGACATTCTTTCTACGTAAGGCATTCAAAGGGGCAGCAATTTCAGCATAATTCGGAACGAATTTTCAGAAGAAATTAGTCATACCAATGAATCTGGCAATCCCTTTCACATCCTTAGGTGGTTTGAAATCGTGAATAGCTTGAGTACGGACATGATCAATTGAAATACCCTGTGACGATACTATATGTCCCAAGAAAGAGATCTGAGATTTGGCAAAATTGGTTTGGGAAAGCTTGACAGTTAAACCTGCTTTCTTAAATCTTTCAACTACCTCCTTTACATGCTTGAGATGCTCTTCAAAACTTGTAGAGTACACAACAAGATCATCGAGATAATGAATAACGTACTTAAATTTCACATCCCCAAACACAGAATCCAGTAATCGAGTTAACACAGCCGCTCCCTTCGAGAGCCCAAAAGGTATAACAGTGTATTCGTACAGATTCCAGTCAGTGGCAAAAGCAGTGAGAGGAATAGATTAATCATCTAGAGGTATTTGATTGCATGCCTGATTCAAATCAAGGGTTGAAAAATAATTAGCACCATGGAACCAAGAGAAGCAAGTATGCAAATCCGGTAAGGGCACTGACTGCATGACGATCTTACGGTTTAACTCCCTATAATCAGTGACTGGCCTGAAACCTCCAGATGACTTGGGCACCAGAAATATCGGAGACGAGTATGGAGAGATAGAAGGTCCAATAACACCATCCTGAAGCATCTTATCGATGATTTTCTTTAACTCCACCATCTTAGGTGGTGATAACCTATAGGGCGAAAATCTAACAGGAATCTTGTCCGTAATAATAATGTGGTATTTAAGCACATTAGTCAAACCCAGTTTATCCGTGAAAACTTCAGGATACATTGCACAAAGATCCCGAATTTTACGAGCTTGGTCGCGAGGCAGATGATCAAGATCTAATTTATTACCTTCGCTGTTCTCAATATCCTCATCTAGGGCACAAGCAGGATACCTTTAAAATATTATATCCTCATGAAAATTGAAAATTCTACCGGGACAAAACTTGAAACTAAAATTCCTATCTTGAAGGTCCAGAATCATTCCAACCTTGCCCATAAAATCAGCACCTAAAATTATTTGGTGAGATAAATCGGAGGCAACCAAACAATCAGCTTTCCAAGTGAATTCAGCAATTCTGATCTTAAGGGAAACGGAACGCAGAATCCTTAATCCGCCTCCATTAGCTGCCACATATTGACGATTAGAAGCCTTAATAGTTGGTAATTTACAACAATTTTTCATCTTCAAATACCAAGCTTCACTCATAAATGACACCACACTACCAGAATCAATCAACCCCAATGCAGGTTCGTTATTAACTTCAAGACAAATGGTCGAAGATTTCGGAACAATATCACTAGAGATACCTAAGATTTGAGGAAAGGGAATCGTATTATTTGCATGCTCTTCAACCAATAAGTTCTTATTCACTGCACTGGGTACACTAATAGGTCATTGTGAATTACCATTCCTCAATTTAGGGCACTGTCTTTTCATATGTGACTTAGATCCGCAAACATAACAACTAGCGTTTTGATTTTGACTCACGTTACCTCTTTTCCTCTCTGAAGGACAATTATTTCTTAGATGATCCCTGGATCCACAAGCGCAACACTTTTTGGATGAAAAAGGAGTGACATGATGGTTAGAAATATCATTAGGTCTATAAGAAACACAGGGAGGAGGATACCTAGTGTGCCGAGACTCATCTCCATGTTTTACGTCTTCAGCAAAGGTACATGCTTCCTCAAGTTCCGCAAAATTACTGGGACACTTAGTTAATGCCAAGAAGGACCTATATTCTGGAGTAATACCCTTAACAATTCGCGCTACCATCTCTCCTTCCGGTACCATGACTTTAAATACCTCGCAGTAAAACTTTAAATCCAAGACATAACTTAACACACTCTCATGCAAAAACTGTGTCCTAAAACAATGCTTTGGGACGAGACTCTGTAACGCAAGTGATGGAATAAATTTCGCTCGTATTAATTCATGAAATTCAGTTACACTTTTTACTGATAGCTTTAGAAATTTCTCTTTTTAAAACCCCTTCAGTGTTAGGAAACAATACCATAAAAAATTCCAATAGCATCCATGGAATATACATTAGCAGATTCAGTTAATTCTACCAGAAAGCGCATAAATCTGATCGTTTCATCAATGGAATCAACAGAAAAAACCTTTACATTTTTGAAAAGATCTTTAATTGAGTTGGGAGCCGAACATGACCTAACTAACAAATTCTCAAGCGCAGGACTGAGCGCGCAGCAATGAGATGAGGAGGGATTAGTGACGGTTTGAGGAGTAATATGCTCATTAGTTTCACCAAGGTTATTACATTCTTTAGTTTCAATTTCATCACTCAATGACAACTGACCAACCTTTTTCACATTAATCATAATATCAAGTTCCACAGAAACATTAATTACAGAAGTCAACAACGAAGTACATTGAGACATTAACTCTCCTTCAGGACCAAGAGAAATGAAATCTTGAATCCTGTAGATAAAGTGATTAGTACGAGCTTTTAACCTTCTCAACTGGTAATCTGATGGATTACAGTCTTTAAGTTGTTTAACGAACACAAGCAATTCGTTAATTAAAATGGAAACTGCATGCACTGACTTACCCAATTACAGGGGAATCAAGGGAAGCCAAAAGCAAGGTAACGTCACCCTCCATAGATCCGGTGGATGATAAGCCACGCACTGCAATCTCATATGACAGCTCACCCTTCCGCAGCATTCTTGGCAACAATACAGCATGAGCACCCATTTTGATATGAAACAGAAAATCAATAAGTTATCACCCAACGTAAGTCTGTCTTCCTCTTCACAACTTTAAATTCTATCCTCAAATCCACTTATTATTCCAGCCAATTTTATACTTGTGACCTGGTGAAATAACCAACAGCCACAAGAAACAAACAGGGAAAATATGCCTCAATAAGATATCAGAAAGGTAGCTGTACACCAAACCAGACAGTCAGATACCAAATAATACCAAATGATACCAAATAACATAACGTAGTTACTAAGGCAACCACGCACCTGCTAACAAACACACTCTCACAACAATAAGGTAAATGTCAAGAGTGTTAGCACGACCAGGGATAAAAAGAAGCAAATTAAAGAAACCAGAATACCTATAATTATCCCAAGAAAAAGGCCGTCGCTGATTGAGGGAGCTCTGGACACAAGAGGCCTAGCGAATCAACTTAAATTAAGCTTAATTTATTAATTGGCTGAAATAATAACTCAAATTAAATTTGATGAAACCAAATTTTAATTAGGTAAATAATTTAAGAATTTTTGAACTCTAAATTAATTTTTTAAAAATCAATTATCATTACACAATGAACGTGAAAACCATTCAGAATAATTAATCAAGGATATCAATTGGAAATATTTTTTTTCTAACTTTTATTGCCAGGAGGCAGAAATTCTTTTAGAACAATTAACAAACGTAGATCAATAGAAGATTAAAATCTTAAGTCAATCATTACTGAAAGAAAGCTGAAATATCCCTAATTAACTTCTCGGTTACTCCAGGGCTGCATACAAATTTAATCAAACCCACGAAAATGCGTAACTTCAGTTAACACGAAAAAAATATTTGTAACATGGACATAAATCCAAAAATTGGATACATAACCCAAATATTCTCCAAGGTACGGTAGCATAAACCAAATGAGTTAGTCAAACTCAGCAGTAAAACCTTCCACATGCACGAAGATCCTCACCAAAAATCAGCCGAAAGTCAAGTTACCAATAATAAGTTGATACTCATATGTCAAATTCAACACAGCATGGCCACGGTTATGTTTGCATTCTGTTACACCGGTGTGTAACAGATGACGACCACCGAAATCAAAACAGACACTTGAAGTACCGAGGAAGTCATTAGAAACCCTACATTAAAACCTCGTTGTTTCTCTTTTAGTAGCCCGACATGGCTTCAAAATATTATAATAATAAATATAATTATTATGTTTTTTAAAAACAAAGGAATGAAATGAAGACCATCGTCTGGGTCATACAGATACTACGTACATGATTAACTATCAAGGAGCTCCTAAAACATAATTTGTTTTCGTGCACGAAACCTTAACTAACTGAAATCAAGAAAGTAAACAAATGCCATAATGACCATTTCAACTTGAAGCCCGAAAATATTACCATATTACAAGATTATTACGAGGAACTGTTTTAGGAAGTCTATTTCCTTTAAAACCACAAGCAGAATTTCACATTGTAGGTTTAAGATCTCCGCGTATTAACACTATTAATTAATCCATTCCTTGGTAGCTTAGTTTAGTAGAGAAGATGGATGCAGCTCACTTACGAGGTCGAAGGAAACAAAATATATAAAATATTTCAAAAGGATAACCAAATCTTCAGGCCTTTCGCCTAGATGGACAATCCATCACCCAGGGTCCAATTTCAGGACCATCTCCTCTTCTTGCATTATAATTTTCTTCTCTTCTTAAGCACAATCAGCAGAGAATGGGTTCCAGCGTCTTCAGGTTAAGAAGCAATAATCAGAACAACTGCTATCTGCATTGTCGACCCGACTACGACTGAGAAAGCTTCACTTCTTACGCCCAGATAGCAGCACTACTTAGCTACCTCGCCGCTTAAATTCGAAGTCGACCGCTAGATAGCACACCATCACCTATTAGAGAAAGTCCATGGAATCCCGAAATTCGAATACACGGTGGGCCAGACAAGAAAATGGACGCATAAACAAGATGCATCGTACCATCGCGAAGAATAATTTTAAATCCATTACAACGACATCACCAGCTTCTATCGATGAGGGCATTTCGCTTTCATTAGCACTAATAAATGTTTCACTAGCTCTTCCGCCGTAGCACTTAGGTTTAAAGCTGATCATACTATTTGGTGTGATTCCTATGAGAACTATCTCTGTGTAACATCCCTTGTAATGTGAGTACAGATATATTCTATGGTCGAATTCGGCTTGGTTGTTCAACTCATATTTCTATGCAGTGTATTATTGCTCTGCAATGGGGATATTTATTTTGAAATTCTGAGTGCAGAATTTCTATGACACTTTCTCTACTCGGCCAGAAAACAAAGTTCGCCATAGTCGTTGCAAGAATCATAACTGTTGCCGTAAAATTTCTAGATACTGTAATGCGATGGATACCGAACAAAACCCTCAATGCTGAATAAGACAAAACAGTTTTAACCTTCATTAAGAAAAGCTTTAGTAACTTTTACTTCCTTCTGAACCGGCAACTTCTTCAAAAACCTCTGTATTTCCGCCCGTAAAAGATCTGCATTCAGAATATTCTATAATGGACGAGTAACCTTCAAGCCTATTGATTTTATTCATTCATTAGCATTATTAACTACCTGTACAATATCCCTACCTAAACGAAAGCTGACGGAATACTTGTTTGAGGAGCAATATCATTACCATCAGTCGTGCAGGTAGAAATAATCTATTGTGTCACACCATTACTTATGTCAGTTTTCGTAAATGCACCACAACTTTACTCCCGTTATTCCCATCTACCTCTAAGGTCTCATTCTCTTTTCTTATTTTCTTTTCTGTTCTATTTTAACGCCCTTTGGAAACGCTCAACTTCCAAATCATTTGAAATATTCATTAATTTACAATCTTTTGGAAAGATCGTAGGGACATGGACCAGACCGGAAGTACTTGAAGGTGCTCAAATACATCATTCTCTTGTCGGTATATGTACTGGCATGTAAAAGAAATCCTACGGGACAAAATTCCGCCAACTTGGCGTCTCAGAAAACCGTAAAAGTAGTTAGTGGGACGTAAAGCTATTACTGTTATTACTGAAAAGAAATACATTAAAAGTAATTAATACTTACACTGTTTTATATTATTTAAATATTCAATTTGCTCAAAATTGTTCAAAGCATTAGGTCTTGCACACTCTTGTACTCTTAACTGTTATATTTCCCTTTGTTTTTCCTCCATTTCGATGGATCACTCAGGAGGCGATATCAATATGGCTTGTACGGTGTTAGCAATTGTTGAAAATATGAACTTAAATTGACTTTGCAGGAAAAATTAAAAGAAGGATGGAGAGAGTTTTGGAACCCAAACGACAAATAATAGTGATCTTGCTTATGGATTGAATAAGCCCTGAAAATAATTCGTGTAGGAAAAGAGAGGGCTTTAGAGCGGTACACATGGTGGAAGGAGAGAGTTTGAAAATAACATGAACTTTGAAGCTAAGATACGCAGGGAAATAAAACGTTAGCCATGGTAACAGATTTGTTAGAAGAGTTTGTTGAGAGATTAGAAACACCATTACCTCATTTCTTTCTGAAAAGTGGAAGGAAGTAGTTTTGGAAGCGCAGTCTTCAAATGTTTGTCTCTGTTGTATAAACAGAACTACTGTTCATTTTAACCTTAAAGTTACATTGAATTACTCTATAGGATTATTGTTGGTAATATATAACGGCTGTCATATAGCCCTCTATGTGGAACGGCCTGCAGAATATAGACCCACGGTATCTCCTGCCTGTCGTAAGAGCAGACTAAAAGGGTCCCCAGGCGCTTTCAACTTGCGAACGTGGGTTGGCGGCCACAGAGCTCTTACCTGAGTCCTGATATTGCTTCTCACTTACTTCTATACCATCCGACCTCCCTTGGTCAACTTTCCCCAGCGGTATCAGGCTTGTGAGGCCACCCACTTCTCTCCCTTTAGCCGACACCTTAATTTTTCGAAGTTCTGGACATCTTGCTTTTCTCTATGATTGGTGCTAACAATTTGATGGTTGCTCAGTTGAATACTCTTAAAGCAATAATCACCACCACCTTCACGCTGTCATGGAGATAGAAATAAAGATAACAACAACAACGAGGTTTGCGTTTGAAGGACGTTAACTAAAGGCATACTTGCTAGGGAGGTAACATGCAACTCATGAACAAAATCTGTGTACACTGTCCTTGTACAATTTTATTATGTCTTGAGAACTGGTATCGAAACGAATCTTCTTTCTACTTCAAAAATAAAATTACACTGAATAGTAAACTTATCGTTTACTGTCATGAAGGTTTAGTAATATACTTTTAACTGTGAATGAATTATGTTTCATTCACAAAGAGGTTTCTGAACATTCTGATTAAAGACATATAATTAAAATAATCGTTTATGGTAAGTTGTTGCCGTAAGTTCAGTGCTATGTTTCTGACAAAGTGGTATTTGGTATCAAATTCATTGAATAGTTTGTATTTCCATGTCAGAATGTCAATAATTATGACTAACGGAGAAGGTCTCATGTCATC
Source organism: Anabrus simplex (assembly GCF_040414725.1). Classification (NCBI taxonomy): domain Eukaryota; kingdom Metazoa; phylum Arthropoda; class Insecta; order Orthoptera; family Tettigoniidae; genus Anabrus; species Anabrus simplex. Next base: position 26,498,057 of record NC_090277.1, on the reverse strand, counting down.
ATTTTTAACAAATTCTAATCCATTTTTATATAAAATGAGTACAGTACTACAACCGAGAGGATAATTCTGTATTTGCTTACATTTTTATTACAGTAATGTGAGTCCCAGTGCGCGCACACGGTCGCTGACCTCCACGCGGTGCTAGAGTAAGATAACGTTCCGGTTCGGAGCGGAGTCGGTTGTGTATGACGTCAAGCGTCGTGCTAGATGTCGGCCAATCTTAGGCATCCCTGTGTAGGGGAACTCACGCATTTGAGGATAAATATCCGGGTAGTGAATATAAAAGAAAGAGAGAAATAATTCCATACAACGTTACCCTGGCATTACTCGCCAGTGAGCGCAGCGCTCACCATGCGAGTAACCGCTGGTTATATTTCCAGGAGTGGATCGCAGTGGAAAACACAGCAAAATATTTCCGTATTTTGAAAAATGTGTGGCAGAAGAAAATAAAAGAAGCACTAGTGAAAGTATTGAAGGATAGGATACATGTTGTCCTAGTAACACAACTGTATATACTACCTACTGTAGGAGGAGAGAAGACCACGGAGTTGATATAAACATGATTAGGTTTAGATATAATATTTACTGTAGTAGTAGGTGAAGTAAATGAACATGTCATTTCACCTTTTATGAAGTTCTATTAAACTTAAAGCGACCAATTGGTAAATAAACACGTTTAATAGCAACAGTAACATCTAACTAAGAAGTGTTCTATGTACAATATCGAAAAATCATCTCAAACCATGAAGTGAAATTGTGGCAAGTATGTTTTAAGTTTACGCTTTCACATCAAGTGAAAAGTTAGTCAGTTACTTATTAATATTTGGGAAGACGAAAGTCATTATTTCAAAAACTAATGATGGCGGTGATATCAAAGCAATAATTTTGAAGTTATTTTAGGAAAACCCTCAAGCGTGTCAGTAAGTCACCTTGGTTACGGCGGTGCTTCCTGAAATCACTTTTAGTTGAGAGTTTCTCCCAGTCATTTTGGGGTGTCACAGACTTGAGGCTCGATACCTGACTACAAGACATTCAGCTTCAATCCTTGTGGCATGTTATAAGACCTCGTATAGATAACAAAACAGGTTTGCTATCAGTATTCACAATAGAAGACGGTCATACTGCTTCTCTCTTAGCAGTTTAACGTGATATTGAACCCATAATTCTACGGTGAGAAAAATATTTTTTTTCTCAATATTTATTTGGTATCAACAAGCTACTTTTATTTTTGAGGGCAGCCATGTTGCGCTCCTAAGAGCCCCGATGTCGCGTGGGAAGGATCTCACTCACGGCAAGCTCGTGAAATACCGTGACACCTCGGCGGACCTCGAGTGCCCGACAATTCTTTAAATTCATGGAATTCTATATAACGAGGGATTTTGGCAATACAGTAAATAAAGAAATAAATAAGTTAAATTATTCGTAAACTCTACGGGAAGACAGAGCCCCCAGGGAAAAACATAAATGCAGTTAAGCCTAAGTACATGTTAGCGTCAGATCAGTGAACCAGCTACACGTGCCAAGGTCAGTGGATGAAGAAAACGCGCGAAACGCACGGGCAGATATAATTTATTTCCCCTGTTGTGAGTGTGGTAAAATTATAAGATTAATATCTAAAATAATTCCAAGCCTGTCCGGAATTCTGGGACAAGTCTCATAAAAATCGGTTTATTGGACGTAAAATTGGCATATTACGCAATCAAGCTTAATAGTGTGGGTAGCGTCCCTTCTGAGATTATAAAAGAAACCCCCCACCGTATATTTTTCAGTGTCGATCTGGAACTTGAAGCCGCGGGAGCTCGCGCCCGTCGTCATTGGAAAATCGCGCCAGATTGATCTACAAATAACTAAAAACATGTCCGTGGCTAAGGTCCACATACTAGGTTAAGAAGAGAAGGTGATTGGAAAAGTTCTGAACGTTTGCCGACGAACTAGGAAAGTGTAGGCGTTGGTTAAAATATACACCGCAGATTTTATTATATCATCTCATGTACGTTTGAAAGTGGCAAGATGGTTGGGGAAGCTATTCAGAGTAGTTCTGCTCCCTTTATCTGTTGAACACCTGTTTTATTGGAGTAACAGAGAGAGACAACGTTGTAACGAGCCAGACAGTCGCAGGGGACTGCAGAACGAGGGAAGTTCGTGGTGCAAATTATAGAGAAAAGTGCGTGATTTGTGTGGTAATTTTAATATCGTGTGTGAGAAGGGTAGTGTTTGTAAGAGTGAGATGTTGGAAATGATAATGTTATTTGTGAAAATGTACGGCTAAGCACGAGGTCAGCTGGCGACGATGTAACCAGAATACTGGGAATGGCGCCATTGAGCAGGTCTGTCTATATTTGTATTATGTTGTAGTTAATTTTATTGTTCTGTCCCAACAAATTTTTCAAGATGATTGTCGGATTGATATTGGTACTTATCAGGCGAAAGGTGTTGTAATGTTTGGTCAGCGTGAGAAAATTTCAGTGTGTAAGTTTCATGTCAAGAAACGGTAAAATGCGACGTTTAAAATTTGGTGTTAATATTCGATGAGATATTGTCCAAAGCGTGGAATTTTGGGAAGTTATAAGTTATAAATTAGTCGTGGCGAATATCTAAATTTCAAATATCAGTTGAATTCGGAAATGTTTGTCGATAATAATAATAATAATAATAATAATAATAATAATAATAATAATAATAATAATAATAATAATAATAATGTCTACCGCGGGATAAAGAAATTTTTCTATGTTAAAAGTGCATTTAACCAGTATATTTTTACAAGGATCGCAGGCATATTTAGATAATTTCAGTGAAATTTGATAGAGTTACAGTTATTCATGGGAAGTAAAATTTTGAGACATCGTGTATATCAATGATACGAAAAGTCGCGGTGTGTTCTTGGATTCTCGAGGTCCGAAAGTCGTAATAACATTAAAGTAAGAGATGTGTTTTACAGTGGTTGTTGTCTTCACCAGGGGATTGAATTATGAAAAAGGGTCTTGGAAATATAAGAAAAAGGGATTGAGAGCGACGAATTTATATGTAGGAGGAGATGAGAGGGATAGGAATATTGAAGATGAAATGAAGCCTGGATTTTAAGTGATACCACTGGAATAAAGCGAGGAGAATGAGTTTGAGACAGGCTATATTTTGCCGAGGAAATATTTAGGAATCAGGCTGTATTGAGGCAGGCTGTATTGTTTTCCTCTACCAATCCGAAATTTGAGACGACTACTGTGTGAAGCACCGTAGATTTCTAGTAAAATCCCAAGTGAAAACGACTCTAGTAAAAGGTTAAAATCTTGGTAGTAAACGTCCAGTGATTTGTTACGTAAAGCCCATATGAATATTAAGATAATGCGACCTCAAGGATAAAAGAGCATTTTGGACACACGGTTGGTGTTGTATTGAATTTCGTCAACTGGATATGTCATTGATATAAATAGTTGGAATTGACAATAGGCGATTTGAGAGTTTCGAATGCGGTAGTGATGATTATTATTCTGAAGGCATCCACAATGGCAGACGTGTGTTGGGAATTATCATTTGCTTCCCTAAAAACTTCAGTGCACAGGCTGAGATTGTGTTTGAGGGGGATAATTGTTCGTCACGTATATTTATTTTCGAGTTCACGTATTGTAACGAGGTAGAGACTTACTGTATTTTTTTGACTTGCATTCGTTTGATAGTAAGAGACGTTGTTCCGTCGTGTGTTATTAGTCGGACCAGGTTTAGTATTGAAAGTCAGAGTTTGTTTGAAATTGCTAATTCGCCTGATATGTTAAGGGATGCGTAGTACGACCCATTTTGACTCCCGACGATAGATTTAGGACGTCACATGTTATCCTTGGAGTCACTGATGATGAGACGTCCTAGTTCACGCCCGACGATAGAATTTGGAAGGTATCATGTACATAGAGATTAGTGTTAGGATGTACAGATTTCAAGTGAGCCCGACGATAGGTCTGGGATGTCAGCTGTACACACTCAAGTCTCAGATTAGATGTTTCTTTTTTTTTGAAGTGGCCTGGACGAAGGTAGCATCTACAGTAAATATAAATTATGAAGAGGGTCAGTGCGTAGCTCTCCTTTGAGATAACGGGACCGCTATCGGCGACTGAGGGTTGCCCAAATGTTGGATATCGACCTGATATAGATTAAATATTTTTACTGTAATTCTCCGTGCGTGTTGAGCTTTAATGACTTCGATATGTTAATTTATTTTACGGACTTATTGTTTTCTCGTTTTGACGTCCGTTTCGTTTGATAGTGTGCATATTGGCACTCAGTGTATTAGTGTGAGACTTGAGTTGCGAATGCGGTTTCGATTCGTCAGCCAGTAACAATATTTTATTTTCAATCTTCTCGTACTTTCATTTTATTCATAGTTGAATTTAATTAAGTAATCACTTTATAAGTAGTGTGTTGGGACAGACAATAAATAGATAGATCTGTACTGGTAGACATTGTTTTCAAGGGAAAGAATTCCTTAAAGTTGTAATATTTCTTTGTCATGTGGACTGGTAATTTTATTAAGCATAACAAACCCATTTCTAACCTGAAAATCGGTTCGATAATAATACTTTTCAAGTGACTTTCCACTTTTTAATTAACTTCAGTGTTTGGCATTTCTTCTAAATGCATGATGAATAAGTGTTTCCTGCATTTCGCAGTTTTGTTCCTTTAGAACGACATAACGTAAGATCCTCACGGATCATGTTGTTGTTGGTTCCTTCCGAACAGCTGTTTTGGGTGATGCACATTTAGCATCGGGATTACCTTATCACTTAAGGGTGTCATAAATGACAAATACATGGTGGAATTTTATTTCAATTGTGAATGATGCTGTTAACTCGTAGTGAACACCATGCTTTCCCATAATATTTCGCAACCTATCCAAAGCAACTGATAGTCAGTTTGGTTCGATTAAGGGTCCATTCGGCGGGTGTTCCGTATCTGTAAAGGGTATTCGACTGGTGGATAACCTTAATTGAGAGAAAATCAGGCGTTCTACTTGTTGAAAGTCAGATTTTCCACGGATCGTGTGGATTAACTCTCAGTTCTCGTTTGGAATAATAGGTGCCCGGTTTCCAGGTCTGCCCTTTTTCAGTTTTTCAGTTTCGCTGTCCACTAGTGTACGAACTTCTCCGAAGCAACTCTTCGATATTGTAAGAAATAAATCAACGTTATGCAATGTGACTGTGTTTGAAACATTCAAAAATAAATAATTCATAATTTTTTTATTTCAAGAATGCATATTAAATTAATGATGTTATCGTGCTATTTCGATTTAATAAAAGTTAGTAAGCACATATTGCTCCTCATTTCAAGTAGTTAGGCTCTCTTCTGAACCCCATCGTTTGGTTAAGATCGTGACCGAATTTATTCCCGCAACGACCCATGATTTAAGAGTTCTAGATTGTTCTACTGTAGCAGCCGTGGCCGACCAACGATGGAATGGTAAGTTCAAGGGTTCAATATATTTGTGGAAAATGTCAACTAAAATAGCCTTTAGGATTTTAATAGTTTTAAAATGTTAACTGTAACAATCTCCATATTTGTAAATGAAAATAAATAGGCATTTAAAGTGAGCACCTTTTACACAGAGGAGAACCGCTGTTCGTTTCTACCGCACAACTCTTAGCTGACAGCGCCACGTGTCGGGCTTTGAAACTAATGGCATCACAGTGCAGAGACACGTCCGTTAAGGAGGTAAAGGAGTTAACTAGATGAAGTGAGCCGTTGTATGATTTTACGTTCGTTCTTCAAACTATAAAATCACTAACAGGAATTAATTGAGATACGTATTACGTTAATATAGAAAATCATAGGAATATAACACAATTAACGAAATAAGACTGCATAACGTATTGCGGTCTGGTTGAGTAACAACAAATACTTTACTATACAATACCGGACAGCTCTATCCCAACAGCATTGAGTGGAGTGCGGACAGCGACGGTAGTCACATCTAGCGATTCGGTGTGACAAGCCCGGCAACTGCATACTATCCTTAGGTACTGTTCAGAGCAGTGCGCCTCCAGGCATTGAAAATAATTGAAGTCATAATAATTAAAGATAAATTTTGAAATATGGAACAACTCCTTGATAAACCTCCAAATGCGCATAATACTAGCCGTGCCATTAACCATATCTTAAAAATTATAAGGAGGATTCTTTGAGGATTACCAAGGCTCTGAAAGCAGTACTTAACTATTACTGTCTCCTCTCCTTTCCGGCCTTTTCCCTGTTATCTTGGGTCAGCACTTTGCACGCACGTAGTCTAGATTTACGGCAGGATGCCCTTCCCATCACAACCGTATGTGGTGGGATGTATTCACTATTGCGTGCAATGTGTTGTGTGTACGAAGACGAACACAAACCCATATTCCCCGAGCTGCAGGAATTAACAGACGCGATGAAAATCCTCGGCTCAGACGGTAATCGTACCCGGGATCCTCTGAACCGAAGGCCAGTACGCTGACCATTCCGTAATGGTGATTATTGTTTTGAGAGGAAGCAGCCATCCTCTATTAACACTAATCGGAATGAATATGGAAGAGGCCAGACATTTGGAAGAATGAAAACATCATCAAAAGTAAGCGAAGGGGCACGAAGCGAAAGACAGGGCAGACAACTTAACAACATACGCGCTTTACTAAGGTTTCAGAAAAGAGAAACTCTAATGAAGAAATAAGAGTTCTGGACCATTATTTTGATTTCTTCTTCTTCTTCTTCTTCTTCATTTAACGGTAGATCTTCCCGCACTCTACAGGAGAACTCACCTAACGCTGTTATCTAGCTTTTACTGAACTTTGAATTTTCCTTTCTACCTCTCAATTTACGAGAGGATGTTGGCATCGGATGATAGGTCTTATGGTGACGATGGTATAAGGAAGGGCTAGGAGTCAGAAGGAAGCGGCAGTAGCCTTAATTATGGTACAACCCCAACTTTGCCTCGCGTGATAATTGGAAACCACTGAAAACCATCTTTAGGTCTTCCGAACGCAAATTACGTGACCCAAACCATGCAGCCACCACGATGTGTTCAGGGTTTCCTAACGTCTCCTTCACAAATGTCCTGCCATATTTGATGGGACGCATACACAGGCACCAGACTGCAAATTATTTTGGTAATAGATACCGAGTGGTGGTGGAAGTGGCGGTGACCACTGTATTAATAGGAAGTGCTACGAGGCAACCGTCGTCTATTAATATTAATCAGAGGGAAAAATGGAATGGGACTGACAATTCGAAAACTGAAGGTATCGGCTAAAGAAAGAAATGAGCCACAAAGGGCGTGATAATTAAAGGCTCTAAAGGCCTCGGAAACCTAATACAATCGGGGTTCGAAAAGAACAAGTGTTGTCCAAGGGAGGTCGGACTTGATAGATGAAAATGAAGAGCCTGGCAGAAGTAAGTGGAAGCAATGCCAGGACTTAGGTAACTGCCCCTTGGTCACCAAACCACGCACCAGTATTAAGAGCCCCTGGGGCCAAAGAGCATCGGGTATATCCCTTGAAATGCTGGTTGAGTGATGAGTTGACCGACTCTACGAGAGCTACATATAATGTAACTGGACTCCATGGAGTTTCCGTAGAAGTAATCAGTGCAATATTCCAACCATGTACAGTCAAAGGAGATGCAGAATTGCGAGTTATAAAAATATAAATTTCGTTAACACAACGGGGTCAGAATTGAAGGTATTCGAACAAGGCATGTTCAGCACATTTATTTAGGAATGGTAGTAACTTCTATTATAAGCGTCTCACAATCACGAACCTCGTCGTACGATCAATCAAGAATTTATTTTGAACACTGTAAAAAGAAAAGTGTGTGTCGAGATCCATGAACGTACCTACATCGAAGTTGCAGAATTTCATTCACCCCTCTGCCTAGAAAGAGAATGATTCCCAACAAGTATGATGATTCTGAAAATAATAAAATTCAGCAGTGCAGTTTGAAGATCATGTAGACTCTAATTATTATCCTTTGCTTCATAGAGGAATGGTTCATGTCATGAGTCGTTGCCGAACGAAGGAAAAGTAGTTGTTAGAGGATGCTTCAAGAAGTAGCTTATCTTAATGATTTGCTTCCAGAACAGTTGAACCTTTTGAAAATAGTGGTGACATTTCCCGTGACAACGTCAACTGCTGAGAAGTCCTTCAGACTTCTTTGCGTACAACTAATGGACAGCAGAGAATGATTTCATTGAGCCATCTGCATGTACACTAGGAGAATGCTAAGGCGTTAGACCAACGAGCTCGATAGCTGCAGTCGCTTAAGTGCGGCCAGTATCCAGTAATCGGGAGATAGTGGGTTCAAACCACACTATCGGCAGGCCTGAAGATGGTTTTTCGTGGTTTCCCATTTTCACACCAGGCAAATGCTAAGACTGTACCTTACTTAAGGCCACGGCCGCTTCCTTCCCATTCTTAGGCCTTTCCCATTCCATCGTCGCCATAAGACATATCTGTGTCGGTGCGACGTAAAGCAAATATCGAAAAAAAGGAAAAAAGGCGTTAGACCCAGAGAAGCTGGCGGATAATCTTTTACGAAGAAATTAGGTCAGAAAGCGGGCATTCCATAAGAGAACTGCATATCCCAATGTAGACTGCATCAGGTGATAGAGCTTTACACACTTCATATCATGAAATGAAAATTCACAAAATGTATTTGTGAAGCAATTCACTTACCATTACTTTTGATAGCTCCGTACATAAGACATCCTTTGTAAGTATTTATGAACCAAGTTTTATTTTTCTGTTTACTTGTGAATATTATTGAAAACTCCGTTCATAAGATACGTTCTAAAAATCAATTTGAGGAACAAGTTCTATTATTGGTCTGTTTTTATCTTAGTTTGTGAATATTGTTATTATATAGGAATGTATGCATTAATAGTTATTCGTTATTTCACGTGCCTGTGTTCATGTTGATCATGCCCCCCCCCCCCTAAATAGTTTCCCGAAGTCGGCGCTAACGACTGGATACGTGAAGGACACACCTGCTAAAGTGACCAGGGGCCTTGTTAGGGATGGAAAGGGACAGGCAAGGAAGAGGGAAGGAAGCGGCCACGGCCTTGAGACGAAGTGCGGAAACCACGGAAAACCACTTCGACAATGGCTGATGTGTGAATCTAATCCCCTCTACTCAAATGACATTCCGAGGCTGAATAGATCCCGTTCCAGTTCTCGTAGGTAAGTAGGCCCTACCGGTAAAACTTTTAAAATTTCGTGGAAGAGCCGGGCCTCCGGGGGTGGCAGCTAATTGCACCACAGAGGCGGACGATGCAAATTTGTGGTGAAGTGATTTAGAAGTGCCCTGCATTCGTGAAGTGAAAGATGAATATATTGATGATGACATCACACCTCTGGGCGAAGCAATGGATACGAATTGAGAAGTGTCGCATAAATATAACACATAGGCTTCCGACACGCAAGTACGCAGTATCGCGACGCATGGTTTGTACGTCTGCCATTAGGTGGAGGAAAGATAAGTTTCTTCAAAGCACCGCCGTCTCGATCCTCCTATACTGCCTGCTCTATGCGAGCCTTTTTGCGACTACGCTGCGACAAATTTTCTCCGCTAGATGGCAGACATGGACGCACAATGGTCTAAACTTATTCTAATGACGACAGCCTACAAAACACTATGCAGTATGGTCATGTGTTCACTGAAGCTTGTAAATTACATCAGTAATATCAAATATCGGCAATATTACCTGCACGATGTCGCAGTTGGCCTCTTCATGCACAATTTGAAGATTTTCCTGCACGAAGGCTTGGAGTGGTACCGTACTTTTTGTGTTCTTGCCAACGCAATATGAAATAATAGAGGTCTAAGGAACTTGGCTAGGATAATATCACTAACATTTTGCTGATGTTCTATGACCTCACACTGTAACAAAACACATTCTGAAAGTTTTTTTAAATATTTGTTTTACGTCGCACCGATACAAGTGGGTCTAATGGCGATGATGGATAGGAAAGGCCTAGGAATGGGAAGGAAGCGGCCGTGGCCTTAATTAAGGTACAGCCCAGAATTTGCCTGGTGTGAAAATGGGAAACCACGGAAAACCAACTTCGGGTTTGCCGACCGTGGTGTTCGAAACCACTATCTCCCGGATGCAAGCTCATAGCTGCGCGCTCCTAACCGCACGGCCAACTCGCCCGGTATTCTGAAAGGGAAGACGTCGCAAGTCTTCGTATTACGCTCATACGCTTGAAGGACTTCGACAATAGGGCACATCAGTTTAAACGAACTCCTGGAGATGCTTCACCAGAGCAACAAAACTAGGTTTTGGGTATCAAACTCCTCCTCTGTCCTGATGCATACCGGTAATCAGTTCCATTTAGAGGTGTCGAAGCTCTAGGCAGTGAGATGTTGCTGACACAAATGTCACACTCCATCCTCTCTTCAACAACACGAACCTAGTACCCGCAAGTTAGGATTTGATTTCCTGTTTCTAGTTTGATTGGAATATTATCGTCTGGATATCTGAGGTTGTCCAAAATGTCTAAACATGAAGGCGTTTTGTGATTGTCCGTCACAATTTTTATCACAAGGAATCCACTATCCTCCACGGCTTTAATCACCTTCTGGAAAAAAATCCGCAGCCTTTTTCCAGTCATTCGACCGGGCCAGGAATGGAATGAATGAAGCCCCCATCTAGCAGGGAGGATAGGAATTGTGCCGGCTGACTTAGCCTGTCGCACCCCTCCGGGGCAATGATTAATGAGTGACAGATGAAGTGAAATGATATTCGAGTGTGTTTCTGGAATTAAATATGACAGGGAAAATCGGAGTATCCGGAGAAAACCTGTCCCGCCTCCGCTTTGTCCAGCACAAATCTCACATGGAGTGACCGGGATTTGAACCACAGAACCCAGCGGTGAGAGGCCGGCGTCTTCCGCCTGAGCCGCGGAGGCTCCATCTAATTCTGAAATAAGGTGTAAAGGCACAGATGCGAGAGTAATCTCAGGATATTCAATTACTTCCTTCATTAGGTCCTTGCCTAGATAAAGCCGACAGCCGCTTTTCTCTCGATTCTCTTCTAGACGGTATTTCATGGAGTCGTATATTTTCAGGCTGCGAACAACCTTGCCGAGATTGGCAAAATGGTATACAACAGTTGAATATTTCGGGGAAAGAATCTGAAGTTTCAGTTCTACGAAAAATATACCTTGCACGAACGGAAAGAATCAAGTACCAACACCTTAAAATCACTTTTGAAATATTTATAAACATAACATAATTAATTCATTTCACAGTTCTATTCAAAATACATCTTGTACGAACTAAAGTGACCAGACACGTTTACTCATTGTACAAAATAACTCAGGTTTTCACACACATTCATGCAGCAATAATACAGTGCTACACCCACACTGACAGCGAAGATTGTGCGTCTACTGCTGCACTCTTACGGCGATTTGGAGAACTATTGGTAGTCGCGCCTTCCTGTGTTAAACTAGTGGCATAGAGCAGGCAGTATAAGAGGATCGAGACGGCGGTGCTTCAAAGAAATAAGTCTTTCAAAGACAATCACTCATAATATCCACATATCGAAGCTGCAAACACAAGACTTACAAATATAAGGAAGTGTAACGGCAAACTTGAATGCTAAACAGCTCATGAGCATAGTGGCAATTGGCGGTGTACGCTACTGATTCCCATTTGTCTCCCGTCTCCCGGTAGGTAGGCCTACGCAAGCCATGTATTTTCTGTCCTGTGGTGTGAGTGTAATGGTTGGTCTTGGTGGTCCCAGATGACTTTATGACTTCTATCCATGTACAGTAGTTAGCTGGAGATAAGTGAATTATACCGGGTGTGTATGTATACAGTCGAGGAACATCGCACTGGTTAAGTTGTGAGAATCGCTATTCACTGTTTCCGGTTTACTTTCGAAGTGGTTGGCTTGTTGTTATTTAATGTACGTATTCATTTGTTTTGTACTGTGCATCTCGGACATATTGCGGCATCTTGTCGAGGTTGGTTTTTGGATTGTGCTGCTTCTCTTAAGATTTTCTTCATCAGGTAATTGCAGTTTTTTCGTTTTATACTGTTTACAAAGCTTTAAACATGTTTGTAATAAAGTTGGAGTCATAATGCCTGAGTGCACCAACCTCGGTAAAGAGAATACCGCGGTAAACTTCAGAATTTTACCAGGGTAAAGTCGTATTTCTGTTGCACCAAGCTCGGTTCCGAGTTTACCGACATTTTACCGCGGTATAATGTTTACGGCCCGTGAGCGAGCGGTTAACTAAGAAAACCGCGGTAAAGTTTTATTTGTGCTCTGTGGTTAAAGATTCCAAGATGGAGCTTAACAACTATAGGTTATATCTCCAATATCTTAATCCGTTTGAAAGAAATTAAGGGAGAATTATAGAAGAGAGACGCGATTTATTTGAAGAATTAAGCGATGTTTCGTTCCAGAGAAGATTTAGATTGCGTAAGGAAACAGTGAATTGCATTTTAGATTTAAATGGTGAACAATTGGAATGCCCGACGGGGAGAAACTGTCCTATATCGCCTAGAAATCGTCCTTTAATAGCGCTGCGGTTCTATGCAACTGGAACATTTCAAGGCGTGATCGGTGACATCTGTGATGTTGGCAGAACAACTGTATGCCTCATAATACACAAGGTTTCTGATCTACCTGCGTCGTTATCACCACAGTTCATTCAACTTCCACTTACGCAGCGGGAACAAAGAGAGGTTAGGGAAGGGTTTCATACAATAGCTGGGTTCCCTGGTGTGTTGGGTGCGCTGGACTGCACTCATGTGCGAATACAGTCTCCTGGAGGTGAAAATGGGGAGGTATTTAGAAGTAGGAAAGGTTATTTCTCGCTAAACGTGCAAACTGTGAGCGATTCGAACCTCACGATACGAGATATTGTAGCAAGATGGCCAGGGTTGACTCATGATAGCACAGTATTTCACAATTCTCGGCTGAGAGCGCGTCTCGAGACGAGAGAAATAGCTAATGGCTATCTTTTGGGTGATAGAGGTTACCCACGTAAATCCTTCCTCCTTACACCTGTTCAGAATCCCACCTCCCCAGCAGAACAACGATATAACAGAGCCCATATTGCCACAAGGAATGTTGTCGAGAGACAATATTGTTTGTGGAAAAGGAGGTTCCCTTCCATGTCTTTAGGACTTCGATGTAACATTCAAAACATGTCGAACATTATTTTCCATTTTTAGGAGTCGATAACATGCTTGTGCTGTCACAAAATGTAAACACGAGGGACAAGTGTCGAAACGATCACTGCCGGCTGGATAAACTAAAAACAAGTGACTATCGAAATGATCACTGCTTCCTGAATACTACTTTGAATTTCTTCCGAGGGGAATAATAGCGAGAAAATCAAGCATCAAGAAACCGCGGTAACGAAACCGGGCGGTAGTAATGGTGCACTGCTTTTACAACAATACCGCAGTAAAAGTTTTACCACGGTTTCGTAAAGGCTGATAATTACCGAGCTTGGTGCACTCGGGCATCAGTCTTCTACATCTCCATAAGGAACTGAATATCGTACCGTACGTCATAGAAAACAAGGTGAGCTTTATTGTTCAGTTCGTATTTAAACACAAAAGAACAGCGGCAGATATTTCTGTTTTTCAGCCGACTGTAGGCTGTCTGCATTAAATATCACCCCTGATAATACATGCAAGGTTATTCCAACATGGTTCTGAATTGATTCTGAATAGCCTGCTCATGCGCAGTAGTATACATGCTGTTCCAACAGAGATTCAGAACTGGTTCTGAACTGTGAGTTCTGAATTCATGTTGTTCTAACTACATTCAGAACCATTTTGGAGCCAATGCCGGCAGTTCTCAATCAATACCAGGGACTGTGTGTTGTATACATCCAGTATACATCGACCAGTAAGTGGTGTGACTACAAAGAGTACTTCTCATTGGAATAGTGAGGTCTTGCATCATCCATCGTTAGAAGTTAGAAGTTTTGTAACAATTCCTAAATGGCTTTGATACAGTTCACAGTTGCCATTTGCTTATTCCAACAAAACATTATTAATAATCAATTCTGGAAGCATTCTGACTCGCATATGCTTATTAAGATAATTTTGATGGAGCTCATAGCCAGTTTGGAACAGTTTTTTGTAACGAAGGAGCTCATAACCACTTAAGAACTGTTTGTTTTAACAAGGTAGTTCATAGCCAGTTCGGAACTGCTTTTTGTAAGAAATATACAGTATGTATTGTAACATAATCAGTAATAGTTGCAACTTCTAGGATAATGTAGCCAATGAGTACCTGGCTATCCTCTATGACATCATTTGTTTGATCAGTGAGGAATCTGGCTAAACTACTACTGATTTCAACATATTGTATGGTAGGTCTTAAAGGGGTTGCTAGCCCAGGTGAGGACTGTACATTGAGAGAAGAACTATGCCTATATCTGTGTAAAAAAACTGGCTTTTAAAATATGTAAGGTACAGGGATTACACACAGTTGTCATTATTACACAGGCTGATTTACATAATTTGTAAGTGTAAAGAAAAAGGCTGGGCTCTTCATCTACTATCTGAATTTTTGAGGCCAATGACCATAGACGCTGGCACCTTTAAACAAGAAGCACAAACAAGAATGTTTGCGGATTGGGAAGAAAAATGAATGTACTATATCAGAAAATTCATAATAGTTACTTTCCAAATTATAGTGTAACTGAATTACCATTGGACTCTAGTGTAAAGATAGTACAGAATGAACATAGCCAATAGAGCTAGCGGAGTGACAGGGTGGGGAGGTTGTGTCTTCACAGTCAGATCATCGGCACTGCCAGTTGAGCAAGAAATGATTAGTCTTGAAGTTTTGGTTGTAGAATTTTATTTTTACGATTTGATTTATGTCGCACCAACACACACAGGACTTGTGGTAACGATGGGATAGGAAAGGACTAGAAGTGGTAAGGAAGGGGTCCTGGCAGCCCTGAAAACAGTTTTCTGTGCTTTCCCATTTTCATACCAGGCAAATTCTGGGACTGTACTGTACTAAGGCCACTGTCACTTCCTTCCTGCTCCTAGCCACAACACCATAAGTCCTATCTGTGTCAGTGTGATGTAAAACGAATTGTTAAGAAAAAAGGGGTCACTTGCGGTATAGGGGACAAAATATAATGAACAGATCAGAGTACATCTACAGTATAGCATAGGATAGGGTTATATGGGGCAGTACATCACACCAGTCATTAGACCCCCAGAGTAGTGGGTGATGTGTAAGTTGCATAGTCATGGGCTTTTAACTAGGGGTGTGCAAATTAATTCCAACCTGTAGATGTGGGATATTCTTTCAGTGAAAATGTTCATCTTTGATGTTCAGTTTCCAGGTAAAACTGTAGGTCCCGTGGCTATGAGCACAGTATCAACAGTTACCTAAAAATACAGGTTTTACTACAAAACAGCAATAAGATTATTTGTTGCTCATGTTTCAGGGCAAGATCAGTGGAAGTGATCTACATCCTGAAACCGTATAAACCTTCACACGCTATTTAAAATGGACTTGGATGTAAAGATCAAAGAGGAACCAATATGCTTTGAGGAAACTTCAAATAACTCATGTGTAAGTATCATTGCAGATAACTATATAGTGATTACAGTTAAACTTTTAGCAGTCGTCTGAATTTGACTGGTTACATAACTCTACGTTTATTTGTTGTTCAGGAAATATATGGGTGTCGTGCTGTCTATTCTTAAGGTACATATATATTTGTAGACCTTTACTAATCTCAAATTTACTAAATATACTTTTCATGATTACATAATTGCAGAATTTAAAAGTAAGCATCTTTTATTTTACACAGCATGTCCGAAGGCTGAATTCATTCTTTAGGTTTTGAAGAAGAAATGGGTTTCTCTTCATCTCCCTTTTGCTTTGTAGCTCTTGTCGGGAAAAATGGCAGTCTGATTAGGTCATGTGCATGGATTGCGTTCTGGTTTCAAGTTGGCATATTAAATCCTTTATCACCCTGATGGTATTGAAGATGCTCAAATACATCAGCCTCTTTCCGTCATCTTAGTGTTTAGAAATCCATAAAGCTAGTTTGCATGACAAAGAATCAATAACCGAGCTCGATAGCTGCAGTCGCTTAAGTGTGGCCAGTATCCAGTATTCGGGAGATAGTAGGTTCGAACCCCACTGTCAGCAGCCCTGAAAATGGTTTTCTGTGGTTTCCCATTTTCAAACCAGGCAAATGCTGGGGCTGTACCTTTTTTAAGGCCACGGCCGTTTCCTTCCAACTCTTATGCCTTTCCTACCCCATCGTCGCCGTAAGACCTATCTGCATCGGTGCGAAGTAAATCAAGTTCTAAAAAACATATATATATATATATATATTTACTCATATATTCTGTTCGACAAAGCCGTATTAAATGGGTCCACTTTACAGATTGTTATCGAAATATTGTGGTGGACAGAGGTGAAATAAGTTGCGGGCAAATATGAGTCGATATAAGACATTCCAAAGATTAATTTAAAACTTTGAATCTTCAGCTGTATTTCTTTCTCTGATATCTTTTGGTATTTTTTCAAAATCTCAGCTTTACAATTCTGGTACAAAGTTTATAAGATTCGGTAACAATTTAGAAAATTGAATAATAATTAATTAACAACTTTGAGCTTGTAGCTCCCTAATTATACATTATCCGTGAGCGCTGTGGCTTCTTTCAACAAATAGTCAGGGAGACAGTTGTCCCAATAACCTTTATACTACTAGGAGACAGAGTATCCAAAATACACAATTTTTTGCTCCACAAAATTATCTAGGAGACTACTCTCTGAACATTATCACGTTATAGCCTTCCAAAGGCACCATTCAACCTTTACATTAATAGAAAGAGCATCTTTGCTCTATAAAATTTACATTTAGGAATCTATTTCAAGAAATGTCAGGGACTATCAAAGGCACAACGTACATTTTAGAAATTCAAGCCGTATTCACTGTCTTACGGTATATGCTTCTGGTAGATGGTTAAAGGATTATTCCCCTGATCTGTGCATCGTATCTAAATCTGGAAATAACGATATGACACAACGAAAAGTCATCAAGTCTTTCCCACACAGCCAACATAGGCCAGTCATTATTTATTATGGTACAGATATTCCACTAGTAACCTCCATCCCACAACCTCGATGGAATTTTCAACTTGCGAACTGGGAACTGTTTCAGAAAGGTCATGATAACACCGTTCAGTGGATTCCCCCAATTCCATCCAATTATGAACGATTTGTGCGTGCTATTAAAGTTAATGCCAAAAACTATATTCCACGTGGGTTTCGGAAGGAATACATCCCCGGATGGTCTCAAGAATGCAATGATTTGTATGTTAAATATCAAGAATCTCACGATGACACAACAGCTGATAACCTTTTGAGAGCTCTCAATAAGAACAGAAGAGAAAAATGGCATAAAACAGTGGCAGAACTTAACTTTACATATTCTAGTCGCAAAGCCTGGAACCTTATAAGAAAACTTGGTACAGATCCAAGGCTGTCAAGCACAGTCCCACGTGTGAATGCCAATGCTGTTGCATCCAGACTAATGAGGAATTCAAAAGCTAAAATTGACAAGGCACATACACGAATCGTGAGAAATGAATTGTACCTAAAGAGATCCAATCTAACACCACATCCTGACTACTCAGGTGACTTCAGCATTGAGGAACTTGATATAGCCTTGAATATGCTAAAGGTAAATAAAGCTGTTGGCTTTGATGGCGTATATCCAGAGTTTCTTAAAGCCATAGGACCTAAAACAAAATTGTGGCTCATTGAATTCTTCAATGAAATTCTACGAACTGGAAGATTACCAAAGCTTTTCAAGCAGGCTAAGATAATTGCCATCCTGAAACCAGGCAAAGACGGAATGGATGCTTCTCACTACCGGCCAGTATCGCTACTCAGCGTGACCTATAAGCTACTAGAAAGGCTTATTCTAAATCGCATTTAAGAGGCCATTGATCAAACCATCCCTGTTGAACAAGGTGGCTTTAGGAAACATCGGAGCTGCTGCGACCAGGTTTTAACATTGACAACTCTAGTTGAAGCTGAATTTCAAGGAGGTCTCCGATCAGCTGCAGTTTTTGTGGACCTTACAGCAGCTTATGACACTGTATGGAGGGATGGCTTGATGTCGAAGTTTATTAAAATCAACCCATGTCAAAAGCTGGCGTTTCTAGTAAACAACATGCTCTCTGACAGACGCTTTAAGGTGTTTCTGAATGGACAGTCTAGCAGTTGGAGGACTCTAAACAATGGCCTACCTCAGGGATCAGTTCTGGCCCCCATTCTGTTTAACTTGTATATTCATGATATGCCAGACACTGACTCATTGAAAATCCAGTATGCAGATGACCTAGCGTTAGTCTTCCAGAGTAAAGGTCTGATGCACTGTGAGAATGTACTGACAAGTGATCTGACGAAATTGAATGACTTCTTCCATAAATGGAGACTTCAACCTAACCCAAATAAAACTGAGGTTACTGCATTCCATCTAAATAATAAGGAAGCCCATAGGAAGCTACATGTGACTTTCGACGGAACCGAAGTACCGCATAACTACAATCCCAAATATCTAGGAATCACTCTGGATCGGTCCTTGACATTCAAACAACAGTGCATCACGTTATCTAAGAAACTTGGCTCCAGAGTGAATCTACTCCGCAAGATTGCCGGAAGTAGCTGGGGTGCGGACGCCAATACCCTACGCACTGCTGCACTCGCTCTTGTGTATTCTGCTGGTGAGTACTGTGCTCCTGTATGGCAAAACAGCATTCACACAACAAAGATTGATGTCCAGCTTAATGAAGCCATGAGAGTGATCACTGGTACTGTCAGATCTACTCCCATTCAGTGGTTACCTGTCTTAGCTAATATTGCCCCGCCAGATCTAAGGAGGAAAGCAGCTAGGGTAAACTTGCTCAAGAAGATCTCTTCTCATAAGAACTCTCCCTTGTATGATGCCCTACAACACCCACCAACAACTCGTCTGAAATCACGCAAACCACCCTGGACTGATTTTAAAAGTATCAGCTCTTTCTACATGACCTCTGAGTGGCGACAGCGTTGGCATGAACATCCACCCAACAACGCTCACTTGGTTCAAGATCCAACAAAGAAGGTTGAAGGATTCCAACTGCCGCGTCAAACCTGGTCGAAGCTGAACCGAATTAGGACGGGTCAAGGGAGGTGTGGCTACATGTTGAAGAAATGGGGTTTCCGTTCATCTGCTGACTGCGACTGTGGAGCGGAGGAGCAGACAATGGAACACATTGTTAAGGAGTGCCCACTTCGAGCATTTAATGGTGATCTGAGGCTTCTACATCAAGTGACTCCGAGTGCTCTGGACTGGTTGTCAAATTTGGACATTTCCATTTGATATATTTTTTTTGTGTACTTGTAAAGCCATACGATATATATATATATGTATATATATATACGGTATATGCTTAACAGTCTAACATCTTTACCTAGAAGGTATGAAATAGAATTAAACAGAGGTATCGAGTACCCATTCTACCCGGGCTTCGTGAAAAACAACAGGTTACTGGTCCAAAAATCAAAATGGTGAGGAGGCGGACACTTGCGCTCCTTAAAATTGTTATAAAAGTATTAAAACCCTATTTGGGTTTATGACCTGAGGTTACAGAGGCTATGCATATACTACTGAGGTGACTAGATGGTGAGAATATTTAAGTTACAAAGATTGCAAACTGTAAAATGGTATAAAATAATAGTTACCTCAAACTCAAGTTGATACGGAATACGAGAGAGTAGCTCACTCTCTATTCCTTGATTTTGCTTAAGTTCGTTTGACTTGTTTGAAATTTACACTTCGATTTTGGAATTTACATTTTAGAAAATTAAAGTTACATTGTTAAAGTTTGGAAACCTTCCTCTCAAGCTAGCTTTCAACGACTATCACTTAGTTAAGCCTGGACTGTCGTTACCTTGAGCTGGTGGACTTCTCAAAGATGGACGAGGCGCCTCCACCTCCTTGATAAACACACACTCTGTAAACTGGAATGATCAATGAGACAAACTGGTCTGAAAGTGTGCCAAATTCTTATTGGGTGATAAAATAAGTACCAGAAACCTGTGATAGGATGAAAAATAAATATACACAATTTTCTAATGGACCACCTCTTAAGTTGGTGAGAAGAGATAGAAGTGTTGTAAACTTTAATACACCAAAAACAAAGAATAATCACTTCAGTTTAGAAAACCTTAGAAAACAAAATTGCTTTACAATTTTAATAGTCAATCTTCACACCAGAGGGCATAACATAAGTTTATAGTAGTTGCTGAACCTCTCTCTCGACCAACTGACCCCGAGCTGCCTGGGACCCGGCCTTTTATAGGCAATCGGGTTCTCGCGTGTACGAGAAGGCAGCACGGGCGTTAGCCGCGAGAGAGGCAGCGAGGGAGCTCCAGAAGGGTACTCTCCCTCAGTGCTACTTTATTAAATGCAAATACATGTGGACGTAGACAGGCAAGCCTGTGTGAACAAAGATATATATATATATATATATATATATACACACAAGAAAGAAAATAAACAAGAGAAACACAATCACAAATTAAATGTCTCAGGTAGGCCAGTCAGTGACCTGGAAAGAACAGGAAGAGTGGTCTGTCGCAGGGGCCGCCGGGGCGAGGTCCGACGATGCCCTGCGGACAGCGGCGGCACTACGTCCTGGTTGCTGTTTTGCCCACCGCCCCGCGACGTCCGCGTCCTCGTCCTTGCCGAGTGGTGGTGGTTCCGCGGGTGACCGCGGGCTGGCGATGGGTCGGCGTGTAGGTAAATCCTTCGGGGAGTACGGCGACCTGGTCGCCCGTTGCCCGGTCTACCTGGACAGCCACGTCCCACCCCTGAGCCAGGGCCAGGTATAGTAGGTTGGCCCTGTTGAAGAAGTATTTCTTCTGCGCTGCGTCGAGTCTGGGCCAGGCGTAGAGTGCCCAGAGGGTGGTTGCCGCGTCGTGGTGATCGCGTCCAGTAGGGATGATGGCGAGCTGTTCCTTTAGTGCTGTTGCGATCTGGTAGACCTTTGGGTCTGGTGGAGTTGGAAGGCCCTTGTCGTAGGTCGCCGGTTGGAGCTGTCGCCAAGAGATGGCTGCGGGTGGAGGATGAACTGGGTCCGGGTCGTTCGTGCCTCCGTCGTCGTCTTGCTGAACTTCCTCTAAAAAATTATCCATGCGGGCCTCCATATCCTTGAAGCGGTCCGCCATCGCTTGGATGGCAGCTGTGAGTGTCTGAATGTTTTCCTGAGACATGTCTTGATCAGGATCAACCTCTTGTAGAATAGCGGTGATAGTGTCGGTCGAGGTGGTGCTGGTGGCTCGTGACTGTTGACTAATAGGAGTGACACTGGTAGACTTATGTTGTACGTTCCGACGTGGAGTACTCTTTCTCTGCCGGTATGGTATCTGTAGAGAAATATCAAAACTTCTTGTATTAGTTGTTGCGAGTTTTAGATTTTAGATGGCGTTCTCCAAGGTGCTTCATTTAATGTAGGGGCGGGTGTACCTCCGGTACAGATCTCGCCCCCACCCAAGAATTCTTCCTCGGGTGACACAGTTTAAAATTTTCCTTTTTTAGAAAAATTTGGAGTTGAAATTTACAGACAGTAAATTTCTTGATGAAAGTTTATTTGTAATTAATTATGTCAAAAACAAGTCTTGAAGTCTTCCTGAGGCTGTAGAAGTCCGAGATGTACAGTTCTAGTTTGATGTCAAGTGCGGCTGCCACTGCCAATACCGGGGAGGGTTCCCCAGGATCCCCCAAATACCCTCAGATATATCTCTGCCACTACCATGAGAGGAGTGGCCATGGTGATGGTCGCCACAGACCGGATATAGAGCCACTGCTTCACGGTCTATTAGGCTGTTGGGTTGCCGTACCTCAGCCCTTGCTGGAAAGGATGGTGCTCCAGCACACTCTTATCAAGGAGACTGGGCCAGAGCAGATTGGGCCCTTGCCCCACGCCAGCATCGCTTGCCAGATGTTGGAACTCGGCTGTAGATTACAGAAAGGGCACTGAAACAGTAATATTCTTGGCGACAGAGATGTTTGATGGAGAGCGAGAGTTTGTTTATATTTTAAAGCTGCAGGTTCAGATAAGGCAGGTGGCATCGAGGATGAGTGTGTGTATTGCAGGCTTGGTTTTTGAGGCAGGGGAAAGTTAATGGCAGCCAGGCAACGGGAGAAAATAAACCTTATTAGAGGGGAAGGTCTGTACAGGATGATATACAGCAACAAGACAATACCCTAGATGAATATGCGTGGGGCAGAAGGCCTCTCCCCTACCCCTTACAATAATGAACATGAAATTACTGAGCTCTAAAGAACATAAAGATAGCAGTTTTTTATTGCCATGACTTAGTGGCCTATACTGCAAAAAAAACCTTATACCGGTTTAATCTGCGAAAGGTGAACTCTAAATATGCCCTCAATGGCTGGGTTGTTCACCAAAAGTGTGACCGGTGTTAAGAAATCCAAAATAATACATGGTCTGTGAAATCTGGGGGCAAGCTTGCCTGCAGGTACAAAATTCTTAACCATGACGTGATCTCCGACCTTTAAATGGGTGTTCCTTCGTCCAAGATCATATCTCTCTCTATCCTTCTCATGAGAAGCCTTAAGGTTACTTTTAGCCGTCTTCCACAGGTCTCTGATCTTATTGGGTTCTATTGTCTCTGGCAATATCTCATTGAGGGGCCAAATATTAAACAATGGCATGTTGGGAAAAAACTTAAACATGAGAGAGGCAGGAGTGAACTTGTGGGACTCATGAATGGCCGAACTTAGAGCAAAAGATAACCAATGCAGGGAAGTATCCCACCTGGAATGATCTTCATGATGAAAAGCTATCAAAGGAGATCTAAGATTACGATTGACCCGCTCAGCCAGAGATGGTTGAGGGTAATATGCAGAAGTAGTAAGAATGGTAGACTGAGTGGTAGCCAACTAAGTCGGAAATAATGTATTGAAGCCGTGTACACATTCAAGGATGTACTTATTCCCATTGCCCTTTGATTGAGGGAAAGGTCCGACGTAGTCTGTGTACAAACGCTCCATGGGGCGTGATGCTTGATGAGATGACCATAGCCCTAGCTTGGTAGAAAATGTGGGCTTATGAAGGAAGCAAGATTTACAACTTTTAACCATTTCTCTGATTTTGCCGTCCATACTCTTCCAGATGAACATTTCTCTGATTTTCTGTCTTGTTTTGAAGGTGCCGAAGTGCCCCCTTAATGGGGTCTCATAATAGTATTTGAAGATCTTGGGCACAAGAACAGCAGGAACAACTACTTTCATCTTCTGATCATGATTCGAAGGGCAGCACAATTCCATTCCTCAGCACGTAAGGGACAACATGTTCCCCAGAAGAAGGGGTTTCCATTATAGGACCCATAACTGGATCTTCTCATTGATATTTCTCGATATCACGAAATAACATAGGGGCATCAGTCAAAATAGCACTAATATGAGAAGTATGTGCATGGGAGGAGAACTATCCCCCTGTTCGCTGGTCTCAACATCACTAGAAAACATGAGGCTTAGTCCATCTGCGACCACATTTTCAGATCCTCTAATGTGTTGCACATTGAATTGAAAGGCAGAAATTCTGATAGCCCAACGGGCGATACATCCAGTTCGGCGTGGCCTAGCTAAGACCCAACTTAAAGCATGTTAATCTGTTTCTAATTCAAATTTAACAAGCTCTAGATAAAGGCAGAACTTCTCCAAGGCAAACAGGACTGCAAAACCTTCTAACTTCTACATTGAGTATTTGGTTTCTTGAGCCGATAAGGTTGTGGACGCATAGGCAATAGGCTGCCTTCGGAGTTCTGTTCCTTGAAAAAGGACAGCAGCAACAGCAGATGAAGGGGCATTGGATTGAACTATGAATTTCCTAGAGAAATTTGGCATAGTAAGGACAGCTAATACTGGGGTGTTACAGAGGGCTAACTTAATATCTTCAAACGCAGCTTGCTGCGACGGCCCCACTTCCTGATTGACACCTTTCCTACAAAGTAGGTTTAGGGGCGCTGCCCTATTAGCAAAGTTAGGAATACATTTCCAGAAGAAATTCACCATGCCTATGAACCTAGCAATTCGTTTGATGTCCTTCAGCAGCTTGAAGTCTTAAATAGCCTGCGTTCTGGAATGGTCGATAGAAGCACCATCGGGCGACACAATATGCCCTAAGAATGCCATAGAAGGCTTAGCAAAAGCTACCTTAGATAACTTAACTGTCAACCCAGCCTTACGAAGGCGATTTAGAACTTCCTTCAGGTGATCTAAGTGTTCTTCAAAGGTCTCCGAAAACACAGCATTATCGTTGAGACAAATATATTCAAATTTGATATCGGAGGAGACCGTATGCAGCAGTCTAGTAAGGCCAGCCGCACCCGTAGGGAGTCCGAAAGCACGTGATTGTATTCATACACGTTCCAATCAGTGGCAAAAGCCATTAGATGTTTGAATTCTTCTGCCTGATTAAGATCTAAGATGGTGAAGAACTTAGCCTTGCGATATCATGCAAAACAAGATTGAAGGTCAGGAAAGGGCACAAATTGTAATATGACCGTATGGTTTAAATCCCTGTAATCAATGACACGCCTGAAACCACGTTGGGGATTTAGTACATGAAAAATTTGCGATGAATACGCCAACTTTGAAGGTTGAATAATACCATTTTTAACATCTGATCAATGATTTCCTTTAGAGCCTTCATTTTAGGTGGAGATAATAAGGAGGAAACCTAACTGGAATAGAGTGGGTTAGCTTAATCTTGTACTCAATTAGGTCAGTGACACCAAGGATTTCCGAAAATACATGCGGAAAGGACTGACACAACTTTCGAATTCTCTCAGCCTGGTCCTTAGGTAGATGCCTAAGATCTAACGACATCTCACTCTGGGTACACGAAACAGATGAAAATGGCACAGAATTACATTTCAGAAGAGAAATATTAATGTTCCTGGAGAACTTGAATGTGCACGACTTGCTCTGGAGATCGAGCACCAGCCCTGAATGAGACATAAAATCAGTCGCCAATATTACAGGGCAAGACAACTGTTTAGCCACAAATAACTTAATTTTCCATGTAAATTTTGAGATACAAACTTTAGCAAAAATGAAGCCTGAAATTTCTACTGGTGATGTATTTGCTGAAACACATGTAATAGAAGACAAACAATAGTCTGGAAACTTACAACAGGCTTTGAACTTAGAGTAGCACTCCTGGGAAATAATAGACCTAACGCTATACTAGTGCTGTAGCGTGTTTGTTATTTACCTCAATTTTAAGATATGGCACGACTCCTGGTATCTCAGAAGCAATTTTTAAGAGATTCCCTAGGGCCTTCAAATAATAAATTGGATGAAGTTTCTTCCTTAAAAGATTCGTTGCCTAATATAACGGGGGCTGAGCCTCTGGACATTGAACATTGTGACTCAGCCGATGACACTAGTCACTTCCTAACTCATAGGTTAGTGGAGGTAGCACCAGAAGACTGACAGGAAGGTCTGCTGTTAAGTGAAGTGCAATTCTTGGCTAGATGGGAAAACGACCCGAATTTAAAGCAAGCTTAAGGCGGGCCTGCTCCATTCCTAGTTCCTCTCGATTTGACCAAGGGACATTTATTCCAAAGCTGTTCCATTGATCCGAACGCATAACACTTGCGTGTGGGGAATGTTTGGCGAGGAGGTGGCCAAGAACTATTAGATGACTCTTAAAGTGTCAGCGCACCTCACTCCTTCGGCTGACGCTGACATTGCCTCAAGTTCTGAGAAGGTTCGAGGTCGAGCAGCGAAACATCAGTACGACCTACAAGGAGAGGAGATTCCTTCTACAATAGTTTGCACAATACCCTAGTATAAAATTTAATATCTTGAATAAAGTCGGCGGCATTCTCGTCCAACCTCTGTACTCTGAAGTAGTACTTCTATATTAAAGATTACATAGCTCTAGGTGGAGTGAAGTTTGGCAAGAGGTGGACGTTGAAGTTTTCTATCGAAGATCTATCAGCTATTGCTTTTACAGTTTTGTCCGAGAGGACGCTTACAGAATAGGGGTAAATTATTTGAAGAATTTGAGAGTGAGAGAGAGCAAATACCAAAGCATGATCTTGAAATTCGACTAAAAGTCTTAAAAAGGATATCACATCATAAGTGGAATTTACCGAGAACTTGGATATGCCTTTAAGCAACATGGCTAATGGGTGGGGGCAAGCTGCTGAAACCTGGCAACATAATAGAGGACAGCATTGGAAGATGAGAAGGATCAAACACTGCATTAATCTTAAAGAAAGGTGGAAGTTCTCTTAGATGGTCCGACACTGTTTCTGATGGGGCAGATGTTTGTTGAGCAGCCACTGATTTCCTACTTCCTATAGACCTACGAGAGTCCTTTTTCTTGGACAAGTTTACAGTACGAACATGGTCGTTTTTAGCATTAGCGGTCCCGGACAACAATTGACCAACCCATCAGACATGTCAGACAGGTGTTCGTCCAAATTACTAGCTTCCTTAGCATGATCCCCCTGTGGGTGGGGGCGGTAGAATAACACCCACGGTATCCCCTGCCTGTCGTAAGAGGCGACTAAAAGGGGCCCCAGGGGCTCTGAACTTTGGAGCGTGGTTTGGCGACCACGGGGCCCTCAGCTGAGTCCTGTCATTGCTTCCACTTACTTGTGCCAGGCTCCTCACTTTCATCTATCCTATCCGACCTCTCTTGGTCAACTCTTGTTCTTTTCTGACCCCGACGCTATTAGGTTTGCGAGGGCTAGGGAGTCTTTCATTTTCACGCCCTTTGTGGCCCTTGTCTTCCTTTGGCCGATATCTTCATTTTTCGAAGTGTCGGATCCCTTCCATTTTTCCTTCTGATTAGTGTTATATAGAGGATGGTTGCCTAGTTGTACTTCCTCTTAAAACAATAATCACCACCACCTTAGCATGATCATCCTTCAATTTTAGAGACAATAGGTCCCTAACCATATTAGAAAACTGAAGCAGTCTAGCCTGAACTCTTCTAACTTGATTAGCAGAAGGATCACCGACTTCAAAAAAACTAACAACAGAAGCTAGTTTGGTAGTATAACCTATGATTGTGGACAGAGCCTCATTAGTTTCCTTCTCCCCAAATACTGGGATACAAATTGGAAATTGGAAAGATTCTTTAAGTTTAGCAATATCTGCTGCAACCGTGCCACCAGTCTGGATCTTCCTAATTCGATCTTCTTAAATCAATTCCTCCTTGCGCAAGTACCCAAGAGGAAGAACTTCATAAGGACCGGACATAGTGATAGAAAATCTAACAATATTTGGAAAATTCCAGCAACCAAAATTTTCTTTGTGTTCAGTGTTGATTTCTATTAGGGGCCGCCAAAAGGGTCTTTATCCAGAACCATTCAACCATGCTCTGCTACCACTTCTTACGGAAATATTGTGGTGGACAGAGGTAAAAGAATTGTGGACAGGAACATTTCGATATTAGATATTCAAAAGATTAGTTTAAAACTTTCAAATTAGAGCTATATTTCTTTCTCTGATATCTTTTGGTATCTTTTGAAAATCTCAACTTTACAATTCAGGTACGAAGTTCATAAGATTCAGTAACAATTTAGGAAATTGAATAATAATTAATTAACAGCTTTGAGCTTAAGCTCCATAATTATACATTTACCATGAGTGCTGCGGCTCCTTTCAACAAATAGTCAAGGGGATGGATCTCCCAATTCTTTTTACACCGCTAGGAAACAGAGAATCCAAAATACACAATCTTCCAGGAGCACTTTTTGCTCCCCAAAATTATCTAGGTGACTCCTCTCCGAACATTATCACATTACAGACTTCCAGAGGCACCATTCAACCTTTACATTAATACAAAGAGCGGCTTTGCTCTATAAAATTTACATTTAGGAATCCATTTCCAGAAATGTCCGGGCCTATCAAAGGCACAACCTACATTTTACAAATTCAAGCAGTATTCACTGTCTTATATGCTCAACAGTCTAACATCTTTACATGAAAGGATTTAAATAGAATTAAACAGGGCTATCAAGTACCCATTCTACCAGGCCTTTTGTGAAAAACAACAGGTTAAGTTACTGGCCCAAAAATCAAAATGGCGAGGTGGCGGAAACTTGTGCTCCCAAAAATTGAAATGAAAAACTTAAAACCCTATTTGGGCGTATGGCCCGAAGTTACTGAGGCTAAGCCTGTACTACTGAGGTTACTAGATGGAGAAAAGATATAAGTTACAAAAGATTACAAACTGAAAAATGTTACAAAATCATAGTTATCTCAAAATCAAGTTGATATTGAACACGAGAGAGTAGCTCACTCTCTATTCCCTGATTTGGTTAACTTCCTCTGGCTTGTTTGAAATTTACATTTGAATTTTTGAAGTTACATTTTAGAAACTTAAAGTTACATTGATGAAGGTTGGGAACCTTACCCTCGAGCTAGCTTTCAAAGACTGTCACTTAGTTAAACCAGGACTGCCATTACCTTGAGACGGTGGATTTCTTGAAGATGAACGAGGTGCCTCCACCTCGTTGATGAACACACACTCTGTAGACTGGAACAATCAGGAAGACAATCTGGTCCAAAAATTTGCCAGCTTTTATACCCAAGAGGAATGTTCCATAAAACTCTGGGGTAAGGACTGAAACACCCCCAGTTCTTATTGGGTGCTAAAATAAGTACAAAAACCTGTGATTGGATGGAAAATAAATATACAAAATTTTCTATTGGCCCACCTCTTAAGTTGTCGGGAAGAGATAGAAGTGTTGTAATCTTTAACATACCAAAAACAAAGAATAGTCAATTCAGTTTAGGAAACCTTAGACTACAAAATTACTTTACAACTTTAATAGTCAATCTTTACACCAGAGGGCATAACATAAATTTATAGTAGAGACATCTGTAGGGAAATTTCCAAACATCTTGTATTATTTGTTGCAAGTTTTACATTTTAGATGGCATTCTCCAAGGCGCTTCATTTAAATGTAAGGGGCGGGTGTACAGACAATGAATATCAGCTCCAAAATCAATTCAGGACTTAAGAATACTTGGTTATTATAAGGATATTGGCAGAGTCCAACACCATTCACAACAGTTTTAATGTGTCATTTTAGTTTCAATTTTAAGTGTGTATTCAGACAGTTCATCACTGTCTTAGATTTAGATATTACTTAAGACATTCCAATTTGTATTCTTTTTATTGGTCATTATATATATGCTTCCGATGTGATCATGGCTAAAGATGACCTAATGTAGCAAGGTTGAAACTAGTACCAATTATGTAGGGTATAATATGAACCTAGTGGTATTGGATAGGTGGACCTATCTCTACCGTTTGATAATGATAACAATTTGACAGTGAATTTTTTTCAGAAACCATTGAACCATGCTTATCGTATGTTCCACGATTTGGCACTTAATTATGTAAATGGCTTCCTTCAGCTTTGTCTTTCAATGTTTACATGTGTCAGTCTAATGACGTCCAGTAGGGAGCAGCACACGTTATGATTTTATCTGTGAGGTCGTTCGTTTTGCTGGAGCGATAATTTTTACTGTGTGGAGTTCTTCTTCTGTTCTATGTGTGGCGGATACTAACAATGGCTGCCGCTATGTTTGGTGCGGCATTTTTATGCTTTAAATATTCATTCAACGTGTTCAAGCCTGGACCTTTCACGCTAACTGCTATCCGATTTTACCATTGATAATCACAGGTATGTGATAGTTTGGTATATATTTAAATTTGGTGACGAGTTGTTCCCGTATGTTACGGTCAATGGCATACATCTTTCCGCTCCGTCGTACGATGTGCTTTGAATGAATGTGTTTGTGGTCTTGTAGTTATAATTGAAAAAGGGTCTTTGTGGTTATGATTTGGTGCGCTGCGTGCTTTAATATTGCGTGATCCTCATGATGTGCCCCTTGTCTCGCCCGCAGGAGATACCAATCCAGGTTGTACAAGGCGCAACATGCCAGTGATGTGAATAAAGTAATGTTCAATTCTGACCTTATGTGTAATAGCACGCCGCACGCAAACATTTGAGTACGTGAGACCCGCTGATAATGACCGTGGAGTCATAATTTATGGTTTGTATTTGACTACGAAATCTGAACGGCCGTTCGTGTTTTATTTTCCCGATACCCTCTTTGTGTGTGCGTGAATGTGGTATGCATGTGAGTTTGGATGTATGGGGGAGAAAAGGATGATATGTCGATCGACCTGTTGTATTTATCTTTCAAATTCTGCGCCTTGTTTGGTTTTCAGCGCAGAGCTATATTTATTTATTATTCATGGCTGATGCTCTGCTTGAGTACCCGCCATGTTGGTTTCATATTTGCGCGTGGGCGTACCTATTGTATTCCTTGGATCTGTCTTGGATTTGATTGGTCCATGGAGGCTGTGCTCAGTCTCATCTATCGTTATTGTTATCTGCTTTTTGTTCTCCGGCACTGGGGATTGTTGTGCTAACGTTTCACATTGTTAGTTGCCTGATGTAATATGTGGTGGATATGTGAATCCTGGTAAAACGGGCGACCTGGTTGAATAGTTTATGATGAAAGGAAGCTGCTGGTAATGTAATAGCGATGTGTCGAGGGGCAGTGAGCATTTTAAATTACGTATCAGTATTTTTTTTGAAGAGTATTAGCTTGAGTTCACACCATGTTTCAACTATGTGAAAAAGAACAAGGTATGTCCATGAGTATTACGATTTATTTCCTTATTTATTTTGTGTGATTTTCTTCTCTCGGTTTAAATTTTTTCTCTCATATTTATTTTATAAATCCCCTGGTTTAAACCATTTCTTCTTTTATTTCAAATAAATGTAGTCTTGCCCTTGTTACCTAATTACAAGGGGGGTTTCATCTCAGGGTTATGTATGTGCCTTGCCCAGTCGACACGATCCGGGCCTCAAATATTGTTCCCCTTGAATATTTAACAGCGATATTGCTTGGATCACTGATTTATGTACTGATAGATGAGATGGGTGTGGCTCAGTAAATGGTAGCGGAAGCGTGCTCGACTGGGATACCTCCTCTGAAAGGAAATCGGACGAGGTAGAGCTGGAAACCCATTGGAAATCAGATCTGGTCGCTTTAATTTAATCTCATGATGCTGTTAATCTCTGACCCTAATTTTAAGTGTAATCTTTAATTTATGTGCATTGTTGAATTCATATCCATTGTTTTTGTGTATGTGTCTCGTGTTCAATAACTTTGAAACTTGGGTTGCGATATGGATAATCAGAAGGCTGTAGAAATAAATAATCGTAACGATAGTGTTACTAGCGACATGCCTAACCCGGAAAGCGAAATGGAGCAAGGGACAAATGAACTCCATGCTTCGTCCGCGGGAAGCAACCGCTGTAATTCATGCCCTGACGATAATAATGTCATTACTCAACCCTCTACCCTTCCTGTCTTTGAAATGTGGCACCGGCTTGAGACATCACAGGGTCGCTGACTGGGTACTACCCACAGAAACCTCTTCGAATATTATAAAACTAACCTTAAATTAATTATACAGGAAGGATAAAAGAGAAGAAAAAAAAAATAAAATCTGAATGAGAACCTTTACGAACACAAAATTTATTAAACTAGACTTTGGCAAAGCAAAATATTTCTGTACAAATCAATAAACCCTTCGGACCAAATATTGTTTGTAACCTTCGTCCACTCCGACAATAAATTTTAACATCATGACTCAAAACTTTAAATTTTCTCCCAAATGACATTCTTCAAACTTGACCACTATTTCCTTTATCTTATTTTCCAACTCTACACCAATACCTCAAATTTAACTCAATTCCATTCTACTCACATTTGGTCATCACCATATTTCAAATTTTCAACCATAAAACAAATAATCATTATAATAATTTACCATCATATTTTTCGTGAATTCGTCATAGTGACCCTTGAAATATTAATATACAACCATACTTCGTCATTCATTTCTGAGTAAACAAATTCAATTACTCTCTCTCTCCTTAAAATTTTAACATCACTATTATAAACCTTGTAATTGCAATTACTAAATACCAAATTATCTACTTGATTACAACCTTCCATTTTAAATGCATGAAGCTATGTAAATTCATTAAGCACAACATCCGCCG
Source organism: Anabrus simplex (assembly GCF_040414725.1). Taxonomy (NCBI): domain Eukaryota; kingdom Metazoa; phylum Arthropoda; class Insecta; order Orthoptera; family Tettigoniidae; genus Anabrus; species Anabrus simplex. The sequence goes on along the minus strand of NC_090277.1, from coordinate 26,465,896 downwards.
TGTTATCCATGAACTCGTCATTTTAAATTAATTAATTCATTAAATTCATTATAATTCACTAAATCCGTGACCATCACGTCAGTAGAATTTGTTACCTCTAAAATCAAAAATTTTTCCGGTTACGTTTGTAATATTTGGTAAATTAATCAAGAATTCGATATATCTTAAAATTATTCATCACAAAAATTTATATAAACAATCCCAATTATTATTTGAGTCCGAAACTATTTACTTATTCTTTCTCAATACCATCCTCCACTCATATGAATGCCGATAATATGGAACGTACGCACGAAATCGATAGTAACCCTGACATAACTAAATTAAGTTAATTCACCAATTCATCTAAAATTATAAATATCTCGCATATGCTTAATTAGCTGTTTATTAACACAAAAACATATCCTACCCTGTAGCAAGACCTACACAACAATGATAGTACACCTTAACCTACACTGAATTTACAGACAAGGGTTAGAACCTCATTGTCACAAGTACATACAACCTCATGAACTGAATTCAACATTAAAACAAAAAAAATAAATATATATTGCAACTGCAAAACAGAATTTGCATTGCTCATACACTGAAGAACATATAATATAACAAACACAACATAATACAATCATATAATCACAGGGGAAATCCTTATCCACTGACTCGGCCGGGCAACGAACTCCGACCCTCAACATGGCATCATTACAGTGACCTATCATTACACTTGCCGCAATGATCTGTCACGAAGTCTAGCTATCATTATTTAATCTAATTGTGCTGTCCTGAGTTCCACAAACAGAATTTTTCTTACGGATGAATGCGATATTTTGTTACTTATAAGACCTTACCAACGTTACAAGGCTCTCTCTCTAATACACAACGCGCCGACCCGGTCTGTAGCCTTATCTCACGCCCCGACTCATTTCGTCAACACGGCATTTAACTTTGTCCGCACCCACTTAAATTCTCTCTCTCTACTCTAAATGAAGCCATATGTTCCTCCACAATATCATGCGTCTGTGCGAACAGTTACTAATTATATAATACTCTCAATATATTTTATTCCTTTTCATATTTCACGTATTATTCTACATTTCTCACTCCATTATCAGGACCACGTATATCATTATGCCGGTATTTACACACATGTGGCGCTACACAATCATTGGTTCGACTCTTGCGGTCGGCATTTTGTGTCTTAGAGGTCCCTACTTCAACACTAGCAACTACTTCTCGGAAAAATTTTAGGATGACAATTATTCCCTACAGCACAAAATTTTCTCATTGATTAACGGTGCACGTTACTTACTGATGACATATATTTTCCAAAATCCCACTGTAATGTGCCAGACAGTCCGGGTTCGAATCTTGGGTCAGTAAAATTTTTCTTGACGAACTTTTCATGCGACATGCCAATTAAACTATCTGCTCCCTCTGACTAATATCTTACTGATGCCTCCTAACTCATTAAATATTTACACACACACACACGTTAGTATTTATTAGAAGATCGCGCACTAAGAAAACTCATTATTTCACACACGTGATAGAAGATCGTTATTTACACACATTATTTCCTCACTCGCGAAGACCATCTCAACACACGCTGTAATATCACAAGATTTATTCCCCCCTAGGCATCAGTATAAATTACCTAAAAATCTGACTATCCTTGCTACAGTACTAGAAAGAAAATAAACGAATAACCATGCATTAATTTATTTACACATTAACAGCTAATCATGCACATGCCAGATATAATGAATCAGGGTACTTATCGACTCGGCGACGCTCCATACTCAGCTCCACGGCCTCATGGTTTCAGGTCGGCCCCATGATGTGCTTAAGCCATCATTCTAACGGCCTCAATACCTGAACCAATACCATTCTTCATCACCATGGTCTTCATTTGTAACTTAAATGACTTTACACAACTTCACTTCTGAATACACTAAAACACATATGAAGAAAAAAAACACAGATATAATTAAGTTATTCTAACACACAAACACTTATTCACAATTGTAGTAAACACTTTGTCTCTGCTCTGTTTTCCGCGAGTTTCACGTGGCACTGAAAAGCGTCCTTGTTTTCGACCTCGCTCCGATCCTATTTTCGGATAATATCGTAAAAATCACTTTCTTGAGTTTTACCAGATTCTGGTCGTTATTGAATTAACAACGTAGTCTATTTTGCCCGTAGTATGCTATCGACTACCAATTAGCGGACTAAAGAATGCTCCAGATTAGGGTTCCTCATGAACCACATATACGATGCGTCCGACCCGTCCAAATTTCCGTAGCAGAGTGACTGTTCTTAGCGGCTCGCGTCCTCTTCAGGCACGCCGGATCCTAGATAGGGAGCTCGGGGAACCCCATTAACAATGATGTAACGTCCCGTCACATATGCCTGCAATTATTTATTCCAATAGGTTGTTGCAAATATGCCGTCTTTAATTATTAATTATTTTTAAAGGTCATTTAGACAGCATCCATCTTTAATTTACTCCCACCATTCCAAACTTGCTATACTGCTATTTGCTGCCTGAAAGTGTTGCCAACTTAAAATTTTGTGACCTTGGTCACACGTCTCATGGAATATTCCAGTACTTCCCATTTCATCATCAAATGACCCTGACACGTGGAACTCGTCTTTAAACTTGTGCAAGCGAAATGGCGCCACACATCCGGCCTATAATGTAACTGTGTTTCATTCCCTTGTATGCCATATTAAATTATCATATTCTAAAGACAATGCTATGAGCCAATTGGGCTCATCTTTCCCCCACTTTCTTTTTGGAAAAATTACTGACAAGGGATTTTTCCAACCATACATCTTCCAACATATCATTGTCTTTACATTATTTTCTAACAAATCCAGATTTTAGACTCAAATTTTCTTCTTTAAGACAAGCATTATTCATTGTTAACTTAGTAACCACCTTCTCCATCATTCCTCTAAGCTCAATTAATTCTTCACAAGCACACTCTCCGTCGGAACTTTTGTCTTCATCCATTTCTCCTCTGGGCATCTCATATGTGGTATCGTAGGTTAACATAACATCTTCTTCTTCTTCATCATCTTCCATCTCATCATCTTCTTCTCCTCCGTCTTCTTCTCCTCCTCCATCTTCTTCAGGATGTCCTTCAAAATCGTCTTCGTCACCCATTGTTTCCTGGTCAATATTTCTCCTTGTGGGATAATATAATTTCAAATTTCCAGCATTATAAGTGCTCTCGACTCCTGTCTCTAAGTTTTTAACTTTATAAGAATTATTCTCATAATCCTGTATGACTTCATATGGCCCAATATAAAGTTCAGCAAACTTATGATAGAATTTTGAACTAGGATTTGAGACGGCAGGTTTCTTCACGAGAACCAATTCTCCCACGCGTAAACTTCGGTGGAACCTCTTATTGCGCATTCTTCGTAAACGTCGTTCAGCTTGTTCCTTGAGATGCTGAGATGTATTCTGAACGCAAAGCTCGTGTGAAGGTCTCGGATCACTTGGTAACGGGATTATACTTTCCCATGGTCTTTTCGGATACTCATTATGGTGTACGACAGCGGGTATCTGGCCTGTAGATTCATGTATCGTTGAATTAATACTCTCAGTTATGATTGGCAATACTCTGATCCATTTCCAATGTTCATTCCGACAATAAATTCTACAAAACTTCCCAATCTCTCTCATAATTCTCTCAGCAGGATTTGACTGGGGATTTCTAATTGAACTGAGTACATGTCCTATTCCCAAATTCTGAATGTCCCTTTTAAAATTTTCGGACGTGAACTGAGTCCCATGATCCGTTAACACAAATTCCGGCTTTCTTTTTAGCTCCATTTCCCTCCATTGAAAACCTTGGAGCATCTATATTTAATCCACCAGATTCCTCTCTACGTCTATGAGCCTGATATTCCCTACTCTCAGCTCCATGACTTCTGTCCTGATTCCCTTGTTGAATCGCACTCTTCCACTGGTCTGACGATACTCCTTTCGTGGCCAACTCCTCAACATATCTTCTAGACTCATTCCTGCGTTCTTGAAGATCCATTCTGTCATTTTCTTCTCTTCGTGGTCGACCTCTTGCATCACCTGATCTATTATATGGTGGATATGGCCTTCTCATCTCTCCAAACCTTCCATATCTATATCGGTACCCTTGTCTTCTGTTTCCTCCATAATTCTGATTATAATTTGATTCATGACTTCTGTCGTTGACTCGTCCTCTTCCAAATGATTGAGCTTTCCAATTTCTTCCCTGGTATCCTCCTCGATACTCTCTATTCTGATTATCATTGCTCTTGTTGCTGTACGTGTTGGTTCCCTGGGTCTTCCTCTCTGTTGAATTTTCTTCCTTGGTCAAGTCAATGGTATGGACTGTTTCAATTTTCCAACTCCTAGGATTATACAAATTCGATGTTTGATCTAATTGCCTTAACAATACTTCGGCCTCTACAGCTGTTTTCACGTTCGCAGCTATCAATGTCCTTTGCACATCCACAGGTAGCTGTCTTTCGATTGATGCAATTAACTCTTCTTCTGGAGGCGGACAGTCTAACTCCCTAAGCTTCAAAAGTTGCCCACTGAAAAAGTCTGCGTATCTCGTGGGTACTGTGCTCTGGTATTTTCGTGAATACAGTTCAAGTCTGAGTCCTTGTTGAACCTCCTGTCCCCAGTATTTTTGCAAAAAGGCACGCTTGAATCCTTCGTAATCGTCAAAACAATATTTGAATGCTTTAAACCAGATCAATGGTTGTCCATCTAGAAATCGCTCTACGATTCTCAACTGTCTATCCGAATGAATTCTGTTGTCCTGAATATATTCCGTCATCTCTCTAAGGAAACTTTTTGGCGTTATCTCAGGTCCACCAGTGAATTTCCTTGGCTTTCCCTCTGATAATCTCATCAATTCAAAATATGGAATTGGTCCCATAATCTGTGGCGTTGAAGTTCGTTCTTCAAATGGTTGGTTGGTAGTTTCAGGTAAACGGGTCTGATCTACTCCATTTCCCAATCCTACACTACTAGAATGGCTTCCTGCTTGCTCTAAGACGTTCTGTTTATTTATCATTGATCGCATAAGCAATTCGCCCTTAGTCTCCTGTAATTTCAATATCTCGACATCATCCTTAAGTCCCTTGATTTGTCCGATCTCCTCTTTCATTTCTTTCATTAATTCTTCGTGTATGTCCACCTTCACTTCCGTCTTATGGCATTTATGATTCCATTCACTAATTTGCTTAGTTACTTCGCAACTTTCAGCTCGAAGATCCGCTTGCACTCCATTTATTTCCTCCAAGAGTTCCTTCCTATTTTCAGCCATCTCTTCTTTCAGTTGATCTTCTACCTTCTTAACTTCTCCATGGACATTATCTCTTAATTGCAACAACCGGTCATTAAATCCCTCGGCAGTCTTAACAAACGATTCATGTGTTTCTATTTGTAACTTGGTAACTTTGGCGTCTGTCAATACAATAGCTTCCTCGATATCAACCATCTTATCCTTGATCGAATTTACGGCTTTCTGTTGACCCTCGACGTTTATTTCGACTTGACTCAGTTTCTCCGACAACCTGGCATCTACTTGCGATACTGTTAAAGCGACCTGATCTATCTTTTCTTCCAACTTGTCACTGCGGGTAACTGCTTCCATTCGGACCTCTTCTATCTGCTTCTCTAATCTTTGAGCATTCCTATCACAGCCCTCTTTAACTATAGTTATCTCTGTCGATAGCTGATCTTTGATACTGACCATCTGGTCCCTAACTTCTTTAAATTGTTCATTGACACCTTGAAATTGTTCATTCGCACTCTCCTTAACTTCCCTAAATTGTTCATTGACACCTTGAAATTGTTCATTCGCACTCTCCTTAACTTCCCTAAATCGTTCATTCATGTCCTCCCTCAGTTCATTCATGAGTTCGGTCATAAGACCCTTCACCACCTCCACATCTACCATATTATCTTTCTGAGAAGACGGGCCTTCCCTCTAACCATGTGCCGTGGATATGCGAAAGAATAAGTTCAAATTTCCATAATCATTATCATATAATTTAATTCCAGCTTCTTTACTTTACGTTACGTGGATAATATCAATCAAAAATTTGGCCAAACATTGCCATCTAGAAGCTGTCCCTATTTCATCTACATTTTGCCAAAGTTCTATACAAAGAAAGCAAAACCCGGAAAAAATTCACAAACCACTAATTAACACAGCCCCAAAGAAGTTTAACATTGAACCACCGAATATCCCGATACTATCATTGGGCTTTCGAATTATTAAGTACTTCACATACAGTACATGCCAGTATACAAACACATGCCCTCAGCATTACGGCGGATACGACCGAAACAATGGCCCATATCGTCGTAAACTGACACCATAACATTTGTTACTGCCATTTTCCACAACTTGAGACCGAGGTCATCTCATCCTTCCACGAAAATCTACAATTATTCTTAACTATTGCCCCTGGCTGAATTTATTTGAAGAATAAACCAGACATTTTTTACCTCGTTTGGATTTAACACAATCCCTCTATTCTTTTGGGCATTTCTATTAAGTGACTGTCATGAGCCTAAGTCCATAACAATGGTACTCACGATCTGTTCTCATTCAGTTTCGCAAAATAATCTACATTTACATGTCACTCATAAAATATCTAACAAAAATCGTGAAACCCGAAATTTAGGATTTTCCAAAAAAATTTCCAAAATTTCTATCATCACCATGATCAACTTGGTTCCACTTAATGGGTAAACACACAATCGTGCCCCACGTCACGGGCGACAACTCAACCCTCTACCCTTCCTGTCCTTGAAATGTGGCACCGGCTTGAGACATCACAGGGTCGCTGACTGGGTACTACCCACAGAAACCTCTTCGAATATTATAAAACTAACCTTAAATTAATTATACAGGAAGGATAAAAGAGAAGAAAAAAAATAAATAAAATCTGAATGAGAACCTTTACGAACACAAAATTTATTAAACTAGACTTTGGCAAAGCAAAATATTTCTGTACAAATCAATAAACCCTTCGGACCAAATATTGTTTGTAACCTTCGTCCACTCCGACAATAAATTTTAACATCATGACTCAAAACTTTAAATTTTCTCCCAAATGACATTCTTCAAACTTGACCACTATTTCCTTTATCTTATTTTCCAACTCTACACCAATACCTCAAATTTAACTCAATTCCATTCTACTCACATTTGGTCATCACCATATTTCAAATTTTCAACCATAAAACAAATAATCATTATAATAATTTACCATCATATTTTTCGTGAATTCGTCATAGTGACCCTTGAAATATTAATATACAACCATACTTCTTCATTCATTTCTGAGTAAACAAATTCAATTACTCTCTCTCTCCTTAAAATTTTAACATCACTATTATAAACCTTGTAATTGCAATTACTAAATACCAAATTATCTACTTGATTACAACCTTCCATTTTAAATGCATGAAGCTATGTAAATTCATTAAGCACAACATCCGCCGTGTTATCCATGAACTCGTCATTTTAAATTAATTAATTCATTAAATTCATTATAATTCACTAAATCCGTGACCATCACGTCAGTAGAATTTGTTACCTCTAAAATAAAAAATTTTTCCGGTTACGTTTGTAATATTTGGTAAATTAATCAAGAATTCGATATATCTTAAAATTATTCATCACAAAAATTTATATAAACAATCCCAATTATTATTTGAGTCCGAAACTATTTACTTATTCTTTCTCAATACCATCCTCCACTCATATGAATGCCGATAATATGGAACGTACGCACGAAATCGATAGTAACCCTGACATAACTAAATTAAGTTAATTCACCAATTCATCTAAAATTATAAATATCTCGCATATGCTTAATTAGCTGTTTATTAACACAAAAACATATCCTACCCTGTAGCAAGACCTACACAACAATGATAGTACACCTTAACCTACACTGAATTTACAGACAAGGGTTAGAACCTCATTGTCACAAGTACATACAACCTCATGAACTGAATTCAACATTAAAACAAAAAAAATAAATATATATTGCAACTGCAAAACAGAATTTGCATTGCTCATACACTGAAGAACATATAATATAACAAACACAACATAATACAATCATATAATCACAGGGGAAATCCTTATCCACTGACTCGGCCGGGCAACGAACTCCGACCCTCAACATGGCATCATTACAGTGACCTATCATTACACTTGCCGCAATGATCTGTCACGAAGTCTAGCTATCATTATTTAATCTAATTGTGCTGTCCTGAGTTCCACAAACAGAATTTTTCTTACGGATGAATGCGATATTTTGTTACTTATAAGACCTTACCAACGTTACAAGGCTCTCTCTCTAATACACAACGCGCCGACCCGGTCTGTAGCCTTATCTCACGCCCCGACTCATTTCGTCAACACGGCATTTAACTTTGTCCGCACCCACTTAAATTCTCTCTCTCTACTCTAAATGAAGCCATATGTTCCTCCACAATATCATGCGTCTGTGCGAACAGTTACTAATTATATAATACTCTCAATATATTTTATTCCTTTTCATATTTCACGTATTATTCTACATTTCTCACTCCATTATCAGGACCACGTATATCATTATGCCGGTATTTACACACATGTGGCGCTACACAATCATTGGTTCGACTCTTGCGGTCGGCATTTTGTGTCTTAGAGGTCCCTACTTCAACACTAGCAACTACTTCTCGGAAAAATTTTAGGATGATAATTATTCCCTACAGCACAAAATTTTCTCATTGATTAACGGTGCACGTTACTTACTGATGACATATATTTTCCAAAATCCCACTGTAATGTGCCAGACAGTCTGGGTTCGAATCTTGGGTCAGTAACATTTTTCTTGACGAACTTTTCATGCGACATGCCAATTAAACTATCTGCTCCCTCTGACTAATATCTTACTGATGCCTCCTAACTCATTAAATATTTACACACACACACACGTTAGTATTTATTAGAAGATCGCGCACTAAGAAAACTCATTATTTCACACACGTGATAGAAGATCGTTATTTACACACATTATTTCCTCACTCGCGAAGACCATCTCAACACACGCTGTAATATCACAAGATTTATTCCCCCCTAGGCATCAGTATAAATTACCTAAAAATCTGACTATCCTTGCTACAGTACTAGAAAGAAAATAAACGAATAACCATGCATTAATTTATTTACACATTAACAGCTAATCATGCACATGCCAGATATAATGAATCAGGGTACTTATCGACTCGGCGACGCTCCATACTCAGCTCCACGGCCTCATGGTTTCAGGTCGGCCCCATGATGTGCTTAAGCCATCATTCTAACGGCCTCAATACCTGAACCAATACCATTCTTCATCACCATGGTCTTCATTTGTAACTTAAATGACTTTACACAACTTCACTTCTGAATACACTAAAACACATATGAAGAAAAAAAACACAGATATAATTAAGTTATTCTAACACACAAACACTTATTCACAATTGTAGTAAACACTTTGTCTCTGCTCTGTTTTCCGCGAGTTTCACGTGGCACTGAAAAGCGTCCTTGTTTTCGACCTCGCTCCGATCCTATTTTCGGATAATATCGTAAAAATCACTTTCTTGAGTTTTACCAGATTCTGGTCGTTATTGAATTAACAACGTAGTCTATTTTGCCCGTAGTATGCTATCGACTACCAATTAGCGGACTAAAGAATGCTCCAGATTAGGGTTCCTCATGAACCACATATACGATGCGTCCGACCCGTCCAAATTTCCGTAGCAGAGTGACTGTTCTTAGCGGCTCGCGTCCTCTTCAGGCACGCCGGATCCTAGATAGGGAGCTCGGGGAACCCCATTAACAATGATGTAACGTCCCGTCACATATGCCTGCAATTATTTATTCCAATAGGTTGTTGCAAATATGCCGTCTTTAATTATTAATTATTTTTAAAGGTCATTTAGACAGCATCCATCTTTAATTTACTCCCACCATTCCAAACTTGCTATACTGCTATTTGCTGCCTGAAAGTGTTGCCAACTTAAAATTTTGTGACCTTGGTCACACGTCTCATGGAATATTCCAGTACTTCCCATTTCATCATCAAATGACCCTGACACGTGGAACTCGTCTTTAAACTTGTGCAAGCGAAATGGCGCCACACATCCGGCCTATAATGTAACTGTGTTTCATTCCCTTGTATGCCATATTAAATTATCATATTCTAAAGACAATGCTATGAGCCAATTGGGCTCATTACCTTTCGTGATCGTATTCCTGACGAGAATCGTAAGCGATTAACTTCCCCTTCTCCTACGCCCAGTTCCGACCGTCATGCCGAAGTGAACCCCGTGTTTGAAATTGTGAGAAAATGAAGGTTAAATTTCTCTGGTGAAGGGAAAACCTCCAGTGTAATTGAATTTTTGGACCGAGTTGAGGACATAGCTGAGTCTAGCTCGTTACCTCTCGATTTGTTTGTGTCCGTCATCCCGGGAATGCTAGAGGGACCGGCTCTAAAATGGTATAGGCTTATTAAAGTTAGTGTCATAACGTGGAGTGAATTCGCCAGCTGCATAAAGGAGCGATTCGGGGTATCTGATGTGGACTACTGTCTGAAGCAGGAAATCTTCCGTAGAACGCAAGGAGTAGGTGAAAGCATCGACGGCTATGCCACTGGGATTTTGACGTTATTTAATCGCATGAATGTTAAGGTGCCCGAAGACGAGATTTTCGACCAATTCTATAGAAATCTTGCCCCCGACTACAAGCTACACATTAAACGGTCTCTAGTTCAGAGCGTCGACGACATCATTAACCTCGGTCGCGAATTTGAGGGTGTAGTTAGCCAAAACAAACAATACCGTCCGCCTCCCATTCGATCCGAGCTCTCTTTTCCTGACGTCGCTTGTCGTACGCCCATCAAGTCTGTTAGTCTTGGTACCTCCCCTCCATCTCGTCCCATCCGTAGCCCCGAACGCAAGCTCAACCTTCAAACTCCGCCCCCGCTTTATGTCAGTGCAACCCAACCACCCAACACGGCTCCTGTAAAGGGTGGTAGAGTCAAGTCGTGCTGGAATTGTGGTAAATCAGGTCACGTCTCAAAGAACTGTTGGTCCAGGCCCCCTGCAAAGTGTTCTCAGTGTGGTCTTGTTGGTGTCACAGTGCGCGTATGTCCTCGTTGTAACCCCCAGCAGGGAAACTAGAGGCGTGCCGGCGTGATGGCCCGCCGTTGGCGCCTAAGGTCGGTCTCAATAAAAGGATCTGGGGCCTTCCGTCATCTACCCTATGGGCCAAAGTTTATATTGGGTCTCGTGTATTGTATGGCTTGTTGGATACCGGCTCGTCCCTTGATTTAATTAATCGATCCTTTGCCTTTCGCTTTAAATCTGATGTCAGTTACCCCTTTGAGACACCATTTCAGCGTCCCACTGTGTCCGCCCTGACGGAACCTCTTCTTATCAATGCCTCATGTGAGCTCAGCGAAAACCAAAATCTCATGTTGAACTGCCTGTTAGAGGAGTTTTCCGACGTCTTGACCGATAAGCTTGGGTGTGCCAAGAATTTCTCATACGCCATCGAACTCAAAGATGACACTCCTGTAGGGTCCCCTCCGTTCAGTTGTTCGCTCCCGAAGTTGTCCGCTGTGAGGGAATATGTCAACGATCTCCTAGATAAGAAGGTCATCAGTCACTCCAAGTCCCCTTTTAGTAGTCCCGCCTTCCTAATCCCTAAAAAGGACGGCAAACTGAGATTCGTGATAGACTACAGGAAGGTCAACAAGAACATTGTCTTCGACAGCTTCCCATTGCCCACCATCGAAAGTGCGTTCCTGAATTTTCTTGGCGCCAAGTACTTCACTGTATTTGACTTCAATTCCGCATATTATCAGATCCCCTTGGACCTTAAAAGTCGACCCTGTACTTCCTTCGGCACTCCGTTTGGATTGCTTGAATTCAATAAAGTCCCGATGGGCATTTCTGTGGGAGGACAAGCGCTTAGCCGCGTGATGGACTCAATTTTCGGTGACCTCAAATTTTCCTGTGTGTTTAATTTTTTGGACGATCTTCTGATCTTTTCGCCTAGCTTTGACGAGCACCTGGCCCAACTTCGTGAAGTTCTCAGTCGGTTGCGCAAGCACGGCTTCACGATCAACCCAAAGAAGGTCCCTCTTTGTACCAAACGGCTAAATTTTCTAGGTCACGTTGTATCTGACACTGGCATCGCTGTAAACTCTGACCGGGTTTAGTGCATCAAAGATTTTCCCCCCGCCCAAAAACGTTTGCGGTGTGCGAAGATTTCTTGGTATGGTAGGATTTTACAGATTTACGGATTTCTCTCAGATTTCGGCCCCTTTAAACCTGCTAAAAAGAAAAGGTTGTCGATTTGTCTGGAGCCATGATCAAACCTAGGCCTTCGAACAATTGAAACAGGCACTCTGTGAATCCCCTGTATTGCATAGTCCGGATTTTTTCCGAGATTTCGTCTTGCAATGCGATTCCAGCGAGCTTGCTGTTTCCGCGGTGCTCAATCAAGCCGATGAGCAGGGTAAGCTAGTCCCCGTCGCGTACTTCAGTAAACCACTACATGGAGCTGAACTGAGGTATTCCATTTACGAAAAAGTATGCCTAGCAGTAGTTTCGGGCGTAGAAAAGTTTCGCTCGTATCTTGAGCACCGCCATTTTGACATCCACACGGACAACCAAGCTCTCTCATGGATGAGCGCTAATGTGAAAAGACTTGCTCGAACCGCCAGATGAATTCTCCGATTATCTGCGTACAAATTTACTGTCGTACATGTCCGTGGAAAGGACAATGTTGTAGCCGACTGCTTGTCGCTCATGTTCGAGGGAGTGAAGGAGAGTGAGGTCGAACCTGAGGAAGACCGTGTCCCAACCGAAGAAGATAACACCATTAATATTTTGCAAAATTTCCCATGGTCCTTCACGGATATCTCCGAACACTGGAAGAACGACTCCGAGTGTCGTGAGTTGTTGAAACGAATCGCGGATGGCTCTCTCGAAGACGAGTCGTATAGTGTTAAGAGAGGATTGTTGTCCCGTCGAAGTCGGAAAAATTGTAGTGACAAAATTTACGTACCCTTGAAATTGAGGCCCATGTTACTCCAGTTTTATCACGACTCCTATCTAGGTGCGCATTTTGGTCAATATAAGACTTTAAATCGAATCTCTCGTGACTACTTCTGGTCTAACTTGAAAAGAGATATTTTGGAGCATGTAAAAAGTTGCGATGTTTGCCAAAGGGCTAAACCCACACAATGTTCTCTCGTTGGACCCCATTCTGCTGACAAAGCGGCATGCCCCGGGGAGAGGTTATTCATCGACTATTTTGGCCCCCTCACCAAGTCCAAGAGTGTCAACGTTGTGATCTTGTCCGTCGTTGACGCATTTTCAAAATTTGTTTGGCTATTTCCCGTGCGCAAGATAAATTCGAACAACGTTGTGCACTTCCTTTCCCGGCACATTTTTTTAATTTACGGACCCCCTAAGACGATAGTGACCGACAATGCGTCCACCTTTAACTGTCGAAAGCTCCGACATTTATGCTTTGGGTGGGGAATCAAGCGTGTGTTTCTAAGCCCTCACTATCCCAAACCCTCGCACGTTGAAAGGTTCCATCGAAATCTCAAAGCTTGTTTAACGGCTTTTCACAACGCTGACCAGCGCAGCTGGTACTGTAATCTTGATTTCCTTGTTTTAGCATTCAACAGCAGTGTACATGAGTCGCACCGGCAAGCCCCGGCTGCTCTATTTCTAGGCAGGGAACTCGTCGACCCACTGCAATTGAAGTGGAATATTGGGTATCTGTCCAAACCGTCCAGGACGATGGACGTAGAGGCCAAATGGAAGGAAGCAGTGACACAGTTAACCAGGGCTCGAGACCGTGTAGCCAAGAGGTACAATCGAAACAGAAAGAGAGTAAAGCTGGAAGTTGGAGACTTGGTCGTAGTGAAAATTTTTCCATTGAGCTCAGCGACAAATCAAGTCACGGCCAAATTATGTTATAAGTGGTCTCACCTAAGAAGGTAACCAGATTCCTGGGACCTGTGACAGTAGAACTGGAAGACGTAGTAAGAGGGTGAGCAAGGCTCACGTCTCGATGGTAATGGCTTACCATCAAAGAAGCCAGTAAACCTCGTATATTTCTAAATCTTACGTATCTGTAGTGATGTATATTAACCTTGTCCTTAATGAATTCCCAATTTTCTAACATGCCTTTTCTTTCGGGTAAAAATCGTGTTTCATGAATGAGAAAGGAAATGAAGGAAAGGAAATAAAGAAAAGGGAAGTGGTTCGAATTGCTGGAGTTGAACTGAATTCACATCCAGATCCCTGAGTGCATGGAAATATTATACCCAACCGTCTTGACTTTTTGATTGCCTAGATTGAGTGCGCGAACGAAACAGTGTAAAAATGGACTGATGTAAGTCAGCGTTGCACGTGACAAGCTAATACGACCTCCCACGAGGCAAACTGTCTTATTTAAAATGTATAATATGGTGACTGTTCTTGTTAATTCCATCTGTCTGTAAATAATTGTAGATATAAGTAGTTCATAAGTACCTAGGTTAAGTGGGCGCGCGCTCGTAGTTTTAAGTCATGAACCTCTTTTAAAATGCGTCCACTCGTCTGATCAACGAGTTTCGGAGCATGTTAAAAGGCGGTGCCGCTGGATATTTGAACCATGCTTATCGCATGTTGCACGATTTGACCTTTAATTATGTAAATGGCTTCCTTCAGCTTTGCCTTTCAATGTTTACATGTGTCAGTCTAATGACGTCCAGTAGGGAACAGCACACGTTATGATTTTATCTGTGAGGTCGTTCGTTTTGCTGGAGCGATAATTTTTACTCTGTGAAGTTCTTCTTCTCTTCTATGTGTGGCGGATACTAACAATGGCTGCCGCTATGTTTGGTGTGGCATTTTATACTTTAAATATTCATTCAATGTGTTCAAGCCTGGAACTTTCACGCTAACTGCTATCCGATTTTACCATTGATAATCACAGGTATGTGATAGTTGAGTTGTTCCCGTATGTTACGGTCGATGGCATACATCTATCCGCTCCGTCCTACGATGTGCTTTGAATGAAGGTGTTTGTGGTCTTGTAGTTATAATTGAGAAAGGTTCTTTGTGGTTATGATTTGGTGCGCTGTTTGCTTTAATACTGCGTGATCCTCATGATGTGCCCCTTGTCTTGACCGCAGGAGATACCAATCCAGGTTGTACAAGGCGCAACATGCCAGTGATGTGAATAAAGTAATGTTCAATTCTGACCTTATGTGTAATAGCACGCCGCACGCAACATTTGAGTACGTGAGACCCGCTGATAATGACCGTGGAGTCATAATTTATGGTTTGTATTTGATTACGATAACTGAACGGTCGTTCGTGTTTTATTTTCCCAATACCCTCTTTGTGTGTGCGTGAATGTGGTATGCATGTGAGTTTGGATGTGTGGGGGAGAAAAGGATGATATGTCGATCGACCTGTTGTATTTATCTTTCAAATTCTGCGCCTTGTTTGGTTTTCAGCGCAGAGCTATATTTATTTATTATTCATGGCTGATGCTCAGCTTGAGTACACGCCATGTAAGTTTCATATTTGCACATGGCCGTACCTATTGTATTCTTTGGATCTGTCTTGGGTTTGATACCCCTGTGGGTGGGGGCGGTAGAATAACACCCACGGTATCCCCTGCCTGTCGTAAGAGGCGACTAAAAGGGGACCCAGGGGCTCTGAACTTTGGAGCGTGGGTTGGCGACCACGGGGCCCTCAGCTGAGTCCTAGCATTGCTTCCACTTATTTGTGCCAGGCTCCTCACTTTCTTCTATCCTATCCGACCTCCCTTGGTCAACTCTTGTTCTTTTCCGACCCTGACGCTATTAGGTTTGCGAGGGCTAGGGAGTCTTTCATTTTCACGCCCTTCGTGGCCCTTGTCTTCCTTTGGCCGATATCTTCATTTTTCGAAGTGTCGGATCCCTTCCATTTTTCCGTCTGATTAGTGTTATATAGAGGATGGTTGCCTAGTTGTACTTCCTCTTAAAACAATAATCACCACCACCACCATCTTGGGTTTGATTGGTCCATGGAGGCTGTGCTCACTCTCATCTGTCGTTATTCTTATGTGCTTTTTGTTCTCCGGCATGGGGGATTGTTGTGCTAACGTTTCACATTGTTAGTTGCCTGATGCAATATGTGGTGCAGTGCCTTGGATATGTGAATCCTGGTAAAACGGACGACCTGGTTGAATAGTTTATGATGAAAGGAAGCTGCTGGTAATGTAATAGCGATGTGTCGAGGGTCAGTGAGCATTTTAAATTACGTATCAATATTTTGTTTAAGAGTATTAGCTTGAGATCACGCCATGTTTTAACTACACTGACTGACAGAGCAAATGCAACACCAAGAAGGAGTGGACAGAATTTTATGCCAATTGCAGGGTAGACTGACGTCACTGAGGTATGCTCATGATGTGAAATGCGCCGCTGTGCTGCGCACGTAGCGAACGATAAATGGGACACGGCGTTGGCGAATGGCCCACTTCGTACCGTGATTTCTCAGCCGACAGTCATAGTAGAACGTGTTGTCGTGTGCCACAGGACACGTGTATAGCTAAGAATGCCAGGCCGCCGTCAACGGAGGCATTTCCAGCAGACAGACGACTTTACGAGGGGTATGGTGATCGGGCTGAGAAGGGCAGGTTGGTCGCTTCGTCAAATCGCAGCCGATACCCATAGGGATGTGTCCACGGTGCAGCGCCTGTGGCGAAGATGGTTGGCGCAGGGACATGTGGCACGTGCGAGGGGTCCAGGCGCAGCCCGAGTGACGTCAGCACGCGAGGATCGGCGCATCCGCCGCCAAGCGGTGGCAGCCCCGCACGCCACGTCAACCGCCATTCTTCAGCATGTGCAAGACACCCTGGCTGTTCCAATATCGACCAGAACAATTTCCCGTCGATTGGTTGAAGGAGGCCTGCACTCCCGGCGTCCGCTCAGAAGACTACCATTGACTCCACAGCATAGACGTGCACGCCTGGCATGGTGCCGGGCTAGAGCGACTTGGATGAGGGAATGGCGAAACGTCGTGTTCTCCGATGAGTCACGCTTCTGTTCTGTCAGTGATAGTCACCGCAGACGAGTGTGGCGTCGGCGTGGAGAAAGGTCAAATTCGGCAGTAACTGTGGAGCGCCCTACCGCTAGACAACGCGGCATCATGGTTTGGGGCGCTATTGCGTATGATTCCACGTCACCTCTAGTGCGTATGCAAGGCACGTTAAATGCCCACCGCTACGTGCAGCATGTGCTGCGGCCGGTGGCACTCCCGTACCTTCAGGGGCTGCCCAATGCTCTGTTTCAGCAGGATAGTGCCCGCCCACACACTGCTCGCATCTCCCAACAGGCTCTACGAGGTGTACAGATGCTTCTGTGGCCAGCGTACTCTCCGGATCTCTCACCAATCGAACACGTGTGGGATCTCATTGGACGCCGTTTGCAAACTCTGCCCCAGCCTCGTACGGACGACCAACTGTGGCAAATGGTTGACAGAGTATGGAGAACCATCCCTCAGGACACCATCCGCACTCTTATTGACTCTGTACCTCGACGTGTTTCTGGGTGCATCGCCGCTCGCGGTGGTCCTACATCCTACTGAGTCGATGCCGTGCGCATTGTGTAACCTGCATATCGGTTTGAAATAAACATCAATTATTCATCTGTGCCGTCTCTGTTTTTTCCCCAACTTTCATCCCTTTCGAACCACTCCTCCTTGGTGTTGCATTTGCTCTGTCAGTCAGTGACCTGGTTGAATAGTTTATGATGAAAGGAAGCTGCTGGTAATGTAATAGCGATGAGTCGAGGGGCAGTGAGCATTTTAAATTACGTATCAATATTTTTTTTAAGAGTATTAGCTTGAGTTCACGCCATGTTTTAACTATGTGAAAAGGAACAAGGTATGTCCATGAGTATTACGATTAATTTCCTTATTTATTTTGTGTGATTTTCTTCTCTTGGTGTAACATTTATTTCTCTCATATTTATTTTATAAATCCCCTGGTTAAAACCATTTCTTCTTTTATTTCAAATAGATGTAATCTTGCTCTTGTTACCTAATTACAAGGGGGGGTTTCAGCTCAAGGTTATGTATGTGCCTTGCCCAGTCGACACGATCCGGCCTCAAATATTGTTCCCGTTGAATATTTAACAGTGATATTGCTTGGATCACTTATTTATGTAGTGATAGATGGGATGGGTGTGGCTCACCATAACCTGGTAAGGTATGTTGTAAATGTGATATTTCTAAGAGTTTAATATTGTTATAATTTTATATTGCCAGGAGATGGAAAACATCACTTGGGTCTTTGTTTTTAATATTTAATTAACAGATTGAAAGGATACCATGTGGTTTTTACAGATTTATGCATTACAGTGCAGTTGTGTTATTCTTGAATCGCACAGAAGATTGATGTGAGCTTAAAGTGCTGGGAGTTTTTATGTGATGTTTGCACTTGAGATATGCGAAGAGACTATGGTACAGTACTGTACTCCCTTGCAAAGAGAGTATATTCTTTCATGATGTGGTAAGTGATTTGTCGTGTTTTCTTTGGGCTGTCACAAAGTCGGGAAGTAATTATGTTTATTCTGTGGATGGGTGATGTAATGCATCCTTGGTTTATAAGGAATTGCATGTGGATTTAATTAGGCACAACAGAAAGTGTATGGGAGATGCTTGGAACGAATAGTTTAGAGTGAGAAACCTTCTGTGAGTTGATTTTAGTTTCAGTCGAGATTTTGTTGTAATATTATTTAAGTAAAAGCCTCCATGGCTCAGACAGCAGCATGCTGGGCTCTCAACACTGTGTTTTGTGGTTTAATTCCTGTTCAATCCATGTAACATTTTTCATGGAAAAGGTAGAGGCTCGCTCAGTTCCCTGGTCTTCCCTGTAATCATTCATTCCAATTTCATTTCGCCTGGCAGTCATTAATAATTGCCTCAGAGGAGGGCAGCAGGCTTTGGTAGCCAGCACAGTTCCTATCCTTGCTGCTAGATTGCGGCTTCATTCCTTCCATTCCTGACCTTTTTCCCCCTGTGGGTGGGGGCAGTAGAATAACACCCACGGTATCCCCTGCCTGTCGTAAGAGGCGACTAAAAGCGGCGTCAGGGGCTCTGAATTTTGGAGCGTGGGTTGGCGACCACGGGGCCCTCAGCTGAGTCCTGGCATTGCTTCCACTTACTTGTGCCAGGCTCCTCACTTTCATCTATCCTATCCGGCCTCTCTTGGTCAACTCTTGTTCTTTTCCGACCCCGACGCTATTAGGTTTGCGAGGGCTAGGGAGTCTTTCATTTTCACGCCGTTCGTGGCCCTTGTCTTTCTTTGACCGATATCTTCATTTTTCGAAGTGTCGGATCCCTTCCATTTTTCCCTCTGATTAGTGTTATATAGAGGATGGTTGCCTAGTTGTACTTCCTCTTAAAACAATAATCACCACCACCACCACCATTCCTGACCCAGTTGAATGACTGACAACAGGCTATGGATTTTCATTATTTCAGTAAATTCGTGCATCTTGTCGTTGATATTGAGCTATGGGAAATGAAGTGTAGATAGCTGGGTGCTGTTTTGCTTTGTGGCCTGCTCTTTCATTCCCTGAAATTCTCTCTTTCCCTTTGAGCCAGTGAAGGTTATGAGGTTATTTACATGCATGGTTTTATTTCTGATTGCAAGAGCAGGCAGATCCATTCTTTGTCTGTTTGGGGTGACTGTTAAAGCTGCTTATGTGTCTACAGGGATAGCGGGAGAGATCACCTGATGGTTTGTCTTGAGTCTAACCTACAGCAATCAAAAGGTGGAGGAATAAGCGTTGGAAAGAAACAAACAATCGTCAAATCAACTCATACAGAGAGAGAGAGAGAGAGAGTGTCCCCAACGAGTTCTTTCCCAGCTTCAGGATGAAGGTGGACATTAACACTCCTTCGGGGGCCACCTTGACAGATCTTATATAAGATAAAAAATAGAGAACGTAAAAGTTTAGGAACATGGGTCAATCACAAAAGGTGCAATAATTATTGAGAGGAACAAATAAATGTCACAAAAAAATGAACACATAATAGGATGAATATAATCTGAGTTCAGTGTGGAAAGAAAGAGGAGATGAAGACAAACATGATAATGCAAAATGATAATGACCATCTCCACTGCCACAGGCTTTCTCCTCGCCAATCCAAATTCCTCTCCTTTCAGCCTCTGACAGCCTGGTTTCTGGTTCTCAGCTTCATCAGGAGGTGCCGGCCCCATGGTGTAGGGGTAGCGGGTTTGATTTCCGGCCAGGTCAGGGATTTTTACCTGGACCTGAGGGCTGGTTCGAGGTCCACTCAGCATACGTGATTAGATTTGAGGAGCTATCTGACGATGAGATAGCGGCCCCGGTCTAGAAAGCCAAGAATAACGGCCGAGAGGATTCGTCGGGCTGACCACATGACACCTCATAATCTGCAGGCCTTTGGGCTGAGCAGCGGTCACTTGGTAGGCCAAGGCCCTTCAAGGGCTGTAGTGCCATGGGGCTTGACTTGGCTTCATCAGGAGGGCGGGCATCGGAAATCATCGAGGGTCCAGCTTCATAGTTCTTCACTCTTGATGTGGAAAATGTAGGATAGGAAGAAAGGCAGATAAATGCAAGAAAAGGGGAGAAACATAAGATAAAGATAAAATATTGTTGGTTAATAATGAGGAATACAGAGAAGCATTTGAGAAGTAAGCACTTATTGAACAGGGTCATCCAGAAGTTATCTATTTATTTCATTTATGTTGTCATCAATACCACCTGGTGCATCCTTATTGCATCCTCTACCTCATGTTTTGTGAAACTGTTTCCACCTGTGTAGCTCAAGTTCAGTTTCCTGATATTACATTTTTTGTGAGCTATTGTTGTATATGCTGGGCTGAGTGATTCATTTTCAATTCTGGCTCGGTCCAGTAGTATTTGAAGGTGTCCGCCTCATGTTTACTAAATCTCTTCATTAATTATTTTGGTGCGTATACCTATTTTCTCAAAATATATATCTCTGGCAACCATCTAGGAGCGGTAGTATAGGAAGAAAACAGGCATAGTTAATTTTTTCTATTTCATGATAAGAAGTTGTAATTGGTTTATCATGTTCTCCCTTCATTTATTAGTTCCCCACAGTGTCATCCCTTATGCTGAAGCATTATGTTGCAACACCCCAGCACTATGGTCTATATTACCCCTTACTGCTTCTGTGTGTGAACAGAAAATTGAGGGAAGTGTAAGGTAACACAAGCAAAACAAAGCCCATCAAAACCACACGACTGGATGAGTTGGCATTGCGGTTAGGAGCGCGGAGCAGTGAGCTTGCATCCTGGAGGAGTGGGTTCGAATCCC
Source organism: Anabrus simplex (assembly GCF_040414725.1). Taxonomy (NCBI): domain Eukaryota; kingdom Metazoa; phylum Arthropoda; class Insecta; order Orthoptera; family Tettigoniidae; genus Anabrus; species Anabrus simplex. The sequence continues at coordinate 26,444,446 of NC_090277.1, read as the reverse complement.
ACTATCGGCAGCCCTGAAGATGGTTTTCCGTGGTTTCCCATTTTCACACCAGGCAAATGCTAGGGCTGTACCTTAATTAAGGCCACGGCTGCTTCCTTCCAACTCCTAACCCTTTCTTATCCCATCGTCACTATTAGACCTGTCCGTGTCGGTGTGACGTAAAGCCACTAGTGAAAACCACACGATATACATAAAAAACAAGAAAAACCACAAGTACAAGGAGCATTGTTTAACAGACTTACCATTTGAATGCTACCAAATTCCAGAAATACCGAACTGAAGTGATGGTGAAAACAGGCCCATTCAATGGAGAACAATAAAGAGGGTCTCGAAAAGAATGTAAAATGAATTGTGATAAGTTCTGTACATTTGCGTGAATGGAAGATAAGAGACCACCCATTACCATTAACAATAGATTTTATAAATTAAAATAACTTGAATAGTACATTTGAAATAGTAAAACATGACATGATTCATGATATGTAGATAATTAAGTTGAAGATAATGAATTTCCTGTAAATTAAGATAATGATTAGGGATCCCTTATTAAAATATGGTATAAGACAGTTGAATTTAACCATAATTCACAGCTCATGGTTTTAATATGAACTATATTAAAATGGAGAAAACTTAATAAATTCCCAGTTTGTTGAAACCAAAAATAAGGCCCAAATAAATAAACAATATTATTTAGAAGAAAAATATTTTAAGTTGAAAAATATCACCAAGAGAAGCTCACAAAATCTAAATCCTAAAAAAACTTCCAACATTTCTCACAATTAAGGAAATAAATTTGTGCCCACCATCACAGACACATCAGTCTCACGTAACAATCTGTTTCCAATAAACAAAAGGCAATCCACTCAAGATAGGATACAATAACCGTGGGAAGAGAGATACATATTAATCACAGCCCCCAAAGAAGGAAGGGTGGACATGATAAGGAGAAGCATTAGCTAAATGCAGGAAAATCATAAGAACATAGTGTTATTGGAGATTCAGAATGACTGAAAAGCTTTACATGGAATTTAGTAGCTTAATATAAAATTTCATTACTTCCGGCACAGGTTACTAGGGACAGAAGTAAGATCATCTCTCACACATGAAATGAATGAAAGATGCAAGCTTTATGGTACAGTTTTAGATTTAATTGGTTAATTAATTATTTAATTAAAGCTTCTTGTATTTATTTTCATAAGAATTATTATAGTTTTATGCTATTTTATTTACAAATGTAGAGTATTCTACATTGTTTAATCAGTATCACGAACATCTCTTTCACGGGTGACTTATTGACGCATCTCTGCCAATTAGAGATTGGTATAATGCACAATTAGCTTTGTTGTGTCTGCAGGGAAAAGAGATGCCATGCTTCCATTGCTGAATTTTCATTTTGTGCTTTTCCTCTGGCACTTGGTAGATGTCTCACAAGAATCCTATGCGTAGTATTATGTGTTGTGTTTCTGCAGTGTACATCCCATGTTGTTCCTCCATCCTTCCCTCTGTATAGGGTCTCTTTTGTACCACTCGGTCAGAATTTATGACAACGGGTTCTGTTTCAATTCCAGAAAACTTTGTTTAATTTGTCCTATATAATAATAGCAAATGTCAGTTATATATTCTAAATCTTTACCTGCTTCTTTATTCCTGTTTATCTCATTTTCCACTTGATCTACCCATTACAACAGTGTCTGTGCATTCTCGACAACCACACTTCAATATTTGCAAATATAGTCAATATATTTACAGTATTCAACAATGCCAGAAATACTAATGTAAAAATATAAAATATGCAAGGTGAGGGAAAATCTCTCTCAACTGCTAGGATGACAACAACGAACCTTCACCAACATGCAACAGTCGCAGAATGATGCAGAAGATAATAAAGTCGGAATATGTAAAAGGAGAGTCATGGGTGCAAAATAATTGTGCAGTGTGACAAAATCAAGTATTGAGCAATTCCCTCACTACCCACTGGTGCCAGGTTAATAAAAGACTGCCTTGGTAGTAATACAAGTAACCCATTAAACAAAAAATTTTAAAAAGTAAGGAAGGAAACAATGATAGTGTTAATGACAAAATGGAAACAACTAGCTACAAGAAAACTGTTAGTGGCATACAATTATGCATGTGGTTTCATAATCCCAAACATTCCTCAAAGAAATTTTACAACCTAGCTAATGTACCTGTGATTCTACTGTATTCTACTTTGTATACAAGTTTCTACGTAAATTATTGTACACGCAGTGAGTAAGATTATATAAAATTGTATGTCCGTTAGCACTATCTGGGAAACAAGATGGGGAGGACCCCATACACTGTTTCCTATGTAAGGTGGTCTTTTATGGAGTTTTGATGATAATGGCAGGCCACATTTCATACTACCATTCAAAACAGAGTTCAGGAGTTTTTACCATAATGGCAAACTCACTTCCTAATTGCCATTAACAATAGAGATGAGGAGTTTTTAGGATAAAGACAGCCCCCTTTTCATAATACCAGTCAAAATCAAGTTGGAGATATTTTAGTATCTTGGGAATAGAACCATCTTTTAGGTTGTGATGCCGTGTGCATATGCAGAGTTTCACCCAGACATGCCACTTGGCTCATCAGTTTCATTGGCATGCACCTGTAAGCCTTTGCTTGGTAGTGGCAGACTAAATGCATGATCCCGCAGTGTTAGAAAGTAGGGATTGCTAATCTGCTAAAGGAGAAGTGATTTCTCCATTAAAAAAAATATGTACTGCTAGCAGTCAGTCCCAGCCAGTGCATGTGGGATGTTTGAAATAAAGGCCTTGTCCCTGTGATTTGATTTCCATCGGAGATGGGAGGATGTTTGGCTGCGATAAAGACATTAAAACAATGGAGAGCTACAGGCCTGCGTGCTTACTTCATTGGCCAATAAACGATGATCCTAATGATTATGTTAATAATCATATACATTTCCGGCGCCTTTTTTCAGTAAATGTCAGTGGAAGTAATTTCTGGCTCATTTTCTTATAACAATTTCTGTTGCAGTGTGACAAGGACAGGAAAATAGAGATCAAGGTGGAACCTGTCTGGCTTGAAGGCACAGCGAATACATCCTTAGTAAGTATCATGCCTGATTACTTTATAGTGATTGGAACTTAATTGATATTCACAACATTTTCAGAGCTATATGTTACAAAGTATTTCTTCTGGAATTATGTTCAGTGCATAACAAGAGGCATAAACTCTGCAACTTTTAAAAGGTAATTTGTCGGATGTTTTATTGTATTCTCCTTTCATGGCATGACAAATCTAGGTGGTAGTCAGGTAGGTGTGCTGTATGTTGTCGCTGTCAGTGGCCATCAGATGAGTGATGATGGCATGCTGGATTTCATTCATTGTTATATAAAATAGTGGATAGTTGTTGACATTACTTTTCCTGATGGATAGTTTAATGTTTGGTTACATAACGCTAATCTTCTTCTTCTTCTTCTTCTTCGTCTTTTCCCGCTCATGCGGGGTCGACGTTTTTGACAAGTCTTTTCCATTTTCCTCGGTCCCAAATGGTGTTTTCAGTTAACTGCTTTTCTGCGAAGTCTTCTCGCACACAGTCCATCCATCTTCTTCTAGGTCTGCCTCTCTCCCTCCTGCCCTTCACCTCCAAGTCAAGCACTCTTCTTGCTACATAGTTCTCATCCCTGCGCTTAATGTGACCATACCAGAGCAACCGCCTTTCTTGAACTTTCTGTGATGCTTGAGTAACCTTAACACTGCCTCGTATGAAGCTGTTCTTGATATGGTCTTTCCTAGTACCACCACACATCCATCGTAGCATTTTCATTTCGGCTACATCCAACCGCTTATTTTGCGATTGTACTATTGGCCAAGTTTCTGCACCGTATATCATGGCAGGTCTCACCGCACTTTTGTAGACACTCCCTTTCACTTGGACATTTAGTCTCCTGTCGCAGAGGACACCAGACAGCCTTTTCCAATTTAACCAGGCAGCCTGAATTCGGTGTGTAATTTCCAGATCTAGATTGCCATCATCAGATACAATTGATCCGAGGTACTTGAAACAGTTACTTGCGAGGAGTTGATTTCCATCCATTTTCACACTATAATTTCCCTTTCCACCCAGGCACAAGTATTCTGTCTTATTCCGGCTGATTTTAAGACCTCTATCCTCCAGTGCTTTTCTCCAGTGTTCTAGTTTAAGTTCAAGTTGTTCTCTATTAGTGCTGCATAGTACGATGTCATCTGCAAATAGCATGCACCAAGGAGCTGGATCTCTAAGACTTTCAGAGAGAACATCCATTATCAGATTAAAGATATAAGGACTCAGCGCAGATCCTTGATGGAGACCAACTTCAACTGGAATGGTTTCCGTTAGCCCTACACTGCTTCTAACTTGCGTCTTTGACCCATGATACATGTCCTGAATGATGCGCACATACTTCTCTGGTACTCCCTTGGATCTCATGCATCTCCATACTTCTTGGCGGGGCACACGATCATAAGCCTTCTCTAAATCAATAAACACCATATGTAATTCTTTCCTCTTTTCTCTGTGTCTTTCCATGAGCTGTCTTAGAGAAAAAATGGCATCTATGGTTCCTTTCCCTGGCATAAATCCAAATTGTTCTTCTGCTATTATTGTCTCCTGCCTAAGCCTACTTTCAATGACTTTTTCCCAGATTTTCATAGTGTGCGACATGAGTTTTATTCCTCTGTAATTTGCACAATCCTGAATGTCCCCCTTTTCCTTAAAAATGGGGATTATGGTACTCTTCCGCCACTCATTGGGCATTATTTCCTGTTGGAATATTTGTTGGAATAGGTTTAACAACATATTTATTCCTTCTTCTCCCAGGCATTTCCAGACCTCTACAGGGATTTCATCGGGGCCCGTTGCTTTTCCACTTTTCATTTTCTTCATAGCAGTTTCAACCTCTATCCTGCATATGTCAGTGGTTACATTATAATTTGGAATGCCATCTTCAAACACAAGCCGTTCATTCTCCTCATTAAGCAGTTTTTTAAAATACTCCTCCCATCTCTTCTTAATTAGGTTCTCATCTTGAATTACCATTCCTTGTTCATTCTTCATTTGCTTGATGTGTGTTAGATCTTTTGATGCTACATCCTGTGCCTTAGCAATTCTGAAGAGCTTTGCCTCGCCCTCTTTGGTCTCTAAATTTTCGTAGACTTCATTCCATGCCAATGCCTTTGCTCTTCCAACAACTCTTTTCGCAGCTTTATTAGCTTGTCTGTAGTGTTCTCTATCTTCGTCTATTCCAGATTCTTCCCAGGCTTTCTTGGCTCGTTTTTTCATCTTGATCGCATTCTGGACCTCATCATTCCACCACCATGTTTCTTTATCAAGTGGAGCGCCTTTACCAGATGTCATACCGAGAACTTCCATACCAACTTTCCTGATAGCTTCAGCGTTTACTGTCCACCATTTCTGAACACCTTCTACTAACTGTGCTTCCTGGATCACCTTTTCCTTGAATTCACTTCTCAAAATTGGATCTTCTAACCTCCACCATTTGATTCTTGGAGTCATTTTCCTTACTGCTCTCTTCTTCATCCCTGTGCATACATAATCAAGCACTAGCACTCTGTGTTGTGGAGCTACGTCTTCCCCTAGTATGACTTTGCAGTCCTTTACCTCCTTCAGATGCATTCTTCTACACAAGAGGAAATCTATTCGGCTTTCCCGTCCTCCACTTTTGTATGTCCATAGATGCCTCTCGCTTTTCTGGAAGAAGGTGTTACAAATCGCCAGATCTGAAGCCAAGGCAAAATTTATCACTCTCTCACCCTCTTCATTTCTTGTATCAAATCCCCAACCTCCATGCACTCTTCTCAATGTTTCTCCTTCCATACTGGTTCCAACGTGACCATTCAGATCTCCACCTAAGAATACTTTTTCATTTGCTGGTATGCTGGAAAGTTCTTCTTCCAGGTCTCTCCAGAAATCATCCTTTTCTTCCTCTTCACAACCAACTTGTGGAGCATAAGCAGTTATAATTGTGAACTCTTCCCCAAGGCACAGCTTCACGCTCATTATTCTATCATTTCTTCTGTTTACACTGACCAGGCAGGTTACAAAGTCATTTGAAAGGATAATTCCAACACCATTTCTACCTGCACTGTTTGCTCCACTGTACAGCAACTTAAAACCACAGCCAAGCACTCTTGCCTTATTACCCTTCCACCTAGTTTCTTGAACACACAGAATTCCAATCCTCCTCCTCATCATTAGATCCACAACCTCTCTACCCTTCCCCGTCATAGATCCAACATTCAGTGTTCCAATTCTCACTTGAAATTGCTTCTTTAGCCAGGCCCGCCCATGGCCCGGTATCCTTCGCTCATTTCTCACAAAGGGTAGGCGGAATCCTTGCGCGTCGCTTCTGGGGCACGTCCTAGCAGTTTCCGAGTCTAATCTTGTAGAACTTGTCATATTTGTATGGTTTTGGCTATTTACTTTTAAAGCCGGATGCCCTTCCTGTCGCCAACCCGTTTCCAACTTATCGGGGATAATTTATGTAACCTCTGTGCCCTAGGCAACGCCGTGAGGAACATACAATGTACCTGCCTTCTTCATGGTTTCCATGGCAGTCTCAACAAATCGATTAATATGGCTGACACGTTAGGCAAAGATTGTAAACATGATATCAAGTGCCTTTCTTCGGACTGTTATCTATGGATCAATTTTTAGTTAAAACAAGATGGCTGCCAGTTATGACACAAAAGTGATGTAATATTTGTGTCTAAAAACACTATTAAACAATGATATACTTACAAGATAACATTAACCCGCCTTGAGTACACATTATATTGTCATGAACACTGCCAGGAAACCATAAATGAAGTACTGTTCTTACTTAAAGATGTAAATACGGCGCACCCAAGCTACACATGATCTGTCCGTAGTATATATTAACTGGGCAGGCCCTGTTCTTTAGATAATGAGGACCTTCATCTTACCTACAGGGCCCTGGTAAGATTCCCAGTGAGTTTGAGATATCAGTACCTGAAACTTAGTGCTGATTCAGGATCCTATCCTATGGACATTTTCTCATTTGGCAAGACAACTATAGTGACATTTAGGTTACTGTTCATGACAAAATTACTGGTTGTGACAGATCAGGTCCTTTTCACCTAAAATCTTGGGAGGATCGAGTCCATTGTTGCAGTATTGATCATTCTACATTATCCTCCTTGGCAACATCATATTTATATTGACGTGTATATGAGGAGTTTGCTCATTATTGATTTTTTTTCCCTCATCTTTTCTGCTGATTTGATAGATTTTCTAACACTGATGCTCAACTTTGATAACTGGATTTTTCAATTAATTATATAATTAGCCTGTTTGGTTATGGAGGGAATTTGTTTTTTTGGTGTATTTTATCAAGTCTTTAGTTGTTTTTTCTACAATTTCTTGTGCTGTGTTCCCTCTCTTTCCACATAATTTATAGTTTCCTTTTTCATTGATAGAGCTACATTAACTACATTAACATTTTGTTGAGTTTTTGTGAATGATATTCATGAGAAACAAGCAGAACATCTAACAGCTGTTGAGGCCACTGAAAAAGAAATTTAAGAGAGTTATGGGAGGGGGATGGATTATATATACTCCTCTACCCCCCTGTGGGTGGGGGCAGTAGAATAACACCCACGGTATCCCCTGCCTGTCGTAAGAGGCGACTAAAAGGGGCCCCAGAGGCTCTGAACTTTGAAGCGTGGGTTGGGGACCACGGGGCCCTTAGCTGAGTCCTGGCATTGCTTCCACTTACTTGTGCCAGGCTCCTCACTTTCATCTATCCTATCCGACCTCCCTTGGTCAACCCTTGTTCTTTTCCAACCCCGACGCTATTAGGTTTGCTAGGGCTAGGGAGTCTTTCATTTTCATGCCCTTCGTGGCCCTTGTCTTTCTTTGGCCGATACCTTCATTTTTCGAAGTGTTGGACCCCTTCCATTTTTTCTCTCTGATTAGCGTTATATAGAGGATGGTTGCCTAGTTGTACTTCCTCTTAAAACAATAATCACCACCACCACCACCACCTATACTCCTCTACTTGAACAATCTATTGCACGCTCAGGATGGTCATGGCTTGTTGGCAATGCTGACAGCACTTCTGGATGGAGCAGTAGGAGCAATTTGTGAAATTAGTGTCCTTGCAATTGTAAGTACTGAGTATTGGTACTTAAAGAAGGCCATCAAAATATTTGCCCATAACAACAAAAGTTATGCAATCTAGAAGGATATGTAAACACCACCAGGTCGTTCTCAGTACTGAGTCCAATCCAGCGGCCTGAGAGTTACTCATCCAGGTAGCAATACAACTTTTATTCATCAGTAAGATTCAATCCCAACCTGTTGGATCTTTGAAATTTCCAGAATTATAATAACTATAACTGCAATGCTTCAAGCTACGGCATAACTGTCACAATGCTCTTAAGGCTTCCTACACCATTGCTTTTGAGATTGCACAGATAGATAAATCTAGGGGAGTACTATTCTTATTCTCTCTCATGGTGTGAAATTTACAGGGCTCATGTGGATAGCGAGATGGTTAAGTATTCCTCTGATCAGAAAAGTCACTTTATACTTAATTTAAAAACCAGTTAATGGCAAAATTTTTAACCTCCTTTTCCACCATAATAATACAACACTGGTATCACCTGACGTGATTGTGTTTCTGTAGGTACTGCAACAGCTGTATTAATATTCTGTGAAACCTGCAACAACTGAACAAATGTTGTAACAATCTTATTATTGTTATCATTTTAGAAACAAAGTCCTGCAGGATTTCAGCAGTTTAGTTTGGGATCAAGTCTAGAGGTTTAGAATGGTAGGGCAGGTGTTAATGTTAGTATTATAAAAGGATTGTAGTAAATATAAGTTCAAATACAGTGCTCTAAGACCTTTCTAATGGACACATTGCCCTGCCATTTTTGCACACCACCCTTCTAATGTAACCTGGATATGCGCTAATTACATAGTGTATAACTGTTTAGTTAAATATGCAGACATTATTTTCAGCAAAGATACATTAATTACATCAGGGTTTAAATGTTTAGGAGCTTCACATGACATCACAATGGAATAGCAATGGAATGGTAATCCCCGGTATTGAATTGTTATGAACAAGCAGTACAACATTAAAAGTTCAAAATACTGTTTGTTATTTTTCATGATAATAACACTAAAAAGTTCAACTTTGCAGTTACTGTTACTGTCTGTTAATGCGAATGCCCTGAGGGGAATAAATTAAAATTTTTAGTACGTAGTTTTCCCTCCCTGGCCACTCATTTCTGATACTTGGCTGACAAAAATTCTGGAGGAAACACTGCACTAGTTATAGAAGAAGCTAATGGGACAGGATAAATTGACATGGAAAGCTGCATCATTCTAATCCATGGACTGATAAGCCATGCGTATTAGTAAAGACTGTAATCTCTTAAATGAAATTGTAATAATTGTGTATCTATGTACTGATTATTTTGAGAGCATTTTATTATAATTATCCATTTCAGGTGTAATAATGATACCTAAATATGTTTTAGCTTCGGGGTCTTGCCTTTGTTGTTGTTGTTTGAGTTCTTGTAACTGAAAATCTACTGGACGTATTGGAACCCACATTTAGAATCCTCTTATCTGTGGATAATTTTTAGTTGCAGTATAATTGCATCATCCATGAAGTGAGTGGGGATTTATGTGAAAACCCAAAACAGTGATTTTACTCTCCCAAAAAATGTATATGGCCAACCTTATTTGAAATCTACCAACATTACTGGAAATCTGTTTTGTAAAACTTTCTGCTCATGAACACTATTTTGATAGGAGGATTTATGAGGGAGTTATCTTTACAGAATGTCTTAGAATCTTAATTCCTAAAGCATTATCCAGTGAGAAACATCCTTTGTACCTGAAAGGAACTTCACATTTATTGTAAATCACTTAGTTATTATATTCACGTGAAATAGTCAACGTGCTGTCATAATACCACTTTGAGGAGTCTGATGCGTCAGACTGTTCATGACAGTGAAATTTACTGAGACAGTCATTAGCATCCTCATTAGCAGTGTCAGAAGTCACTGATGTGGACTAGTCACCACACCTGACAATGTTTTCAACCTCAAAACTCTTTGAACTATTTCCCACGATACACTTCCAGCACTCGTGTTAATGGCCAGTCGATCCAGTTCTTCCCGTCAGCTGCAACCAGCACCACATCCCCTTCTCCAGTGTTTGTTGACATCTTATTCCACTTCTGGATCAACTGATTTAGGTACTCTTCTCAAAATCTTGTTGCAGCTGTACTAGAAATCAAAATGTCCTTGATAGGTTCACAGAATCCAGTTGATCTAAATCTAGTATTCCCATGCAGACATCGTCTTGCAAAATACATGAAGGTGAAAGTTGGTTGAGATCTTCAGGCTTCTCAGGCAAGTAGGTAAGAGGACAGGAATTAACCACGGCTTCACACTCGCACATACGGTCGTCATTTTTTGTAACACAGTGAAGCTCTCCCGAGGACACATCTCAAATTTCTCTTTACTATCTGAATCAGATTTTTTCAACAATCACCCCACTAGCTTGCTGTGGGAGGGTTAATCCTCTACTGTATTTGCTGTATTGTGTACTCTCTTTCTGTGAGCTTTTAGTCGTCAGTTCAAAACAAATACCTGTACCGGTGAAATATGTTCCATTGTTGTTGTAGACACTTTTGGTCTTTGTGATCAAGTGATGAACTGTCGAAAACTCAGTAAAAATCCATTCGTTATGAAATTGCTGACCAATTCCAAATGCACTGCCCTTCATACGACATAGGTAAAGAGCATAATCCACCCCTTCCATTTTATTTTTCAGTATCAAGAGTCCCGTAAGGTCTGCACATGTCACCTCAAATACCACAGCGTCTTTTATTGTTTTCCGATAGAGTTCCGGTATCAGCATCCACCTTCTTAGCTTCATGTCGTTTTTCATCTCTCACATCTTGACAGCATGGCCTGGCTGCTTCTTCATACTTGTATAAATGAAAATCTTTTATGCAAGTGCAATAGCAACATGCAAGTGCCAATGTGTAAAATATTAACATGTTCGTCATGAATTAGAAGTTGCACCAGACGATGTTTACTCATTAGTACCATAGGACATCTTAAGTCCTCACTATCTTTCTTTCAATGATCTTTGTTTTTATACACAAATTTACTTCACAGTCTTATATCATGCAAAGTGACTTCGAGCTGGAAATCCATTCTACCCCAAAAACCTCTTCTTGAACTAATCAAATGAGTAACTTTCCTAATGATTTTATTTCATCCTTTGTTGTCTCTCCCACAATTGTTTCTCTCACATTCCTTTTATTGTTATTAGTAAACCGCAACAACCAGGTGACCATTCAGGCAATCTTGATATAGAAGAAGTATATCCCAGATACCAAGGAGGCTCCCCGGAGGTGACAGCATAAGTCACAGTTTCCTTACCTCTTTCATGATCAACTTCCTCTTCTCACATGGCAACTTCACTGCAAGACCACTTTTCTTCTCCCAACTCCACCAGGACCTTCCCTCCACTCATCCACATTGCAGCCTCATGAAGGCAAATCAACTGGATAAATTCTTCTTCATAAATGCTGCCACTCTGCGCTGTAGGAGAAAGTCAGTATTTCCTTCAGTCTATTTTGTACAAAGGCACCCTTCGTTATCCATACCAATGCAGTGTCCAAAGATAGCAGTGCACATCAATAAGCATGAGACTGTCTTTTATAGTGGTTAACATTCAAACACCAATACGGCAGGAAAGTAATTCTAGTCGAAGTGTTGTAGTTCTCTTAAATGGTGCTAACCTCCCTTTTGCAAATATTAGCTGCAGACTGATTTCATCGTGATGCTTCATTCTCCTTGATACAGCTGCAACATAAACCTATTTACTAGCATCACGGAATGTATGAAGTTAATAAGTAAGAATGTAAGAATGTAAGAAGTTAATAATACTTCCTTACAGTCAGCCAAGGTAAATCGTCTCGGTATAACGATACAAGCTTATCGAGGTAATTGTTCATTCCACTTTGTGAAGATGTGTTTTGTTTCTGATAGTACCTCTGTGTCCCAACTTATTTTCTGCTCCCAAATGTCTTGCAGCAAAACCTTCAGCATCAGGGACACAGGATAGGAGAAAGCAACGGGGACAAAGACAGGTAAAATACTTCACCTTGTTGCAGGTTCGTTATGAATTTTGCAATGTTTTTGTGACAAAACCTAGCAGCCCCAGTACTGGAGAGACTGAGTCTTCTGTCCCTGAAAAATGCCTGCTACTTTCCCATCCACTCGGCAATGATGAAGGACCTTGAAGCTTGTATGAGTATTATCTTGCCATCAGAGAAATTGATCAACCCTCTTTATTGACACGTGTAGGAATGCCTTTCTTATGTCCAAGATCACACCCACTAGCCTCTCTCTAAATCTTAACAGAACAGAGGGAATAAGTTTGATTAATAATAATAATGTTATTTGCTTCACGTCCCACTAACTACTCTTTTACGGTTTTCGGAGATGCCGAGGTGCCGGAATTTAGTCCCACAGGAGTTCTTTTACATGACAGTAAATCTACCAACACAAGGCTGTCGTATTTAAGCACCTTCAAATACCACCGGACTGAGCCAGGATCGAACCTGCCAAGTTGGGGTCAGAAGGCCAGTACCTTAACCGTCTGAGCCACTCAGCCCGGCATAAGTTTGATTAAGTTTGGACCTTTGTCATACAGTCATTCAGTGAAAACTCTCTCTTCCTTTCACTGCATATGTCAAATATGGGCCTAATTTGCATAGTTGCACTGTCCTTAAAAACACTCCGATAAGGTAGAATGTAGCCTTTACCTCTAGCCCCTTCATAATGTCTTTCTTCAACAATACCATCTTTAGCCATTCGTGAAGTACAGCATCATACTCTTCAAATTAATTCTCATGAATAATTTTCTCGGTCATAGAACATAGTCTTTCTTCTGCAACATCACTGTGTCATATATTACTTGTGATCCCTATTGTTTCTCCACTCTTGTGTCAAGAGAGCAATGATGTTGCTGAAATTACTTTTAAGGAATTGGGAAGGATGGTAGATAAATTCCATTGTCATAACGCAGCAGGAATAAATGAAATTAGACCTGAAATGCTGAAGTAGATTATGAAGGATGGGTTGAAATGGCTTCATAATAAGATTATCATGGAGTGTTAGTAAGGTACCTCAAGGTATCTTAATAATCAGTATACCAGGCAAGGTGTTCACTGACATCTTGGAAGGGAGGGTGAAATCAGTGGTTCAGAGGAAGTGGATCATATTTTCTTTATTTGCCAGAATTTTGAAAAATCGTTTTTGTTCGTACCAAAGTTTCTGCACAGCATTATGTCCAAAACAATGAGATCTGCTGAACAAGGGAGCAGCTTTGTAGCGTGTGATGTAATTCAATGTGAGAAATGCCTTCTCCAGACATGTGTTTCAGCTGCCATGCATTATGCATTCCTACATCGACAAGTCAGGTAAATAATGCCCACCAACACTTTTCTCCTCTTATTCCAATTCGCACACCTGTTAAGTTATGACCCATACGATCAGTACCTCCTGTACACATATTGTACACTCTGAGACACTCTGACTTTTCCACCTCTAGCCTGTCCTTTTTCTTTCACGTAACGAGATACCTGTTTTTCAGGGTGCACTCCGTAAAATGTATATGCTACAGTTAATACTGAATTATCCACCCAAAGGCAAACCTGGTAATCATATGTACCCCGTTTTTCTTTCCTCATGGTAGCAGAAGATTTCAGATTACAATCCTTAGGAATGCGATTTTCTCGAAGTGTGCCTTTAGCACTGTATCCCTGTGCACCAAGATGTGTTAGCAATCCCATTTTAGTGAAGAGATTATCAAAGTATAATTTGAAGGGCAAATATTTCAAGTCTGGTTGAATATTATCCAGCATTGTTACAAGGGGAGTTGCACACTTCCCAAATTCTGCTTCATATTGGGCATTGGCGTTAGGATATTTCCTTTGTATACTTCAAAATCTACAAGATATCCATGACTAGTGTTTAGACACCATACCTTGAAACCAAAATGAATAGGTTTTCTTATAAATCTTTTGCAGGAATGCTTTTCGAAATATGGCACCATACACTCATCATATGACAAGTGCTCTACAGATCGAAAGTTTTCCATGAAACGAGCATGTAGAAGGTCAATCAGAGGTTTCAGCTTCCACATTTTGTCATTGAAATTTGGGTTCATGTTATCAGCACAGTGAATTAAACAGCAAATTTCGCCGCATAGCACCAGCCACGACAGAACGGTGCACATCACACGCATCCTACCCATATGATCTCTTTGAAGGAACGGTATTGTTTCCAGATAAAATCAAAATTGCAATGAAAACTTTCATTTCTTGTCTATTAATATTCGGGGAAGGACAGTTCAACAAGCTGGCATATTTATTAGATTCACAAACTAAGTGATTAAAAATGTCATCTGTAAAAAGTGACTCAAACAGTTCAACGCACGGGTTTTCTCAAAGTTCAGTGAAGTCACTGTTGGGAAATATTCCTGAACGTGTGATAAGGTTTTGCTTTTCCCATTTTGCAGGAATTCGAGGTACCTTTCTGGGTCTTGCTTGTACCAACTCAGCTTGATCCTTTTCAACAGGCACCTTTTCAAAGTCTTGATAGTCAGTTGGAGTTTCACTCGAAGCAGACTACCAGGTAAATTGTCGGCGAGGCCACCTCCGCCTTCATCCCTGCTGTCTTCGTCCAACAAACTGCAGTGTGTGGAGGCTCGATGAGTACATTTTCTACGTCGGAAAGTTCATCAATTTCCAACAAGTCAAGTACAGTAGAGTCTCGCTCATCCGACCTTCGCTTATCCGACATTCCGTGTTATCCGACACTGTTAGACTTCATTTCAACTTTTGGTGGAGACTAAATTCGTGCACACCCGCTGTGGAGGGTGCGACCATGCGACAAGCACTGGCCTGAACGCTGGCGGCAGTGACTGAGTTTTTCTCAAGGACAGGTGCAGTGAGTCTTCAGTCATTGTAGTATTGGTTGGGTGCGGATGTTATGGTTTTCATATCCTCTGTGAGTATGGCGAGTAAATGGAAGAAAGTGACTGTTTCTATGGAATACAAATTGAGTGCATTAAAGAGACTGGACAAAGGGGAAATTCTTCAAACTGTGGCTTCAGATTACGGTGTTAGACGTGTTACAGTGGGAGACTGGAAAAAACAGAGGGAAGAAATTAAAAAGTTGTGCTCTACCAGAGCAGGGAAAAACAATGAAAAATTGTCAGTACAAAAAAGTAAGTGAAGCACTATTTTTTGGTATCTCAACACCGGGAAAAGGGCCTGCCAATATCTGGCACCATTCTGTAGGAAAAGGCTGTGTATTTCCAGAAGGAGTTTAATGAAGGGGACCCTAATTTTCCTGCCAGTGCTGGGTGGCGTGATCGGTGGCAAAAATGGTACGGTATTAGGTAGCTTAATATCTGTGGAGGAAAGTTTCTTTTCGTAAGACATCTGGAATGTTTTCGTTTAATACTGCATGTACTGTAGAGCACCGTAAAACATGTCATTATTTTAGCCTTCCTGTTTGTTTCAGTTCATTTTCAAAGTCATTCTGTATTATCCGACGTACTCCAGGTCCCGTTTACGTCGGATAATCGAGACTCTACTGTACTTCTCGTAATGAAATTCTCCTAGAAAAATGCAGTAATCCATAAATATGAAGCACATGAAAAAACAGGATGAATAACTGCATAAAAGATATACACTGACTGACAGTAACAATGCAACACCAAGGAGGAGTGGTTTGAAAGGGATGAAAGTTGGGGAAAAAACAGAGGCGGCACGGATGAATAATTGATGTTTATTTCAAACCGATATGCAGGTTACACAATGCGCACGGCATCGACTCAGTAGGATGTAGGACCACCGCGAGCGGCGATGCACGCAGAAACACGTCGAGGTACAGAGTCAATAAGAGTGCGGATGGTGTCCTGAGGGATGGTTCTCCATTCTCTGTCAACCATTTGCCACAGTTGGTCGTCCGTACGAGGCTGGGGTAGAGTTTGCAAATGGCGTCCAATGAGATCCCACACGTGTTCGATTGGTGAGAGATCCGGAGAGTACGCTGGCCACGGAAGCATCTGGACACCTCGTAGAGCCTGTTGGGAGATGCGAGCAGTGTGTGGGCGGGCATTATCCTGCTGAAACAGAGCATTGGGCAGCCCCTGAAGGTACGGGAGTGCCACCGGCCGCAGCACTTGCTGCACGTAGCGGTGGGCATTTAACGTGCCTTGAATACGTACTAGAGGTGACGTGGAATCATACGCAATAGCGCCCCAAACCATGATGCCGCGTTGTCTAGCGGTAGGGCACTCCACAGTTACTGCCGGATTTGACCTTTCTCCACGCCGACGCCACACTCGTCTGCGGTGACTATCACTGACAGAACAGAAGCGTGACTCATCGGAGAACACGACGTTCCGCCATTCCCTCATCCAAGTCGCTCTAGCCTGGCACCATGCCAGGCGTGCACGTCTATGCTGTGGAGTCAATGGTAGTCTTCTGAGCGGACTCCGGGAGTGCAGGCCTCCTTCAACCAATCGACGGGAAATAGTTCTGGTCGATATTGGAACAGCCAGGGTGTCTTGCACATGCTGAAGAATGGCGGTTGACGTGGCGTGCGGGGCTACCACTGCTTGGTGGCGGATGCGCCGATCCTCGCGTGCTGACGTCACTCGGGGTGCGCCTGGACCCCTCGCACGTGCCACATGTCCCTCCGCCAACCATCTTCGCCACAGGCGCTGCACCATGGACACATCCCTATGGGTATCGGCTGCGATTTGACGAAGCGACCAACCTGCCCTTCTCAGCCCGATCACCATACCCCTCGTAAAGTCGTCTGTCTGCTGGAAATGCCTCCGTTGACGGCGGCCTGGCATTC
Organism: Anabrus simplex; assembly: GCF_040414725.1. Taxonomy (NCBI): domain Eukaryota; kingdom Metazoa; phylum Arthropoda; class Insecta; order Orthoptera; family Tettigoniidae; genus Anabrus; species Anabrus simplex. Next base: position 26,427,463 of record NC_090277.1, on the reverse strand, counting down.
TTAGCTATACACGTGTCCTGTGGCACATGACAACACGTTCTACAATGACTGTCGGCTGAGAAATCACGGTACGAAGTGGGTCATTCGCCAACGCCGTGTCCCATTTATCGTTCGCTACGTGCGCAGCACAGCGGCGCATTTCACATCATGAGCATACCTCAGTGACGTCAGTCTACCCTGCATTTGGCATAAAGTTCTGACCACTCCTTCTTGGTGTTGCATTTGCTCTGTCAGTCAGTGTATTTCAACAAGGAAAGAGCAATGAAGTGTCAACATTTTACTCTGTGTGATTAAAAATGGTTAAATTAAAACCGATAACTTATACCCTGCACTATTATGCGTTGCTAGGTTGATAAAGAAGAATGAAATGAATGGGCAGTAACATCTGAACTGTGCTAATTTTAGGCTGAGTTGTGCCGGGCAGAAGGACAGCACTTCCACCCAGTGTGCCAGATAAGTACCACCAAATTTCTACTTCAAACGAAAGGACACACATCATCACCAAGACATGCCTAAGTTAATCACCTTACATATAAGCACCTTAGAGAAAAATATATCAAAACAGGGTCCATAGAAGTAACTATAGAAGTAAAACAAGAATTACTTACTTCAAACATGCAGCTATTACTGGCACTTGTGAAAACAAGTCTTCTTTTTTTGTAGCTATAAGAGCACGATATACTAAAAAAAAACACGTAAGATGTTAGGTGGGACACTGCTGAACACGACAATACCATTGTTAATAATTCAGTGCACCGAGCTCGATAGCTGCAGTCACTTAAGTGCGGCCAGTATCCAGTATTCGGGAGATAGTAGGTTCGAACCCCACTGTCGGCAGCCCCGAAAATGGTTTTCCGTGGTTTTCCATTTCACACCAGGCAAATGCTGGGGCTGTACCTTAATTAAGGCCACGGCTGCTTCCTTCCCACTCCTAGCCCTTTCCTGTCCCATCGTCGCCATAAGACCTATCTGTGTCGGTGCGACGTAAAGCAACTAGCAAAAAAATAATTCAGTGTGCATGGTTTCAATAATAAGAGTTCAAGAATACAGTGTAGTTTGCCGTGCCATACATGGCATGCAGGGCGGATTCAGGTTAACAGCAGATTTTGCCAAAAGCCTGCAGTCTCCTGTCTTGGAACTTGAAAATATGAGTATGGTATAAAAGTAAGCCTTCCTAAGACCAAATTGTTGTCAGTAGGTAAGACATCCAAGATATTTGAATGTCAGATTGGGGATATGAAGTTGGAACAAGTAGATAATTTCAGATATTTAGGATGTGTGTACTCCCAGGCTGGTAATATATTAAGTGAACTTGAATCAAGCTAATGCAGTCTGCTCACAGTTGCAATCAACAGTATTCTGGAAGAATGAAGTCAGCTCCTGGATGAAACTATCTTTACATAGGTATGTTTTCAGACCAACGTCGCTTTACGGGAGTGAAAGCTGCGTGGACTCAGGATAACTTATTCACAACTTAGAAGTAACAGACGTGAAAGTAGCAAGAATGATTGCTGGTAAAATCATGTGAGAACAACGGCAGGAAGGTACTTGATGTGAAGGGATAAAGGCTAAGTTAGGATTGAACTCAATGGATGGAGCTGTACTCATGAAGCGCATCATGATAAGGTCATGTGAGGCGAATGGAGCAGGATGGATTAGCTAGGAGAATGATGGAGTTGGTCATGGAGGGTAAGTGGAATACAGGGAAACCAAGATGATGATGATTAGACTCAGTTTCTAATGATTTAAAGATAAGATATATAGAACTAGTTTGAAATGGTGGATTGTTGTGGTGATTAGTATATTCTCAGAGGCTTGCAGGCTGTACACCAAAAGGAAAAATAGTCTTTAATGAAGAAGTATGTATGTATCTATTCCTTTAACAGGACATTTCATTATGTGCTCATGGATAACAATTGCATTAGCGCAGTGCCCGTGTTTGCCACTATTGGCAGCACGGTCTTGTTTTCTGGAAGATATATTCTATTCTTTATACAGTACAAAATACTAGATGCATTCCTACATACAATCATCAGTGTATTGCCTTATTACATGATAAACAAAAACATTATCTGATTTGAGTGTTGGTTCACTTTTAATTCACCTCCTTGGTAATTTTTGATCAGTCAGCCCCATTAAGGAAGAGTCTTGATATTAGAATAAGCATGAAACAAAATTTTCAAGGAATGTTCCTTCGAATCTTAATTTAGCAATTCTGAATATTGATAATAATATTAACTTTTCCCTGTTGCAGATTTTTTGAACGGACACCTATAGGAAATCAGGAATGTCTAAGCACTGACGTGAAGAACAATAAATGTGTCAAATCTTCCATACTGTGCATCTCAACTATGATGATAAGAAAAGGATATGTTTCATGTAGACTCAGTACACTGCACCAATCCACATGTGTCAGTGCTTGTGCACTAGAAAAGAATTATACCTTTATAGAAATGTTAGATCCTCATATTCAATACAAGATAAGAATTGCATTAGTGCAGTGTCCGTGTTATCTCATATTGGCAGCATGGCCTGAAGTTATCAGTGAAGTTACCCAGAAGTTCGTATTGATTAGGGGGATGTAATAAAGTCTTTTAGGTGTATAATTCAGTACTGCCAGTACGCATATGAAGCTGATATTATGTAACAATGCAAAAGATGCAAGTATTGCACAATTTAATTAGTGATATATTTTACACACTTCTTGCAATATAATCAGCATATGCACTGTATCCTTTTCAGACTCTGCGTACATAATTTTCTAGGTAGGGCTATAATCCTAACGTACACAAGTGTGTAGGCTGGGTTTCTATTTTATGCTTCCTATGTAGAACTGATTATTAGTGCCAGACCTATGTGCATCAATCGTGTAGGTATGAAGCTATTCCTTGGAATTTTAGTTCATTTCCTGCACTCTCCACTGTGAGGCAGCACTGCATTAATTTGTTGTGTAGCCATCATGGCTGAAGCTGGCAAGGCGGCAATCCGTAAGGACTGCTTATATTTTCACATTATGCTTATTTAAGAGAGAGTGTTGTGATATTTCATGTATAAACAGATGTTGGTTTTGTTGTGTGGAATTTGTTTTCCAAGTAGTTAGTAGTATCAACAGAATTCTGTTTTGAATGTTTACCTGCACAATTGTGTAGGTTAGATATTTGGGGGTAAAGCCAAATATGTGCAGTATATGTTGCAACTGTAGAGAATGGGTCATTTCTCATGAATAATGTGTATTAACATGGGTATGTTTTGTACCTGGGGGTCTATCTGGAATAATAATAATAATAATAATAATAATAATAATAATAATAATAATAATAATAATAATAATAATAATCATTTTTACCGGTTCGTTGGATTCAACCAGAGATGCTGATGAAATTTTGAACTCTCTGTTGAATGATGACTCAGAAATTGAAGACCATTCCGATGATGATCATTGTGATATTCTCCAGCGAGATGCTATTTTAACACAAGAGGAATCGGAGGAGGAAGTGATCCGCAAAAATGCACTGTGTGACGTTATGAGCATTTCATGCAATAAGGACAGTTTTGTTTCAAAACCATATTCCCAAATTGAGGAAGGAAATGAAGAGTAATGTACCATTTTAACTCCTTTGGGATATGTCAGCAAATACTGTTCGGATTCTTTTTTGTTGATGATACTGCCAAATATACAGCTATGTATTGTCTTAAAACAGAAGGCAAGGAACTCAAAACTGATGCTACTGAAATCAAGAAACTGTACAGCATGCATTCAGTAATGGGTTGTATTCCATACCCACATATCTGGATGTATTAGCAATCAGGAATTTCACTGTGTTTTTGGCAGAGACTATGTCACATGATCGCTGTTTTCTTTTGCGAAACTGTCTTCATGTTGTTGATACAAGCAGTCCTCCTGATGGTCGAAGCCTGTGATTGATGAAGTTCGTAATGCATGTTATCGTATTGAACGTGCTGTTGGTAATTTTTCAGTTGATGAACAAATGGTGCCCTTCACAGGTAAATGTACATTAAAACAGTATGTTCCAAACAAGACTAGGCCAGTTGGAATACAATTTTTTGTTGTAACTACATCTGCATGGCTGATGATGGACTTTGAAATTTACCAAGGGAAAGGAAGCAATCTCCCAGAGAAAAATACATTAGGACTTGGTTCATCTGTGTTTCTCAGACTGAAGGATTCCATTCCACCCTTCATTGTATTATATTTTGACAGGTATTTTACAACAGTGTTCCTGATGGAAAAGCCGTATGAAGAAAATTTTTATGCTACAGGAACTATGATGTCAAACAGATTGAAGCGCTTCACTTTCTTCTCTGATTGGGATATCACTGGAGGGATTTTGAAGAATTTTGCTCCTCTGATGGGAAGTTTGCTGCAATAAAATGGAAGGACAATAATTGTACAACATTTCTACCCTGAGTGACTGGAAGTTCTCCAATTGGTGTGGATACAAGGTGGAAGAAGAGTGACCTTGCTAATGTTGATATAAACTGCTCTGCCCTTGTAATAAAATATAATAAGTATATGGGATCTCTTCAATCAGTTGTTAGAATGTTATAGAACATGGATAAAAACTAAAAAGTGGACACTCAAAGTACTTCCTGGATCTTGTTGTTGTCAACAGTTGGTTGGAGTTCCGTGAAGATAGTAGGAAAATTGGCATTTTGAACTTCCGAACCATTGACTTGCTGAAATTCAGGATGAACCTAACTGAAGCTCTCCTCTGCAGCCCTGATTGTCCCAGGTAAATTTTGGATGATGAAGAAAACCCGTCTCCACAAACCAGACCTCAAAACTGACGAGCACCTTTCCTGGTGAGGACAAATGAACAGATGGCTATGAGCATTGGCCAGTTCTTGATTCCCTGTCAACAGCTAGGGCTTGCCAAACGGGAGGTTGTACCTCGAGGTGAAGAGTGCAATGTGAAAAATGCAACATGTATTTGTGTTTAACTAAGGACAAAATCTGTTTCAGAGTGTTTCGCACATAACCATGAGAGTAGCCAGAGGATTTTTAAGTTATTTTGGGAGATATGACCAAAAATTTGATTGAAAACAGACTATATATTCTTTCTTTTTTTCACGTAGCCCTTACATTTTGCTGAGTGTTCTCATTGATGTAATTACATCATAAATATTTTTCAAGAAAGCTTTCTTTTGTGGTAAAAAAAACCATGTTCCTTATGTCATTCCTAGACTACACAATTGTATAGATTAGTTACTTAGACAACTAGTATGCAGGAAAATAGAATATATGTGTTTCATACTCTAACATTCACTGATTGTTAGAACTAAAGTGGAAAAAGCATTGAACCAAAAAAAAAAAAACATTTCATGACTATAAGACTTCAAAATTCTTGAACTTCTGGGTCTGAAAGGGATATAAAGAAGGACTATATAATTGGTGTCTTAATCTTGATTAAGTCTGTCAAAATCAATTTCTTGCTGAATTGTCTGTACAAGACCAGGGTTCAATAAAACAGTACCTTTCAAGAACACATATAAGAATTACATGATGGGTCGATCTGACCAGTGAGACACTTTCTGTATGCAGCTTTGAGTTGACCAGAATTACAGTATATTATCATCTCTGTTCCTCACACATGAGAGGATGAGTTCCAGGTGATCGTGGCTTAACCTCCATGTGAGGAAGTATCTTACTACAGAATTCTCTCCCCAGACATATGTTTCTGCAAGACCTTGCACACTTAACAAATCAGACATTATACACTGACTGACAGTGACAATGCAACACCAAGGAGGAGTGGTTCGAAAGGGATGAAAGTTGGGGCAAAAACAGAGACGGTACAGATGAATAATTGATGTTTATTTCAAACCGATATGCAGGTTACACAATGCGCACGGCATCGACTCAGTAGGATGTAGGACCACCGCGAGCGGCGATGCACGCAGAAACACGTCGAGGTACAGAGTCAATAAGAGTGCGGATGGTGTCCTGAGGGATGGTTATCCATTCTCTGTCAACCTTTTGCCACAGTTGGTCGTCCGTACGAGGCTGGGGCAGAGTTTGCAAACGGCGTCCAATGAGATCCCACACGTGTTCGATTGGTGAGAGATCCGGAGAGTACGCTGGCCACGGAAGCATCTGGACACCTCGTAGAGCCTGTTGGGAGATGCGAGCAGTGTGTGGGCGGGCATTATCCTGCTGAAACAGAGCATTGGGCAGCCCCTGAAGGTACGGGAGTGCCACCGGCCGCAGCACATGCTGCATGTAGCGGTGGGCATTTAACGTGCCTTGAATACGCACTAGAGGTGACGTGGAATCATACGCAGTAGCGCCCCAAACCATGATGCCGTGTTGTCTAGCGGTAGGGCGCTCCACAGTTACTGCCGGATTTGACCTTTCTCCACGCCGACGCCACACTCGTCTGCGGTGACTATCACTGACAGAACAGAAGCGTGACTCATCGGAGAACACGACGTTCCGCCATTCCCTCATCCAAGTCGTTCTAGCCCGGCACCATGCCAGGCGTGCACATCTATGCTGTGGAGTCAATGGTAGTCTTCTGAGCGGACGCCGGGAGTGCAGGCCTCCTTCAACCAATCGATGGGAAATAGTTCTGGTCGATATTGGAACAGCCAGGGTGTCTTGCACATGCTGAAGAATGGCGGTTGACGTGGCGTGCGGGGCTGCCACCGCTTGGCGGCGGATGCGCCGATCCTCGCATGCTGACGTCACTCGGGCTGCGCCTGGACCCCTCGCACGTGCCACATGTCCCTCCGCCAACCATCTTCGCCACAGGCGCTGCACCGTGGACACATCCCTATAGGTATCGGCTGCGATTTGACAAAGCGACCAACCTGCCCTTCTCAGCCCGATCACCATACCCCTCGTAAAGTCGTCTGTCTGCTGGAAATGCCTCCGTTGATGGCGGCCTGGCATTCTTAGCTATACACGTGTCCTGTGGCACACGACAACACGTTCTACAATGACTGTCGACTGAGAAATCACGGTACGAAGTGGGCCATTCTCCAACACCGTGTCCCATTTATCGTTCGCTACGTGCGCAGCACAGCGGCGCATTTCACATCATGAGCATACCTCAGTGACGTCAGTCTACCCTGCAATTGGCATAAAGTTCTGACCACTCCTTCTTGGTGTTGCATTTGCTCTGTCAGTCAGTGTACATTCATTGCAGTTATTTTCTTAGAGTTACAGAGGGATGAACCATCAGTTAGCATACTATTATTAGGATAACTTATGCATTTTTCAATATCAGTACAGATTTTGGCCTTGGTGGAATATCTGTTTGCAGCCTTGGTTTGTTTACACGTAAGATGGCATGAATTTATTAAATCAAATGCAAGATTTAGGAACATTGCACACTGAATGGTACTTTCACAATCAGTAAACTCTTCAAGACTCATATCATTGTAAAATTTAAGGATATCAGCCACAGAATTAATGAAGGTTTATGCACCTAACGAAATATTTATCTTCTGTCTCACCCACTTTAAATTCTTCCTCCCTAATCTATAAGCAGTGTGCAGGCCTTTCACTTCCTGTAATAGTACCAAGTTCTGAGAGGTATTTCACTTCAGTAATATTTTCTTGGTCTGGAGCACTACCATCTACGAGAACCTACTTTTCTGCTAGGGAATTCATTGCAAGTTTCATATTGTGAGCAGCATCAGGGGAATGTAATGCCTTTTGCTCAAACTCTGCTGGATGTGGAAATGAACACTGGCAGTTCAGTCCAACAAACTTCATTCCTAAGGCAATTAGTCACAATCCCATCACAGCTGCTGACTATTATGATTGTTTTGTATGCGCCCTCCACTCACTGGTATTTTTGAGCTCCTATTCAGTGCTACCAGCATAAAGTATAATGCTTCCTTGGCCACTTCATACTCCCCAATATCTAAATATCCCTCACTTAAGTCAACATAGACACAAAACTGTTAATTGTCCCGCAACAATTGCTGTTTCATTAAACATCTAAGTTCCGAGGAATGACTGTGAAATAGCCCAACTTTTCCTTTCTTTTAAAAACTCTCCTCTGTAAAATGTGGACTACCATCAATCGATGTTGCCAAGTGACAAAGATTATTTAAGATGTAGTTGTATAAATATTTGCTGAGGTAACAATAGGGATACTGGGGTTATAGATGCACAGTTGAGTTGGCCTGAAGCCTGAAATGTGTAGAATCACTCACCTCTTGGAAATAGCTACCGAGAACATTGAAACCTGAATCATTATGTTTCTTGTGAAGACCTTCCCTACAGGAGGAAATATGGAAGATACATATTTCCTGCTGAGTTGTATTTGTTGGTACAGGATGTGAATGATTACAGTGATAAATTATGAAGTTCCAAATATTTCAGAATTGGTTTGTTTATAATGAGCAGATTATTTGTATGAATGTCTGTATTTTGTTCTGATCATTTGGTGTTATTTTAGAAGGTTTTATATTATATTGTTGGCTGCTCTTCAAAAATATCTCTGAGCATTCAAACAGGACATTCCTCCACTCCTGAAGGTCCCTTAGTTGTCATGCTTTTATTGATACTCGACATAGAAATTTTCTGACAAATGATAATGAAGATTTGAAACTGAAACTGTCTCATTTATTAATAAATGAAGAATTGTTAATCCCACTCATGTATAACTACATTTCAAGGTGTGTCTGAAAAATTTGCCTAATATATAAACTTTTCCACAGGACAATTACAAAATTATATCAGAAGAGATGCATTTGAAAGAAGAACCAAAATCAGAGTTGGCAGAGCCAAGAGAAACACAGGTGAACACATTTGAAGTAATCTAATATTTTGATTACATTTTTCTGATAACTGAAATTGTAACAAACTGCTGAAGAGACTTTACTGTGCAACTCCTCATTTTTAAGGCAGACATTTTAAAGATCCTCGAAAAGATGTATAGTGAGATTTCCAATATTTTGAAATGATTTTCATATTTTCTTCATATAGTTCAAAATTTTGTGTTAGGTAATATAAAGCAGCTATTATTGTTCAAAGCCCCTCCACTGCATGGCATCTGGTGGCTGGTTTCATCACTCCAACTGATTTCTTCAAAATATTGATCCTCTTTTGCTTAAATTTTCTCCTCAAAATACTACTTGTCATAATGTGATACACGTATTTCAGCTTCTTGAGTTTAATTGCCTTGCCAAGCTGAGGTCGATAGCTCATCGTGTGGGGCACCCCACTCTCAGCAGCCCTGAAGATGGTTTTTGTAGTTTCCCATTTTCAAATGACTAATATGCTGGGGCTGTTCCTTAATTAAGCCAACGGCTGCTTCCTTTCTATTCCTAGCCATTTCCTATCCTTTGGTCGGCATAAGACCTATGTCTGTTGTTGCGACCTGAAAATAACCCACTGGAATTAGACAATTTGCTATTACATATCCACATCTTGAAAGTTTGGATTCTCTTTTCTGTGGGTAATAAAGTATATAGGGCTGTACAGTATTTAATAGGGTGGAGAGGACCCAGCAAGTTGTTTTTATCTTTTTGAGCTTTATTCTGACATCGTTTCAAGATAGGAGTTGCCACATGCTAATGAATATGGACTCTGTTCTTCTATCCAGCATTTGATTTCAGCAGAATGGTCCTATATTACTCCCTAGATATACAATTTTTTTAACCTGTCTGCCTGTATGTTGTACATCAGAAAGATTTCCATTTTGTTGTGTTGACAATGTTACAATTTTTGTGTACAGCTTGTGCAAATTGTGGAGAACACTCATTTAAGTGCAGGACAGGAAGAGCGCTGTAGTGGAAGGTGACAAGACTAGGATCGAGCGTACATGGGAGGGTATAAGTGAGGATGTACAATGCATGCCTTATAAAACATACAATCTTATCGTAAATTGTAGTATTCCTGCTAAGAAAATTTCACAAATCTTTCCAATAATTACACACATAAATGCACATTACACATAACTAAGTTGGTTAGTGACATGATAGAAGACTATGGATCATTCAGTCTCACTATTGCTAGGTATAGTAAATCTCTTAGAAAATGCTCCTCCCACTGTTTCATCATTTTCTGTATCATTTTCCATTTCACTTCTGCTGGCAGTGTCCGTTGTTTTTGTATCACTTTCTCTTGCAGTTTCAGTATTGCTTCCGTCACTTACATGATTCCTGTCCATTTCACTTCCCATGTTTTTGTTTACCATGGTCCAATAAACCTTCACTTGAAATTACTGGTTTTCAAATTTATTTAGTGCTAAGAAATTTTACTTCCAGTCCTCATTTTTAATAGAAGCATTTTGCATACCATAAATTATTGTAATGCTTCCATTCTGAACATCTCATTAGGTTCATAAATGTCATTCCTGACACTTGCCCGTATCAGCTTAATGGGATTCATTTCTGGGTGATATGGAGAAAGGTGTAGTATGGTATGAGCATGTTTAGCTTAAATACAGTCTATTTATAAATGCACTGGACTGGCTTGTTCATCTTGATTAATGAATATAACCGGTTTCTCAGCATGCCCTCTTGGAAGGGAATTGCGGTCCCTGTTAACCAGGACACAATTTCTCACTTGTTAATTTTTGAGTCATCATTCCAAAGACTGGTTTGTTGTTGCCCTTCATGCGACCCTATCCTATGGTATCCCTTTCATTTCTAGATAACTTCTACATCCTACGTCTGCTCTGATCGGCTTGTCATATTCATATCTTGGTCTACCCCTACTGTTCTTACTGACTGCACTTCCCTCAAAAATGAACTGAACAAGTCCTGGGAGTATTAAGATATGTCTCTTCATGTCAAATTTAGCCAAGTTGATCTTTCACCAATTTAATTCGCTATCTATCTTCAGTATACATCTTTAACACTATATTTCAGAAGCTTCTACCTTCTTTCTTTCCTGATCTGGTTATTGTCCATGTTTTTCTTTCATACAACACCACGCTCAAGAAAAATGTGTTCAAAAACATCTAAGTAATCCGTTTATCAATGTTTGAAAAGTGTGAATTTGTTTTCTGAAGAAAGGCTTTCCTTGCTTGTTCTAGCTTGCAGTCTGCATTTTATGTCCTCGTTACTTCTGCTGTCATCAGTTTATTTACTACCCAAGTAACAATAATCACCTACTACATTTAGAAGTCCATTTGCTAATGTAATTTTCCTGCGTAAGCTGACTTTGTTCTACTGCACTCCGTTACATTTGTTTTGGATTTATTTATTTTCATCTTGTACTCTTTCCCCAAGACTCTGTCTATACCAGTCAGCGATTTTTCCAGATCTTCTGCAGTCTGAGATAAAATAACAATATCATCAGCCAACTTCAGAGTTTTGATTTCCTCTCATTTTATTGCAATACCCTTTCCAAATTCCTCTTTGATTTTCTTTACTGGCTCTTTCTTCTATATGAACATTCTGAAGGAGTGGAAACCTGCAGTCCTGCCTCACTCCCTTATGGTGTACTGATACTTTCTCAAAGTCTTCAATTCTTATCGCATCAGATTGATTCTGGTGCAGATTGTAAATAATTCTTTCTCGCTATCTGATAATGAATGCCTTTTGTTTTTCTATTAACATTATGTATGTGTGCTTATCTTTCTTAATTCAATCCTCTAAGATCAGGCGTAAAGTCAGGATTGCTTCACGTGTTCTTACATGTCTTCTGTAGCCAAATTGATGTCCTCCAACTCGGTTTCAATTTGTCTTTCCATACTAAACTAATGCTGCGATAGTTTTCACACTTGTCAGCACCAGCTTTCATGGGATTAGATATAACATGATTCTGCCAAATGTTGAATGGCAGTTCTCCATTTTCATGCATCTTGCACACTAATAGAGTAACGTCTCCATGATGGTTTCTCTTAAAGCAGTCGGTAAATCTGAGGGTATGTCGACAATTCCTGATGCCTTCTTTATACTTGGGTCTGTCAAAACTTTCTCAAATTCTGACCTCAAAATTGGGACTCCCATTTCATAGGCAGCCTCTTATTTTTCCAGAACCCTATCATCTACTTCTTTACCTTGATACTGGTGTTGGATAAGTTCCTGCCATATTTCTGCTTTGTCTTTTTTTCCCTAGTGGTTATTTCTATCTGAGCTCTTTTAGAGGGGATTTCCTTGGATACAGTGGGAAAGGTGCACATATGAAGTGAGCCCAATGATTGGACTGCAGTTTCATAGGATTAGCAGCAAGCTGTTAACTGTGTTCCTCCATAACCAATCCATCGGCACTGTCTTATCACTTAGTTTACAAAAGGAGTATATTTATTATCCAACCTATTCAATACAATTAACACCATGTTATGTCATTAAATAAACATAGAAATTCTAAATTTTAAAGGGGACATGTTTTGCCCTTCTTTTATTGGGCATCATCAGCCTTATTTAATCTTAAAACAAGCATTGTTTAGAGGACATTGACATTTATAATTTATAAAAATTGAACTGTGATTTCTTAAGGTAATAACACTAAGAAATAGTAGTTATAAAATATGATGTTGAGACATAATATATACAACACATATTAAAATAATTTTAAACAAATTTAAAATCCTTGTCCAAAAGAAAATTTGTGTCATATAAAATTCTAAAAACAGCACATGTCTGACACTGAAGTGGATCCTCTTCATAAGAAAATTTGAGCATATACTGTACTTGCTTGGGGCAGTTGTCAACACAAGTCTTCAATAGACTAGAATGGTTGAAACATTGAGGTTGGAGTTTGTTTATTTTTTGTAAACCAACACAAAAAATATTGGCTAGGTTGAAATGTGAATGTTTTAAATTATCTTACTAAATTGATTGATCCAAAAATTATCGTAATAAAACCAATGCAAGAAGACGTTGATGTGCTGGTTGAAGCTGCTTTTGAGACGAGTATATCAGAGTATTTGACAGGTATGTTAGGCCGTCACGTGAAAGTGTAGTCCGTCTAGAAGATGTAGAACACTGTGGAAAATAATGTGGTTATACTGTAATGATACAAAAAACCTGTTTGATGTGTGTGTTTAAATTGTATGTTAATGCTCAAGAATTATGTATTATGTAAAACGGGTACTTACTTATTCGCCGTAACTACGTCTTAATGTATTAGCAGCATTGGCCTGTGTGGAGTTCCTACTCCTCGCATTGTATCGATGTGATAGAGGATGAGGGGAGGTTAAATTACGATAATTTTTGGATCAATCACCTTAATAAGATAATTTAAAATATTCACCATTTCTCCTGGCCAACATGTTAATGTGGGAGGGGGATTGTTTTGAGGGGCAAGTGCAGGCTTAGTATTCAGTGAGATAAGGGGAGTTTTTAATTCAAAGGATTTAAATATTCACGGGACTCTGTTCTGATTTGGATTGACTGTTTTTAATAACTTAGACATTAAACTATATAAGGGACTTTTGACTTCCGTATCATCGTTAAAGTTTCGATCTTTATTAAATGGTAAACTTTATTAAAAGGTAAACTTTTAAAGGAATTAGAGAATATATATATATAATTTTTTTCTGGACAAAATATTTAATAAGGATCGAAACCTTAATGATGATACCAAAGTCAAAAGTCTCTTAAATACTTTAACGCCTAAGTTATTAAAAATAGTCAATCCAAATCAAAACAGAGTCCCACGAATATTTAAATCCTTTGAATCAAAAACTCCCCTTAACTCACCAAATACTAAGCCTGCACTTGCCCCTCTAAACAATCCCCCTCCCACATTAATATTGACATGTAATGCTCCGCCTACCTCCGCTTACCCTCAGCATTCCCCATCTCCTCTATCACGTTGATACAACGCGAGGAGTAGGAACTGCACACAGGCCAATGCTGCTAATACATTAAGACGTAGTTACGGCGAATGAGTAAGTACCCGTTTTACATAATACATAATTCTTGAGCATTAACATACAATTTAAACACACACATCAAACAGGTTTTTTGTATCATTACAGTATAACCACATTATTTTCCACAGTGTTCTACATCTTCTAGAGGGACTACACTTTCACGTGACGGCCTAACATACCTGTCAAGTACTCTGATATACTCGTCTCAAAAGCAGCTTCAACCAGCACATCAACGTCTTTTTGCATTGGTTTTATTACGATAATTTTTGGATCAATCAATTTAGTAAGAAAATTTAAAACATTCACATTTCAACCTAGCCAATATTTTTTGTGTTGGTTTACAAAAAATAAACAAAATCCAACCTCAATGTTTCAACCATTCTAGTCTATTGAAGACTTGTGTTGACTCCAGAACCAACCTACTCTATGTGGGATCCAACTGCCGACTTCTAACTCCATCAGACTGCACGGTATTCACGTTATGAACAATCTGAAATGGAATAAACATGTGGAGGAAGTGAGGTGTAAGGCATACAGAGCGCTAGGTTTCGTCCGTAGATATCTCTTGGGAGGAAGAAGTAAAGCCCTACGAACGGCTTATATTTGCCTAGTGCGGCCCATACTACTAAATGGCCTTCCTTCCTGGCATCCAACGACAATGGAAAATATGAGGAAACTAGAGGGTGTCCAGACAGTCAGGTCATTGCCAGCAGTGAACTCGTTATGTACACAAATAGACGTAGCTTTCCATAGGAAATCCCTCACAGACAATACACACCTCTCCCTTTTCCACCGCCTGCAGCTTAATTACCGCTCTGTTAAAAGAGGCCAAGGAGTTACTCTTCTCCCTCCCTTCACTAGAACAACCTCATATTTAAATGGGTTTTTCGCAAGGGCTGCTCATACCTGGTACCTTCTACCATCTGAGGTAAAGCTGCTTCCTCTTCCTCACTTTCTCCATGAAGTAAAGAAAATGTATATGTAAATAGAAACCCATATGTGATGTATATAACTTGTATAAAGTAGAATTGCAAGAAGGATGGGTGCAAGTGCAGGTGTAGGTGTGCGAATGTGTATGCGTGCGCATGTGGGAGTGGTTGTGAATGGGTGTGTATACAGGGGTATGAGTGAGAGTATAAATGACTGGGTCTTCTTACTGTAATATTTTTAGGATAAATCAAGATAATTATTATTCTAAGGGTACAGTGTTTGGAGTGTAAATATGTAAATTTAAAATTATCTACATAACTTTATATGTAAATATTCAGGAGAGTTTATGTACACATGTGGAGATGGAGGCACTTCTGTATATGTGGGGCTTGCCCTTTTTCCATCTACCACCCCTAAATTGTACATGTACAATTTAAGGAAAATAAATAATAATAATAATAATAATAATAATAATAATAATAATAAGCAAGTATATGCTCAAATTTTCTTATGAAGAGGATCCACGTCTGTGTCAGACGTGCCGTTTTTAGAATTTTATATGACACAAATTTTCTTTTGGACAATGTTTTTAAATTTGTATACAATGATTTTAACATGTGTTGTATATATTATGTCCCATCATCATATTTTATAACTACTATTCCTTAGTATTATTACCTTAAGAAATCACAGTTCAATTTTTATAAATAATAAATGTCAATGTGCCCTAAACAATGCTTGTTTTAAGATTAAATAAGGCTGATAATTCCCAATAAAAGAAGGGCAAAACATGTCCCCTTAAAATTTAATATTTCTATGTTTATTTAACCACATAACATGGTATTAATTGTATTGAATAGGTGGGGTAATAAATATCTTTGTAAACTAAGTGAATTGCTGTTTTGAATACATAACAAAAATGAGAGTGATGGTTTGTAATTGTACTGTCATATCACCCATCACTACTCTTTCTTACCTAGTTTTCCTTTCTCCAAAAGCTTCCTGATTTTCCTGCATGCAGATTCTACCTTTCCTAGGAACATAAGGCCTTGAACATCCTTGCACTTCTCTTTCAGCCGTTCTTTCAAAGATGATTTTCTATGGTTTTCCAATTTCAAACCAGGCAAATTCTGAAACTATACCTTAATTAACACATTGGAACCTGACTAATAGTCTAACCTGCAGGGACAGAAAACTCTATTTACTTTTGAAAATTATGCTTTAATTTTGTTTGCTGAGGATTGGTAAAAAAGTGGCATCTTTTCAAAGCTATATACATCAGAGGTCAATGCCTAACTGTTCATTAACTGTTTCTCAGTCTTCAGTAGTGAATCATTGTGTGATATTTTTAGAAGCAGCTCCTCAGACAGAGTGGAACACGGCATTATTCACATAGCCACCTCACTCTGGACCTTATTTTATGACCCTTGCAAACTTTGCAGAGCCAAGAAGGATGTTTCTTCCTTTCTCTTGGAGGAATAGACACTGGAAAATGTCCCCTTACATTTGCCTGAAGCCGCAGGTGGCCGTCTTGACTGCGTGTTCTCCCTTTTGTTGTCTTAGGTGAGAGAGTAACCCTCTGCAACAATTGCTTGGCAAATGCTGTGAGAATTTCTGTATAATGTAGCTGGCTTCATGAACACAACGTATGAATTGAAGATAGCCATATCCAATAGATACAGTATTATCTTTTTATAACCCTTGATAGTCCATCGCGTCACAGGAAACATGCAAGGACTTGGTCTTGATGATATACTGCATTCATTTTCCGGTTGTATCTTCCAATACCCTTGCAGTTTTTCACTACTTCCTCTCCTCCACCTTGTTCTCTTCGAATTTTCACATCAAAGTCCAAGTCCTTATCAACAGTTGAAAGTAAATGCACATCCTTTCTGTCTTTCCATTTATGGCGAGAATATTATTAGCTTTCGTCAGTTTTACTGCAAAACTCTGGAGGCCCGTTCTTCTTGTTAGAGCATCCGGTACCCACAGCATGAGTTCCATTCTCCAGCAAGGTGCAAAAATGTTCAGGGGAAACATACCAGTTATCATGATATAATATATATCCTTGGTTCAAGTTTGCTTCCATTAGTTACAACACTGCTGCTTATGTTGCTGGAATAACACCCTGTTTGCCTTGTCTGGTATAATTTTGAACTGGGAACAGTATCCAGAAGCTAATTCACATAGTTTATAAATTTTAATAACGAACCTGGCTTTTTTGGAAGGATTTTATTGCACAAATGGGAGCCTAACTAGAAATTTCATAACACTGTCATCAATACTAATATCTGTGTCAAGATTGTAGATATTCTGAAACTTTGTTTGCAAATATGAAATAACTGGTCTGATATTTCATAGCGAGTCATTTGGATCAATAAACATGTCATCAGAGAAGTGCAGAAATAGTGAAATTTGTTGGAATAGTTCAAATATCATAGTCTCTGGAAATATTTTACTTTCTGGAACTTTCTGTTAGACCAGCACAACTTGAGTTTAGGTTTTCTTACCCGACTCATGAGAATCATCAGCAAATTAGACTTTTATTTCATCAACCATGCAAGGATACCATTTACTATCACATTTCAGATTTTTTCTCATCAAGTTATTCACCTGGAAGGCAGTATAGTCATTGGTTCCTATCGCAGTCATTTCCCAGATCTCGTCCCCAAGGAATTCTGAACATACATCTAATACGCAGTCTTCTCAAAACAACGGCACTGAGACCAGAAAGACCAGTGAATGCAATTGTTTTCGGTGTATTGGAAAAGGTTTGTCCAATTCCATGTTGATGATCCATCTCGTAAAGCAGTCACAGCACCTAAGTCTTCATTTACATCGTCCATGCAGTTGCCATCACTAGAATCATTTTCCCTAACACTATCATTATTAGTGTAAGGAATAGCACTGTCTTCTGTAGAAAAATCATTCTCATTATCTTTCTCTAACCACTTTAAGATATCTACATAGTCATCAGCCATGTTTGTTTACTAACAAGCGCAAGCAGATAGTATTTTGTTTTTTGATACAGTATTCTGTGGTCTAAGAAGGGTGGATTCCATTTAGAAGTTTTACTGAACTTCAAGGTGTAATTTACATGTGGTGCAAGACTTATCACTTGCTAGTAACTACAACTACAAACATTTATAGGTTGGTACGGAACAGTTCCGTATGATATAGATGTTGATTCCTATAGGGAACCTGAAATATTTATCCCAAATTGGTAAGTTTATAATACCAATGTAGTTGGTTCATTATTGGCCATTATAGATTTTCCAGCCAACTCATTCCAGGTTGCCAGTGTTTCGCCCCAGTGTGCTAAGCTGGGCTCATCAGTTGGTAAAAAGCAAAACCTACCAATACGCATGGTTAGTGCATACATTGGAGGCCACTGCGTGGGATACTTGGAGCCACCGGCCATGCCAATGCACTATGAGAGACTTTGTCTCATTTCCAAAATTGATGCCTGCCTGGCCATCAGCTGATATAGATGTTGATTCCCATAGGGAACCTGAAATATATATATAAGACAAGGTTCCACCTTATCAATACAATTTTCTTATAGTAAGAATTAACTTACAGGACTGGTTTCGACCCTAAACAGTCATCATCAGCTGTACATTGATACCTTTACATATGTCAAATAATAGTTAATATGCCTTTCTAAATGGAGAAGCCATGGGGAAGCATTATGTCTAAGCATCCAAATTGGGCATGTTTGAGAGTACAATAGTTATACAATGCGATCCAGCTACTTAGGTGTGGAGCTGTCTTTTAGGCCTAAAATTCGTTTGTGGAACCTAACATAAACTTAATTCTAAATTGCAAGTACATTAAACACTTTAAAATACATAGTGCATTTTAAAATCACATGTTAAAATACACGGTAGATGTTAAAATCCTTTACAATAATAACTATAAAACACTTCGTTGAAATGAATTTATACGTCTTGCGTATGTCTATGTTCTTGTTTTGAGTCCAGTATAGTTGAAAAATAAATCAGTGCTTGCGTTCATGGGTAGTGCTTTCTTAAGAAGTCCTATTTTCTGTTAAACTGTATCCACTTGTACGGGTGGTAAAATCCTCTATTATTAACAAATCCAGTAAATAGACAGAGGTAAATATGTGCAGCTGTGAAATATATGTCCCGAATGAGTAAATTTATAATACCATTGTAGTTGGTCCATTATTGGACATTATCAATTTTCCAGCTAACTCATTCCTGATTGCCAGCATTTAGCCCCAGTGGTACGTTGGGCTTATCAGTTGGTAAATAGCACACTCACCAATACGCATGGCTCGTGCATACCGTGGAGGCCACTGCGTAGGCTACTTGGAGTCGCTGGCAGTGCCAGTGCATTATGAGTGGCTTTGTCTCATTTCCAAAATTGATGCCTGCCTGGCCATCCAATGATATAGATGTTGATTCCCATAGGGAACCTGAAATATATGTCCCGAATGAGTAAATTTATAATACTATAGTAGTTGGTCCGTTATCGGACATTTTATGTTTTCCAGCTAATTAATCCCAGTTGCGAGCATTTCGCCCCGGTGTGCTAGGTTGGGCTCATCAGTTGTTAAATAGCACACCCACCAATACGCATGGCTAGTGCATACTGTGGAAGCCACTGCGTAGGCTATAATGCTGTGGAGGAATGTAGTGCTCTGGGATGAAACCATCACAGTCATACATGAGTTTAACAATAACTTTCACACTGCTGGGTTTTTCATGAACTCTCAATCTTTGTGTGTGGCTTCCCATAATAATGCCATTATTTCGATCAGAATTTCAGCTGTGGCTCATACAATTTAGCCCATGTCTCATCCAGCATAACGATATGGCATAAGAAAGCCTCTTCTCGTACTTACAGTACTCCAAATGGTTACGAGCATCATCATATCGTAATCATTTCTGCATTTCTGTCGAATCATGCTGAACCCATTTTGATGAAATTTTCTTCATGCCCAGGTGTTCCTTCTTCTATGCAGCACAGTTGTATTTGCTAACCCGGTGTCTCGGGCCAACTCACATATCATATGACAACAACCAGTGTCCTTCACTGACACATTATGATGATCTGACTGACACATGCCTACCACTTATTGGCATCCCTGTTTGAAGGATTTTACCCACTGTGCCACCGTCCTGTAAGGCTATGCAGTCTTGCTGCAGGCTTCTTGTAGACCTTGAAGACACTGTCATGCTGTACGACGTCTGGCACATTCAACCTTTATCCAGTTCCGTTGTTCCTGTTTCAAAAACATTGTGACAGCACTGTCTGAGATTGCCAGCTAACCCAAGGCTGTGTTTAATGTGCCAGTTTGCATGCGTGTGATGTGAGGTAGGTATGCAGCTAACGTGTGCTGTCAGTGACATTATTAGATTCCATTGCATGGCGTCTCTGCAGCAGTGTTGTAACTATTAAAGTTCCAACAGTCTTATCTCCCATTGTTCAGTTCACCTTCATTTTCTAGAGCTAATTAAACATCATTTTTGTTTTCATCCACCTGTGGCCTACTTAATCTTCATATGACCAGTCCATTTAAAATATTTTATGGATAGATCTGGAGAATCACCTGTTTAAAGCATGTTTATTCTCATGAAGTTAATATAGATTGTTGTTTAAAGCTTTTTTGTTGTGAACAAATGGGGTTGCCTTTCCGATATAAAATTTTACATTAAAGTTAATATCATTCTACATGTGCTATGTGGCATATCCATAGATGCAGCCGATCCTGAAGAGAAACATCTGAGAAGAATTGAGCCTTGTGATTTTCCAGGGCAGTTTTACCCATGTGCTTTGGTTCCGTGAATTCTTTTTGCAGCAATTTCTACACAAGACAATAGGATTTTCTTTTGCTGGTTGTTAGTTTCAAACTATATGACATTAGTAATGATGCTTCAACTTTAATTAGTAAGGTTTAGATAGATGAATTAATTTGAATATTGCTCTTTTGATGAAGTACTCAATGACATTAACTAAAGTTAATCCTTTCACCTTTGTTAGAAAAGTGGGAAGTTAACTTGTGAGGAAGCAAATTGTAAGGTTTCTCTCTTTGAAGAAACCCGAGAGATAACATTAATCTAACATTGCATACAAAGTCAAGTGTAGACAACATGAGTTGAATGATGATTTATAAAAATGTTAGGCTATTCTGCTCATGTCTAGGAAACATATTAGGTAGTTTTAAACTCTCTGAACAGAGATTGGCTCTTCAGCACTAATGAGCATTACTCTGCCAAGTGACTGCTGCTCAGCCTGATCAGCCCAACAACATTTCTTGGCCATTTTTCTTGCCTTTTTAGACTAAGTGCTCTACCTCTCTATCAATTAACACCTTTGTTCTCATATAGCCTGACTGGACCAGCAACTAGCCATCAGATTCTGTTAATATTCTGTGACTTGTCCAAAAATCAATTCTGGGGCTTTCAGGAATGTGGTGTACTTGCTATCTGTAGAAAACATGGCCAGCATTGTCCCTTAAAATCTGAATTTAAATGTTGTAAATCTATATTGATAAAGTATTCAGATTGTCTAGATTCAATGAAAAGTGCAACAAATGACTGTTTGTTGTACAAACATGAACATGGTAGGCTGGAGATTGACCTTTCTCAGGTTAAGATCCAATGTATGTCTGTCTGACAATCAGAGTCATCTGTGGGAACACAGGAAAGAAACAAGGGACCAGTCATTTAACAACACATAATAGGATGAACACGATGTGAGGAAGTTGTAGGAAGAGAAAAAATTGCAGAGATTATTGTTGTCCTTCATGTTTTCTTCTTCTTTTGCTCCCTCTTTCAGTTCTGTCTACTTTATCCTTTCATGAGTTCCTTTTCTTGTTCCTGTTCTTCATATAATTTTGACTTGACACTTGTTTGTTTGTTTGTTTCCTTTTCACATTCAGATAATAAATTTATATTTTTATTGTGCAACTGTGCAGTTTATTTTGTCAGGTATGTCATGTCTGTTTATGAACTTTTACTTAATTTATCTGCTTACTCTACATTTCTTACTTTGTTTTACATATTTGTTCCTTACAGCCCTCCACCAATATTAAGGATGAAATATGCGTTGATGAACACACAGTAAGTCAGTTGGTCGCTTGTTTCAAAGAAAAAGACAGGTAAGTACTCTTTAGCTTAATTAGATTTTACACCCTTAACCTTCGACAAAATGGAATTTGGTATTAATGTGTTCAGCAGCTCCCTCTGAAGACGAGTGTTAGTGTGAAGTCCTCAATATCCCAATATCTTACTTTCAAGGCAAGCTGAGGTCCATCCAGATCATTCTTGAATTCTGTGTCCTCTGCTTCACTCATGGCCTGAACTTGTTGGTTTGATCCTGGCTAATGAGGAAATTCTACAAAATTTAAATCAGCCTGTATTAACTAGTGATAAGCAGGCCACCTAGTTGGCACCACTTGGTATCTGATCCAGTACAATGATGATTAATATTACCATCCCAGTGTATTTCTCCATTTTGTAATAGGTGTTCCTGAGATGTCTGTTGACCATGACCTTGCTGTTTGCCATTCTTGCAACATGACCAGTGCAGCGAATCAACCTGCTGTGAATTAGGCACTTGATTCTGCTTCTTTTCTTACCTCTGTATGTCTTTGCATTCTTCTATCAAAACCCCAATTTCTTTCATTAGTAACTCTTCGCAAATACCTTCTTTCTGTGATATTGATATATTTACTGTCGACTTCAGTGGCTTGTTAAGTTTCAAAGCCATTACTCATAATGGCTCGTATGATGGCATAGTAGATTTTTATCTTGGTGTTGTTAGGTACATACTTTTTAATGTTGTTTCAGATGGAAGAATAACATGAGACATCTGCCTGGAATCTTTCTTATATTTCAAGGCCTGATTATTTGCAGTTGAATGACCATGTTCTAATACTCACTTTGCTTTCCATCCTCAGAATTTATTCTGACCTTTTAAAATTTGA
This sequence comes from Anabrus simplex, assembly GCF_040414725.1. NCBI lineage: Eukaryota > Metazoa > Arthropoda > Insecta > Orthoptera > Tettigoniidae > Anabrus > Anabrus simplex. The sequence goes on along the minus strand of NC_090277.1, from coordinate 26,404,768 downwards.
TCTTGGGATCCAGTGGCTGAAAATCCAGCAATGATCCACAGAGGCTGGTGTGTTATATTCCATCATCTGTATTTTGTTTATTCTTCTTCACCTCTGTCACCTCATTATAAACACTGCTCCATGAAATTTGGAGATATTTAATTGTCTAAATGTCAAGACTTCATTACTCTCAGACATTTAACTTGGCCTCCTGTTGCTCTTTCACAATCTTTGTTCTTACATCTGACCCTGTAATAAGTAGCTGATTTCTGCACAATCTGGCAATGTATAATAGAAATGCCAAACACTACTCACTCACTCATCACAATATTCCAAGACCTACTGTATCAAATCAATAAAACTGAAATATGCTCATGAGTAACAGGTAAGCTACCTATTTGAGATAGGGAGCCTCGTATGGTTAAATTAAGTGAGTAAACAAAAACAAAAGTGGGGGTTGATTCAGAGCGAGAGGTTGGCCTCGGCATCCTCAGTGTTGAGGCAGGTGGAAAGTATATTCTGGAATAGGAATGTTGACAACACTGCCTCTTGTCTGGCTCTGTTGGATGAAAGTGAAGGAATCAAATGTCTACTTTTGCAAGAATGTTATTCTCGAATATTTAAATCTGCAGCTCATAATAACAAAATAACCAGAAAATAGTTCAGTATGGTGGGAAGAAGCTCCGTAGTGATAAGAGTTCTCCGAGTTTGTGTCATGTTTTTAATGGTATTAAGTGTAATAACATCTGCAAGAATAATATCAAAGCACTCCTTGAAAACAGAGAATTGTATACAGATTTAGAAATTAGTAAGTGCTTATTAGTAGTATCTAAATGTGAGATAATTCTTGGGCATGGTGTAGAAGTGAAAGTCTACCGTCCACCACAGCAATGGGTATCGGACATCTGGGGGTTTGAGAGTTGCTGGAGGGAGCAAAGTTGCCAAACCGCCCGTATCAATTCCCCACCTTGTGATGCGTTCAGTTGCTCTTAGTAGAGATGTGGAATTGAACGCAGGACCAAACTCAGAATTCTCATTCAAATGCCTGTGTAACGTGTGTAATTCTAAACATCATGTAAATCATCTATTTGTGACGTGTACATTATTTTACTCACCAGTTCAGAGAATATGTGCAATGATCAATACATCTCTACTGTAGAAAATTAACTCGATGGTGCAGACATGGTCATGTTGGAAATGTAGTTCTCCTCAATCTCAAAATCATTCTTTAACATGATGTCAAACTCTGTATATAGTGATGGTAGCAACTCAGAATATTAGACTGCACAAAACAGGACCATTACTGTGTTTTGATTGAATGCTGACAGCCTGAAATATGTGAAGCGTAAACTGGCAGTTCTGGCTACTCCTGCTGCCTTAGACCCACCAGTTGCATGCGTTAGTGAATCCTGCCAAAATTTTCAAATCTATGACATACAAATGGTACCTCAGTCATACACAGTATTTAGGAAACCTCAGTAGGAGGAAAACTTATTGCCATGAAGCCTGAATACAACCCTGTGCACTCTGAGCATATATGGACATAATGGAGGTCGATCTCAGGGTCACAGAGCTGAGCGACCACGGACTCACTCACTTGTTTGTTTTATCATTTTGAACTTATAGATTTGAACTTTAGAGACTTCTAATTACATACCATAATGTCTATTATTATTATTATTATTATTATTATTATTATTATTATTATTATTATTATTATTCCATTTGAAATGTTCTGGCAGAATGTTTGCCCTCACCTCCTGCCTCTTCCCACCAGTCCATTAGCAGCAACCTTCTTTGTAGAATTCTGCCTATTGTTCCTGGAACAATTAATTACTGAACTAACCCAAATAATGAAAACTCTTGTCCTTACTAACCCTCCATCCTCAGTACTGAAAACAGAAGTGATCCTCTGCTCCTCCGAACACCTAGCAGTTACAGCTACCATAAAATACAAGAAAAAACCAGTAAAAAATGTGATAGACAAATCTATTACTACAAAAAAGCTGGCTGGGAACTGCTATCATAACTTCCAAGAAGACATCTACTCATCGTTACCAAGAAGAACTCTCCATAGATCACAAAAGAAATAGTCAAAATGGTGGAAACAGGATACAAGCAATCTTCTGTGGGAGAAATATAAATGCGTGGGGAATACCACCAAGAAACTCATCCACAAAGCATACAAAAACTACATAAACAAGATAAGTAACAACAGTAAAGTCAAATGTTAATACCTTCATAATAAACATGACAAATCAGCACAAAGTGCATATTACTCTAATGACAATAGTTGCCTCCTCTGAGGCCATTGCCTCAACGTTCAGTGAGAAATTTAAAGGGAGCCATAATGAGCCGGAGAAAGCAGAAATATGTACCCAAACAGAGCTCAGCCTTTATCACTCTCTCGCTCCAATCTTTACTTCACAGAGATCGAGGTCATTAACAGCCTTCGAAATACTCAGCCACATGCTGCTTCTGACGTTGACAACATACCTCCAATTATCTTTGTGCAATGTGCAGAAGCATGAGCTCCCGTGGATCGGAACTTGGGACAAAATGGCGGCCACACATTGTACTAATGAGACTAGGGACGTGGTGTAAGGTTTAATACGTATGCTTTATTCATAGGGGGGACATATTGGAGGGTGATCTTCGGGACTTGCTGCTGGACTTGGAACAAGATGGTGGCTACACATTTAGCTAATGGACTGGGAAGATGCTATCTTTAATACCGATAGAGGCATAATGATAGGCAACTTGAGGGACTCAGAGTTTAACTTGTAGTTTTGTACATTGTAGTGAGTATACATTATTTATATGGGACTAGGGAGGTGGTATAAGGCCTTACACATTTGAACTGCTTCTATGGATGTAATGGAGGTCGATCTCAGGGTCTCAGAGCTGAGCGACCACAGAGTCACTCACTTGTTGATTTTAACTTTCTAACTTATAGATTTGAACTTTAGAGACTTCTAATTACGTACCATAATGTTTTTTATTGTAAATGCTATTTGTTCAGGGCATCGACCCATGTGGATCTTTTGTCCCTACTGGCATCACATTGTATGAACCTGCAACGTAATTAGAATGGCAGTAGCGTGGAATGTTGTATGTGAGGAAAGGAAGATTAAGGACGTCGTAAACACCCAGTCCCCAGGCAAGGGATATTAATCATTACAATTAAAAACCCCTGACCCAGCCCGGAAACGAACCTGGGGCCGCCGGGTGACAGGTGGACTTGTTGCCCCCTACACCACGGGGCCGCACTACCATAATGTTTACATCACTTAGGGATTAAAGGTTTAGGTTAAGAACTTTAAAAATGTGTTAAAAAGATAACTCATGTCTGTGTAGACTATCTTATACTGCGTAGCTAAAGGAGCTGAGTGGTAGCTTTTTGCATGTTGAAAACTGCACTGTCATCAGTCTAAAGGGCTGATCTCATGATCACTGGACAGAGGTGATGTTGAAACATAGCAGCATTTCATGTCTGTGTAGACTAACTTAGGCTGAGTAGCTCAGGTGACAGAGCACTAGCTTTTTGAGTCTTGATATACTGTATGGCCATCAGCCTGAAAGGCTGATCTAAGAATGATAGTCAGAAGTGAACTTAAACTTAGTAAAAAAAAAAAAAAAGAGTAGTTAGTGGGACGTAAAACAAATAACATTATTAAAAACTTAGTAGCATATCAAGTTTATATAGACTAACTTAGGCTCAGAAGATGTTATCTAATTCTAAATATGGTACAAACACCCATCCATCTCTCAACTTTGGTAAACACAGAGCATTGAACGATCAAGAGCGACCAACTGCCATCGAGTACTAACGACTAAATTCATTGACCTTGTCACACTAGTCATCGATCGAGAGGGATCGACTGCACGGAAACAGCTGATACTCCCGCCCACTACTGTACGGCTACAGACGTATTCATAAATAAATTATTATCTGGTAGAATACATTTGAGCTCTTTAAACTTCTTTCTGGATGAAACTACACTGCAGGTTTCTTCATAGTGTTTGCCGTTGGAAGGGTTCTTGAACAGGCTTTTACATTGATTGCACCAAAAATTGAACTATTACGAGATCTTATGACACTCTTGTTGCAACCCCAGAGGAAGGTTCTTCCACAATCTTTGCAAATATAACCCGGGGTAGGTTGTTTCATGGTAGATATTTTCCTAATGACAGAGAGAGGCAAAGAGAGATGAACCAATATTTTTAGTTTAATAGTTATTTCATTCTCCCCATTATGGGAGTGAGCCATCAGTCTAACAAATGGACTCTTTGGCCAATTACATTTACAGATATTCGTTTTAGTTATGGTTGTGTGCTAAATTCACACGTTTTATGGATGTAAATAAAAAACAAAACTTTTCTTCTGCTTTTGTAAAACATGTTGTCAGAAATAAAAATAGTTGTCTTGTTATAGTATTGAATCACTACAAATATAATAACAGAACAGAAAACATTGTTTTTCCCGAAGTAAAACAGTGTTAAATATATTTATTTTATATTTTTACTTAGATACATCTATATATATATATATAATAAGAGTTTTGTCTGTACATTGCTCAGAATTTAAAAAGGATGGTATTTCTGTATCAGTCGTGTTCACAGTAAGAAGGATTTTTAATTTTTCGTAATTTCTGTCTGTCTCTATATATGTACGCACATCACGAGAAAATGGCTGAAGAGAATTAAATGAAAATCGGTATGAAAAGTCGGGGAATAAGTCGCTACAATCTAGCCCCAAAATAATTTTATTCACGCTGAATGAAATGGAAGTTTGGGGAACTAATAAAATTTAATTCTCAAATATTTATGTTATTAGTGGTCATATCTTAATGAAAACCGGTATGCAAAGTCGGGGAATAAGTCGCTATAATATAAGCCATAGATAATTGTATTCACGCTGAAAGACATGGTAGTCTAGGGGAAGCCCTGACATTAAATTCGCAAATATGTCTGTTATTAATGGTTGTATATTAACGAAAATGGGTACGCGAGGCCGGGGAATAAGTCGCTAAAATCTAGTCCATAAATAATTGTTCTTACGCTGAAAAAATGGTAGTTTAGGGGAAGGCCTAAAAAGTAATGCTCCAATATTTTTTAGTGGTCCTATGTTAATGAAAATCGGTATGCAAAGTCGGGGAAGAATTCGCTATAATCTGTGACAAATAATTTTATTCACGCTGGGTAAAATGGTAGTTTAGAGGAAATGAAAAATGAACTTTTTAAAATGTTGTTAGTGGTCGTATCGATAAATACTACATAACTAAGGTTATATGTTGTTTAATTTCCGATCATTTATGTCTTATGCATTCTTACTGTACCGACTATGATTACAGAGATATTTATGAATTTGGATTGTCCATATCAACGCCGAGTCCCGAGAAAATGGGTAAACAGAATTTAATGAAAATCGGTATGTAAAGTCGGGGAATAAAGAACTACAGTGTGCACTGTAAGTAATTTTATATGGCGCCCATATATCAGAGTCGAATGAAAACTAAATGTGAAGGCCTACAATACAGAAAGCTCATAAACTTGATCAACAGTAACATTACATTAAACATTGTTTGTTGTGATGTGATTTATGTTTTCTGTTGCCACTCATCTCCGATAGATAGGATTACTGCTGGGTACCGAGTATTTTTTTAATTTGCCAAATGTCGCACGGATACAGATGGGTCTTATGGCGACGATGGGATAGGAAGGGGATAAGAGTGTGAAGGAAGTGGCCTTGGCCTTAATTAAGGTACAGCCCCAGCATTTACCTGGTGTGAAAATGGGAAACCATGGAATACCATCTTCAGGGCTGCCGACAGTGGGGTTCGAATCCACTATCTCCCGGATGCAAGCTGACAGCTGCGCGCCTAAACCACACGGCCAACTCGCCTGGTCGTACAGTGTGTAACAGTCTGCCTGAATATTGACGGGAAGTAGCTGGGGAGTTAGATAACTTCCTTCTTTAGGATCATAGAATTCAATCCCTGCTCTGAGGCACTGATTTTAATTAGCTATAATGACAGAGGAGTGCTCACAGCTGTCTGCGGTATGGTCATTCCAGCTCTGCAACTTTGGACTGTTAGATCGGCACCGTAGTACTGTTCGTTAAAGGTAAGAAAATGTGCGGTTCCTCATTTGATCACATATTTTATATGATAAAATTGCTGTTAATCGCTACTTTCCTAAGGACATTTTTGTAATGACCTATGTCATTGATAAACGGGCTTGGTGATGGACGTGAGTGAGTGAGACTCCACAGTAATCAAGTGATTTGAAGGTGTTATACAGCAGTGAAAGTGACAAAAATTTGCGGAAGTGTAATATTTGTATTTACCAATCAATATACACACACGTTTTGTTGGTATTGATCTTCTTTTCTTCGAAATTCGCATTGTAAAGAAAATGGGTCGCCGAAACAACGGAGTTGGAAGCCCAGCCATTACCAGTGCTGCCAACGTAGACCGCCTCGTGAAGTGCGCGCTGGACGACTTCATTAACTCGGACAGCTTCCTTGAAAAAATTGTGCAGGCCATTTCGACCCGCATAACAGAAGTGGTCATAAAAGAACTTGAAAAAAGTTTAAAATTTAATATCGAAGCGTTGTCAGAGTTAACTGAAAAACTTGATCAGAAGGAGGCGGAAATCCGCAAACTGAAGGAGGATATGGACGCTAAGTGTGATTCATTGGAGCAATATAGCAGGAGAAATAATGTAAGAATTTTCGGCATTCCTGAAAGTTCGAACGAAAACTGCGATGAACTAGTGCTCAACGTGTGCAAAGCAGTAGGTGCAGATGTGAGACTTAATGACATCGATAGGTGTCACAGAGTAGGACCTCGATCTCCAGGAAAAACACGACCTATCCTAGTGAAATTTGTATCTTATCGTTCACGGCAGGACGTTTTCACGAAGAAAAGGAAACTGAAAGGATCATCTACAACAATCCGTGAAGATCTTACGGCTGTCAGAATGTCCATCTTGAAGACAGCAATCCAGCGTTTTGGACTTACAAACACTTGGACTGATTCAGGAGACATCATAATCAAGAAGGCGGACGGGATGAAATTAAGAGTTTGCCAGTTAAAGGAACTTCCTATGGCATAAGTTTCTGTTGCAGTGCTGCTTTATCACTTGACAATGTGAGTCTACTCCCATCCTTTACCGTAAGTCACAGCCGAGAAGCTATCTTTTTATTTAGTTTAAGAAAATCCATCTATCTATCTGTCTATCTATCTATGTATCATCTGTCTATCTATCTAACCATCCATTTACCGTATAAATTGATCTAAATATCGATTAGCTTATCTGTCTTCTAATCCTACCATCTGTCGATTGACTTACTCTTTAATCACTTTCCTAACTGGATCAAATTTAAATCAGGCCCCCGTATTTACGTCTACATAGATCTAACATCTACACTACGTAGAATAAGCTCCTACTCGAGTTATTCTGTACGCGTAATCTACTGTTGCACGTTATTATTATTATTATTATTATTATTATTATTATTATTATTATTATTATTATTATTATTATTATTATTATTATTATTATAGACAATTTAGCTATCTAAAATACGTAAATTGCTGATTATTCATTGGATGTATTCGCATGCTGTGTTCTACTTCTAGTTAGTTTTCATTTTAGCAATTGGCAATGCATACCACTAACAGCAGTAATCCCTCTGACCATTGCAATACTTTTTCTTGTCACACTTCCCCTTCCCCGCCCAGCCCTTCAACCTGTCTACCTGCTAGTCCATTGACCCGAACCCCACCCCTTGAAGCTACAACACACATTCTCCAATCAGCTCTAAATAGACATAAAAGCGCGCTTCACATATGTCACCTTAATGCCCAGAGTTTAGTTTCTCAAACTCGTATAGATGAACTAAAAGCGATTTTCATTCCACTGTCCTTTGATATCATCTTATGCAGTGAAAGTTGGTTGAAAGTCAAACATCAAGCTAAGAATCTTGAATTACCTGGCTACTGCCTTCTGAGGAATGGCAGACTTGGCAAAGGGGGAGGTGGGGTCTGTGCTTTTGTCTCTTCGCGCTTGAAACCTCAAATTATCTGTCAGTCGCCTCAACAGTACGAGCGTAAACCTGAGTACATGTTAATAGAGATACAGGTCGCTACTGTTAAATGCTTGGTAGGTGTAGTATACAAACCGCCTAAAGCTCGCCGTCTGAATGACTTAGAGACTGATATTAACAGACTGTTACCTATGTACGAACATTTTATAATGATGGGAGATTTTAATACAAATCTTCTAGATCCAGATTCTTCCGAAGCCACCCATCTATTGAATACGTTCCAGGCATGCAGCATGGCTGTCCTCCCACTTTCTCCCACTCACCACACTAAAACTTCACACACACTACTGGACCTAATAGTAACGAACAACCCTGACAGAGTATTACATCACGGCCAGACATCTGCTCCCGGACTGTCAGCCCATGACATCATCTTTATGTCTTACGCACTGCAATGCCCTAAACATAAACCTAAGTACGTGACTTACCGAGACTATAGCCGTATTAACAACGAAAAATTATTGGAAGACGCTTTTTCGATGCCGTGGCAGGAGATAACTCATAAAACTAATATTGACGACATGGTCACCACTTTCAATAACATGATACTACAAATTTTTGACAAACATGCCCCTATACGAACAGCACGCGTCTGTAAAAGACTCTCCCCGTGGCTAAATGATGATATTAGAGCAATGATGGCTAAGCGGGATGCAGCTCATAGGAAATATAAACATTACCCGACAGAGGAAAACTTTATCTATTACAAACGACTACGTAATAAAACTACTCAGACAGTAAGAAACGCTCGACTACGGTACGCCCATGACCTTATAAAACCTGACGTAAGACCCGCTACTTTATGGAAGTCAATCCGCCATTTTGGACTAAATAAACCGGACAAGGTAGACGATTTGGAAGTTTCTCTTGATGAATTGAATAATCACTTCATATCCTCCCATGTACAATTAAACGAAGAAGCAAAAGAAAATCTTTTGTGTGCAAATTACAACACACCACCCGTAGGCAGAGACACATTTTATTTTAGTTATGTTTCACCCCTTCAAGTGAAAGCGGCTATCATGCGAATCAAAACTAAATCCACAGGGGTGGACAATATATGTATTATAATGCTAAAGAAAATTATCGACGCTATTATTCCAGTATTGACATTCATATACAATTTCTCCCTTCAAAATAGTGTATTTCCAACTGTCTGGAAAATGGCCCTGGTGCATCCTTTACCAAAGATAAAATCTCCTAGACTAAACAGTGACTACAGACCTATAAATATACTGTCTATAGTAGCCAAGGGACTCGAACATATAGTGCATAATCAAATCACCAACTATCTCAACGACCACGACATATTAGACCCACACCAGTCAGGTTTCCGACGCAATCACAGTACATGTACTGCTTTACTAAGCGTGACTGACGATATAAGGCAGGCTATTGACGAGCAAAAACTGACTATCCTAGTATTATTGGACTTTAGCAAAGCATTTGACTCTGTAGACCATGAGTTGCTCCTATCCAAACTTTATCACCTAGGGTTCTCCTACAGTACTCTGAGATGGTTGGGAGCTTATTTACACGAACGTCAACAACGTGTCACCAATCAAGGTGCATTTTCTTCGTGGCAATATGTAAAAAGAGGTGTCCCACAAGGGTCAACCCTTGCTCCTTTGCTATTTTCTGTCTATATCAACGACCTAGCTAATCAGCTGACACATTGTAAACGTCACATCTATGCTGACGACGTACAATTGTACATCCATGCAAAACCAACAGACGTTTTGACAGCAATCGAGAAAATTAACATGGATCTAGAGGCCATAAGTAAATGGTCTTACCAGCATGGACTTATTTTGAACCCAAAAAAGTCCCAAACTATAGTAATTGCCCACCCAAGACTTATTTCCGACAATTTCCGCACGTCCATCCCCGACGTTCAACTTCAAAATCAAGTTTTGCCCTTTTGCAAGAGCGTAAAAAATCTCGGAGTAACCATTGACCAGCACCTCTCGTGGACGGATCAGGTAATATCTGTGAGTAGACGAGTTTTTGCTACGTTGCACACATTAAACAATTTCAAATTTACTTTTCCGTTCAGTTTAAAGAAGAAACTAGTTGAAACCCTCGTTCTTCCAATATTCGATTATTGTGACGTAGTTTACAAAGATGTGAAAACCGAGCTTCGAGATAAACTACAACGTGCACAGAATGCCTGTGTAAGATTTATATGTAATCTGAAATTTTCAGATCATGTTACCCAGTCTTACGTCGACCTCGGATGGCTACGCCTTGAAGACAGACGCAAGCTGCATACCCTGACTTCATTGCACCGAATCCTTACCTTACAATCCCCATCTTACCTGTATGAACGATTTCATAGCCTTTCTGAACACCATGATAAAAACACCAGAGCGCTGAGCTCGACACTGCTCGCTATTCCTAAGCATAAATCCTCAACCTACAACAATTCCTTCACTGTTGTGGCCAGCTGTGAATGGAACTTCCTTCCGCAGGAGGTCAGAGGGATATCAAACCACGGAAGATTTAAAAGTGTGTGTTCAAAATATCTCTATGAAACGAGCCCGTAGTGCGACAGTCTTCTTTTTCTTCTACTAATGGTAATTCTTCTTCTTCTCATCCTCCTTCTTCTTCTTCTTCTCATCCTCCTTCTTCTTCTTCTCCCCATGGTCCTTCTTCTTCTTCCTCTTCTTCTTCTTCTTCTTCTTCTTATTATTATTATTATTATTCATCAGTAGTGTTAGAAAGTACTCAGCTGTGGTTTCCTGCATAGTTATCCTTATCCCTATCCCCATTTTGCAATGTTTTTCACCCACAGCAATCACATGAAAACTGAACATTCGTCAATGTGATATACTTCTGGAATTGGACCAATTAATTGTAAATATTAGTAGGTTTATCTACATTATTATTATTATTATTATTGAAATTGTAATTCGATCTTTGTTGTATGTTAATTTCTTCGCAGGAAGCAAACTGTTAATTTATATTGTGTATTATAATAGTTATTTTTATGTACAGCAGGATAGCATAGTACCGTAGTAATTTGTTTCAGTCTCTTTTTTCATTTATTCAGCATGTTATATATTTTTATGTTAATTATGTATTTCACTGGTTAAGTGTAAGATAGGGACACGTGTCCCTAACTTTGCCAGTTAAAATAAATCATGTCTATCTATCTATCTATCTATGTTGACTTCAGTTAGGAAAACCACAAAGTCAATCTTTCTGAGAATCCCGTAGCAAAGCACGGGTACATCAGCTAGTTTATATATATTTTAAATTTAAGTATACAATCGATGACATAACATCATTAACCAATTCCTCTCCATGTGAATAAGCCAAGTTGTCATAATTTCTGAGGAAGAGAAAAATAAGATGATGTACAATATTACCTGTTTATAAACAGGTTGTAACTACTTTTTAGTTCAACTTACTACGGAGTATTGAAAGGTGGATCCTTCCCTATAATATTGTACATCTTCTTATTTCTCTATTCAATACGGAACAATCATGAAGTTTTTAACTTTAAATGAGAAAAATAAGTTGAAGAACCTCGGCATGAGACGTGTGATCTGTATTTGTCCATAATTCCATTTTGAGTTTAAATGTATCTATTGTCTGAATCGGAAGCGGTGCTTGGTAGGAGGTGTGATTTGTATGGCATTTAATCCCCAGGTTTGACCTAACAGCCAGTGCAGGAGGTGAATGCTGTGGGATGCCTTTTTATAAATTTGGTCCAAATATACATTCCATTGAAAATTATTTTGAAACGTTATGCCTAGGTATGTAAGTGTGGTCGTTACAGCTAGGGGTTGATTACTTAAGGTTAGAAGGAGTTTCTTATTGGGACGACATCTACAAATTATGATTAGGAAAAAATTATATATTTTTTTTGCTTAAATTAATTTTGATTTGTCAGAGATTGTTCGAGATCATTTAAATTGGTTTGAAGACAGGATTGCAAGGATCAGATATTGGATTCTACAGCCACAGGACATACAAAAGTGGTGAGAGTGGTACTCCTGCTTTAATTGGAAACTTGTAGGTAAATGTCTTATGGATACTGATTTTGGCTAGGAAATGGGTGATTGTCATTGGAACTGGAAGGTGATGGAGTTTATATATCAATCCGTTGAAAGGCATTCTCAACATCAAGACTGGTAAGGGCTGCACGTATTTTTGTAGGTAAATATTTTGTGATGGATACAGAAAAATAAATAATAATAATAAACATATGGCCTCAGGTACCGTGTGCAGACATTTCAATTTGACGCCATCTGTCTGTCTGCTCATCAGTTTCGACGTTCCGTTTTACTCTAGGCCCACTAGATGGCAGACCGAGTAAACCGAAACTCTCTTGGGCGTCTATAGCTGAGATTTAATGAATGATGGATACAGAGATATGAAAGACATGGTTATTTATGGAGTGCCGAGGATAGAAACTGGCGTGGTACTGTGGTATGAGATGGAGGGAGTCGAGATAGGTGTATATACAGTGAGCTAAGATGATTTCTAATATTTTAGAACACACTGTTAGCAGACTTATGGGACGATATGAATTTAATTGGGATGGTAGTTTTCGGGGTTTTCAAAATAACAAAATTTTGGTATGTACCCAATTTGGGTGGAAGATAGGGGAAGAATCCAGTATCGAGAATTATGGTGTATACTTTATTTCAGAGTTGTGGGAAGGGATATGGAACTTCTTTTATGTGTCGGTAAGAAATTTGATCTAGTCCAGGGGCAGTGTTCTTTGTAGTCCTGAGTGTGTCTTGTGTATCTTAGACTGTAATAGGATAATTCAGGGGATGTCGAGAGTCAAGAGCTGGAGGGAATTCAAAGATAGGGCAAATAGGATTTTTATGATACCCGCATATTCCGATATTGTATCGTGGTCAGGATGGTAGATATTGGGATCAAAAGATGGCGAGAAAATTACTTTATAATGAAATGCAAAAATGTCAGTCTTTGTTTTATTATCACTGAGTGCAGATTTGTTAAGTATTATTAGATAATAGGGGTAGGATTGCTTTTAATTTGTCAGTTGTTTTAACTTGGTCCGGTATTTGCGAGCGTCAGTGGTGTTGGAAAACTCAGTGCAAGTATTTGCACATGTTTTTCTTTTAATAGCCTTGATGAATGATCAAGCATCTCTAACAGTATTTCCTGATATTTGGGTCACAGGTTGGAAGGTATGCCTTCTATTGTTCATGGGAATATTTTAATATTTGGAGTGCTTAGCATGGCAGGGGAGGTTTGGGAGGATTGGAGGTGTGGTGGGGAATATGTAGTCGGTTGACAATAGTTAGTGGGGATTCTAATTTATTTTATCTTGTAATTGGTGCTGTGAAGTAGGTGGCTCAGCATGTGTAATATTGTTTGGTTTCCCATTTTCACACCAGGCAAATGCTGGGGCTGTACCTTAATTAAGGCCACGGCCGCTTCCTTCCAACTCCTAGGCCTTTCCTATCCCATCGTCGCCATAAGACCTATCTGTGTCGGTGCGACGTACAGCCCCTAGCAAAAAAAAAAATTATATTGTTTGTCTGTGTGCTACCCAATAGGCTCATATATACCGTGTGACTGTTTGGGGATGTTAGTTATGTTGCTGTGGGTTTGTTAGCACAGTTTTGATATTCAGTAGGACAGGGACATGGTCATTTCCCACTGAAGGTAGAATGGTAATGTTACAGTTCGTTGCTAGGTTTGGGCTGAGGATCAGACATTCAGGGCTCGTATTTGATGTTGGACGGTTTGGGGAAAGGGAATGGTAAGTCAACATCATGCAATAGTTGATCGTAAATAGTTTCTTGTTATTGTTGTGTATATGATGTAATTTTAAAATATGTGATCATGATGTAAGTACTGTATTTATGATTGGTATATTCTACAAATATCTCAGGTGGGCAATAGCCAAGAGGCATATAAATTCTTGCTAAGGCTATTATTTTCTTTCCATTTGTGATTTTTATTTTTAAGTTTTCAGATAGATATTCATGTAAGAATGATAATGTTGTTCTGGAGGGATGGATTTATGAATACTAATTGCTACCGCTCCGTGACGTCTGTTGGGGCAGCGGTCACTTGACCCTTAAAGAACACACATTATCATAATAAACTTTCATTTACTACAACAGTGAACTAGGATCAAAGACAAATAATGCACAGTGCTTTCACATCCCAGAGAACGTTCCGTCAAAGTGAGTGTGGAAGATGAATCGCGCCGCTAGCTGGATCTGATACAGAACATCAGGGCATTCGAATGGGAGAATATTCTGGAGCTCCATAGTGATGGTTTTTAGAATGTTCTCAGTAGAAGTAGGAGAAGAGTGGAAGGCTGAGTGGGAGAAGGTTAACGTTTACCCTTGCACTTAACTGAGAAGGTGGATGATCTTCACTGCTAGTTTTGTATATGAGTGATCCCTTTTTTGTGAAAGCACTTGAGGTGTGTTGACCACTACAAATCACACATATATTTTGAACAAGGTAATTTTAGGGTGATCATAGAATTGGCAGTGATCGCAGTGTCTCCGTCAGTGTCATGTCAAGATGACCATGAGGCCTCCCAAATGATATCGCTTCACGTAGATCAGCGAAGAACCAACCCTCAGAAGCTGGTTCATTTATGCCATATTCCGGGAGAGGATACGCATCAGCGAGGTGTGTCCGTTAGAATTCCGGATCTGAATGGCCGGAATATTTGATGTCCCTGTTTCTGAAGATGGCCAGCAATAACGTCGTCCATGTGGCTGCTATCAACCCCATGTGCCACCACTGACTAGGTGGAGGCTGGACTCAAAGGCAGTTAGTTGCGCCGCATTGTGAGCCAGGTTCTGTGCTGCGCCATGTGTCCAAAATGCGCCAGTCTTATTTTGTTGACTAGGACTGTGTAATAATTTCTAGAAGTTTTGGTGGTGTGGCCATCTTTGCTCTACCGAATTTCTAGGAAATAATCTCTTGTGGCATTGGGCAGAAGCTTGGTGATAATATTTTATATTGGAAGTGAGTGGTTGATATCTAGATTCAGATTTCTAATCATCAGTATTTAGAATGGGTCAAGAAGACCAGTGTTTGTTGCTGTGCCACTGCGTTGTTGTACTTTTCTGAGCAATGTGGTGTTTTTTGCTGCATCTGCTTAGATCCTGATATTTAATGGCGTAAATACCAGCGAGTAGTTCGCAACTGGTACATGGAACTGTGCTAGCATATCACTCTGATGTAGAGATTGAGAGGTGTGTGTGTGTGTGTGTTCTGCCAGTCAATACAAGTGGGATTTATTCCTCAGGAGCAACAGCAAGCTACATGCAGTGATTTGGGCTTGGGGAATCACTGTCTTCCAGGGTCCTAGCCTGCTTCCCTGCGTTCTTCTCTATCGCAATTTGGTGTCCTCATGGTGGTGGTGGTGGTGGTGGTGGTGGTGGTGGTATAGAATTTCCAGACACCATGGAAGAAGCTTTTCCTGCAAGTGCTATATTTCTTACTGATGGTGCTTTCTGTTTGTTTTGTTGCAGTTGTTATGTCACAGTTCATAGTTGCCTTGCCATACTACTCAATATCATAGGATATGAACTTCATGGTTTTGATCCGTATTGAATTGTGGTCACAATAATAATTAAACTTATGTTTTAATGGTCCACTTTTTCAATACTATATAGTCTATACACATTGCATAATATAGGATTGAAAAGCTGGACCACTAAAACGTAAGTTTAATTATAATAGTGATACTACTCAATAGTAGCCTCTGTGGCTCAGGCGGCAGCATGTCGGCCGCGTACCGCTGGATTCTGTGGTTCAAGACCTGGTCACTCCATGTGAGATTTGTGCTGCACAAAGTGGAGGCAGGACAGGTTTTCTCTGGGTACTCCGGTTTTCCCCGTCATTTTTCATTCCAGCAACACACTCGAATATCATTTAATGTCATTCATCTGTCAGTTATTAATCATTGCCTCACAGGAGTGCGACAGGGCTCGGCAGCCGGCACAATTCCTCTCCTCGCCGCAAGATGGGGGCTTCGTTCATTCCTTCCCTGACCCGGTCAATGACTGGAAAACAGGTTGCAGGTTTTCATTCTTACTACTCAATAGTCGAATCTCATGATGAACCAATTGTCTGTCAAAAGATCATATGAATACCAGTTAGCTAAGTGAATACAAGTGTCAACACATTTATCTGTTATGGAATTTGTAGTTTTTGGGGTTCAAATCTCTCTATCTCAGAACTCAGAGATTCAGGATTTAATTCTTAATGGTGGTGGTCAGGAAGGCATTTATTTTAATCTGAATGGGTGAAGTATAAATTTTAACAGCAATTCATTTAGGTCTATTCGATAAAGGTGTAATTTTGTATGTGTGTCAAGAGGTTCGATATATATATGCGGTTTACTAAACTTTGTAACGGAAATGAGTACCGAGTACTCCATAAGGAGGAGATCAAGTTCTACTAAGTCTTTGAGGAGGAGTTTCACACTACAGTGACATTATGTTAAGAAGCTTGTATGAAAATGTGAAACCAGTTTAAAACTATCTTCTGAGCTGCGGATTCGAATTTACCATCTCTTGAGTGGATATTCTTGGCCATAGGACCTATAAATCATACAGCAAACTCGCTCTGTCGAGGAGGAAACCACACGGATGACGGGATGCAAACAGGCTGATGCAGAATCGAGCGTTGGGACTCCAAGCTAAGTTGTATGTTTTATCCTGAAATTATTTCTAATCTTACCCTGCATAGAGAAGTTATTAAAGCATTGTCAATTAGATCCACCGATTGTTTTGATTACATGCTAATTTGTCATCGTAATTCACTTTAGATTCTTGTCAATGAATATATGTTGAAGTTTTAATTATCATTTCATTCTGTTGCACCTCGTACCAGTGGGGTGTGGTACCTTGCGGGTAGGCCCCTTTAAACAAGAAATGCCGTCATCATCATTAATCTAGTCGGTGAGAATGTTTAGTCCCACTATGTGTGGAATACCATCGGTCTGCATTGCTTGTGAATAGTACCCTAATGTGGGGAACACCATTGGTCTGTGTTACCTGTGAGTGGTGCCATTTATGTATGTTACCTGTGATTAATACCACCATGCGACAAATGCCATGAGTGTGATACTTGTGATTATTACCAGCATTGGAGGATGGCCATGGCTCTGCATTACCAGTAATTAATACTATTGCAAGGGGCAGTGACATGGATTTTGGACCCTTTTGGACAACAT
This sequence comes from Anabrus simplex, assembly GCF_040414725.1. NCBI lineage: Eukaryota > Metazoa > Arthropoda > Insecta > Orthoptera > Tettigoniidae > Anabrus > Anabrus simplex. The sequence continues at coordinate 26,387,477 of NC_090277.1, read as the reverse complement.
GCATTAACTCTGAAAATAAGGCATTGTGAATTGGATCTACTGATTGTTTTAGACTCACGGTCATTTTGTCATTGTCATTCATTTTAGATTTTACTTCATAATACCAACAAGAGCACCTCCTTTAATTGTAAGTGTTGCAAACTTGATAATCATTGCAATCCTGATTGTACAAAGTTCGAACAAACAAAAAACAAACATTATTGCCGCAAGTTTGTTGGGGAAAATAACCTTTGGTCTCTATGTTTCTTTGCTTTTCTTTTATCTAAACAGTGTAAGCAACACAACTGTCCCTGGTACAATGGACCCCACACCTTATTGGTTGGTAATGACCAAACGATTCCCAATGATGACATAAATATTAGAATTTCTGCAAGTGTGTCACCCTCTCAAATATTTAGCTAAGCACAGCTTGATTAGCAGTGAAGAACAGTTCAGGAGAAATTGTCCAATTAAAGATTTTTTTTACAATGGGGAAGTCACTTATCCTTAGTGTCTTGTAGTCTTGTCACGAAGCTTGACATTTGTACTACGATTTTTGCTACCTATATTTGGTATAAGCAATATTGAAGATCAATATGCAACCTTGTTTCGTTCTCTATTGCATAAGATTATACATTGAAGTTGAACCGTGTAGTCGTGAATACAACCACAAGCCAACTTCCTGCACAGCAAATTGAATGCTTCAGTTGGTATATTGCTCGTGATATCATTTTAAGGGTTAGTATATTTAATCAGCATTCTGCCAATTATATCATGCTAATGACGTAATTCTACTATGAAATTTTGTCTTCTAATACCTTGCATAAGGAAGGTTATCCCACCTTTGTAGCTTACCAAATTTGTTTGGGGATTGTCAGGCACCATTCCCGAGTTCTGTGTTAAGAATAACGCCAAGGTTCGGTGTGCCAGGCATATAAATCTTGATTCTCTTTACACAAAATGGCAAAGGTTTTGGAAGCTTAAAGAACTCCCTGAACCATTTCTTACTCCTGAAGAAAGGGCATGTGAAGGACATTTTCTTGAATAATGATCAAATGGATGATTCTGGCGGTTTTGTTGGCAAATTTCTTATTCGTCCTGAAGTGTCACCAGTAGCTCAGTCTAAGCATAATTCTGTTAAAACGCTCAAACACATTGAAAATAAGTTTGCTGCATTTCTAGATTTGAAACAGCTATATGTAATTTTCATAGGTGAATACAGTGAAACGGGACACATGGAAATTGCACTCCTTGAGACATCTAATTCATTAAGCTCTTATATGCCCCATCATTGTGTGCTCAAAGATTCTAGCATGAAAACCAAGCCAAGTGTTCAGTTTGGCAGATGTTGTAAACATTGAAATGGAATAGCTTTGACCTCTTTGTAAATTGTTGATCCTGAAATTCAGCCTGACTTCCTGTCTACTGTTTTCAGAAGTTGTTACTCTTTCAGCTGATATTGCTAAGATATACAAATTTGTGTTAATACATCCCAACCACTGATGTCTTGTGAATATTACGAGGCATGAATCCTATGATGAAGAGATCAAAGACTGCCACCTTACTAATTTTGCAAGTTCTGCCACATTTCTTGCTCCAAAATTTCAAGTTCAACTTGCTGAGGAACATACAGAATCTCACCCTATTTGCATTTTCTTTTTTTTCATTGACGCCGTGTTGACAGGTACTAGCTCATTTGAAGTAACTGAGTGGCTTCAGTCAGAAATTTCTTCCTGGCTTTGTAGTACACATGTGAATCAGAAATTGGATGTCAAATTGTCCAGAAGCCCTTGCCAATGTCCATGTAGATGATAGAGAAATCTTGTCAACATGTAGCCACACTAAGGTTGAAGCTATTAAAACATTTATTTATTTATTTATTTATTTATTTATTTATTTATTTATTTATTTATTTATTTATTTATTTATTTATTTATTTATTTATTTATTTATTTATTTATTTATTTATTTATTTATTTATTTATTTATTTATTTATTTATTTATTTATTTATTTATTTATTTATTTATTTATTTATTTATTTATTTATTTATTTATTTATTTATTTATTTATTTATTTATTTATTTATTTATTTATTTATTTATTTATTTATTTATTTATTTATTTATTTATTTATTTATTTATTTATTTATTTATTTATTTATTTATTTATTTATTTATTTATTTATTTATTTATTTATTTATTTATTTATTTATTTATTTATTTATTTATTTATTTATTTATTTATTTATTTATTTATTTATTTATTTATTTATTTATTTATTTATTTATTTATTTATTTATTTATTTATTTATTTATTTATTTATTTATTTATTTATTTATTTATTTATTTATTTATTTATTTATTTATTTATTTATTTATTTATTTATTTATTTATTTATTTATTTATTTATTTATTTATTTATTTATTTATTTATTTATTTATTTATTTATTTATTTATTTATTTATTTATTTATTTATTTATTTATTTATTTATTTATTTATTTATTTATTTATTTATTTATTTATTTATTTATTTATTTATTTATTTATTTATTTATTTATTTATTTATTTATTTATTTATTTATTTATTTATTTATTTATTTATTTATTTATTTATTTATTTATTTATTTATTTATTTATTTATTTATTTATTTATTTATTTATTTATTTATTTATTTATTTCAGGGCCCATGGCCCTCTCTTACACTTAACGAATACGTACAGTACATAATCACATACTTTGGTAAAGTAACATTAACAGTCCCTAGGAGCTACCTGAATTTATGGAGTAATATTATAACAGATTATAATTGTAATTTTAATGATTAATATTATCCGGCCTGTCTACATCTACAGCACCTAACACTAGTTTTAAATCACCCTCTCACTCATACGCACTAACATTCATACAAGTTGATCACGTATTTAAGAGGAAATCTCGACAAGACCGTTTAAATGAGACTGTTGAAGTGCTATTACGTATACTGACAGGGAGTGTGTTCCATAGCCTTGCCCCAGACACTTGGAAAGAGTGGCTGTATACAGATTAATGATTAACTGGTATCATAAGGGTAGAAGTCGATCTGGTATTATGTCCATGGTTAGATGAGAGGATGTTAAAATATGAGGATAGGTATTCTGGTGTAGATTCGTTCAGAAGTCGAAAAATTAGTGTCGCAGTATTTAAATTCCTCAGTTGATCAATTTTCAGCCAGGAGAGCTTCTCATTATAAGGGGAAATATGTGTCCTGAAGTTGAAAGAAAATATCAATCGTGTGACAATATTAAATAATGTGAGCCTCCCCCTTATAAACATTTTGAACTGGCCTGTGAGCCCTAGAATATCTTTGTCAATGGACTGCTCGACATACCGTTTTAAACTAATGTAAGCCGCGCGCAGTATCTCCTAGCTCTGTTTGGTTGCGCATGCGTAGACCTGCTACCAGGCAAAACTGGCCTCCTCCTCGCTTGCTTGCCGACGCGAGAGGCAGTTCGCTTGAGTCCGCCATGATAGCGAGCTCGTGTGGTTTTGTGTCCGGCGTCATGGAGTCGTGGAGTAGCTGGAAACCACCGTAATCTCCCGATAACGGGGATTTGCCCCAGATGAACTAATTGGAGACCTCCTGCCATTCCTTCTGACCATGTTTTAGATTTATTTTTCGTCTGGATACTTCACAACGAGGTCTGGATCCCGGTGGCTTGACTGTATTTCTTCGTCAACAATGTCAGGTTAAAAATTCTTCTCATTTCTTCATCACCTAAGGTACGTACCAGTGTTTGACACACTTTAAACGTCGTCCTGAAGAGGATTTTGATATTTTCGAAGATTTCTGGAAAAATAATAATAATAATAATAATAATAAATATTTGGACTTCGCCGTTAAATTTATTCCTATTTGCGTGTGTGGTATCGAAAATCTGGAAAACTGTTTCGGCAACTAATCACAGTAATGTGGAAGGTTCACCATGAACTAAATTGGAATTATTAATTTAAAATTTTACTGATCTACTTTGGCATTTTAAATTGTAACTTTCTTTGTAAACCAAGGTACAGTCTCCAAGGTACCGAACCTTACCTCTTTCGGCTTTCTGTTTGCTTTCCTGTGTTTTGTTTTCTAATTCGTTTGGTAGGTTTTCTTCTCCCCCCCCCCTTCTGGGGTTTGGGTGAATTTAATTATTTTCTCTGGCCTGTTTTTCCTCCGGGTATTAGGAGGCCTTGCTTGTTTTTTGGTGGTTACCTTGGCGACGGTTCGTGTGTGGATTGTTGTCGGGTGAATTGTTGTCTGGCGTGTTGAGCCTGTGTGGATCTTGAATTATATATATTTCGGGGTTGAGTGTATCGTTTACTGTTTAAATTAATTTATTTATTTTCTCCTCCTTAAATGTTGTGTTACCATTTCCTTGCCCCGCGTGAGGAGGTATTTTTACGTAAAATTCTGTTTGCCTTGGAAACTGTCCTTGGTGTAAACTGAACGTTTTCAAATCTGGTAATTATTAGAAACGACCGCGTTGAAGATCCAGTTTATTGAATAATTGTTAACTTAGTTTTTTTATTAAATAACTATCCGTGATCGATCACATTTTATTTCAAGTTGTACTTATGTAAGAGAGTCTATTGGTTTTCCGTTGTTTTCTGATTACATTTTATTTGGTACGGAGGTCACCCCTTTCCTTCTTTGTTGTTTTCATAAAGCTCCCCATTTATTATCTGTTAAAGAGTATTTATCTTTCATTAATTGTTATTTAGTAATGAATTAATTTTCTTTAAAACCCCACCTGGGTATATTCTAACTTATTTTACTTATTGTTAATTTCCTTTTCCATTTTTCAACCGTATGTTGATTTTATTTACATTTTGCCATTACGTTTTAAAAATAAACTTAGGCTTTATCATCTTAATAACTTGGTTTGTTACTTACTATTTGCCCTTCCATTAAGTTTTTTAAACTTCATGTAAATGCTGGTTTTCATTCGCCACGTTCGGTGGAGCACTGCCTCTGATTAACTTCCACGGCCTTTTAGTTGTCTTCCTCGCTGCTCCCGGTAAGTTATTTCTATGATTTCTTGTTTTTAAATTGTGCTTGAACTTCGGTGTTTTTCTTCTTGTGCCCTTCTTCTTCCTCGTGTTCGCTATTACTCCCATTTTGGGGCGGACACGCTAACAACCTTCTCACCAGGGTCTCTATCTCTCTCCCTCTCTCTCTCTCTCTCTCTCTCTCTCTCTCTCTCTCTCTTTCTCTCTCTCTTTTTCTCTCTCCCTGGTGGATAAGGTTTTTCACCTCATCACCCCTAGGTGGTATCGGGGTGCCTAGAGGGTGGTGAGCGGTGAGAATCGTATGCAAGAGTTCGCTGCCGTTTGATGTTTCATAGTTTGTTCTGCAGTTGCATCGGTTAATACGACATCACAGTAATAAATTATTGGAAAAATGAGAGTTTGAATAAGTTTTATTTTCATGCTGTTTGGAAGAATGGATTGTTTCATTTTTAGGGGGTGAAGAGATGCATATACCTTTCTGCAGACACTTGTTATATGGTCATTCCAGTTTAATGTGTCATTCCTGACAGTGCCTAGTTTTTACAGACTTCTGAAAAGGCATAGTTTCACACAGAGCATGAGATTAGGCTGTTGTATGATGTTTACTGTATTTAAAAGTCTAGATTGTCCTATTATGATTGCTTGCGTTTTCTTCTGCTAAATAAATAGGCAGTTCTCTTTAGCATACGAGCTAATTGAATTTAATGTCGAGTTCATATGGTGGATTGCTTTGTCAATGTCGAGGACTTTAAGGTGTGATTATATCTGAAGATCGTCAGCATAAAGATGATAGTTGCAGTCGTTCAGATGAGAAGAAATGTCACCAATATAGATTAAGAATAAAAGAGGTCCAAGTATAGACCCTTGGGGAACGCCAAATAGCTAAGTCTTCCATTCTGTAGTCTTCATGTTTGATACAACTCGCTTGTGTCTGTTTTTGAGGTATGAGTCCATTGGCTGAATAGCAGGAGCCATGTGAAGTTTTTGTAACTTAGCTAACAATATGTCTATATTTACAGTGTCAAGCGCAATGCTAAAGTCTAGAACGATAAGTTTTGTCGGTTTTCGTTCGTCCATAGCCCGTCTAATGTCTTCCGTGATTTTGATTAGTGTTGTTGCATTACTGTGTCCTTTCTTAAAACCAGACTGTAAGGGGTCAAGTACAGAATGTTTTTCAAGGTATTTAACAATTTGTTTATGCAATATCTTCTCTAGAACCTCAGAAAGTGCTGTGAGTATGCAGATAGGTCGGTAGTCAGATGTATTGCTTGCAGGAAAGGTTTTTTGGACAGGCACAATGAGTGCATCTTTTCATTTAATTGGGATTTTGCCTGAAGTAAGACAGGTATTAAGTAAATGCGTAAAAATGGGCAATATTATGACGATTATGTAAGTCACGAATGAAATGGGAATTTCATCAGCTCCTGTTGCGTGAGATTTTATTGAAATATCTTCCCTTCTTACTTCATGCTCTGTAACGGTATCAAATTCAAATACAGGACAGACTGGGGATTGTTGCCTTAATATATTGTCAATGGTGTTTTGTACTGTCGTTGTAACAGGAGTGAGACATTCCTTGGAGAAATATGTATTTAATTAATCAAGGGACACCTCGGGATCAGTATGCTTCGCAAGTGATTTGCCAATAGCCAGTGACCTAAGTCGTCGCCATGTGGAACCAGTGTTAATGTCTTTGTTTAAATGTCTGGAAATAATTAAAGGTCTTATTACGAATTACAAGCTTAATTATTAGGTATTTTTTGGCATCCCTAATTTCATGAGTTTCAGTTACAAATAAACTTAAAGATTGCACGTAAGGAAATCACTAAGAGAAGGATTCTCACAGTCATTCCTTCCATATTGGACCCTCTTGAATTGTTTGGATGTGCTGTTGTTAAGTGCAAACTTTCAATTTGGCAATTGGAAATTATATGGACTTATGTGTTAGGGCCTTTATCTGAAATTATTTTGATTTGGAGTTCTATGCAATGTGATTAGAAGCAATTTTGGTACATATATTGCATTTGCTTTTGGATATTGTATTTCATTTTGTTATCTTACTCGTAAAATATATTAACTTTTTTTTTCTAGATTCGGGAACGTTGCATTATTGACCGAAGTTCCAGAGGGTTCATGTAACACTAGCTGCAACATATTGAAAAACGGAAGTGAGGTAATGTGCATTTTGCCCACTCATAATGACAGCAACCAAGACGTGTTACGTGACCCTGAAGCTAGCTCTATCCATCCCATTAGACAGAGGGCATTCTGTTGTAATGAATGTGCTTCTAAGTTTCCTCTTAAGTCGAGACTTCGGCGACACCTGCTTACACATACTGGTGATCGTCCATATTCTTGTTATCAATGTGATAGAAAGTTTTCTCAGAAGTCGCACCTTCGTCAACACCTGCTTACTCATACTAATGATCGTCCTCATTCCTGTAAAATATGCAGCAAGAAGTTTTCTCATAAGGTGTATCTTCGCGATCACCAGATAACACATACTGTAGAACGTCCACTTTCCTGTCATCAGTGTGATAAGAAGTTTGCTAGGAGGACTTCTCTTCGGCAACACCTGCTTACACATACCGATGAACGTCCACATTCCTGTGAGACATGTGGTAAGAAGTTTTCTCATAGTGATTATCTTCGCAAACACCTGGTTATACATGCTGGTGAAGGTCCACATTCCTGTGAGACATGTGGTAGGAAGTTCTTCCATAAGTCGAGTCTACGGCGACATCTGGTTATACATACCAATGATGGGGCCACATTCATGTGTTGAATGTAGTACGAAGGTTTGTGAGAAATCTACTCTTCGCCGACAGTTGCTTACACATACAAGTGAGCATCGTTATTCCTGTGATCAATTTGGTAAGTAGTTTACTTGAAAGTCTCATCGTCGGCAACACCTACATATACTGGTGAGCGTCCACTTTTCAGTAAGGTGTGTGGAAACAAGTTTATCTCAGAAATTGTCCCTTCGCCTAAAATTGCATACACATACTGGCGAGCGTCCATGTTCTTGATATATATTTGGTAAGACGTTTTCCAAGATGTCTACCCTTCGCCATCATCAGCTTCAAGATACTGGTGAGCGTCCACATTCCTGTGAGAGGAATTTGGTAGGAAGGTCATTGGCAAATCTAATCTTTTTGACCTTCATCTGCTTGCACATAGTGATGAGGGTCCATATTCGAGTGATGTCTGAGGGTAGAATTTTTCTGAGAGGGAAGTTCTTCGACAACACAGTCTTCGTCATAATTGCGATAATTGGTATTTTACCAAGTGAAGTTTCCGAAAACGAGTCTCGCCCTTGTTGAGGACGATGTGTGTAACAGTTTCTGTCGAAAGTCTGAGTGGAATATGCACCTGGTTATGTATATCGTATTTGCGTGAGAAATGACAGCGCTTGTTAGACTCGTCCGCATCATTGCCTTCTATGTGGTAAAATTTCAACCAAGTATAATATTCGACAACATATTTTTGAGATTATTGGATAGCGCCAAAATTGTTGTAATGGGTGTTGTAAGAATTTTCTTTTAGGGTGCGAACTGGATATACAATATTTTTTTACGTCGCACCGACAGAGATAGGTCTTACGGCGACGAATTATATACAATATATTACACACTGTAATATATGTGAATAACGATTTATATCATTAATAACCATTGCCACAAAATTAAAATAATCAAATGAAGGTTACACAGAAAAAACTAACATTGTCACAAAAAGCAAATTTTACAGGAGAGAGATTTTAAAGTTTGAACACTTCTACACAAAATACTGAGATAATTTTTTGTATGGAGGTGTCTAAATTATTGTCACATATATGTGCATCTCATCCATCAATATGATGTTTCTAGGTTAACAAGTACTGTAGTAATACATTTTTAGTTTATTAGTTCAAGGACTATGTGCGATTTTCGTGTGGATTCTCCTGAAAGAATGGGCACTTGCATGATATTACACTGATTATTCCTTGAATATAGCATTAACAATGCCTCAATATATTAAAAAAATAGCTTTGAGACTATGTTACAATGTTTTGGAATAATAATGAACTCAAATTAACACAAATTGAAATAAAGCAATATAGTCAATTATGAATTTAATGTGTTATGTTACTTTAAATATGCTCATATTAAAATGTGTCTATCAATGTCTTTCTAAAAAAGGTTCAATTTGAAAAAGTTTGGCTTTCGACTTCAAAAATTAAAATAATTGGTAAACAGAATAAACAATAATTTCAACATTTTTATAACTAAATATGGCCGTACACATATGAAACGTAATACACATTTTAATACTTCTCTGTCCTCCTATGTAATTATTGATATAATTTAATCCCTTTACCACAGTAATTTATCAAACATCACTATCGTCATCGTTCGTGTGGTTCTTAGTCGACCCTTTTACGACGGGTAGACGACTAAAGAACTCCTGTGCGTCATCTCGGCAAAACTTCAGTATCTGAAGGTCCTTGTACTTCTCTTCAGGCAAAGGAATGGGTCCTGAATATGCTTGCGCAACTTCATGTTGGCCGTGTAACAGGTTCTTACGCCGTTGCTGTAATAACGGTGGAATTGAAGAGACCATTGTATGTTTCACGGTGTTCAACTGTCTGTGGATATCTGGGTGTAATTTGAAGTTCCAAGATGGGCCGGGTTATAGCAGGAAAAGTTTTCTTATACATCGGTGTTAGGAAGTTACCCCAGGACTTGAACATATGTTTTACAATCGACTACCTCAAAAGGAGAAGGTTTCACTCGAGCATTTCTAATTACTTCTCACCAGTCATCTGGAGTTTCTGCTGGAGATTTTGTTTTGGATTAGGCACATGTTTTTGTCACACTCCATGTATGAATGTCCTCTTATTGGGAATGTGACAACTACTTGGTCAAAGCGATTCAGAGTTATTGCTACATATTGAAGAAATCTAATCATGGTGAAGTTTTTGTTTTGTCCACTGCATGAATCACAGAAAATGTGGAGTTTACGGACAGAATGATCTAGGTAGGTTGTTATGAAATGATGTAGCTTTGAAACTACGTCGTCTGCTCCCTTTTTCCCACTGTCCGATCGTAAGTGTAAAACACCGACATACCAGTTGCTAAAACATGTATATTGAACACATAAAATGAAAGTTGTCTATGATAATAGGCCTCTCTGGTTGATATGTTTGGTAACGGGATATTTCTACAAAAATCTATAGCTATTCCCTCGTATCTTTTCTACCTTCTCTTCTTGCGCTTCTCTTCCTTTTGTAGAACCAGTCAGCTCTAACTTTGTGCAGTTTCATTTCGTTATCCAGTTTCTTCGAATCTTCTTCAACCTTCTTTATTTCCTCCAGATTAGATGACGTTTCTTTAGCCTTTTCTAAGTTACTAGCTGATGCTTTCTGTTTATCGCATATGCTACACGTGTCACTTCGGGGATACCCAAAAGAAATGTTAAATTTTGTGACAAATGTTACTCTGAATGTCTCATAAGAAATTTGAACATGCGGATAGCGTTCCAGAAACATGATAAGTAGCATTTTCACATTCAGTTCTTCAGGTAGGTAAACTTTTCCTGTATGTTGTAAACTATAATGAGCTTTGCGTCCCTTAAGAGAACTGAGAAATGTAGTCATTGCTTCGTATGTTTCCTCAGGAAGTTTACTTTGCCTCTATTCTCATGTTTCCCCTTTCATCAATTGGAGAGTGTCCTGTTGTAGCCAGGGACGATTTAATTGTGTGTAAACGGCGGTCAGTTACACCAAAAAAGATAAGATTGCTTTAAAACAAACATTAATTTCAGCGAGTGTCCCTTCACGCACGACACGAACTTTACACACATAAGAAAAATCATGCAGACGGGCCTCTTGTGCTGGCTGCCGTGGTCGCCTTCGTTTAACAGGAATTAAGGTAATTAATCCCGCCAAATACGAGTTCTGGGCATTTCTGTCACCTAACTTATTAAAATCATGTATTAGCTTATTCCGTTCACTTGCAGTGACCCGCTTAAAACATTGTAATCGTTTGCAGTCACATTCTTCACCAGATTCATACGTAGTATCTCGTAACCTCTTCATAACACTTTTCACACTCCCGAATTTAACTTTCTTCTTTGTAGAATTCCCCATGCTCGCTACTTGAGTCTCTCATCATTTGAATTGTAGACATGAGTGTCCATCACAGCATCCATCGTACTACATAAAATATTAGTGTAACAAACCTACACAATACAGAGACAGAACAAATCATCTGACACAGCCATCAATCACCTTAAACTGCAATGGCGGCGAGCTGTTGGTGGACTCTGTTCGTTTTAATGTAGTTCCACGCATACATTGTTCTTTCTTCCTCTTTGTACCATTTCTTTTTCACTTCATATCTCGGACGTCGTTCATTGTTTCTCTTTGATATTTCTCACTATTAAGCTAACGAATGGGACTAATAACTATTTTTTTGAATTTTTGGTCATTGTTCGTTTTTCCTGTGTACCCTTCAAATATGAATGAAATAAAATACTTAACAGCCGCAAGCTGGGCGCCATTTATAATATAATGTTAATAATTCACCACTGCAATATGATGAAAATTAATACGAATATGAAAAAGCACTTAATCGCCTCATGCTTTTGCGGAAAATAAAGTCTCTGAATAAATTACTAAAATAAGTAAATTAAAATAAATTAATAAAATAATGTTCCGAAATGTCCGTAGTTTGGACTCCAGAGTTCACCTGAATGGATCGCTCGAATTTTGATAAAGCATGATAATTTTAATTTTTTTTATGGAGTCGACTATTCTAAGAATACGTTGAGGGTATTGACAAGCCGATTTATCGTCATTTGACGGCCCCCTCAACAGACGTGGGGTACATCCCCGCCTAACAAACATTTCTTTCTGAGGGCAGCCGACTTTCTGTTATTGGTTCGCTGTAATTTCCTAGCTTCTACCAGAATGATGAATTAATGCATGATTGGGCATGGCTGTATAATTCGATGACACAGAACGAAAGAATTACAATTCAAAATACATGATTTTCAAGAGAGGAGTTTAGAGTTCTACAACATTGCCTCTCAAAAATTGACGTGTTAAATCATTTTTATGAAAATTCGTGTGTAAGCGAATCTTACGTCGTTTTTATAATCTGGAAAAGAGTTACAACTCATTTGTATTAAGCGAAGCGACGAATTTCAGAACAATGGAAACTGTTTGAAGTGCTTGCTAAAATGAATGCTTTAGATGTTGTGTTCTTACAATTTCGGAGGTTGTAGAGGTCAGCATATGGTAAACATTGACAGAAAAATCACAAAAATTCATTGTTTGACTAGTAATTCTTCCGTCCTCAGCCATTGTAATTATATCTTGGCTGTTTTGCCTTTCTAATTCGTCCATATCGGGTACCCGTGCTAGATAGAAATCATTTCGTTGGGTTTTGCAAAGTTGAAGCATCTCATATTTTCCCCCTCACAATTGGCAATAATTACAATTATTGTATTTCCCCGAACAAATTGAACAGGCTTGTGTTATTAAATTTCTGTGACTGTCTCGCTTGCGGGTTTCACTCTCACACAGCGGTGCTTGGTGCACCCTGCTCTTTGTTCACCTCACTTGAGAAACCGAGCCTTCCCTCGCTGTGTGCTACTGGTTCACGGAATGATAAACGTAATCAGCGTGATTAAAACACTTCGCCTTAGGTCCTGGGATCATTGTCTGGCAGGATTCAATGTGTTCATTAAACTTCTATAAATCTGACGTCATTTTCTCTTAGTGAATAACGAAATTTGCTTTTTGCTTCTCCCCAATTTTGATGTTGCTTATTAGTAAGGACATCCGCAATGAATTGTCCGCGTGGCTCGGGGCTCTGATACAACGATGCAAGATAGCAGCTCATCGTATAGTTACAAGATGAGGCACTTGGTATAAAGGTACGTTGCAATACGCAGAACATATCAGTGAAATCTCACAAGTTCTTCACTGAATGGAGCAGATTCAGCTGCTATTACAATCGTACAATACCTGAGTTCAATCCCGGGCGTATCAATAATACATGAAAACATATACATGTTTGTTGTGGAAATATGGTGTTCAAAATTAAAGATGAAACGAAAATATTAAAATGAAGGAATATTGTGCAGCGTATTCCTCATCCTGTTCAGCCTCTACTTACTACATGAAACACTTTAGTTAAAGCTGACTTGTATTACGCAGAACGTTACAGTAAAATCAAGCAAACCATTTATTCATTAACTTCTGAAGATTCAGTTGCCTTTACAAAGGTAAAACCAATGAGTTCAGAAAATTTGTATGACAAAGATCGATTATGGAAATTTGCCATAACCTATAACGCGACTGGAAACATCTGTTATTTTAATTAACAAAATTAAGTAGCGAAACATAACACGACGCCGTAGATGACAAATTTTAGAAGTGTTGTGCAATGTGGTCAATGAAAAGACAAACTTAAATTACAGCAATGTGCCTTTAACTTTCATAAATTTAATCGCATTATTAATCATGTCTTGCTGTTAAAACAGCAGATTTTATCTGATAATGTACCTACGTACGTAGTTAAGAAAAGTAATTCCTCGCCATGATGGAGACGATTACAGTGACACAGGTGTGAATTCGAGGACCGAATGAACAACGTCCGTATGAATGAAATATAAGTGTACTTTATCTAGATATTTCTCCTAATTGCAAATCTTCTAGAGAGCACTCCGGAGTTGAGTACACTCGTCATAGGACACCCAAGTCACAGTTAACCTGAAATGTTCAGGTATGATTAACAGATGAAAAGTTATTGAACCTTCGACATTTTAGAGTGAAGTTATTCATTATCACTGTCAACGTACGTGTTGCTACACGAGTATTCTTCAAATGAGAGAACATACTGTTTGAGTCGATCCTCACAGATGCTCATTAGCCTACGTGGTTCATTCTGGTGCATCTAATCTAGAACTCAATGTTTGATATGATAGAATTTATAGGCTGTTATTTATTTAATTAGGAATTTTGTTTGATTTGCTCGCATATGGGACATGGTATCTACCTTGTATATATTAAGCTCTACTATTTCGTTTGGGGTAGCTTTCGGCTGTTGATTATCAGTCCATCACTGCGAGTTAATAAGTGTTTTGTTCAAACATTTCAGGTAGCAACAAACAGATCACTCCATCCCACTATAACAGCCAAAAATGCAATGAGAAATTGAAAAAACATGTATTTTCCTTTGAACACTATTACATATTTTTCCAGGCTTAATGGCTCATCGTATAGTTACAAGATTTGGCACCTGGCTTAATGCTAATTTGTGATACGGAGAACATATCACGCGCTAGCCTTCTGAACCCTACTTGGTAGGTTCGATCCTCGATCAGCCCGGTGGTATTTGAAGGAGTTGAAATACGTCAGCCTCGTGTCGGTAGATTTACTGGCACGAAATGTACTGTGGGAGTAAATTCCGGCAACTAGGCGCCTCCGAAAACCGTCAAAGTAATTAGTGTGACGTAAAGCTAATGATATAGTTATTATTAAATTATTTTACATGTACAAATTATAGTTGACCCTGGCACCCAGAGTTGAGAAACCAAACCTGCAAACGCAACAGATCATATCCTAACAGTTGGCGACTCTACATATAAATATAAATTTTCTCCTGCAAACTTGTGCGAGGAGATTTGATTACCTGGCAGAACGTAGGCTTCATAATTTCTCTAATATAATATTTTGTGTTAAGTTTCAGTGCAATGTTTAACATTCAAGCTGACAGCTACTGGATATGTAGTCAGATGTTGGAAGAAATAACATGAGCGGTTTCATGAGAATCGATAAAATGAACACTCGTTCTTTTCATTTTGGTTGTTAGAATAAAAACCTGCAACTGCGTGTTTCATACGGCCACTTTGTAGTTATGGTGTGACCAGTTTTTTCACTGAGAAATATGTATGCAATTAGTGCTTTCTAGAAAGCAATTCCCAACGTGGTATATTCCTTGTGTGCTAGGGTTTTTTCTCGTATTGAATCTGTTGGTATTAGTTGTTAATGTATTCCCTTTCCAATAGTAATTGTTGCAATTTTAGTTATTTATATATATGGGTAAATGGTTGCTCGGAAAAGAAGGCCTGATATTATCGCTGTCCTCAAGAGCTTTCCTTCATTCGTGATGTCTTTAGAGAATATATCTACTTTTAAAGTAATTGCACTAGCGTTCAGGTATTTTTGATTTGCAAATTGTAATTTCGGCCCTGTTTCAGCATGCACTTCTACAGTGAGCAATACGTTGTTATTGAACGATAAAGTTCTTCATGAAGAGAGATTTACTTCCTTGCAGACAGTAGAGTACAGACAGTACGATTGCCTAAATAAGCTAACGACCAGTGCTTAGTAGCGTGTGTTTCAGTCTCCAGGTTTATCAGTGATTTGAAGGTGTAAAATCGGCATTTACGTGTGGAACATTGAACTAAGTGATAAGTAAAACCACCGTGCTACGAATAGCCCGTTCAAAGTGTGTCAAAGTAATATTTAAAACATCATATTTCTTGTAAAAAGCCCTGCTAGGGAAAGGAAAGGTAGCAACAACAGACAGTCCAGTGAAACGCGCCCTACAGGAAGCTCTGAGAGACAAGGAAACACTCGCCATACTAGCCAACATCACACAAGTCCAGGTAGCCAGGGCCGTCATAGAGCAGCTTAAAGCTACGATAGACTTTAGTACCAAAGTAATCGAGGAGACGAGGGAAGCGCTCGAGGCCAGAGATAAGACAATATCAGACCTCAGGGAACAGCTCAAAACTAGGACCGGTGCTCTAGAGCAATATCAGCGGCGGCAATCACTGCGCTTGTTCGGGGTGCGGGAATCGAGTGGCGAGGGCACGGACAAATTATCATCCAGTTAGCTGAAATATTGGAGTACATTTAACGCACGACGAGATAGACAGAATTCACAGGGTAGGCAAGATGAGTATAGATAATCCGCGTCCGATAATAGTGGAAGTTCGTGTCGTACCTCAAAGGGAGCGAACTATTCTAATCTAAAAAGGAACTGAAAGGAACGGGCAAAACAATCAGTGAAGACCTTGCGTCAATCAGGATGAAACTGTTGCAAGAAGCGATCAATAGATTTTCTGTGTCCAATTGTTGGTTAATAGACGGTACAATTATTGTGAAACACAATGGTGTGAAATATCGTGTGTCGAGCCGAAGGAAATTGGACAGGATTAAATAAACCGACAGACCGAAACTAGCATAGCATTACCCATTTTACAGTTTTATCTAACTTAGACACTAGACTTTAGAGTATTACTATAATTACTACGGTATTCCAATTATTACTTTTAGATAATATCTTCATTAGATTTACATATAATAACTGGGCAAGATAGGTTGGCAACTCAAAGTGAGAGTGCTGCACATGCTTCTATTTTCGGCAAGGTTACATGTGGTCAGCTGAGCGGAATCTCCACTCCCATATCTACCCAGCCCCCTAATACTAATCCCCTTACAAATGCTTTGAACAACTTCCCAAATTCCTTACAGGTAGTGCATGCTAACGTTCAAAGTCTAATTCCTCACTTCTACGAACTCCGTAACATAATTGCTAATGTTAACCCTCACATCGTGATGAACGGGGAAACCTGGATGAAACCTTGCTTGTCAGATTCTCTCGTCCACCTCGAAAATTATACTTCGATCCGAAATGATCGCACAGGTAAAGCCGGCGGTGGAGTAGCTGTGTATATTAGGAACGACCTAAAATATAAAATAATCTACAAAACAATTAGTAAATACTGCGCAAGGCCTGAGTTCATATTCATCGAAATTGAGGCTCTAGGTGAAAAGTGCTTACTGAGTGTAGTGTATCGCCCACCAAAGATTGGATACATCACCGACCTTGAGGACATCCTGCTGGACCTCTTACCCAGGTATGAGCATGTTTTATTACTAGATGACCTCAATACTGGCATTCTTAACGACAAAATGACTCAGACTAAACAACTAATCAACATATTTAAATCTTGTAGCATGACTATTTTGACACGTAACGCAACACATCACACAGCCACACCACATACATTACTGGACTTAAGTGTGACGAATAAACCTGACAGGGTACTGACCCACGGGCAAAAGTCTGCTTGCGGACTATCCCATCACGACTTAATTTATTTGGCTTATTCACTTAAATGCCCCAAGTACAGGCCTAAATTAATTACATTCCAAGACCTAAAATGTATAAGTAACGAAGCACTATTAGAAGACGCTGCAAGCATGCCTTGGCATAATGTCCACATTTTAGAAAATATAGATGATAAAGTGGAGTTCTTAAACAAACTAATCTAATACTTTACTACAAGACCCGCTAACAATGACGAGACAACAAAAGAACAGACGATTAACAAAATTCTACACAATGACAATACTAACAGTGGAGGAGAACAGTTATATTTTTCACTAGTAACTCCTGCAGAACTGAGACAAATTGCACGATCAATAAAGACAACTGCGACAGGATGTGACGATATTGCTCCACAGTTACTGTTAAAAACTCTTGACGTAATTCTACCAATTCTAACCCACGTAATTAATACCTCACTGATAACCGGCATATTCCCTTCCCTTTGGAAACGTGCAATTGTTCGCCCACTCCCAAAGACGAACAATCCCGTGGAACCCAAAGACTTTCGATCCGTTTGCATTTTACTATTTCTGTCCAAAATTTTGGAGAAAATAGTTCACAGACAAATAACCGCATATTTATATATCAGTATACTTCTCGACAAATACCAGTGTGGTTTTATAAGCAATCATACCACAACTACTGCATTACTTAGAGTTATAAACGACATAGGAGTAGCTATCGATAAGGGAGAAGTTACTGTTTTAACTCTTTTAGACCTTAGTAAGGCCTTCGACTGCGTTGACAGGGACATACAAATGGCAAAATTACGTGCTCTTAATTTCTCACAAAGCACACTATCCTGGATGTATTCCTATCTCTCAGATCGGCGGCAGTGTGTATCAGCAGGTGAAAATTTCTCTTCATGGCAATCTGTAGAGACTGGAATACAACAGGGGTCAGTGCTAGCACCACTCCTATTTTCGATCTTCATTTCAGGACTAACACAAGTAATTAAACATTGTCAATATCATGTGTACGCAGACGACATACAGATATATACACATGCACATCCTCGTGACTTACCGACTGCAATAAATAAAATGAATGACGACCTAGAAAGAATATGTAAGTGGACCGATGACCATGCACTAAAAATTAATGCCCAAAAATCAAAGCGTATTATTTTAGCTGCACAAAAAACCCACGCACGCCTCACAGACGTGCATACCCACTCAGTAACACTATAAGGCACTCAGTTACAATTCAAAGACACAGTTAAAAAGGGATGATAATGGATAAAAACCTTAGTTGGAACGATCATGTAATATGTGTATGTCAGCGAGTGTTTTATTCCTTACATTCACATAAGAAACTCAGAGATTTACTCCCCAAAATTTAAGAAAACTGCTTATCCCAATTATGGTAATGCCAATATTCGACTACTGTGACGTAGTATACAGTAACCTGAACGCCTCGCTTTTCATCAAGCTCCAAAAGGCACATAAAGCATGTGTTCGATTTATTTCAGGTATACCAAGATTTAGCCATATTTTCCCCGCGTTTGGTAGACTTTCATGGCTAAGCTTAAGAGAGTGACGAAATGTACACGCTGTTTCCCTCTTACATCGTATGCTGAACCTTAACACTCCTGAATACCTTGCCACACAATTCCATTACCTAGCATCAACTTCTAGTATTCCTACCAGGTCATCATCCACCCCAGTACTAAGCATTCCCATTCACCGCTCAACTGGTTACAGTAGATCATTTATAGTAGCCGCCAGCCGAATTTGGAATTACCTACCTGCTGAAATTAGGAGCGTGACAAACCACGTCCGCTTTATGAAACTCTGTCAAACCTGGTTAATATATAATTATTATTATTCATAATATAGTAGGATTATATCATAGCTAAGTTATTAGGCTAATTAAAACATTTAATTGCTACCTTAAGATATTAAGTTGTAGATAATTTATTTAGTGTATATTTATCTCTTCATGTAGGTGTATGTATGGTCGGACAGAATAGCAGGCTTAATAGCCTGAGTCCCGCCATATAAAACAGGACAATAAATAATAACAATAATAATAATAATAAGAAGAAGAAGAAGAATAAGTTGTGTGATGCAGCTCATAGTGTGTGTGTTTCAAACAGAATACATTCTGCAAAAAGCAAGAGATTTTATTCTGTAAACGCAATCGGTTATCCTTTCTATGTTTGCAGGCACCTCGTTCTACTCGTATAATTTTCTATTATTGTCCATTCTGTTGGCTTTGAGAAATGGCATACTTGAAATGATGTGGAATTTAAAAACATTCATATTTTGGACAATCACACGATGGCAGGTATCTCAAACCAACTGACTCAGTTTGACACTGCTGCTCGGCTGTTTTACTCCTCCATCACATCTGTCACGTTCATTCTTATCAAACATGCATCTTTGCTACATACTCAGATCAATCGATGAAGTCATTTTGAGCATTAATGTTAGTATGCCCTGCAGCACCGATGATAATGTACTGACACAATGTTGAAATCCGCAAACAAACGAACGTCCCCTGCCGCTTCATTGTAAGTGGTTCGATTATAAAGAAAAGTATGATTATTACTTTGTCCATAATTATGTGGAAATGGATAGCTTTAGGGAATGTTGAGAGTAAGTTTATCTACTATCAATAATCATAATAATAATAATAATACACTGGCGGAAAAAGTTATCCAAACACAATGAAGTAAGGGATGTAGCATACGGAAATTTTAGCAATATATTTGTCGAGGTAACATTTACTTGATTAAAGGTACAAGACTACATGTTAATATCCGCGAGAGAAAAGCCATCGCAAATGTGCCATATTGGTCCATTAATAATTGGTGTAATCGCCTGAAAGTTGAATGCAGGGTTGCAAATATTCATGCATTGTTTCTTACAGGTGCCGGATGGCAGGTTTTGGGATGGAGTTCCATGACTTTTGCACTTGGTCGATCAATACAGGGACGGTTAATGCCGGTTGTGGATGACGCTGAAGTTGTTGTCCAGTGATGTCCCATACGTGCTCGATTGGGGGAAGATGGGGGATCGAGCCGGCCAAGGCAACATCTCGACACCTGTAGAGCACGTTGGGTTACAACAGCAGCATGCGGCGTATATTATCCTGTTGGAAAACGTCCCCGGGAATGCAGTTCATGAGCGGCAGCACGACGGGTCGAATCACCAGACGGGGCGGAAAATAACTGCCCTATAGTGGCAAAACGAGTGCATAATTGAGTACCATATCGACTAACCCAGCTCATATGTTTCAATAACATAGGCTAAATGTTGCTATTAGGTCGAATAAACGTTAATCGAGTGTAAAATTTAAGCGAACCCCTTACGGAGTTATTATGGTATTTCACGGATTACTAGGGAGAGATTTCTGTCGGTACCTTTCGTAGACGTGTCATATTTAAGCAGCAACCTCCGCGCACTGTTGGGTCGAGTCTTAATTGACAGGACCCATTTGAACACCGCTCAGCCGGCGAGTGTTCTCAAACGCCTGTTTAACACATAAATGTACAATTCTCTGCAGATTCTTAAGATTTACAACGAAAATGTACAAATGTTCAGTGCCCTAGTTTGACTTTATTTGGTGAGAGGATTATCCAGTTGTCAACTAGCTTGATTCTTATCGGAGGAAGCTTGCACGTTAATGCCAGCAAATTAGAAAACTTTAATTATAGGGAAAACAGAATTGGCCTGAATATAAATTGGATGTCTAAGGTGTATCTGTATCATGAGCCAATTTATTTATTTATTTATTTATTTATTTATTTATTTATTTATTTATTTATTTATTTATTTATTTATTTATTTATTTATTTCACTTATGCCTTGTTTTGTATGTCGTAGATCAGGCTATAAAGCCCGCTCTTATGTCAAATCGTAATACAAATTGCGAATATATCTTACATTCTAAATCATAGTAAAGTTCGGTAAGTAATTATAAACTGATTTTAGAAGCTCACATACAAGGCTCAGTCCATTATTCTCTATTGACCTCCTACATTCGCTTCAGACCGAAACTCAACGACACGTACGACCGCATCAATAGAGTTATTTCTTAAATTAGCCTTTATCTCTTTACGTCGAGTAGCCTCACATGTTCGTACCAGCAATCATTCTCGCTACTTTCATGCCAGCTACTTCTAACTTATGACTGAGATATTCTCAGTCCACACAACTTTCACTCCCGCATGGCAAAGTCGTTCTGAATTCCAAGCGATGTTTTATTTCTGTAAGCCAACATATGTATAGTGGTTAACGCCTGAGATCACGTCCTACAGGTGGCTATGCATTTGGTATTTACCCGACTTTAATAATCTACGCATCGTTTTTGAAGTCATGTCAGGTTTTAAAGTAGCAAATTAAGAATGAGGGGGCTGGGCTGAGTGGCTCAGATGGTTGAGGCAACTCAACAGCTTCGATACTGGCTCGGTCCAGTACTAATTGAAAGTGCACTAATACGACAGCCTCGTGTCGGTAGATTTACTGGCAAGTAAATTAAGTCGTGCTTGACAAAATTCCGGCATCTCGATGTCACTGAAAACCGCAAATGTAGTCAGAAATCTGAGTTCGCTTAGGAAGGATAATTATCTAAGGAATATTTTTTGTGCAAAATATCTCTGCCGGTCATTGTTCTACTCACGTCACCTTGGTACCTGCTCTGGGGATAAGTTATTACGCAAATATTTTCACAAATAGTACATTTCCAGGTCTATATTTCATGTGACAGATGCCTCTGACAATGGTTGTTCAAAAGTTGATGTAATTCTGTTCAGCGGTTCAGGCGTGATGCCGTTCAGAAAGTCAGAAATACAGCAGATTATAAAGTCCATCGCTGACGTGGAAATATCGTGATGGAAAGGAACCAACTGGTACTCGTTTTCAAAACTTCTCCGTCATCTGTCACTAATGGCAATGAGGGTGGCCATTGATATTATAATTTGAATTAGGGAATATTAAATCTCCAAGAAAGGACAAAACTGAGTACGATGCCTGCATTTCTCTGACTGACAGCTCTGCTGCCATTCATGGCCATTAGATGACTTAAAAGTAATCCGTTAACGACGGCTACAAAACAACAACAATAATAGAAATAATAACAACGTCGATGGAACCGTTCATAGCACAGCAGATATCTCCCAGTTCTAGCACAAGTTGTGCTTAATAACAATTACAGAAGAAGGCATAACAGTGTAAAATATAGGTGGACTTCAATCCAGAGTATTGTTTAGCAATGAAGTGTAAGCTCAAACATTGGTGTGCGCAATTCGACTGTCTGAAGTCTGGACTGGAACGCGGTCCCACATGACGACACTTCGAATGATAAGCCGAGACCCACCACAATATATCACACCGTAATGCTGTCTGCTCTGGTACTAGCAGAAGACGAACGTAGAGTAATTAAAACTGAAACGTTCATTATTTCCATAATGAGAAATAACTGTGTTAAATATGGTTATGCTTCCAAAGTTATAAACTACGAAACGATATTATGAATCGCCTAAAAGCATAAACAAATGTTCGACTAACGCACGTAACTCTACAGCCAACAAAAATTAAGTGACAAACTTTTGAAAATATTTTATGAGTAAATGATAACAGTGTAAAACATATTAAAATAACAACACCAGCACAAGCAGCAGCAAGTGTCAAGTTTACGTGAGCATATAAAGCCGTGTTTGTAAGGATAGGAATAAGAAGTTCAGTTTTAGGAAAGGTTATTCCACTGAAGCTGAACTTGTAGGATTCCAGCAATATATAGGAGATATCTTGGATTCAGGAGGTCAAATGGGCTGTATCACAATTAACCTGTCTATAGCATTGATAGGGTGGATCATGGGAGACTACTGACAAAAATGAGTGCAATTGGACTAGACAAAAGAGTGACTGAATGCGTTGCTATATTTCTAGAAAATAGATCTCAGAGAATTAGAGTAGGCGAAGCTTTATCTGACCCTGTGATAAATGAGAGGGGGATTCCGCAAGGCAGTATTATTTGTACTTTATATTTTCTTATATATGTAAATGATATGTGGAATCAGAGGAAAGGCTTTTTTCGGGTGATGTTATTCTGTATAGAGTAATAAATAAGTTACAATATTGTGTGCAACTGCAAAATGACCTCGACAATGTAGTGAGATGGACAGTAGGCAATGGTATGATGATAAACGGGGTTAAAAGTCATATTGTAAGTTTCACAAATAGGAAGAGTCCTCTCAATTTTAATTACTGCGTTGATGGGGTGAATGTTCCTTTTGGGGATCATTGTAAGTACCTGGGTGTTAATATAAGGAAAGATCTTCAATGGGGTAATCACATAAATGGGATTGTAAATAAAGTATACAGATGTCTGCACATGGTTGTGAGAGTGTTTGGGGGTTGTAGTAAGGATGTAAAAGAGAGGGCATATAAGTGTCTGGTAAGATCCCAACTATAGTATGGTTCCAGTGTTTGGGACCCTCACCAGGATTACTTGATTCAAGAACTGGAAAAAAGTCCAAGGAAAAGCAGCTCGATTTGTTCTGGGTGATTTCCGACAAAAGAGTAGCGTTACAAAAATGTTGCAACGTTTGGGCTGGGAAGAACTGGGAGAAAGATGGTGAGCTGCTCGACTAAGTGGTATGTTCCCAGCTGTCAGCGAAGAAATGGCGTGGAATGACATTGGAAGACGAATAAGTTTGAGTGGCGCCTTTAAAAGTAGGAAAGATCACAATATGAGGGTAATGTTGGAACTCAAGAGGACAGATTTGTGCAAATATTCATTTATAGGAAGGGGAGTTAGGGAGTGGAATAAATTACGAAGGGAGATGTAGAATAAATTTCCAATGACATTGAAATCATTTAAGAAAAGGCTAGGAAAACAACAGATGTGGAATCTGCCACCTGGGAGACTGCCCTAAATGCAGATCAGTATTGATTGATTGATTGATTGATTGAACCATTCTGAAATTCACCACTCAAATGTAAAGAATTTGACAGTTGCCTTCTAAATATGAACCGGTATGCCGCGATTGAGCTGCAAGTAAAGTATAATAATGAGACAGATTTCACGATATAGAATACTTCATTACTTTTCATAATAATGATCTATAAATATGTCATTGTTGGATTGGCGCTACTAATATACATGATTATCATTTGGTTTGTCTCATGTAAAACAATTAAACCATAGGAAATGTTTACGTTCAATTTAATTCTTTGACGCCTCAAAAACCCTAAAGTTCCTCGTCTTTATTTCTTTGTAGTTTTTACCAACCCAATCGCCATATCGAAGTACGAAATTATATTAATAGGTTTATATTAATAAAACTACTTTCAGTTTGCGGTTAAGGACTGACTCGGTAAGAGAGAGGTTGATCTTTCTACTTTGAAAGAACCCTAAGTTGTTGACTAATGAGACAGTCTTTTAATCGAGTTCATTTCTTCATCTACGAGTAAGTGTAAAAGTGTAGTACGGCAGCTGTTTCACGTTGACTGGAGGAAAGCAACAGCCACGCCCTCAGTGTGGAGTAGGTTAAAACATCAGCTGGTGGAGGACAACCACTGTAGTTTTATACCACAGAGTGACTCTCAAGTTATATGTTTCCGCTAGGTAACTGAAATACGCTACGAGAGGAATGGTCTGTTTTACTTACGTTTCGCATATCTAGAGAAGGGATATGGCAGAGTACCGAAGGAAGTGGTATTAGCGTTACTGGGGTATTATGGGTTTAATTGTAGATTATTAAAAGAAAAAAGAGGAATTTATAAAGGCAATTGGAAAGCAGTGAGAATAGGTGGTAGAATGAAATCTTACTTCAAGGTATTTACTGGGAGTAGGAGTAGTACGCCGGTTCTAATCCCCTTTGGGGTGGGCGTGGCCTGTGCTCTGATTGGTGGGGGCAGGGGCGTGGTCTCTGATCTGATTGATGGGTAGGGGCAGGGTGGGTGTGTGGTCTTTGCTGATTGGTGGGGGCGGGTGGTGCTGGGGGTGTGGTCTGTGCTCGGACGGGTTGGGAGGTGAGGTGTGTGCGGGCGACACGTGCCGCTCGGGTAGCGTTGACCACCACCCCCTCACCCACGGTACGTGCGCTCTCCCGCGGAGTCAACATCGTTTATCTCTTATTTTTAACCCTTTGGGGTCCAATTGAGGACCGTTTTTGCAAAACTTGCTTTCTGCAAAAAATTGGAAATTTACTTTTTTATTGATTCACATTCATATTGAAGTCCTCTATAGGATGGTGAAACCTGTTTTTGTATAACTTGCTTCTTGCTGCAGTAATAGTCGATAAAATTTAGCGAGCTTTTGCAAAACTAGCTTTCTACTACTTTAGAGTTAGAGCAAAACTTGCTTTCTACAGGAATGATTTTCATTTTGAAGTAATTGAAACTGTTAATCTTTATAACTGCATGGATTTGGTTTAAAATTAATACGACAATGGTTCTCTTGTTGGTGTTAATAAATATCTGATAAAATTAGAATGATACTATTTTCCTTTCTTTTTGTGGTTTCTTTAATATTCATATAGCGTATATGCCAAAGACAATGTTTAAATTATTTTGAAGACTATGATATCGAATGATTTTGAGTGAAAGCTGGATAAAATGTCCATGTAAATAAATGTCATAGAACAAGAATAACATTCTCTTCTGAATTAACTGATGGTGGTGGTGATTATTGTTTTAAGAGGAAGTACAACTAGGCAACCATCCTCTATATAACACTAATCAGAGGGAAAAATGGAAGGGATCCGACACTTCGAAAAATGAAGGTATCGGCCAAAGGAAGAAAAAGGCCACGAAAGGCATGACAATGAGAGACTCCCTAGGCCTCCATACGTAATACCGTCGGGGTCGGAAAAGAACAAGAGTTGACCAAGGGAGGTCGAATAGGATAGATGAAGGTGAGGAGCCTGGAACAATTACGTGGAAATAATGCCAGGAGTCAGCTAGGGGCCCCGTGGTCGCCAAACCACGCTCCAAAGTTCAGAGTCCCTGGAGCCGCTTTTAGTCACCTCTTACGACAGGCATGGGATACCGATATTCATCAGAGTGTACATATCAGAAATTGCAGGAATGGTGTACTGTAAAACTTACACTGTTATTAAATACGTTTAATTGATGGAAAACCAAGATAACTCATGTTTTAGTAAAATTACTAACACTTTCTTCACTAATATTTTGTGTAGAATACAAGTTTTGAAAGAACTGTTGACTTTTGAACCCTCATACAGTGTACAATTCTTAAATTAAATAAAACCCAAAGATCACCCTGTAATAAGGACTAATTATAAAGTTGATCAACAAAAAAGAAAGTTTATAACTGAAAAGCCCTTCTTGAAAAACAGTTTTTTGTCTCTCCTGAAAAATTTCACTTTTTCACAAAGCAAGTTTTGCAAAAACGGTCCTCAATTGATTTTCCACCTGCCTCCTGCACAGGTCCAATTTGACATTAGGCAAATGTGGGAAGGAAGTACTCACATAAGTATAAAGCTGAATTTTTACATTAATAATACGAACTGCAAATTTATTTATTATCAGTCAAGTTAACCACATTATCAGCGATATTTTTTCAAAGTATGGTACTTCCGGAAGCATTTGTTCGGGTGTAGTCCTGGGTTCCCTGGACAGGTCTCACAAAAAATGATGTCTCCTTTCACTTTCCTGTCGGAACACACGGCACAGTCCTTGGTTTTTTTTGTCCTGACGAGCATCTATGATGTGTAGCTTCCCGTTCAGTCGATGTTCTTCGTCACAGCTGCTCCGTCGGCCGCTTTTACGGGCATTTTTGTTCCTAACGTCCCCAACAAGCCCCATAATAACTTGGTCCCTGAAAGTCTTGTGATTCACCCCGGGCTTATTTTCTGCCATTTGTTGCAAGTTATATAGGTGAAAACTGTTCACCAAAGCTACCTCCAACACCCGGAAGTACAATTTCCTCCACCATTTCAGACTTTTCACTACAAAACCATAAGATGAGCAGTAGTAATCAGCACGATCGACCCCTCGCATTTTGCCTGTGTAATCTATAATGGCAACAGGCTTCAAAATTATTTCTTCTCCTTGCCCATTACGGTTGTGTCTGACTACCTCCACCATTGATGGGTTGTGCCATGTACTAAGAACTGACACAGTGCGCTTGTCTTTCCACGAAAATACAATGAACTTTTCTTCCTTCCACAGAGCACTAATATCATACTTCTTCAGATTTAGTCTCCTATCTTTCAACTGAGGTGGTAATCTCTTCCGATTCAACAGTCCCAGTCAGGTGAATTTTCCTTCTCAAGAGTTCTCTTGCCAGTTCCATACTAGTGTAAAATCGATCAGGTAACAAATGATAACCTACAGCTTGAGTAACGTGAAGAACGTCTATTCTACTGCCAAATGTCAAACCAGGGAAAAGTAAACGAGCCAAAACATACAAATTCAATGCATCAGCAATAACATATATCCTAATGCCCCACTTTGTTGGCTTTCGTGGATTGTACATTTTGAAAAGCACATGCCCCTTGAAGCTTACAGTCGATTCGTTAACTGACAGATACTGAATTGGCCTATAAAATTCCAAGAATGACTTCCCTACACATTATAAGACACTTCTAACTTTACTCGTTCTTGTTACCTTTGTTGATTCACTTGATTGTGGACGGGGTGAAACATAAAAGCCCCAGAATATCTGAAGAAATCGTTTCCCAGAAAAAATGTCCTTACAGGAGGTCGATGAAGAGAGCCACAAGTCTATCTTCCATGTCATTTTCCTCCTCACTCGAAATATCATACTCAGATTGAGGAATACTAATGTCACCATCAGAATCCGTCAGCAAATCATCGTCAATATCGGCACTGTCACATAACTGTTCGTAAATATCATCAGGCTCCATGCCGCGGCTGGTGGACACCATGTTGGTAACACAGCTGTGCCAGCGAGGAACTATCTCCAAAGAAATCACAATTCAGCTTAAAGGAACGAGCAGCAGATAGCAGTAGGCAAGAAAGAAATGCCAAGGCTGTATACTGCGTAAAGCTCGGCGCCATTTCTGCTCCAGCATAAGAAATATATTACCTTAAACTTGTGTCGGACTAGGTCCGACATAGGACCTGAACTGAAAATTAACGATGTCGGACTGAGTCCGACATTGGACCCCAAAGGGTTAAATTGCATGCGGGTGTGCCCTCCCGCAGAGCCAGAATCGTTCCCCTTTGTTCTTTTGCAAGTGTGTGGCAGGTGCGCTCCCCCGCTGAGTCTGCACCGTTCCCCTCGCAGGTGCGCTCTCCCGCTGAGTCAGAATCGCTCCCCTCGCAGGTGCTCTATCCCGCTGAGTCAGCATCGTTCCCCTCGCAGGTGCGCTCCCCCGCTGAGTCTGCATCGTTCCCCTCCCAGGTGCGCTCCCCCGCTGAGACTGCACCGTTCCCCTCGCAGGTGCGCTATCCCGATGAGTCAGCTTCGTTCCCCTGGCAGGTGCGCTCTCCCGCTGAGTCAGCACCGTTCCCCTCGCAGGTGCGCTCTCCCGCTGAGTCAGCATCGTTTCCCATGTTATTTTTAAAAATGCATGCAGGTGCGCTTTCCCGTTGAGTTGGCATGCACGTGCGCTCTCCCGTTGCGGTGATTTTGGTATATATATAACCAGAATTTGTTTGTGAAACGTATTCATTGTTTCTGCGACCTTTGTTGTGTATATCAGTAACTTATTACATATTTCATTGATTGCTGCTCTTGCTGTTCGGGATTGACAAGAGATTCGATTCACAGCTGACATATTGGTAAGTTTTTCTTCTGTATGTTTCTTTCTAAAGCAATGTGATAAGTTATATCCTAACTGAATAGAGAGGATAATATTAGGATTTATTTTTTGTTTCAGAATGTGATTTAACTGTTTGCTTTCTCGCTAAATAATGGACTTGTTGAAGAAACTTTCTTTGTCCAAATCAAGAGGATGCTAGTATAAACCGCTAGATCAATTAGCGGTCAATGAAGTTTACAATGTATTCTCGTACCGAGCCGTTAAACCTCGGTACGGGAGGCGAACTGTTGCAGATATTCTAGAAAAATCTGGTGGTGAAGAGGTGGCAACATTTGTATTTTTACCAGCTCAGTATCAAGACATAACCAATGACGACGTAGAGGAATTAAATCAAAGCGGATTTAAGCTCATATTTAAAGGCAAAGTAAATTCGCGTAACGAGGTAGAATTGTTAAATAGAAAGGTTGAAAAAGTAGGTTTTAATATTTTAGTATTGTTCATGCATGTATAGGGTGGGGTAAGCCTGCTGAGGAGGATGGGCGTTAGAACCCCCTACCTATTTTATATACCATAGTTTTAGCTTTGTTTATGTGTGTGCCTAGACTGTTTTTGTTTATGTGTGCCTAAAATATGAAATATAAACATGTAAGTGTAAGAGAGAGAGAAGGAATCGAACAGTTAGTTATAGTGTCTTCATGTCTTGGGTGTTGTGAAGCAGAAGAAGAAGACTCTTGATTAAACAATATTACACCCTTAATGTTTACTGTATGTACATCAGATTCTTCGGAAGAATACTATTAGGAGCATAGGAAAAATGTTGATGAGTGTGTTACGTGTGATATTACAGACTCCAGGGTTGGATAAAAATGCTCATTTTTAATAATTTCTGGTCATAAACGAATGTGATAGTGTTTACTATTGCCTAGTTCAGATCAAACAACTAAACTTCACACCTAAACCAAAAATCATATTATTACTATTGCAACAGGCTTGCGAGAGTGGCACGAAGAAAATATTTTGCAAGGAACTTTAAATTGAGTCGCTATCCAGAGAGAGATTCTGGGTGGGCTCGTAAGTCGCTGTTTGAACTGAGAATAAACATAAATTCATATGTAGGATGTCATGCGAGTCACAATTTCAAATTACCTAAAGCCATACACGATAAGAAAGCTATTATTAATGTACAATGCAACGATGATGACTGTTCTGCGTGGTCAATTGTAGCTGCTCTTAAACCAGCGAGAACGCATACCGAGCGTCGATAATGATATCCACAGTATATAAGTGTTTTAAACTTAGAAGGAATTTCATTCCTTATGGAAATACAAAATTTGTCTAAATTTGAAAACCAAAACGAAATATCGGTGAATGTGTACGATGTAACGTATGAAAATTGAAAGTGGGCGTATGCAGGACAAGATACCAATCAACCGTTTACAATTGTACCTATTTACATTACAAAGGAATTAGAGGGTTCTACAAGGAAACATGTAAACCTATTGCTGCTCCAAACGGAACAAGATAATGTTGTATACCATTTTTCATGGATCAAATCTCTGTCTCGGTTAGTGTCTTCAACAGTAAACAAACATAACAATAAGATATATGTGTACGAACGCTGTTAATCATACTTTGATACACAACCCAGACTAGATAACCACAAGATTACTTGCAGTCACTTTGATCCTTTAAAGTTAGAAATGCCGAAAGTGCATGAAAAATAATCAAGTTTATTCATTATAAACATAAAGAAATAGTTCCTTTTACTCTTTATGCTGACATCGAATGCGTTTTGAATCCAATTAATACGGATGTGTCAAACATTGAAACTTCCTATACAGCTCCCTTGAATTATCACAGAGTGCAGAGTATTGCTTACTATTTGCATTGTTATTACAATGAAACATATAGTAGATTTAATTTATATCGCGGAGACGATTGTTGTGAATGGTTTGTTAGAGAATTATCTAGTATTGTTCAAGATATAGCACATTACTATGCTCAAGTATTTCCGATAGAGGAACTTAGTAGAGATCAGGAAGAAGAATATTTAGGAGCAACTATTTGTCATATTTGCGAAAAAGAGTTTGTTGCAACAGTTGTTAAAGTTAAAGATCATGACCGCTTAACTGGAAAATTTCGCTGTGCTCGTCACCAGTGTTGTAATCTACAGTACACTTACCGAATTACATACCAGTTTTTTTCATAATTTGAGTGGATACGATTGTCATTTTATTATCAAACAACTGTGTGAAAAGATTGTAGAGGTAGAGGAGAATGATGGTGATGCGAGTGAGGTATTCATTCCAGGAAGAGTAACATTGGTACCTACTAATACAGAACGCTAATATCGTTTACTAGAGTTGTTCCTGTTGTTGATAGTAAACCTTTCAACTCGTTGCAATTACGATTTCTTGATTCATTCAACTTTTTAGGCAGTTCGTTAGAGAAATGTGCTTTGTACATGAACAATGATGCTATACATATCACTCGGAAATATTTTCCACATGCTGTTCATTTCGAATTGATGTGTCAAAAAGGTGTTTCTCCTTACGAATATCTAAAGGAAATAAACGTATTAGATGAAAGAAGTTTACCACCAAAATATATGTTTGATAGTTTGCTTACTGGTACTTCTATTTCTGAGATAGAATATGAACGAGCACAACGTGTATGGAAAACTTTTAATTGTGTTACTTTGGGTGACTACTCAGATTTGTATTTGAAAACTGATGTGCTACTTTTGGCAGATATGTTTGAAAACTTTCGAAAGGTGTGCAGAGAGACTTATTGGTTGGATCTGCTCATTATTTTACTGCTCCTAGTTCAACTTGGAGTTCGCTTCTAAGGACTACAAAAGTTCATATAAAACTCATTACCTATGTAGATGTGATGAAATTTGTAGATAGAGGTTTTCGAGTAGGTGTAGTATATTGTGCTCATAGGTATGTTGAAGCTAATAATAAATACATGAGTGATTACAACCCAGAAATGTACAACTCTTATTTTCTGTACTTGGATGTAAATATCCTAGAGTATGTGGGTGTGTTATGATGCAATATCTCATAGTAGGCAATTTTTCTACGGTAGAAAATGTAGATGAATTTGATGTGCTAAATGTAGGTGATGAATCAGAAATAGGTTATATTTTAGAAGTGGATTTATTGTATCCTAGAGAAATACATGATTGACATAACGATTTTCCACTTAGTCCTGAAATGAGAAAATCTCATGCACGAAAAGCTCTTCCTAAACTTATGACAACATTACATAATAAAAGTCGGTATGTGTTACATTACCGAAACTTGAAACAATGTTTAAAATATGGTTTGCAATGTCTAAAAATTTATAGAATACTACAATTTAATCAGGCTCCTCGGATGAAACCTTACATTGAATTGAATACAGAAGAATGTAAGGAAAGCACAAACGATCTCGATAAAAACTTTTTCAAGTTAATGAATAATTCTGTTTTTGTTCGCACACTAATGAATGTGAGAAAACATAGGGACGATATAATGGTGACACGTTGGGATGGACCTTTTGGTGCTGGAAGTTTAATAGCGCAACCTACCTTTAAGGAACGAGTAATTTTCGATGAATCGTGAGCAGTTATTGAAATTGAAAGGGTGATATTAAAAAGCGATAAACCAATGTTTGTAGGTAGTTGATTTTCATTATGCGTACATGAAGCAAAAATATCCAAAGGAGGGAGACCTTACATTGGTGTATACTGATACAGATAGTCCTATTTACCACATAAAAACTGATGATGTTTACGCAGATTTAAAGGAAGATAATGCTGAATGGTTGGATACAGGGGACTATTCATAGGACAATTCTTATAGAATTCCTACAATGAATAGACGTGAAATAGGCTAGATGAAAGACGAATCGTCCGGTGTGTTGTTTTGTAAATTTTTAGGACTTAGAGCAAACATGTATGCTATTAAAACAGAAAAGAAAACTGTAACAAAAGCCAAAGGTGTAAAATATACAGCGAATTTGACAATAGAAGGATAATGAGGAGTGTTTCAGAGAAAAGAAGCATATGATGACAAATCAGTATTCTATACAATCAAACCTTCATCATGTGTTTACTGTGTTTCAAAACAAAGTAGTTTTAACACCAGATGATGATAAACGATACGTTCAATCAGATGCCATTTCAACTTTAGTGTGGGGTCATTACCGCATTGATGGTGATAGTGAAGAATTATAAGATGTATGGTTTTTTAATACACTAAACAAAATGTATGTACAGGAACTAATAAATTATTTGTGTACCTATTTGATTGTTATTAAAGCTAAAATGAAGTGATTATATATGTAATTAACATGTAAAAGAGTTAGTTCGTAAAAATAAAAATAATAAATTTGTATACATTGGTTGTTTTTATTTTAACAGTACGGAAGGTGGTGAAATAACACACGTATACAAAAATGTATATATAAACATAATCACACCATCTTTTTTATTATTTATTTCTTTGAGCAGCAAGGACTGTCATAATACATCGCCTTCACCTTTTTTGTTTACACATACGACAGTCTTTATTAATACTGGGAGGACCATCTATTTGAGTAGTAGCGTATGGATCTTTGTTGAAGTAATGTTCGTAACAATATTAATATTCAGGATGTTTTTCTTGAATTCATCTGGAAGTATGTCCCAAAGAAAAGGAAGTTGATGATCAGCAAGTAAAATCAGACTATCATTAGGCATATAACACCAGTCCAGAGTGTTGAAAGATTTAAGTCCACTATAACGATATTTGTTTGTAGAAGCACTCACCATACGCATAACATTACTCTCTTTTGACACCCAATCATGCATGTGTTTATTATGCCATAACGGACAGTTCTGTTTTTTTTCTTGATGTAGTTCACACGGAAAGTATTCATCATGACCAGTTTCTTCTGCTGTCAAGGCTGCATTCGAACATCCGTACATTGATAAATCAGCAACAGGTTTGGAAAACACAGTTTTAAACTCTTTCCCGAATCCGTTCACCATAACGAAGCATTTGTTTGTAAGTCTTTTAAAAATTGAACTTATCTCCTTTTTCGAATTTAATTAAAGCTGCACAACTGAAATCAGCATCTTTGGTGTATTCACAGAAAGCACATTCAACACGCCCATTACCCAAAGGTTTCAGATCGATGAGAGCTAGTGTAGAATGTTCCATGATGAAAGAGAAGTACACGCACACGGAGAGAAGGTTTCCTCTTAGCCCACATCTGTTTCATAATAATTCCATCGAGAAAAATGTATACATGGCCACACGAGCGTGGCGAAAGAAGCGTTGATTTATGACAACACCACGCTATTGTTCAGTCACACCTATTTTTAAGTTCTAGTATAGTATGTTCCACAATAACAGAGAAGTATGCACGCATGGTAAGTGTTTCTTCTCAAGTCTACATCTGTTTTATAGTAACTTCACCGCTAAGCGGTTTATAAGTCACAATTCGGTTACGAAGAAGAAACGCGTAAAGAGATGTATTAGCAGGAATGTCGTTGTCGGTTTCAAAATCTACACGAATGTCGACTGGAGATGAGCGAATAAAATCATTTTGTAGAGAACAATCGATAATAATTAAAGGTGCCAGTGATATAAACCTAAGTCTATCAAGCATAGGTTCAACGGTTCAATTTTCCTCTAGTGAGTAATAAGCAGCTCGAAATTTTGTATACATATCATACAGTACGGTATAATCTCCAGCACTTATTTTAAAACCCATGTCTTCATTTAGATAATATTCTTCATTGAGAAAGACTTTTAGTTTAGAAATATTACAATGGTCAAACAAACAGCTGTTAGCCGTTTTTTCTTTCTGTCAGTTTGAAATCCCAAAATAAAAAACGTGGTTTTCCAGTTGGGAAGATGATTTTATAGTCCAATTCATTCGTTTGGTTGCAGGTAGAGAAGGAAGCTCATACAATTCCCACGATCGAAATGCGATTTGCAAGTTCTCATTTATTTCTACAATGTTAAGCATGCGTGCTTGTTCTTGGTGGGAGAGAGAGCGAAGGCACCTTCCAGTAAATATCCTCAATAATTATATTAGAGTTATCCTTATTTTCTGTAGATTTGAGAGTACAATTATCGTTGCTACTTCTGATTAATACAAGTTCGTGGTAGCAACCTGTGATGCACTTTTGATAATCTTCAGCAAAATGGAAAATATTAGAAAGGGGCATAACGATGTGAAAGTAACCTGCTGTAGGGTCAGCTAGGGCGTAACCTGCACTGACAGGGAACCAACCAGCATTTTGGAGATTAGTTGTAGATTTCGTTGATGAATAAACCTTCGTAGTACTTGCTACTCCCAAATTACTTGTTCGGTCGATTTCTGTACTGTTAAGTTCATATCAACGTTCGCTGAAGAGAAAAGCACCGAAATTGCTATCTAGAGTTGAAGTAGTTTGTAACTTTACCTATAAGGTGAACAGAACTTTTTGAAGGTAGAAGATGGTATTCTTGCTTGCGTGCTGGGATTCGTATTTCATCACGGTATCCAAATGCTGTACCAGCGTAGGGGTGATAGTTTCGATCCTTAATAGCAGTAATAGATTGATTGAAAGCAGGTTTTTCTTCTATTTTAGCGTACGAAACATGGTGGAGGTGTTGTTTACCATACAAAAGTTCAGCTCACTATGAGCAAGAACGGAGTGTGTTTTACCTTTATAAGGGGTGATAGCACTAATACATAAAGCTTTCGTTTGTAACTGTACATATTGCGTGTGCGTGTGTCCGTTTGTATTAACTTAAAAATTCCATCTGTAACGGTATCTATAGCGTGAGGATCACAAGAGATGGTATCCTTGCTTGCGCGATAGGGGATTCGTATTTAATCATTGTATCTTGCAGTATCAGTAATAGAACGATCGAAAACTTTTTTTTTTCTTTTAGCGCTTGAGACATGGTGGATGTGTTGTTGTTTGTTTGAAGCTGTAGGAAATAACTTATATCGCAGTGAAGATGGAGATCATACGTTAAATAACAAGCGACCACGTTGTGTAGCCGACCCTATATTTGAAAATGATGCATGTAATAAAAATTTGTCGTAGATTCTCGTAACGAATTAAAGAAAACAATTGTTAACAATCGTGGAGTGGGATGTTTGGAATTAGGATCCACTACACTTACGGGAATAGTAAATCCAAACGCAGCTTCTAATGCAGTAACCTTCGAACATCTTTATAATTATACACATTCCAAAGAGTATTTATACTTATCAGTTGTAAAAGAACTCAATGAATTGAAACGTAAGGTTGACACATACGCTGATATTTTTTATATTCGAACAGAGGGTGATATAGATGTTGAGAAAATAAGACTAACCGGTTTAGAAGATCGGAGAAACCTCTTGGTGCGGTAAATAAACAATATTTGGAACTGTACGCATCTAGTCAGGAGCATGTTACTGCTGTTGTAGAAAGCATAAACCAAACTGTAAACGAACTCAAATCAAGCTAGAATATACAAACTTACATTTTAGAAGTAAACACTGATAACCTCAATTTACATAATAAACGCATATCGAAAGCTTCCAATCCAATTCATCCTCAAGATGTTGTTACGTTGTATCATCTTGAAAATTATGCATAAAACAAACAATACACAGACTGTGTGATAGCTAACCATCAAAATGATATTAATGAACTTAAACAGAACGTTGCTCACTTTGATGTCAAGGAAGGGACAATTGACATACAAGGTAAACGTATATCTGGTGTTTCAGACATTGAAAATGATCAACATGCTATCACTATGCACCACTTAAAAGATTATGCGTACAACGAACAGTATACCGATAGCATAGAGGCTACCTATAAGCAACACATCGCTAATCTCAGAACTTATATAACTGATGTAGTAACCAATGATGTCAATGAACTTAACAATTGCGTTACCAATCATGCTGCTCACTTTGAAATAAACGAAGATACTATGAACATAAAAGGCAAACGTCTTTCTGAGGTTTCAGACCCCAAAGAAGCTCAGGATGTGTTCACTCTGCACCACCTGGAAGATTATGCGTACAACAAACAGCACACCGATAACATAGAGGTTACCTATAAGTAAGACATCTCAACACTCAAAGCTAGCATGACAAAAACGCTTAAATTCTTGAACGAAAAGAACATGGAATGGATGCATAAAACCATCGTTGAAACAAAAGATAATATATTATGCAATGTAAATATACGTGTTCGATCTATAGTACAGGCTTTAAAAATAAGCTGCTTGTTCATTTCATTCTACAAATAACAAGCTTACCGTCAATGTACGAGAATCCGTTTTATCGTCTCAATAATGGGCATCTTAAATACGAATTACCACATTCGGGAACACTTGAAGTATTGTCTATTGTTCCTACACCTGACAAGTTTCAGTGTAAACGTAATGAAAATGTTATAACAATCGGAGAAGGAACTATAATTACTGTTCATGCAAAAGACAAAGTGCAATTTAAATTAGTTGGAGACGATGGTAAGCATTCAACGTCAACTTTACCTTTACATATTGTGTTTGGCTACACAACAAAACTAGATTTCTCTATGATAGAATAAAAGGCGTTGAAAATGCATTACAATTACAATCCCCTCATAGACACACAACAGAAGCTAAAGATTTACAGAACTTGTTTTAAATATAATGCGCTTAAATCAGGAGACCTTTTACAAGATAATCAACTTGAAAAAACATTTAGTCCGATATCCAAACCCTTAAAATCTATACTGGCCACCGTCTCAGAAAATCTAATTCATTCAACTCTCCTACATCACCTCCTATCAAACAAGAAAAAAGAGAAGAAACAGAAGAAAACTAAGAAAGAACTCTTCTAGAACAACCCTCTGCGGAAGTTCTATTCATTCTTTTTCCTAGGGGCTTTACGTCGCACCGACACAGATAGGTCTTATAGCGACGACCATTAATTTTTAAAGCCCAGAAGCCAATAATAGGGAATATTGCTTCTTCTTACGTAGAGTTATTTACACAACCACACAGTGTACGCAAAATATTAGATAGAGTTTATGGTGTACGAATAGAAGAAGAGAGATGGTTTCTTTGTGTTTCAGAAATACGTTTCCACGGTAACGACATAGTCATAAATAACAAAAGCTATAAAGGCACACGAGGTCTTCACGAATTAATTTTCAAATCCTATCCCAATAAAAGTATTAACACAAAGAAAGATCTTTTAAATTATGTAAAAATATTAGAATCTACAAACGCACACAGAGTTCAGCATCGATCGGATAAACAGTTAATGTCTAATCGAGGGTATAAATATACAAACATTATTAAACCACTCTTCTCTTCAGAATGTTCACCATATAGAAAAAGAAAACGAACAGGCATGGGTTTGAAGTGGAAATATAATCATCAAAACCTATTATTGACTATGTACACTGGGATGATCCTAATAAGCTGCAGCTGTTAATTGCTTCTAAATCAGCAGGTCATACTACACACGTAAACGAAATTTTACCTTATTGAAGAACTGCGAGAAGCTCGAATCATTGCATAAATAACAAGTCTTCGTTTTACAGCACATCAGAATGAGTGTTGACCTCAGAGGTAATATTGCTAGAGAGTTTTACATGGCTCAGCTCGCAGATGTTACCTACAGTGGAGGTTTATTACTAAAGGATTAAATGATCTACACCAAATGGATTTGGTAGAAATGATTCCCTATTCTCGAGAGAATAATGGTTTTAAGTGCATGCTAACCATTATAGATGTTTATTCTAAATATGCTTGGGCTCAGCCTTTAAAAGTAAGAGTGGAAAAGAAGTTTCTTCAGTTTTTCGTAAGATATACAATAAGAGCAAACGATTTCCTAAACACATTCAGACAGAGGAAAAGAGTTCTACAATGCTGAGTTCAAACGATGGGCTACATCACACAACATTAATCATTACTCAACGTACAACAATATGAAAGCTTGTGTTGTAGAACGTTTCAACCGAACACGTCGCGAACGTATGTGGAGAATGTTTACTAAACAAGGAAATCATTCATGGATACATAGATTACAAAAGATTATTCATGATTATAATCACAGCTATCATCATACTATTAAAATGAAACCTTGTGATGTAAAAGACAATCGACTGCTTACAACAGTGTATAACGCAATTGAAACAGTAGATACAAGAAAGAGAAAATTTCATGTGGGTGATATTGTTCGCAACAGCAAACAAAAACATCAATTTGAAAATGGATATACACCTAACTGGAATATTGAGCTCTTCACTATTTATAAGGTGCAACCTACTAATCCTGTAACAAACCTCTTAAAAGATTATCAGCAACATCTAATAGCTGGTGCCTTCTACACAGAAGAATTGCAAAAGACTAAACATCCAGACATCTACCTAGTGGAACGCATAATTCGAAGGAAAGGAAATGAAGTGTTTGTGAAATGGCTACGGTATGATGATTCTCATAATTCTTGGATTAACAAAACCAATGTTTATTAAAGAATAGGTTGTAATAAACAATTATAAAAGATGTAGTGTTTTTCTGTTTCCCTTCTTTCTTCCTCCTACTCTTAGTAATAATAAGATGATATAGAAAAAGGTTTGAGAAATAAAAAGGTATAAAATAATTATATATTTTCAAAAATGTTACACAAAATATAATAAAAATTCATAAAACAAAAGAATATTTAAAAAATGTTAATGCATTCGCAATTTTTACAAATATAAAATTCACCCTTATCGCTTTTTTTCTAAATCTGGTGATTTTCAATACCCGTGCTCCTCATCCCTTATTTCCTCAGCCCCCTTTGAATTACCGTATGGTTTTCAAAAGGGAACAGTTTTTTCATTTCTTTAACAAATGCATTTTCATCATCATCATGATCACTATCTTATTCCTCTTCATCATCATCATCACCATCATCATCTGGTTCTTCTTCTTTCTCTTCTTCCTCTTATAACCTGCAACACTTCTAAAATCCATTTCTGAATTAAACCACTGTGCTGCTGCTCCTCCTCTTTCTCCTCCTCCTCCTCCGAATGGCTGTGGTCTATTTCCACCTCCTCATAGTGAAAGCTGTAAAGACTATGAAGGTTTTCTATCTCCATGTCTTCGTCACCACCTTGCTGCTGGAAGCTATATGTGTAATTCATTTCGGCCTCCTCCTCCTCCTGCTGTAGGCTGCGGTCCATCTCATCCTCCTCCTCCTGTTCCTCCTACTGCTGCTGCTGCTGCTGCTGCTGAGTTAGGACTCTACGAAGTGGTAGTGGTGTAGTCTATATCTCCTGCTGCCAAAGGCTGCCATTACAGCTCAAGTCCATTGGTGTTTGGATTTGAGGAGAGCTATGCATACGTGGTGGTGTAGACAGCATCTCGTCCTCCTTCTGCTGCTGTTGCTGCTGCTGATGAAGGCTACCGCTAAGCCTCATGACCAGAGCCTCTTGGAATCGCGGCCTGCTCTGTTTGACTCGTACCATATTGCTCTTGAAGAGTATTCTGTTCAATGTCTGAGTTGATTCTATAGTACAGTCGACAAAACCCTCCAGCATATATACTCAAGCTCTTACCCCTACTCCTAGGCACTACGCGCATACTCACTAGCAGGGGAACGCGCGTGATGAAACTGCAGGTGGTTGGCTAGGTGAGAGAGCGCTCCCCCTCCGAAAGCGCACGTGCAAGCCAACGACGCTTCTAATTTTATAACACCTTCTGTTTCTTAAGCACACCTACTGCACCCGCATGCATTTAAAAATAAGGGATAAACGATGTTGACTCAGCGGGAGAGCGCACTTGCATGCATTTTTAAAAATAACAAGGGGAACGATGCTAACTCAGCGGGATGGGGCACACCTGCAATAACAAGGGGAACTATGCTGACTCAGTGGGAGAGCGCACGTACAAGGGGAACGATGCTGACTCAGCGGGAGAGTGCCCCTGCAAGGGGAACGATGCTGACTCAGCGGGAGAGCGCACGTGCAAGGGGAACGATGCTGACTCAGCAGGAGAGCGCACGTGCAAGGGGAACGATGCTGACTCAGCGGGAGAGTGCCCCTGCAAGGGGAACGATGCTGACTCAGCGGGAGAGCGCACGTACAAGGGGGACGATGCTGACAGCGGGAGAGCGCACCTGCAAGGGGAACGATGCTGACTCAGCGGGAGAGTGCCCCTGCAAGGGGAACGATGCTGACTCAGCGGGAGAGCGCACGTACAAGGGGGACGATGCTGACTCAGCGGGAGAGCGCACCTGCAAGGGGAACGATGCTGACTCAGCTGGAGAGCGCACGTGCAAGGGGAACGATGCTGACTCAGCGGGAGAGCGCACGTGCAAGGGGAACGATGCTGACTCAGCGGGAGAGTGCTCCTGCAAGGGGAACGATGCTGACTCAGCGGGAGAGCACACGTGCAAGCCAACTCAGCGGGAGAGCGCACGTGCAAGCCAACTCAGTGGGAGAGCGCACGTGCAAGGGGAACGATGCTGACTCAGCTGGAGAGCGCACCTGCAAGGGGAACGATGCTGACTCAGCGGGAGAGCGCACGTGCAAGGGGAACGATGCTGACTCAGCGGAAGAGTGCCCCAGCAAGGGGAAAGATGCTGACTCAGCGGGAGAGCGCACGTGCAAGCCAACTCAGCGGGAGAGCGCACGTGCAAGCCAACTCAGTGGGAGAGCGCACGTGCAAGGGGAACGATGCTGACTCAGCTGGAGAGCGCACCTGCAAGGGGAACGATGCTGACTCAGCGGGAGAGCGCACCTGCAAGGGGAACGATGCTGACTCAGCGGGAGAGCGCACGTGCAAGAGGAACGATGCTGACTCAGCGGGAGAGTGCCCCTGCAAGGGGAACGATGCTGACTCAGCGGGAGAGCGCACGTGCAAGGGGATCGATGCCGACTCAGCGGGAGAGCACACGTGCAAGCCAACTCAGCGGGAGAGCGCACGTGCAAGCCAACTCAGCGGGAGAGCGCACTTGCGTGCATTTTTAAAAAATAACTGGGGGAACGATGCTGACGCAGTGGGAGAGCGCCCCTGCAAGGGGAACGATGCTGACTCAGTGGGAGAGGGCACGTGCAAGCCAACTCAGCGGGAGAGCGCACTTGCGCGCATTTTTAAAAAATAACTAGGGGAACGATTCTGACTCAGTGGGAGAGCGCACCTGCAAGGGGAACGATGCTGACTCAGTGGGAGAGCGCACCTGCGAGGGGAGCGATGCTGACTCAGTGGGAGAGCGCACGTGCAAGCCAACTCAGCGGGAGAGCGCCCCTGCTAGGGGAACGATGCTGACTCAGTGGGAGAGCGCACGTGCAAGCCAACTCAGCGGGAGAGCGCACTTGCATGCATTTTTAAAAAATAACAAGGGGAACGATGCTGACTCAGTGGGAGGGGCACACTTGCAATAACAAGGGGAACGATGCTGAATCAGTGGGAGAGTGCACCTGCATGCATTTTTAAAAATAAAAAGGGGAACGATGCTGACTCAGTGGGAGGCACACCTGCAATAACAAGGGGAACGATGCTGACTCAGTTGGAGAGTGAACCTGCTTGCATTTTTAAAATTAAAAAGGGGAACGATGCTGACTCAGCGGGAGAGCGCACCTGCCACACACAGCCGCAAGAGAACAAAGGGGGAAACGCTTTCGACTCAGCAGGAGAGCCCATCTGCCGTGAAAGTTACCCGCTAGGGAGTGGGGGTTGATGGTCAAAGCCACCTGCGCGGGAGAGAGCCGCACGTGTCGCCCGCACACACCTCCCCCCACCACCACCCCCCGCATGCTACCGCCCCTGCACGCACGCGCGCGCACGCACCTCCCCTATCCAACCCCTCCGAGCACAGACCACACCCCCAGCACCACCCGCCCCCTCACCAATCAGAGCAAAGGCCACACACCCATCACCCCCATACCTACCAATCACAGCACAGACCACTCCCCCCGCCCCCACAATCAGTGCACAGACCACGCATACCCCAACCCTCACCACCACCCCAAAGTGGATTAGAGCCGGCGTACTAATCCTACTACTGGGGATGTCTTTCAGTTTTGTTGTTCACAGTTTCCAAGGATCACCTACTGAAAGGTACAAAGTGGCAGAGAGGGATTCAGTTAGGTATAAATGTAGTAAGCAAGTTGGCTGATACCAACGACTTGGTCTTAAAGGCAGACTGTAGTCTAGTATAGGAGCAATGACTATAAAACGGAAATTAGCTTTTCCAAGACTAAATAGATATAAATAAGGAAGAAGCCTAAGAAAACTGAATGTCAGGTTGGAAATACAAAACCTGAACAGGTAGATCATCTCAAGTATTAGAATGTGTATTCTCCCAGGATAGTTGTATAGTAAGTGAGATTGAATCATTATGCAGAAAGGCTAATGCAGTGAGCTCGCAGATGCAATCGTCTGTATTCTGTAAGAAGTAAGACAGCTCCCGAATGAACCAATATTTCCACCGGTCTGATTTTAGACCGACTTTAACGTACGGCAGTGAAAGTTCAGTGAATACATTAGTAACGGACTTGAAACTAACGAGAATGATCGCTGGTACAGATGGGTACAATGGCAGGAGAATACTCATAATGGGGAGATAAAGGCTAACTTAGGAATGAACTCGACCAACGGAGCTGTAAGCATAAACCGGCTTCGGTGGTGGGGTAATGTGAGGCAAATTTAGGAGTGTAGCTTACCGAGTAAAATAACTGATTCGGTCGTGGAGGGCAAGAGAAATGGAGGGGGACCAAGGTGGCGAGTGTTACATTATGTTACCAATTATTTAAATATGAGATGTATACAACTTAACGAGGCCACACAACCAGTTGCAGATAGAGGAATGTGGAGGCATTTAGTAAAATCACAGAATCTTGCAGACTGAATGCATCAAAGCATAACAATTCGTAATGAAGGTGTATTTTTGTCTCTTGGCTTAATTTTTCTGTTTTCAGTCTTAGATCTCCAGATTTTGTAACTGTCAATCGACTCATTCTTGGACTAAATCAACTTTAGACAAAATAGGATTAAAAGACAAGAAATTCTGGTCACGTAACGGAAACCTGCATTCAAAACAGGCAATGAGTGTGTACGTTGGAACTGCTCTCGGATATCTTATTTTTGCCTGACATATCTCGCCTTGGTTATCGGAATTAACCTCTTGGAGGTCGTTCAATATCCTAGCGGTATTCAACAGCCGGGACTTCCGCAAATGGTAAAATCAGAACAAGTATTGTCGCTATCAAACTTCGTTTCTCGTTTGTTTCTCTGTAGCAGGTAACAAGTTTAATATGGTCGATGATACTCATTCCAATTTACTTTGCTCAAAAAATTTGAGAAGCAGTGAGTGATGAAATTAAACCTCAAATCATGAAAT
This sequence comes from Anabrus simplex, assembly GCF_040414725.1. Lineage (NCBI taxonomy): Eukaryota > Metazoa > Arthropoda > Insecta > Orthoptera > Tettigoniidae > Anabrus > Anabrus simplex. The sequence continues at coordinate 26,343,226 of NC_090277.1, read as the reverse complement.
GTAATTCGGCTCCATGGCTAAATGGTTAGCGTGCTGGCCTTTGGTCACAGGAGTCCCGGGTTCGATTCCCGGCAGGCCCGGTAATTTTAACCATCATTGGTTAATTTCGGTGGCACGGGGGATGCGTGTATGTATCGTCTTCTTCATCGTTTCATCCGCATCTCGACGCACAGGTCACCTACGGTAACCAAATCGAAAGACCTGCACCTGGCGAGCCGAACATGTCCTCGGACACTTCCGGCACTGAAAGCCATACGCCATTTCATTTCATTTATGAAATGGAGAGAAAATACGGGGAAAAAATGCTCCGTAAATTACTCGGCTTAGCTCGGCATTTGAGTAAGACATATTCTTATTGGATGAAAGTGCAGCGATGTGAAAACAAAGAAGCGGGAAATATTTCAATAGCTATGGAGGTAATTCGCCGATCAGAGGACCATGTTCACAAAGAGTGGGCTATGTGTGGTGGAGTAAAGTGAGTGTGTTTTCTAATCACAGGGAATTCAGGAGGTGATTTCCAGTACGAATCAAACTTTTGAGAATATTATAGAATTATCCCTCAACTTGTGACGTATTCCGGAAGGAACATAACTGGTGACATGGTGTCTGAGAGACGTCTATAATTTAAGCATTTTTAATGCAATTACATTTCATTAAGGCGAGATTCATTTATTTTACATTGAAAAGGCATATTTTGAGGAATGGTGTAACACAGTTTATTACCAACTCGATTGCACCAAAAATTTTAAAAAATTCTGAATCCAAGTGTATGTCACTTCATAAAGAAGAAATCTACGTTTCAACTTAGATTGCATCAGCGTCCCTCATATGCCTTTGAATGGCTCAAAACCTATTTTCCTACACAGATTGAAACATAATTATTTGAGAAAATATAAGTTTATCACACATTCCATGAAACTAGAAAAACCTGCAATGCACTAATATTTGCACATTCAAAATATTCAGAAATATTTAAAATATTTGTAATTTGTCTTATTTAATTTCTTTTTCGTCCAGTACACACCCGAATCACATATTGTATTTGTTTTCATGTTTTCACCAATCTCAAGAAAATTTTTACTACATATAGAGTCTATCCTATTCTGAACGTTTTGGAGCAAAAATGGCCTAAGTGTTCAAACTAACAAGTGACCAATATACATGCCATACATATCTTGTGAAACTTCGTAAATGAAAGAGAAACTACCTAACAATCTTCACACACCCTTCTGACTTCATCAATAAGGAAAAGTAGGTAGTAACCCTGACATTGGCACTCACAAGCGCATGGTTTAGTACCGTCCTCAATCATCCTTCACACAGTTTACGCACATTTTCCTGCTGCACTGCAAGCAAATAGGTATCTTGCATTTGAAACAGGAGTATACTGTTCTTCTCCTTTTTGGTGATGGACATATGCGGCAGGCTTTCCTATTTTCAAGTTTTTCTTCCCGGTCTTCTTCTACTGGCGTTTTCAAAATACGTGATATCCCAGTTCTTATGTCCCTTGGAATTCTTTCATTTGAGAGTCTCCTTTCCATATGCCGTTGTGCCACCTGAGCTGCTATTGATTTCAAGAAGTTCAGTTTTGTAATTTCCGAACTTTTTGGGTAAGACTGGAATAAGATATAGGCATCAGCTGCTGCAATGTCAACTATCCTGAAAAAGACAGCCATGGGCCACCTTCTTGTTCTCCGGCTTGATGAAAAACTAGCACATTTTCTGTCCAAACTGTCCACACCTCCCTTTGTAGTGTTGTACATACCTATCATTTCCTCTTTTCCTGTTTCTGTACAAATACCCTTATTGCGGTGCATAGACGATAATAAAATGACGGCTCGGTTCTTTTCGGAACAAATGACAGAAGTGTTAGCCTATTTGTAAATCCGTAGAGAGATGAACCAACTTCTCTGTGCTTTGATGGCAAGAACGCTGTAGGTATCTCTCTTTTGTTTTTTTCATCGTTCCCAGACAAGTGAGGTTCACAGAATTTAGCTCCTCGGCAAGTTCAACAGACGTAAGCAGTTATCAAAAGTAATATTTCTGTTCGTCCCTTGGATAGGTTTTGACAGGCGGAGAACAGCTTGCGTGGGATTGCTTAGTTTTCTTTCTTCATCTGATAGTCCTATTCCATCTGTATCCCTGCCTGCGTACAGATACCCCTGTCCGTGCATCGGTCATGCACATGAGTTTTAGACCATATTTGTCTGGTTTGTTCGGCAGGAACATTTTCATGGCGCAGCGTCCACGGAAAGCGATCAGCATTTCGTCTATGCAAACATTAGCTCCCAGTGAGTACGATTTCTGTGAATTTCCTGTTAGCGATCCTAGAAGTTCAGACACGCTGCTGTGGGGTCTTGCGAACGTCTTTGCGTCCCATCTTCAGGATTGTCAAATCGTAGTGCTAGGAGAAGAGTAAGAAACCTTTCTCCAGACATGATGAGGCGAAAAATGTCTCTGCCGGTTCCATCAGTAGCAAACATTGCAGAAATATCTTCAATGTTTGATTTGAAAGAAGCAGTGTAGAGAAGTAATCCTAAAAGAGCTTCAATTTCTATGTCATCAGTGTCCTCAATTTCGAAACGATCCATGCGTTTGTATTTCTGTCTCATATTCGGCATTTTGACATTAGTACTGCGCCGTTCCCGCGTCCAGGCATGGACGCAAGAGATCCAGACTAGCACTAAGTACAACATTAATTCGATGGCTAAGATCTATGGGTTATGAGTTCCGTAAGAGAAAAACGCTCTGGTCAGTTAATGGCAGATTCTAACCAACTTTCGAAGACGTCTCTTACCCGTTACCAGTTAGATACCATATCCATATTAGTCATTAGAGAAATCGTTGTAGACTTAAGATAGTACGGTCTTACATCTAACACTTATTCTAGGAAGACATAGAAAGAGTAATGAGGTTCTAATATCCAACATTTATTAAACTATTAAGTCAGACAATAAAGGAAAATTCATTTTAAATTCAATCGAATGAATATTTCTTGAAGTACATTACTCTGTATTATTCTTAAAGTCTGTGTTCATCACCAATGTTCCAGAAAGTCATGTCATCTGACCTCTACTGAATCATTAATTCACAGCACAGTGTCGTGGCCTCGTTATATCAAAGATAAAAATGGTTGAACCTACGAAGTTACCGTAATATAAACGCATTCTAGGGCTCCATCACTCCATTTTATAAGTCCTTTGGTCCCTCAAAACCGTAGAATATTAGAAGCAAAGTATTGTACATCACTAGGGAATTATTTATAAAATTAATGGTTTCATTCTAGGCAATCCACCTAATAAGTTTGGTAATATTGAATTAAATTAATATAAATGAAATTAAAACATTCAAGTGAATGGTATTGACAAGAAATAAACATTAAAACCAATAACTTTAAAAGTGTTGGATGCATCCATTAAAATAAGAAATAAAGAAATTATATCAGTTACTATTTTCAATGTTTCCGATTAAACTTTTTTGAGAAAAATAAAGAACGCATTTGGAATAGTCAAGTAAGTATTCAGATAAGGATTGGAGTCTGTGTTGCCTTGATATCAGTTATTCTTCGAATAAATGTGAAATTCAGTTCATTAATACCTACTCCCTACTCATTAAAATGATACATGTTATTTAAGTTTCACTAAATGTTTGTATCCATACAGGTTAAAATTCTCAATGAAAGTCATCACAATACTTCTCATGACCTAAATTGACTAGTACACTCTCATATGCTTTGCCGTTTAAATATTCATATTCATATGCTCAATTGCCTCTTAGTCACTCATATTTCCTTGTGTTATTCACCGTAAGTTAAGCTATGTCCACTGGAAGTCGTAATCACCTTCAAAATAATGTTATCGTAAGATTTAAATTATAGACTTAAGATAATATGACCTTAATTCAGGGATAAATATTAATTTAAGTGCGTATTTGGTTGTAAGAAACGTCATCACACATATCCTACTAAGTTATTATCAAACATACTACCAGTGGAAAATCTAGTTGGTTGGAAGACACTATCTTCGACTAAAAATCCTCGTATGAATATATATGTCACCAGTGACCTGTCTAGTAGCTTGAATATTATCCGAAATAAGGTTATACACTGTGAGAGTTGTCAAAATTATCCGAAATAATTCAGTGAAGGCCTAAGTACAACCATGTCTACCTGCATGAATATTCAGATGATCTCAACATGGATAACAGCACTGCCCATCAGCGTCTAGATCGTATCCTAAACTACGTGATACTGCATAAGATTAAGAACTACCGTTTGGAATTGGCAAAGATTCAATGACAATCTCAGAAAACATCACTTGAAAATCACTTCATCTCACCTGTGACAACTATGACTATTCACTGGAAGAAAAATAAATAAATATGACCATCATAAATCACTATCACCCTTATACCATTTCTATAATATGTCAATTATCACTCATACTTCACGTATAATAAATCTCTCACTATATTATATGCATATCCATTAATTAAACTGCACGCAAAATGTGCCACGACATTCTTAAAATATCACCTTACCTCCTACCGTCATAGTGTCAAATTTAACATCATAACTCTGAGCAATACAATGCCTTATTCCATCATAAACACTTCCTATATACGATCTCGTACCATGTGACCTTAATTATATTAGTAAACATTCGTATTAATACCAACTTCACACTTTACTCTTCACTGATAATAATAATAATAACACTAATCATTTACTCTCACATATCATTGGAAACATTACGATCGGAATATCACTTGGTGACCACGCCTACTAATGGATCTGACGTTACACATAGATGAGTACCTACTTCCTACAACCTCACCTAGACGTTTGTCTACGAGTAGTATCATACAGGGATTCTGCGGCCTCCTCCTCCTCCCGCGGGAAATTTGAATTTTGGCGCGAGATTTGAATTTGTAAACAAAGCCACGTGCTTTTTGACAGCTGTCATCGACAACAACGCATCGCTAACCTCACTGCTGCCATCTTGACGGGCCTAAACCTCAGTAGTGCCAACTTAACATAACTAGCGCGAGGTAAACAAAGCCACGTGTTTTTGACAGCTGTCATCGACAACAACGCATCGCTAACCTCACTGCTGCCATCTCGACGGGCCTAAACCTCAGTGGTACCAACTTAACCTAACTAGCGCGAGGTAAACAAAGCCACGTGTTTTTTCACAGCCACGTGCTTTTTGACAGACAACAACGCATCGCTAACCTCAGTACTGCCATCTTGACGGGCCTAAACCTCAGTAATACCAACTTAACCTAACTAGCGCGTGGTAAACAAAGCCACGTGCTTTTTTGACAGCTGTCATCCGCCATCTTTAAACTACAGAGCACTGTGCTGCCCTCTTTATCGTAGTAGATGTAAATTCGTCACCTGTCATCGGCAGTGCTGCCATCTTGGCGGACCTAAACCTTAGCGCTACCAACTTAACCTCACTACCGCGAGATAAACATATCCACGTGCAGCTGTCATCCGCCATCTTTAATCTATATAGTACAGTGCTGCCCCCTTTAGCTACTTACCTTAGAAATGTGGTGGCGGATAATTTGAAAAATGCATTTTGACAGCAGCCATCTTTGAGCACCGTGCTGCCCTCTTTAGCTACTTACCTTTGAAATGTGGTGGCGGTAAATTCCACGTGCTTTACAAACCTATATGCTTTTCTGACAGCTGTCATCCGCCATCTTTAATCCAGAGAGAACAGTGCTGCCCTCTATGTGGTGGCGGCAAATTCCACGTACTCTTGTTTGGAAACAAATCAACATGCTTTTTTGACAGCTGTCAACCGCCATCTTTAATCACCGTGCTGCCCTCTTCAGCTACTTACTTTTGAAATGTGGTGGTGGTAAATTGTACGCGCTCTTGTTTGGAAACAAACCGGCAATTTCGTTAGCTGTCATCCGCCATCTTTAATGAACAGAGCACCGTGCTGCCCTCATGTGGGGCAATTTCGTTAGCTGTCATCCGCTCGCATACCCGCAGTGATACATGTTTAGACTTGAACACACACATACTACTGTTCAAAACTTATTACAACTTGAACTGCATACTAGTGTTCGATGTTGTTGAACACTGCATTGCAATCAAACACTGTTTAGAAAAAGAAAAAGAATTCTCTCCTCAACATGAGCTAGACAATAACATACTTACGAATCTGCTCAACACCTTCTTTCTTGCTTTTCTTCTTTGAGTAATAAACAAAAACTCTATCTTGCAAATAAGGAGCGGGAGGAAGGTAATACCTAACCTAAAATAAAAGAATATGCCAATTCTACATTATTTATTTACATCTTGTATGTACAAGTTTTATCCCGAATCATTTTACCCTAGTGAGGTTTGCGTACTTCTCGACGCAATTCTTGTATGTACAAGTTTAAACTTGCCGTACTACGCTCTCAGCGTATCTCTCCCTACAATATGTACAGTGAATTGTGATGTAAGACAGCGTAACGTAAGTACACACCTCTAGCATAATGTTTACACACACATCTGCTTTATGTAAAGTAGTACCGATCAATAGTACTATGCCCCCAGGCTAGAGTGTTGGTAGAATTTGGAATGACAAACCGTTTGCAATCATCGCTATTAAGGGCTACCTTACTAATTAAATGAGTGTACAACTGGTGCTTCTTGCTTCTAATGACGGACATTTGCTTATGCAAAACAGGTGGATTACTTTTAATGCAATTGTTATAGTTTTCAAAACTTAGCTGATTCTGAACGACATTCTTTTTAACCCCTTTCAATCTCTTTATTTGTAATTCATTTAAGAGTTTTATGCAATATTACTTGGATTTAGTACCTACAAATGAATCGATAATATTCCCAGCACATTCATCTTTCATTTTACCTAGAACCTTTTTGTTCACTAGCGGTAGATGATATTGATTATTTGCAGGATAGTTACTTGTATCAAACCTACCCAAGTCTGGCTTTATATCATTGTAATAGTCATCAGTTTTGATTTGATAAATAAACGAATCGGTATCTGTGTAGAGCAATTGCGCATTATGCGCGTACTTCTTCATCATATAAAGGTAATGGAATTCATACATGAGTGTTTTAGCCAATTCAAGTACTGCAAAGCCGACGTAGGTAGGTTTGTCATACTTAACCTTAACACGATTCATCTGTATAATAACTAAATTCTCATGTATGATGGTGCAGCTGTGGAAATTTGGTTTACTTATTAAATAGTTAGCACCATACATTTTCTTAATATTTTCCCAGTTTGTAATCAATTTTACATCAACGCGTTTGTCAACATTTTCCATAGTCTTACCAAACACACTGTTATTCATGAGCTTGTAGAAATCTTTTTCAAACTCGTTAACCGCATTCGTTCTTAAATTATTGTTCAGATCGATATATGGCTTTAGCCACGGTGACTGATTAAATTCTAGTACGCGATGAATTTTGGATAACTTCAAACCATGCTGCAAACACTGTTTTAAATTTCGGTAATGAATGATATACTTAGATTTATCGCATAACTTAGCAATTAGCATTTTCGTCGTTGATGCGATGTACGGGGGCTTCATATTTTCAGGGCAGAACGGTAGGTCATTATGAGAAGTGTGTAACTCTTTAGGATACTGTAAGTCAACTTCGAGGAAATAGCCTTTATCAGCTTCATCGCCTAGGGCGTGCAGCTGTAAAGCATCAATTTCGCACTGCGTTAGCCAGCGGAAACCACTCACCGGTAGATGCTGACTCATCGCCCACCCATACTGATTATTAGCATCGAGATAAACGATATACTGAGATTCCTGACTGGAATCGAAACTCGGCATGTACTTATTATTTGCCTTGGAATACCGCCCGCTGCACTGACTTAGACCGCCTCGAATAGATGATTTTATAAAGTGCACCATATCAATATCAGTTAGCAGTTCCAAATTCACCTGCGTGTATTTTAACATCGCGTCCCATCTTAACCCAGGCGCAGTAAAATACTGACATGGGTCAAGGCTGTAGGTTTCCTTGCAAACACAGCGAAAAGTTTCAAAAACATCAGCTAACAAAAGTACATCCGTCTTTAAATATAAATCGGAGTATTCACCCAGCGTTTGAATGTGGAACTGCTCCCAGATATGTTGTGCATGTAAATAGTCATCATCACTAATATCTGCTGAATTCAGCGAGCTGTAAAAGGATTGTTTCGATGGTAAGGCACGTTCTTCGAGGCGATCTAAGCAGTCGAGATATTCATAACAAAAAACACCCTTACGCTGAAGTAAATTAAACTGCGCTTCTTCGGGAAAAACGCGTCGAATTCCCGTAAATTGTTCAGGCTGTAAATGACTAGAAAGTTTATCGAGGCTACTCGCCATAAAGCGAAACGAGTCAAGGAATCTCAGTTTTATAGTATGCTCAGCATCTACTTTTACAGACTTTGCAAACGCAATGTACCGCTCTTTATTCTGAGGGATTATATCTACTTTTTCGTCTGAAGCTCCAAATTGTGAAATGATGAAATGAGAGTCGTAACCAGATAAGTTATGAAAAATTACAGGGATAAATTTAGGAACTCTATACTTAAGATTACAGCTATAATGAGCGGCACATCTGTAGAAACCAGTTAAATGATCATGATCAAAAACTTTAGGGTCATTTTCGAAAAATCCCTCATCACAAATGCTACACTTTGTAGCACGTTCATGATCATTTAACTGAATTTCGGTGAGTGGCTTCATAGGAATATTACTATTTAGAATACGACCAAGACGAACTGCATCACTTTCAAGTCTTTCTAAAAATACTTTATCAGCATCATGTCCTCGATACAGCTCTAACTTGTTAAGCGTACTATCGTAACTACACTTGATGTAATACGCGAAGCTATACGGAACATGCATGTGCGTAGTATTAGTGAAAGAGTTGTCAGGATTAGGTAAGCATGTGTTGCATGGCGTGAGGATGGCTTCAAAGTCTGCATAAATCACGAACGGTACCCACATCTGCTTATGAAAATTTGTAAATTTTAAAACATCATTGCCTGTAGTAGGTATCTCTGTACGTACATGATTGCAGTCATTCTTGGAATGCTTCGTTAACTGATCTTCAGTTCTAAAATACTGCAAGCATCCATCACATAGCCACTTTTTACACCTTTCTTTGGACAACTGACTACCAACAAGTCTACTCAGATTTTTAATCCAGCAAAAGTGGCTATTCCCACTGTTTTCAATATAGAGTAAGTTAACATGAGTACTCTTCTTATGACATGTATAATACAGAGGACCTACTACAGACTTTTTCTCTACACCATACACATTAATGCTAATGTTATTTAGTTCCTCAAAGCGCTTAATATCCTTTATCGGCACAGGAAATTCTATACTATCGAAATTTAGTTGCGTTGAATAGTGTGGATACGATGATATTCTCTTAGCTACGCAGGATTTAAAGCCGACATCACCGCCCATGCAAAACATGCTTCATCATTGTTTTGGACGTTTGCAACAGCTTTTCTTTGCTGAATCCATGTCGGCAGCTCGATGTACGATGAACCTCGCATGGGATTGTACTTATTGATGTTAACTTCTAGATACATTATTTCAACTAAAGCCCACCCTGATTCCTTTTCTTGAAATTCCTCGCTCTTAGTTGAAATAATGTTAGAGACATCCCTAAGTACATCACCAAAATTAGTCGACTGACTTATGACAAAATTCTTCGTATTAAATGATTTAATGTCCGTTATTTCGGATTCATCCGTGCTTTTAATGTACAAGGCGAAAAGTTCAAAATTAACTTTAAATAAATTATGATTGGACAAATATTTAGCAAGAAGCTGTTGTACATCCAGTTGAACGCAATTTAAAAAGTTTGAAGTGCTCTGAAACTTTTGACTGGTGCGAATTCTGTAACTAGCAATCCTACTTTTAAATGCTGTATTAATTTCCTCGATGTTTGCGTTACTACCACTTCTACACGCATTATTTTTATGTGCATTACTCCGTAAGTGTCCCTGAAAATGCGAAGATGGTACACCAGTGTTACAGTGCTCGCAGTGAATAGTTTGAAGTTCATTTTTCCTAGGTTTTTTACTACTAGTACTTTCTACAGCTACATCAGTAGCTGCACGCTTTTTCCCTACTACTACCTGAGGGCAAGTAGATATTTGATGTACCTCTACTAAGTGAGCCTCGTATCGCTCTACGTTAGCGAAATACACACTACAAACTTTACATAAAGCAGATGTTATGCTAGGGTGTTTTGATTTCATATGGCGCATGAAGTTATCTCGCCTTGTAAACGTTACATTACATTCCTCACAGCAGGGGAACATCTGAAAAGAGAACAACCAATAGAGATTAGGTGAAAGTTACGATCTTCGGAAGAAACCAAGTTTCAACGTATAGAGGTCGGACATGGCTGTGAGTTTGAAATTATAAGATTAACCTCTTCTATAGCATGAGGATTGAAGAGAAGGACTATTTATGAATAGACTAAAGTTACGATGTTTTAGAAGAAACCAAGTTTCAGCCTGTTGAGGTCTGACATAGCTATGTGTGTTTGAAATTATAAAATTAACCTGGTCTATAGCATGAGGATCGAAGAGAACGACTATTTATAAATAGACTAAAGTTACGATGTTCGGAAGAAACCAAGTTTCAATGTATAGAGGTCGGACATTGCTGTGAGTTTGAAATTATAAGATTAACCTCGTCTATGGCATGAGGATTGAAGAGAACAACAATTTATGATTAGCTTAAAGTTATGATGTTCGGAAGAAACCAAGTTTCAACGTATAGAGGTCGGACATTGCTGTGAGTTTGAAATTATAAGATTAACCTCTTCTATGACATGCAGATTAAAGAAAATAACTATTTATCAATAGACTAAAGTTACGATGTTCGGAAGAAACCAAGTTTCAGCCTGTTGAGGTCAGACATAGCTATGTGTGTGTTTGAAATTATAAAATTAACCTCGTCTATAGCATGAGGATTGAATAGAACGACTATTTATCAATAGTCTAAAGTTACGCTGTTCGGAAGAAACCAAGTTTCAGCCTGTTGAGGACAGACATAGCTATGTGTGTGTTTGAAATTATAAAATTAACCTCGTCTATAGTATGAGGATTGAAGAGAACGACTATTTATCAATAGATCTAAGTTACGATGTTTTAGAAGAAACCAAGTTTCGGCCTGTTGAGGACAGACATAGCTATGTGTGTGTTTGAAATTATAAAATTAACCTCGTCTATAGTATGAGGATTGAAGAGAACGACTATTTATCAATAGATCAAAGTTACGATGTTTTAGAAGAAACCAAGTTTCAGCCTGCTGAGGTCAGACATACCTATGTGCGTGTTTGAAATTATAAATTTAACCTCATCTGTAGCATGAGGATTAAAGAAAATGACTATTTATCAATAGACTAAAGTTCCGATGTTTTAGAAGAAACCAAGTTTCAACGAATAGAGGTCAGACATAGCTATGTGTATGTTTGAAATTATAAAATTAACCTCGTCTATAGCATGAGGATTGAAGAGAACGACTATTTATCAATAGACTAAAGTTACGATGTTTTAGAAGAAACCAAGTTTCAGCCTGCTGAGGTCAGTTTTGCTATGTGCGTGTTTGAAATTATAAATTTATCCTCGGCTATAGCATGAGGATTAAAGAAAATGACTATTTATCAATAGACTAAAGTTACGATGTTTTAGAAGAAACCAAGTTTCAACGAATAGAGGTCAGACATACCTTAAAATCTTCGCGCTGCAAACTGTTACTCGGATGAATAAAATGCGTGCGTTCAAGCCTGAAACTCGAATGATAATATTCTGGTCGTATCTAAAAAGAAAAGAACAAACATATATGAATGTAGTGTAGGGTGCATCAGCTAGCCTAGCTATCTTTACAACTCAAAGTTCGAAAACATACCTTAAAAATGCATGTGTTGCAGACTGTTACTCGGATAAATAAAATGCGTACGTTCAAGCCTGAAACTCGAATGATAATATTCTGGTCGTATCTAAAAAGAAAAGAACAAACATATATGAATGTAGTGTAGGGTGCATCAGCTAGCCTAGCTATCTTTACAACTCAAAGTTCGAAAACATACCTTAAAAATGCACGTGCTGCAGACTGTTACTCGGATGAATAAAATGCGTACTTTCAAGCCTGTAACTCGAACGGTACCTAAAAAGAAAAGAACAAACGTATATGAATGTAGATGTCTATTACCTAGCGTAGAAGTTGCTTTGCAAACAGTAACTAACAGTTCTACCTTACCTTAAGATAAAGGCTGAAGAATAATATTCACAGCAGACAGTACTTAGACGGGAGATGTGTACGTAATAAACGCATACAGAGAACTGTGGGCGCTTCACGCAGACTGCAGCGAGTCAATATGCTGCTTGTTACCAAGCGGATGTGAAAGTCGCTGACAACTGCAGTACAGTTGGAACTAAATGTTTACGCAACAAGAGCTCTCCTGAGGGCTGACGTATTTAAGCCGGAATCGAACCTCCTGTTGATGCTCAGGTGTCAGAATTTAAGAGTTCTGCAGCGGATCGAGCCTTAGAAAGTTAGCGCGCGATCCTCGACCTCTGGACTTAAACGGGAGGGTACTAAGCTACATCCGCGGTATTCCTTACCTGTAGGCACTTAAAGGTATTGAGCTAAAACTACATTTAGCTAGATCATGTAGTTACACGTTATGACGATCGCGCAGGTCTCCCTCGCCTAGCATTTGCTATTTTTTACGGCTTCTAACAGTAGGAGTTCGAACCCGCTATCTTCCGAAGTAGCGAGAATGATTGAAGAGTGTTGAGGGTGATTCATTTGTCGGATGGAGGTGATAAGCCTTGTGCAGGCTTCTTCGGTAGGAGTAGGCTATGTGCCGGTACCGGGACATCTAGTTATAAAACCCGCTACAACTGATTTGTCGCGTATACTGCGATTTAAAATCCTAGTCAGGAAGGGTAACCGGTCGTAAAACTATGGCGTATAATCTAAGAGGCGGGGTGTGCAAAAAAGCCAGCATTAAGTAAGGGCTGTTGATGGGAATGTTAAACCTTATGCAGACTCCTTCGAAAATGATTGTGAGTACAAGAGTGTTGAGGGTGATTCATTTGTCGGATGGAGGTGATAAGCCTTGTGCAGGCTCCTTCGGTAGGGGTAGGCTATGTGCTGGCACCGAGTTTTACCCTCTCCCTACGGTAGCATATTACATTCTTAGGCAGTTTCGAGGGCATGCAAAAAGTCAGTATTAAGTAAGGGCTGTTGATGGAGGGGTGTTAAACCTTGTACAGGCTCCTTCAACAGGAGAAGCCTACATGCCGGCGCCGTGCAGGCTCTTTCGATAGGAGTGGGCTATATGCTGGTACTGTGTTTTAACCTCTCCGTACAATCATGATATTTTATGTTAGGAACTTACACGGGCTAAATGATACACAGCTAAGAAGACGTTCGTGAGTTACAAGTAGCTTATCAGCACACCGCGTCTTCGTTCAAGGTTAGTGCAGCCGGAAGATGCGTGTACAATTTCAGCCAACACATGCATTCCGCGGATCGCTCTGAATGACTACGCCGATACAACTTCAAAGACTGTAGAACAAAAAAAACGTAACCCATAGCCTACAGTTTGGTTTAGTGTGCTTGTCTCTCACCCGGCAGTCTAGGGTTCGATTCTCTTGGGAATAAAAATATGTTTTACAGTTTTTAAATCGCAAGAATTTGTTTTAAGACTAGTTACCCTTCCTGACCCAAAACTGGCAGTATCTAGCCTCTTACATCATACACTATTGTTTTCGACCGGTTGCCCTTCCTGATGTCAAAGAACTCGGATTAAGAATCTAACACGAGAATCGGGGATTTACAGCTAGATGCTCTTCTTAGATTTTAAATAGCTGTATCACGAACTATTGTTTTACAGCCGGATGCCCTTCCTGACGCAAAACTAAGATTTTAAATCGCAAGAATTTGTTTTAAGACTAGTTGCCTTCCTGACGCAAAACTGGCAGTATCTGGCCTCTTACATCATACACTATTGTTTTCGACCGGTTGCCCTTCCTGTCGTCAAAGAACTCGGATTAAGAATCTGTTTTACAACTAGATGCTCCTTTTAACACGAGAATCGGGGTTTTACAGCTAGATGCACTTCTTAGATTTTAAATCGCTGTATCACGAACTATTGTTCTACAGCCGGATGCCCTTCCTGACGCAAAACTAAGATTTTAAATCGCAAGAATTTGTTTTAAGAATTGTTGCCCTTCCTGATGCAAAACTGGCAGTATCTAGCCTCTTACATCATACACTATTGTTTTCGACAGGTTGCCCTTCCTGACGTCAAAGAACTCGGATTAAGAATCTGTTTTACAACTACTTACCCTTTCTAACACGAGAATCGGGGATTTACAGCTAGATGCACTTCTTAGATTTTAAATCGCTGTATCACGAACTATTGTTTTACAGCCGGATGCCCTTCCTGACGCAAAACTAAGATTTTAAATCAGAAGAATTTGTTTTAAGACTAGTTGCCCTTCCTGACGCAAAACTGGCAGTATCTAGCCTCTTACATCATACACTATTGTTTTCGACCGGTTGCCCTTCCTGACGTCAAAGAACTCGGATTAAGAATCTGTTTTACAACTACTTACCCTTTCTAACACGAGAATCGGGGATTTACAGCTAGATGCACTTCTTATATTTTAAATCGCTGTATCGCGAACTATTGTTTTACAGCCGGATGCCCTTCCTGACGCAAAACTAAGATTTTAAATCAGAGGAATTTGTTTTAAGACTAGTTGCCCTTCCTGACGCAAAACTGGCAGTATCTAGCCTCTTACATCATACACTATTGTTTTCGACCGGTTGCCCTTCCTGACGTCAAAGAACTCTGATTAAGAATCTGTTTTACAACTAGATGCTCTTTTTAACACGAGAATCGGGGATTTACAGCTAGATGCTCTTCTTAGATTTTAAATCGCTGTATCACGAACTATTGTTTTACAGCCGGATGCCCTTCCTGACGCAAAACTAAGATTTTAAATCGGAAGAATTTGTTTTAAGACTAGTTGCCCTTCCTGACGCAAAACTGGCAGTATCTAGCCTCTTACATCATACACTATCGTTTTCGACCGGTTGCCCTCCCTGACGTCAAACAACTGTGATTAAGAATCTGTTTTACAACTAGTTGCCCTTTCTAACACGAGAATCGGGGTTTTACAGCTAGATGCTCTTCTTAGATTTTAAAAAGCAGTATCTAGCCTCTTACATCATACACTATTGTTCCACAGTATGGCCGGTTGCCCTTCCTGACGCTAAAAGACCGGGATTTAGCCAGTTACCCTTCCTGATGTAACAAGACTAGGATTTATTTTTTTTAGACTGGACTTAGCTAGAAATAGCCACACGAAATTATTATATAGAAAGAGAATTGCTGGGCGGATGACAGCTGACGCAAGAGTGCGGCACGGTGCTCTGTTGATTAAAGATGGCGGTTGACAACTGTCAAAAAAAGCACATGGCTTTGTTTCCGAACAAGAGCACGTGGAATTTGCCGCCACCACATTTCAACTAAAGATTGCAGCACTGTTCTCTCTGGATTAAAGATGGCGGATGACAGCTGTCAGAAAAGCATATAGGTTTGTAAAGCACGTGGAATTTACCGCCACCACATTTCAAAGGTAAGTAGCTAAAGAGGGCAGCACGGTGATTAAAGATGGCGGTTGACAGCTGTCAAAAAAGCATGTTGATTTGTTTCCAAACAAGAGCGCGTACAATTTACCACCACCACATTTCAAAGGTAAGTAGCTAAAGAGGGCAGCACGGTGATTAAAGGTGGCAGTTGACAGATGTCAAAAAAGCATGTTGATTTGTTTCCAAACAAGAGCACGTGGAATTTGCCGCCACCACATAGAGGGCAGCACTGTTTCTCTCTGGATTAAAGATGGCGGATGACAGCTGTCAGAAAAGCATATAGGTTTGTAAAGCACGTGGAATTTACTGTCACCACATTTCAAAGGTAAGTAGCTAAAGAGGGCAGCACGGTGCTCAAAGATGGCTGCTGTCAAAAAGCATTTTTCAAATTATCGCCACCACATTTCAAAGGTAAGTAGCTAAAGAGTGCAGCACTGTGCTCTATAGATTAAAGATGGCGGATGACAGCTGCACGTGGATTTGTTTATCTCGCGGTAGTGAGGTTAAGTTGGTAGCGCTAAGGTTTAGGTCCGCCAAGATGGCAGCACTGCCGATGACAGGTGACGAATTTATATCTACTACGATGAAGAGGGCAGCACAGTGCTCTGTAGTTTAAAGATGGCGGATGACAGCTGTCAAAAAAGCACGTGGCTTTGTTTTCCACGCGCTAGTTAGGTTAAGTTGGTACCACAAATGTTTAGGCCCGTCAAGATGGCAGTACTGAGGTTAGCGATGCGTTGTTGTCTGTCAAAAAGCACGTGGCTGTCAAAAAACACGTGGCTTTGTTTACCTCGCGCTAGTTATGTTAAGTTGGTACCACTGAGGTTTAGGCCCGTCAAGATGGCAGCAGTGAGGTTAGCGATGCGTTGTTGTCGATGACAACTGTCAAAAAGCACGTGGCTTTGTTTACAAATTCAAATCTCGCGCCAAAAATCTAATTTCCCGCCAAAATTCAAATTTCCCGCGGGAGCAGGAGGAGGCCGCAGAATCCCTGTATTATACTACTTCTACGCACTGTCTTCGCACGTAAGTACACATATCAACATTTAATTATTAAAAAGTAATGTTCTCTTACTTACGAAAACGACTCAGATAATGGACTTAGCTTGTCTTAAGGTGGTCTCGATGTCTTCTCATCTCCGGTCATCTGAGATTAGGATCTCGTCATCTGGTTCCTTCACGAGTGATCGGGTTCATCGTAGCTCCTCACAGCTGATTACTGGTCATCTGGGCTGATCAACATCGTATCGCCTCATCAAGGTCCAAGTAGCGTTGCCTTGCTTCTTTACAGGTTCATAGTGGAGTCTTGCATGTATGGAACAGAGCAACAACAAAATATGTGATTCATTGCTGTCATTCTTCAGTTAATATATCTCTTGGGAAGCTTAAATTGTGTAGGTTCTGTTATGGTACAGTTTAGTTGAATATGACAGCTTCAAATCAGCTAGGATAATTGCTAAGTATTTATTCTGTTTGGAAAATGAAGTTCGCTCCTCTATGTTTTTGTTAGTGCAAGTGCACTCGACAGCTGATCAGTACGTATGCTTTTTGCTATTGAGCGGTATCCGACAAATTTATATATACTCTGCGTCAATTCGTGACGTATCTCTATTATAATTTGGGTAATCTCCTTTTTATTGTATTTTAAATTTCGCGCAGCGATTAGATCTTGATAATAGATGTTATGCGTTAAGCCGCGAATTATATTTTCTTCTAAATTACGCTGTTTGTTTCAGATAAGTAGATTCTTTCAATCTAGTTCGATGGCTTCTTGCTGCTTCAAGGTCTGATTGTGTAATCAATGATAAGAGAAATTTTTTGTTATAATAATAGGTTTAAATAATGTCCATCTGTCATTCTTTTCCTGCGCCTTCTAGACATGGTTCTTTCCGTAACCAAACGATGAGAATAACTACATTTCGGTCCGTATTGACGTTAAATGCATTCACATTAACATCTTAATCGCCGGGACTCCATATTTGTTCCCATCAGCTCGCATAAAGAACTGTGAAACGGCACAGTACATTGAACTATAAGTTTCACAATCTCCCTGGAAAATATAAAATTCCAGGCAGTTTTAGAGTCTATTTGATTGCCAATTCTTGCTTGAGCACGTAACGCGGGTTACCGAATTATGTTGTGACATTTCTAGTAGGTTCTTTAGTGGACCATTTATAACGGTGTTTACCATACTAATAATGCTGCTCTGAGCATTCTTGATCTTCACCTTCACTACCTGTGCCTTCTTCTTCCGAGTCAGTACAATGATCACTTTCAATAGCAAAGTCACTGTCCACACCATTTTCAACATCACTAAATTCTGTATCTAACCACTGTGCTACCTGATCTTCGAACCCAGGGCCTTCCGGCCTTATAGGTCGAGATGGACCAGCACGGTCCGCCATTGTTGAATTACGAACAAAAATGAAAAAGCTATGAATTTACTTCGTACAACTTAAGAAACCACACATTAAAATGTTGCACAACTGGTGACGTGGTGTCTACGAAGCCACTTGGAAACTTGTCTACACTCTGAGGAGAGAACGATAATACTGAGGGCAAAGCTCTAATGATGAAACGTTTGTTGACAGAGAGATACGAAAGTACTGAAAACCAAAAGTCTTACTTCCGGTTGTGTGCTTAGGGGTGTACAGGAGTCTGTCAGACACCACGTCACCAGTTGAGGGTTATAGGAAGTTATAATTATCACTTTCAAGTTATGAGAGAAGTGATGTCAAAAGCAAAATTTCTATAAATCCCCACATTAATATCTGTGACCTAAAAATAGACATACCGTTATCGATACAGCAGAAAAGGCAGTCTAGGCTAAGTACATTACAGTATTTTTAACTTGTAGCAGAAGCCACTTATTATGAAGCATTCGATCAAGTTCCTCCTTTTTAACAACACTGATAATAAAAATGCCGACAATCTGGTCGAAATGCGATGGTTAATATTTCTACCTGGGCAGATGGGTTCGAATTCAGTTTTCAGCGCGGAAAGGCTTTGATAGTAAGCATATTTCTACGTCGACAGACGAGTGGAGGACGAACGTATGTTCTTGCATTGTTAGAATTCAAGCGAAGAGAGATACTTACCGTCAATATTGTAAAGCTTCTCCAAAAAAATTAAAAGGTACATTCGTCAACTGTAAGGATAGTTAAAATACACTTCGGACCTAGTTCTTAAAGCTCTCGCCAGAACACTTTAAGTATGCGTAGGATCAAGTTCATAAGGTTCTTGTCAGTACACTTGATGATACATGGGAAAATGACAGGATACTTCATAAAGCATTTTTCAGGATATGTAACGCAGTATTTATAAAATTAATGGCCAGTTATGAGAATTATATAGGACATGGAATCACATGTAGACAGTTTTAACAAATTATAAATGTACTGGCGGTTCATGCTGTGATTTACTGTACTGTGGTCACGGCCTCAGTTCTGAAAGCCGGGAAGACATATTACTATGGAATAAGTATGGAAATCTCAGACATTTTCCAAGTTGTAGAGCTCCCTTGCTCAAGCAGCCCATCGGTGATCCCTGACCCGTTATAGGAGCGATCCTCACTGGAACTATCTGAAAATAAGTTAATATTTTTAATCACATAATTTTTAACGAGCACACTCACAACCTTTTAACGAAGTCTAAGATCTACATGAGTCCAACCAGGGACTCCTAGGGAACAACTTGGAGAACAAACTGTGTTCGATGGATTGCTATCAATATTAAACGGAGCTTGCGGACAAAATAAAGTAGAAACGGCTGACGTTGCGTCTGGATGCATTGGAAGTGCATGTCGTTCGGGTTAGTCGGGAAGGGTTTACAAGGTGCTCATGACAGGTGTTAAAAAGGGAATGGCAGACTGTGGGTTTGGACTGTTCTGCAGGAAACCGTCGTATGCGCACATAGTTTCTGTTAGACACGTAAACGAGCGAATGATATCGATAAATCGAATGGTGTGAGAAATTAAAGCAAGAACTCTCAGTATTCTCCATGTAAGGAAGCAGATGAGAATGAAGTTGACAAGCTTCCTGAAGCAACGAGCGCAGGTCAATAGTTTGGAGTTATTGGGCAGCTTTAATGCAATAGTTAGAAACATAACCGAGTGACATGAAAAGGTAATGGGTGAATGTGGGAAATATGGAAGAAAATAAGGAATGGGAAGGTTTGCCTGGACGTCTGCGCTAGTATTGGATTAGCATAAGGCAATGCACTGCTACACACTGGATCGTGGAGGCAGTACATCAGTTATAGGCTACATAGTACCAGATTTTATAGGCTACATCGTAGTACCAGACTTTGAGTGCATAAACACTGTTAGTAATGTACGGGTATTTAGGGGACATAGGCGATTTTCCTGTGATAGAGACTGTTATCATATATGTATTAATTCTAGGACAGAGAAAGTTATGTCTGTCTGCAAACGGATAAGGGTAGAATAGTCCTATCTCCAGGACGAGGAAATTAGACAGAAATACCCCTGAGGGTAAAGTACGAAGAATAAACTCACTAATAAGCTTGGGTGGAGTTCTTAAAAGTAAGAAAGAAGACTAAAATGTGACACAAGTCTCTCTCAGCTTCCAAGTCAGAGTTGATCACCATCGGCCCGAGCTGATTCTGGTATTTCTTGCACTTACTTGGGTAAGGATCTTTCCTTTTACCTTCCCCCATCCGATCTCCCTTATCAGTTCATGTTCTCTTCTGACCACGTTTGTGAGGTCTAGAGATTCTTCTGTTTCCGCGACCTTCATGTCCCTTCTCTTTCTTTTAACGATACCTTCATTCTTTGAAGTTTCGAATCTCGTCCTATTTTCCTCTGATTACTGTTGATGGAGGATGGTTGTCGAGTTGTACGTCCTCTTGAAACAGTAATCACCACTCCAGCCTTAAGTGACTCCAAGCCACAGGAACTCCATTTTCGTTTGGAATTCGAAACACACTAACGTTACTTTTGATTGAAGGAATTCTATATGCAACGTCTCGCATTCGATCAGTGAGGTAACACAGCGTTTATCTATATATATAAAATAAGAGTTTTGTCTGTACATTGCTCAGATTTTGAAAAGAATGGTATTTCTGTATCGGTCATGTCCATAGCAACCAGGAAATGCACTTTTTACTTTTCCGTAATTTCTGTCTGTCTGTCTGTCTTATGTATGTTTGTACAGGCATCACGAGAAAACGGCTGAAGAGAATTTAATGAAAATCGGTATGTGAAGTCGGGGGATGAGCCACTACAATCTAGGCTATAAATCATTTTACTCACGCTGAGTGAAATGGTAGTTTAGGGGAAGGCCTAAAATTCAATACTCAAATATTTATACTATTAGTAGTCGTATCGATAAATACGATATAACTAAAGTTACATAGAATTAAATTTCCGATCATTTATGTCATACGTTGTTACCGTACCGGCTTTGATAACACAGATATTCATGAATTTGCATTTTTGTTGCCAAGTCCATACGAACGCCGAGCCACGAGAAAATGGGTTAACCGAATTTAATGAAAGTAGGTATATAGAGTCGGGGAATAAGAAACTACAGTCTAAGTTATAAACAATTTCATTCGCCCTGTATGAAATTGTAGTTTAGGGGAAGGCGCCTAAAATTTAATTCTTGAATACCTATGTTATTCGTCCTATCGAAAAGTACTAAATAACAACAGTTATAGAGAATACAATTTCCGACCATTTATGTTTTATTCAATTTTAAGGTACCGACTATGATAAGAGTGGTATTTCAGAGTCGGAAGGAAACTAAATGTGAAGGCCTACAATATTGAAAGCGCATAACATTGATCAACAATAACATTATATTGACCATTGTTTGTTGTGATGTTCTTTGTCTCTTATGCTGCCGTTCAACTCCGATAGATGGGATTACTGCTGCGTACCGAGTATAACAGCCTGATTGAATATTGGCAGGAAAGAGCTGGGGAGTTAAACTTTCTTCTTTAGCACGTCATTCCTCTGGTTCATACATTTTCTGATACCGTACTGCTGGTACGTAACTCACTGTTTCATCATAGTATTCCAGCTATTCGATCCCTACTCTGACGCACTGTTTTGAATGAGCAGTGTGCACTCTTAAGGCAGACGGTCAGTAGAAGTAGTAGTATGACCTGGTCTATAATTACAATTTAGGCCTATTCCAAATTATAGCACAACAATTCACTAAATAACTCAAAATTCAACCCAGAAAAGAGTCGTTTCTTACAAAGAGCTTCTTCTTCTTCACTTTAATTAAATTTTACATTCATTTTATTCAAAATTAGCAGTGAAGAGGGGGTTTCTCCTCTGGCTTGGAGGAAAAGTTGCCTCCAAGTCAGATAGAGTTTTTTCCGCCGCCAGTGTAGTGAATTGAGATTTTCCGACTCATCGGATACTCCTAGGAAGCGGATTAGTAAAAGGGCATATTTTTTGCCCTGGGAATCTCCACTATTCGAATCCCCCCACCCCGAAAAATAGACAGTCCTCACGGATCACGGCTGTCTGCGACCTGGTCTGGAACTTTGGACTGTTAGATCGGCAGTTAAAAGTGAGAACAAGTGTGTTTTTTCATTTGATCGAGTATTTCATGTGAAATCATTGCTTTTACTCGCGCCATTCCTACTGACGTCAATGTAATGACCTATGTTCATTTCAGTTGGGAAAACCACCAAGACAGTCTTTCTGAGGATGTAAAAAGTGAAGTAGAGAGCGAATGTCCGCCATTATAATGCGATTCCCCCAGGCTGATTGTGAATGATGGTAGGCAAGCGGGCCTACCATTACAATGAAAATTCCCTATCGCAGTCTTCATATTAGAAAAGACGTTTGGTGATTTCTCTATCGCGTTTCTAGGGTAACATAAAGAGCTAATCAATTTAATACAGTCTTGATCACAACGTGTACTGTACCTAACGTACAATTCTGTATACAATGTAGAATTCCTTAGCGAAGTACGGGTACATCAGCTAGTTAAGATATAAATTATACTTCTCTTGATATAATATCGACTGCTCGTCGCCACTGTTGATACCGATGATATTTTTCTAGTGGTATCCCTTCCACTCCCTATTCCACAAAAACGGAGGTAAGTCTCACAATCAATCAATCAATCAATCAATCAATCAATCAATCAATCAATCAATCAATCAATCAATCAATCAATCAATCAATCAATCAATCAATCAATCAATCAATCAATCAATCAATCAATCAATCAATCAATCAATCAATCAATCAATCAATCAATCAACCAATCAATCAATCAATCAATCAATCAATCAATCAATCAATCAGTCAGTCAATCAATCAATCAATCAATCAATCAATCAATCAATCAATCACGATCTGCAGTTCGGGCAGTCGTCCAGGAGGTAGATTCTCTATATGTTATTTCCCTAGCCTTTTCTTAAACTATTGCCATGAAATTGGAAATTAATTGAACATCTCCCATCGTAAGTTATTCCAATACCTAACTCCGTTTGCTATAAACGGATATATGCCCCATTTTGTCCTCTTGAATTCCAACTTTATCTTTTCTTCTTTTAAAGACACCACTCTAACTTATTCGTCTACAAATGTCTTTCCACCCCATCTCTCCACTGACACCTCGGAGCATATCACTTAATCGAACAGCTCGTCTCCTTTCTCCCAAGTCTTCCCAGCCCAAACTTTGCAACATTGTATATTATTATTGATATTATGATTACCGAGCTCGATAGCTGCAGTCGCTTAAGTGCGGCCAGTATCCAGTATTCGGGAGATAGTAGGTTCGAACCCCACTGTCGGCAGCCCTGAAAATGGTTTTCCGTGGTTTTCCATTTTCACACCAGGCAAATGCTGGGGCTGTACCTTAATTAAGGCCACGGCCGATTCCTTCCCACTCCTAGCCCTTCCCTGTCCCATCGTCGCCATAAGACCTATCTGTGTCGGTGCGACGTAAAGCAATTTGCAAAAAAAAAAAAAAAAAAAAAAAAGATATTATGATTTTTCCATTTATGCTTTCTCATCCCGTACCTATAGAAATGATATAGGCTTTTGGGCTTGTGCCTTATTTTCTTGATACGAGGTAAGCCCAAACGTCTATATCATTCGATATTATAATTGATGGTCTTTGAAAGACGTACTTCTTTGAAGAAGCCATCTAATGGCAGATTTACAAATAATAATTCGCGGTATCACGTAATTCAGCATCGGAAGCCTGTGTGTTACATTTATGTGACACTTCTCATTTGGTGTCCATTGCTGCGCCCAGTGATGTGATGGCATCTTCAATACCTTCATCTTTCATTTGACGAATTCTGTACACCTCTAAATTACTTCACCTCGAATATTGCTTCATCCGCCACTGTGTTGTAATTAGCTGTCATCCCTGGAGGCCCGGCTCTTCCACGAAATTTGAAAATTAATATGAGAACTGGAACGGGATCCACTCAGCCTCAGGAGGTCATTTGAGTAGAGACGGTTCGATTCCCGCGTCATCCTTAATCGAAGTGTCAAGACCACGACCGCTTCTTTCCCTCTCCCTTGCCTCTCTCTTCCCATCCCCCACAAGGCCCCTGGCCAGTGGAGCTGGATGACCGCCTACTCCCCAGTCAGGCGCGTCGATTTCAGGTAAGTAATGGTGGTGTTCATGATTAACTTGAATACAGGCATGTGGAATGTTGAATAACTATTAGTGCAAACATCTATATGCAATAACAATATTCGGAAACTAAAAGAAAACAGACCAATAATAGCAATCAAATAAATTGTTCGAACGAATCTTTTTTTTCTTCAATGATATTCACAAGTAAACAGAGAGTAAGTAGAAACAGTTCACTTGGTTTATAAATACATACTAATAATGTCTTATGTAGGTACGGAACTATCAGAATAATCATAAGTAAACATAGTAGAACTTGCTTTAGAAATACATTTTCTGAATTTTTCATTTCATAATATGAAGTGTTTAAAGGTCTATCACCAGATGTACGGTACCCTAACTATCTTAACCGTCTCCATTGGGAAATACAGTTCTCTGAAGGAATGCCCGCTTTCTGACCTCATTTCAAATTTGCTAAGAAAAAAATTCCACAGACTTCTAAAAAGTAAGGAAGCATCTTATATGAATAAAACATTTTAGTGAAGAGTGCATAATCAAGACAAAACGGTTCATAGTTCAAGGAGAAATTAAGAAATTTACAAGGAGTTACTGCCTTTAGTTTTTCCTAATTTATCAGGATAGGCTGCTTGACAACAGCTGGACACCGTGCGGAAGGTTATGTGATGCAGAAATGAAATGGCGTATGGCTTTTAGTGCCGGGAGTGTCCGAGGATATGTTCGGCTCGCCAGGTGCAGGTCTTTCGATTTGACACCCTTAGCGACCTGCGCGTCATGATGAGGAAGAAATGATGACGAAGACAACATATACACCCAGCCCCCGTGCCAGAGAAATTAATCAATGATGGTTAAAATACCCGACCCTACCGGGAATCGAACCCGGGACCCCTGTGACCAAAGGCCAGCATGCTAACCATTTAGCCATGGAGCCATACATGTGATGCGGAAAGTGATCATTTAAAAAACAGCAGTGGGGAAAGCTTGGAAGACTACAGGCAGTATTGCTATTAACAATTTGGTATATAGGCCCATATGCAAGTATTTTCCAAGTTCTACCCACATAAACAAACGAACAATAGTGGTCCTGTATGAAGAGTGAACAATAGCTGGTACCGGGTTGTATTGGCGTGAGCGATGTAAAAGCTAATATTCTTGCTTCAGTTACAATTAAGGCAGATCTAACAATAGTACCACTTTATGTGAAAATGTGTCAAGTGCCCAGTGAGTATGTTTCCATTGAATCAAAGAATATGTTTTTAGTATAATTAAGTATATTGATTCATTAGTATTTATAGAAGACACCTTACACAAGATATTAGTGGTGGAAACATTAGTGAACGTGTTAGATCACAATTGTTCACGTGAGAGCTCTTCATCGCTCCAATTCGCAATAGAACAGATCCAGTTTCTTTCTACAAATTAATACAGTCGCAGGTACAATGGTAATATATTATTACCGGCAGACCAAGTCGTCACACAGTCTTGAGATATCTTATACTAGAGTAGACAGAACGGGATTATGCTAACCGGACTTGTGGTGTTGTTTGTATTTTCACTCGTTCTGGCACCTAGAGTGAAGCGGTTTCTCTAAGAATCCAGATGGATGCAGTAGTGGTACGTATTTCGTTGCCTGTAATAACTACAGTTTATAATCTTCATTTCCTACGATGCCAGCGTCTTAATATCAATGACATAATTGATCTTATAGCTCAGCCCCCTCCACCGTTCCTCGTATTGGGTGATTTCAACGCCATCCCGCCTTATGGAGTTTTGAAATATCTAGGCTATACAGATACATAGTACGTTCAGTTTAAGACAGATGGCATTGCAAAGTAATTTGTAGTTATCGCAATAGATGTCACTGTCATATGTTACTTAATTTCTATCAAGATAACTTTGAGAAACGATAAAAGTATCCAAATCACGAGTTTCATTACCACGACCTTGTAGCCCATCAACTGCAGTTCAGCCACTTGTATATTCAACAAAAATGTCACGAACACAGTAGAGCACAAATTCAATATATTCAAATAGAAATTGTCTGGAGCATGCACATCCTGCCCGTAGTCGTTCTTCATATCATGCATGAGTCGCTGTTAAACACTGTGTATATGTGTATTTTATGTGTGACTGTACGACTCAATAATAGGACAATGGCAGCAAAAATTAAGTTCACTGAAAATTAAGTTGACTGGATATTTATGTTCCTTAAAGGACAGTGAGTACCATAAAATGATTTGGGTAAACTATGCATGGTGTTGGTTCATCACTTCCTGGGGATTCTACCTGACAAAACTTTGATAGACCAATAATTGATTCCCTTTGTTACCTTCATTGCTTGCAATTTTCAGTGACAATAGTCAGTCAATGAGGAATTATATTGCACCTAAACTAATCTAACCTGTTGCTATCGGTGCTTTTCGGTGGATCACAGCCTAACCTGTCACTATCTGGTTTTCGGTGGTTCAGAACAGAAACTGTCACTATCAGTTGTTTTCGATGGATAAAATTGTAACCCGTCACTACCAGTGATTTTTGGTGGATTAAAATAGTTCTGTCACCAGCCGATACTGTCCCACGGAATGCTCGAGGCCTACTGACTACTTTGCGGCCCTAAGCTGGGGGGGCTTATGCCCCCCAGCCCAGTGGTCTTGTCACTATCCAGGCATAACCAATCCAGCCCAGTGCTCTTGTCACTAGCAGGACCTAATTAATCCAGACCAATTGTCTTGTCACTAGCCAGACCTAACTAATGCAGACCAACGGTTTGGTCACTAGCCCTACGTATCTCATATTCTGTCATGTTCTTGCCACTATCCATGATCATGGCCTTGTTACGTAGTGTTAGGCACGATATAAAACGTTCTTTTACAAACTTTCTGTTAACTTTTTACCCATATTATGGCCACTTGATTTGTTACGCTTGATCTGTATTATATTTGTACATTGTTTC
This sequence comes from Anabrus simplex, assembly GCF_040414725.1. Lineage (NCBI taxonomy): Eukaryota > Metazoa > Arthropoda > Insecta > Orthoptera > Tettigoniidae > Anabrus > Anabrus simplex. Next base: position 26,315,998 of record NC_090277.1, on the reverse strand, counting down.
AAACAGCAAGAAGATACTAGGTCGTCAATCTCCTTGCAAATTATTCACCATTCATGTATATCTCAAACTTCAAATGCCGTCACACAGACGCACGACTCACAGCCGTGGAGCCCGTGCCGTGGATCCTGTACTTATACCGTAATGCGAATAGGGAGAGATGCTGCTGAGGAGGCCATTCCACAATTTTATGGGACTCCTCGATGAAAACTTGTTCCTTAGTGGAATGAAGAAATCGCAGCAGCCATAAACGGGAGACCTCGCACCCATAAGCGCAAACTACCATCCTGATTTCCAGGCTCTGAACGACGTCATCTGAGTTTTGCCACTCAAGCTCTTTGCGGAGTGAGAACTCTGCAGTGCCTTGACGCTCTGTAAGGACACTGCTCCCGGACCGGGTAATGTCCATAACCAGATGTTGAAGCACCTCAACGAATATAGCTCATTATATCTTCTTGGGGTGTTTAACAGAATCTTGTCAGGGAGCGAGTTTCTGTCACAGTGTCGAGAGGGAATATTAATCCTCCTACTAAAGCCTGATAATGATCCTATTTACGCAGAAAGTTACAGACCTACTTGTCTTAGTAACCGCCTGTGTATATTGTTCAATATAATGGCGAATAGATGACTTGTTTGGTGTTCGGCAAAAAGAGGACTTTTGTATGAGTACAAGTGCAGTTTCTGTGCAGCTCGCTTCACCACTGAATACTTGGTACACCTGGAGAGCTCTATTCAGGACGTATTTCTCCGACAAGTATTTGGTGGCAGTTTTCTTCGATTTGGAAAAGGCCTAAGACACCACATGATGAGGTGGCATCCACCGAGCTCGATAGCTTCAAACGCTTACGTGCGGCCAGAATCCAATATTCCGGAGATAATGGGTTCGAAACCCGCTAACGGCATATCTGAAAATGGTTTGCTGTGGTCTCCCATTTTTCACATCAGGCAAATTCTGGGGCTGTACCTTAATTAAGGCACGGACACATTTTCCACTTCTATCGTCAACCTGTGTCGGTGCAACGTAATACAACTTGTAAAGCAAATAAGAGAGAGAAGGCATCCTTTCAACTTTAAAAGAAATGTGCTCGTTATTACTGTCCCCCCGTCCGTTATGTGTGCGAGTATGGAGGACATATTCACAATATCACATTCTAGAAAATGGAGCCTCCTAAGGTCATCGTACCACAATGTCACTCTATTAGCGATTGCCATAAACTGTATTATCCCTGCTGTTGGTCCAGCAGTAGTACTGTCACTGTATCTGGACGATTATGCTCTGCATTAAAGGTCACAAAATATGGCAGTCACAGAGCGATAATTACAGCAAGCTATTAGGAGAGATGAAAAGTGGACTTAGAACATGGCTTCTGGGCTTCAACTGCAAAGACTTATGTCGTTCACTTCTGCCAGAAGTGCACTCTTCACCTCCAACTGGAGCTTTGTTTAGTTGGGGGTGCTTTTCCTGTAGGTGACACGTAAAGATTTCTTGGGCTCGTTTTCGATAGTAAATTAATGTGGGAGTCGCACATGCGTCAATTAAAACACAAATGCGCTAAGAAAGTGAATATTGTGAAGTTACGTGGCTGCATTACTTGGGGGCCTGACCGCTCGGTGTTCCTACACTTTTATAGGACAAGTGTTTTATCTAGATTAGGCAACAGCAGTGTAGCATATGGATCTGCAAGGCATAGCGTTTTTATGAACCTGAATAGCATCCACCACAGTGAAGTTCCGTTGGCAGTAGCAGCATTCTTTACAAGCCCCTTTGCTAGCCCGCTCGCTGAAACTGGTGTGCTGTCTATACGCCTGAGGTGCCAGCAAACGCTGTTGTAATATGCGGCGAATATCTCTGCGTATTGCACAATGGAAACAGTCGGCTGTATGCTGTTTTTCCACGAGCAACGTAGCCGGTAAGTATACGCTTGAATAGCAGTCATAGAATGTTACAGTTCTTTGTCTTGTTAGACGATCAAGTAATGTATCTGCATGGTTCATAGAACGACTTGAAATGCTGGATCTGCACACCGATGCAAAAGTGAACACGGTCCCCTCCATTTATAGGAGGCTATTCCTGTCCTTTGTTAGCCGATATCCAGGATCAGTTGTTATTTACACGGATGGTTCGAGGGCAGGAGCGAAAGTAAGCTGTGCGTTCATTGTCGTCAGTAAGAGGTTTCCTTGTGGCTTCTACATAGCAGCACTCTATGCTCTACAGTATGCGCTGGGAACGTACTGGATACAGGTGTTGGAGGGTTAGCACCTGATTTATGTTTCTGTGGCTCTCGAGCCACATGGGTGTAGCTGAGAGGACTGCCAAGGAGGCAGTTGTATTGTCCCCGTTGCCTTATGAGGTTCCAGCCAATGATGTCATATGCATACTTGAAACTGTTGACTGACTTTTGCAGTTCCTCAGAAGTAAGAGCCGGTGATGCGGTATCATCAGCTTACGGTATTCCAGTTACTCTAGTACTACAGGTATGTCTTCGCGAGTAAAGTCTTGCCAAGTTGAAGAGGCCGCTATGAAAGCGGTATTTAATCTCTAAGCTGGGATATCTGGTCATGTCCCATTAGGAGCAGGAGTGGCAGGCCACCTCTATTCCAAATAAGCTGAGAGCAATAAAAGGAACAGCGTAGGTATGGAAGCCTTCCATTCGTGTTCTTGGAGAGAGGCAGTGGTGTTATGTCGTCTTTTGATCGGATATGGTACAGAAACGCACTCCTACGTACTGAAGGGATAAGCGCCCCCCCCCCCCCCCCCTGTGTGTACTTGCGGCAGTCATCTGACCGTCATACTGTACACATCCTTACGGAGTGCGCAGACCTTGCCGATCGGCGCTGTAGTTTAAAACTTCTGGGTACCATCTTTTTCATTCTATGAGATGACGAGCGGTCGATAGACCTTGTCATGTGTTTTATGAGAAATAGTGGCTTGTTTTACCGTGTTTAAATGTGACGTTCCTATCTGTTTTTATTCTTTTAGTTGTTTTAAATAACTTTGTGTACTTTAAAATGTTCTTTGAACTTTTAATTTGAATCAAGCATATGATTTCACTTTAAAGGCAATGCCTTATGATTTTTATTACATTTCATCCAGTTCACAATCATTTTATAAGAACATAAGGCATTGCAAAGTAGATCCAATGCTTATTTTAAGTTCATAATACGGTTTTGAAATTCTAGTCAATAGGTAATTGAGGAGCAGCCAATCAAAGCGTGTAATGTCCATTAATGCAAATTTTTAGGGGAAACAAAAACTGGTAGCTTCTAATCGTCGGCAGTTACTTGTTTCCGAGTTTTCAGATTTCCTGGCTAATAGCTCACTTCAATTCACAGCAGATTATATTTAAACTCCGGTGAACGTACAGGCCAATTCTTGCGTAGAGCATACGTCCACACACCGCTCAGTTAATGGGCGGGGGGAGATCCTGGCTGTGTTTGGCGAAGTTTGCGGTCCTGACGCTAAATATCATCATGTCTGCGGCGTTCTTGTTCGAAGCGATTAACTTAGGCACTGACACTTTGCCGCCAGAGTAAACGGTCCTCAGCAAGTGTTTCCCAGGTTTATGGGTTTATTTCTGCCATCTTTAAGGTATGTTTCAGTTGGTCTTAGAAACTTCTCACGGGGGGCACCCCGTGTTCTTGAACCGGAGCTAAGTTCACCATAGAGGATTTTTAACGGTAATCTGGTGTCATTCATACAGCGCACACGTCCTGCCCATCTGAGGCGATGGCCAACGACCGATGCTTCTACACTCTTTGCACATGCTTTCTCGAGAACTTCAACATTAGAGACGTAGTTTTCCCACTTTATGTTCACGAAGGAGCGTAGTTTCTGCTTGTGAAAGCGCTCCAGCTTTTTGATGTCACGGCTGTATAAGGTCCACGTTTCACAGCCTTTAGTTTTGTGCTAATTAGAAGGTTTTTATTCCTGAAGAATCTGTGTGATGGTCGGCCAAAGGCCACATGGGCGGCACGAAATCTGTTGTCCACATCCTGTTCTGAAGTACAGCTCTTTGACAAGGTAATACCAAGGTAAGTAAAGTTGTCCACTTGCTCTGCTCTGGTATTTGAGATGGTAATGTTAAATTCTGGGATGTTAGTCCCTGGGGCAGGCTGAGCAAGTACCTTGAATTTTTGGTGTTGTTTGTGAGGCCACAATGGTCATATGCATCCTTGAAAGTGTTGACTGACTTTTACAGTTCCTCAGGTGTAAGATCCGGTAATGCGGTATCATCAGCATACTGTGTTTCTGTTATTCTAGTAACACTGGTATATTTTCGCAAGTAGGGTCTGTCTAAGTTGTAGAGGCCACTATCAAAGCGGTATTCAATCTCTAAGCCGAGGTTGTCTGTTGTTTCATAAAGCATGGTCGCCAGATACAAGGCAAACAGAGTTGGAGCAAGTACGCAACCCTGATTCAATCCATGTGTGATTGTCAATAGTTCGGAGAATTTTTTTGATGTAGAATCTGTAGAGTCATATTATCATGAAGTGCTTGGTACAGGCCCACAAAATGCTCAGGACGGCCAAAGCGTCTCAGAACTACCCAGATAGCGACTCTTGGAACACTATCGATCGGCCATTTCCAGTTCGTAAAGCACAAAATGGAGAGGCTTCTGTTGTTCTCTGCATTTCTCTTGTGATTTCCTTGCACAAAAGATCATATCATCAGTACCTCTGGAGGCTCGGAAGCACACTGAGACTCTGATGGAGTCCTCTCGGAGATGACTTCCAGGTGGATAAGCAGGATCCTTGCGAGAATTTTACCTACAATAGATATCAGGGAGATGCCACGATTGTTGTCACATTATACCTTCTACACTTCTATACGGTCACTTTTTGTTTGAAAATATTGATTGTATTTGAATTTTTGAGATCGCCGGGTACTTCCTGGGTTTCCTAAATTGAGAGGTTGAGGGTGAAGAGCCTCGATTTTAGGAGTAAGCCTCCACCTTGAATTAGTTACAGGGGGATGCTGTCAGTGCAGGTGGCTTCCTAGGTTTCAGTCTATTATGTGCCACACAGAATTCCTGACAAGTTGGTGGCATTTCCCGTAGAAAGTCATCGGCAGCAGTGGAGAAATGTTCCTTCCAGCGCTCCAGAATATCTCTACCATCGGTACGGGTGTTAGCACCATCAACTGTTTACAGAGTTCCAACTGAAAAGCCAGATGGACCGCAGATTTCTTTTATTCCCGCATAGAGGTTCCGCATGTCTCTGGCATCAGATAGCCTTCTCCTGCCACCAGTTGATTTTCATTTATCTTATTTGCGTCTGATATTTCTCTTTCAGACCTTGAAACACTGCTTTCTTCATACTGGATGATGGATCTTGAAGATAGGATAGGTGGGCTTCCCGTTCGGCACCGATAATGCACAGAATATCTTCATTGTTTTCCTCGAACCAGTCTTGCCTCTTACTTTTCTCGTAGTCGATGATTTCCTCAGCTGGCTCAATGATAGCCCTTTGGAGTGTTGACCATTCTTGCTCCACGTCACTTGTGCATACTGGATTGCTTGCCAATAGGTTCATGATCGCATTTTGGAAGTCTGACGATGTGTTTTTATCTGAGAGTTTGAAAGTGGAAGAACTTGCCTCGGGGCTTGCTTGGGTCATGCACAGTTGTCTTCCGGTGGAAGGATATTCCGAGTCGACAGATCGGAATTTTGTGATCTGTACAACGATCATCAGTACACCTCGCAGTCTTAGTGATGAGAACATCTTTCTTGGCACACTGTCTGGTGATGACGTAGTCGAGGATATGCCAGTGCTTACGTCGTGGGTGCATCCATGTGCTCTTCTAACGGTTATGTAGGCGAAACACAGTGTTAGTGATGAACAGCTCGTGTTCTGCACACAGGTCGAGAAGTAGCAGGCCATTGGAATTGAGTTACCAATACCATGTTTGCCCCTTACACTTCTGACAACCGATTATCCCTTCCCACGCTGTCACTGAAGTCTCCAAGCAGTAGCTGTTTGTCTGACGGTGCTGCCTTGGTGAGAGATATATGGTATAAGTGATCACGAAGCACTTTTATTCGTAGTTTGTGACAGATATTCAGGATTATTATTTCTCAGAAATTAGATATTTCCTTCAAATTTTCTCCAGATACCTCGATGCCTTGAGCTACCCTGCTGACTGCACCTTCATATACTACATCGACCACCATACGTTCTTATAGACCCACTGCTGCACCTACTACTGCAACAACAACTACCATTATACCTTCTACTGCAACAAGTGCATCTGCGACCACACCAAAGTCTTATCGCCGTTCAGGCGAGTGATAATCACTCAGTAGGTTATGCAGTTTATCTATGAAGCAATTTGAACACTAGTGGGAAGTCAGCTTGAAGTTAACGATCTATCGAGTGCTCAACGCGGTACAATTTACGGTGCGTTCAAAATTAGCGACGGTATACGAACTTATGCTTCTTATTTAGCCTTTGAGGAGAAGAAACAAAGGCCTTAATCACGGTATTCAACAAGAATTTTTCTTTAAGCCTGATATATTCCAACAGAACCCACTTGATCTGTAAAAAGAAGTTCCAAGCATTTCGCGTTCCCAGTCCTACATGTCAATAAATTTTCATCGACGGAAGAAGCAAAGAAAACGGTGCACTGTAATCATAGAAAAACTTAAAAAGCTTTGCAGGCGATTTTAAAATAAATCTTTTGGAACCTTTCCAAATGTAACCGAGAAATTTGCACATTTTCAAGTGAAGGTACAGAAATTTGTATAAAATGAAGGTTGACAGTTTTAATTAGGGCTTGAATGACAAACAAGTAGTACTTCAGTATTTTAACCATCTACCGGGAACAAAAAGTCTGTCACCCATAATGCGTCCTTTAGTTACTGTTCTTCAGACCGAGTTGCACCAGCAGAAGATAGTAGTTACGTTCCACAATACCAGGACGGACTAGTTTCAGCCCGATATGGTAAACAGTTGCCAGTTGGCAGTTTCGAATCCGTGGATTAATTTCAAATCGGCTGGGTAGTTCGATGTCATGATGGTGGCGAGAAGGTAATAATAGGCCACACAGCATCCTCCTGGTTTCAAATGAGGTGGTGTTATCACTGGAACTGAAAGGGTTGGTAGCTAAATTCTTCTCTGAAAAAGCTACGTGACATATTTCGAACTGAATGTTGTTATCTTGTAACCAAGTCAAATGTAATACTTCGAAAATTTCGCAGAATCAATAATCATTTCCTTCCATGACGTGATTAACACTGCAGAACCTCCAAAGGTAGGTTTGGTCCTGGATGTACACTCGTCTTACTCCTCGAAGCAACTGTTGTCAACTTGTTCGGCTCTCTCCAGGTGCTAACACTTTTCGTTTATTTATTTATTTCCTAGAAGTTTGCAATGGTATACATGTCTCCTCCATCAATTCGTGTGAAGTTCTGTGGCTCAATCCACACGTTAATTACGCTGTCGAAATTATCTTGTTCTGCGCAAGCTTGAGGCAGTAATGCTAAGTACAGCAAACCTGGGCAGAAGGAGCACGATTTCCAAATGTTTACTGCGGTACAGTCCTTGCTCCTGTGGTTCCTCTGACCACCGGCGTGGCGCTACGACTCAAGAAATGCTAAACCCGTTGTTGATATTTCCCTTATTATCTGCGCTGTCAAAAATGTAAAATTACTGCATTTTCTTCCTTGAAGATGCACACAGCATCTCATGGGACTTGAACTAACAACTATCTCCATTATTATCTGTCGTACGATAAATATACATATGATATGTGGATCTGTCGACTTCCGGATCACAAGGTAGCGGGTTCAAACCTGGCAGAGGTAGCTGGATTTTTGAAGTGTGAAAAAAAGTCCATTCGACACCCCAATTTGTATGATGTGTGCAAGTAAGAGGTCTCTGATGGCGTATTTGTGTTTACCCGACAACATTCATTAAAATCCACCCTGAGACGCCCAAGAGAGATTCAGTTTACTCTGCCATCTATTAGGTCTATAGTCAAGCGGAAGAGCAAGCAGGCAGATGGCGACCATACGCCTGTTATTATTACTGAAATTATTATCGATCGGAAAGAGCAATTCCTACCATTTCTGTTAAGTAACATTTTATATGGACCTAACATTAACTCATATTTTATATCATATCTGTAATATCTCCATAAAAATAACTAGTTAGACACTAATTACAGAGTTTGGGTGTTTTAGATCCAATCGTTTTCCAGTTTTAAGAACACAGACGTACAGACATCAAAAGCATATCTCCTCCAGATGATCAGCATTACGAATGGTACGAATAATTATCTACATAGTTTTTTAAATAATAAATGTACTGACGCGTGACACTTACGATGATATTTAAGAAGATAAACGAGGTGAGTCAGATAATTCCGTTTTGCTTTCCGCTTGTTAACTCAGTTCGTTCCTTGGGCTCTTGAGAAACCTGACGAAGCCTTTACTAGACCTTCAGATATACAGCGGTCATACAGAGGATATCGTGAGTCTTCCATGTGCTTTTTGTGTTCTTTAACCGTTATTACATTTCTTTGTACATCCCGGCGAAGGATGGGAAGGGTGGGAGTATTTCAGAATATTTGTGTGTTCAAGCCATCGTAACATGATGTGAGCTGTCCTTTGATTTCTTTCACGGTGTTCTTAAAATTCGGCTTGATTTAGCGGTTCAGCGCGGAGGTTCACTGTTTTACTGCCTGTTCTCCTGGTATATTTATCCAACAGCTTTCTCTCAGACCAAATATATCCTTTTTGTTAGCGTACAAGAGTATGATAACCTAGCAAATCTCATCATTTTCACACATGTAGAAATGCAGTGTAAATGTGTGAAATATTCTTATTTTAAATATAATGTCCTAACTGCCCGCAGGATACCGGCTGTTTCCAGAGTTCAGCTGTCAAGAGGTTACTCACTTCAGATGATGAAATAAAGACCTGGAGTGACGCCATGGAGCAGTGCAGGAAGGATGACGGGAATCTTATGGTGATGGAGACCGAACGAGAGAAGAAGGACGTGTTTATTCCACTGTATCGCAGTGTGAGCTTCTAGGTGGGAGTTTACATTCCACAAAGTGGAGATACTTGCATGACTTTCAAAGGTAATTTGAATACATATCTCCTTAGTACGCTTATACTCAGGAAATACTGCATCTAGGACGGAGAGTTTGTTCACATTGAATAACACAACTACATTCGAAAGTAGCGTTTAAATACCCCGACTTGTATACATTTAATCATTTAGCTTTAGTTTACAAAGTTCTCCTTTCTTCCGGCACGAAGTTCCTCCTTTTCACATAACAACGTCACGCGTCTGATGAGGACAGGAACTCCTCCTTAAAACAAGGGACGCCCAACAAGACGTAGATAAACATTCTATATTAACTATAATCTGGGGAAGATCTAACCTTTGGGCCGGGCTGGATAACTCAGGCCGCAGAGCGCTGGCCTTCTGACCCGAACTTGGCAGGTTCGATCCTGGCTCAGTACGCTTGTACGACAGCCCGGCCATGGTAGATTTAGTTGCACGTGAAGTTCTCCTGTGGAACGAACTTATGGCACCTCGGCGTCTCAGTAAACAATCAAATTTAGTGTATGGGACATACAACCAATAATATTAATTATCTTCGAAGGAAAGGAAGGAGACGTAAAGGACGTGATCATGTCATGATTCATAATAATATCTTCACCATGTGCATCTCTAATCCCATGACAGTAACAACACGTTGATCTGTATATTTTTACTGTTCCATTCGTTCTCACATTATAACCTATCGCAGCCACAATATTAATTTTGCTTTTATCTAAGAATTTTTATGCATGCAAATTAACTTGGCATATACAGGAAGATTCCTATTAGACATCTATTTCATAAAACCTTACTAAAACCGTGAAATATAACACTCGATACATAAACATGACATTGCCGTTTAAAAACCTGGCTTAACCTTCAAACCTGAGCCTAATATAATGTGAATTAGCCTCTCAGTTATTTTGTGATGACCGTTTCTATTGTTTCTATTCCCAATAAAAGTTCAATATCACAGGATAAAACCATCATAACGTAACCTACATGAACGATATCTATCAAACTAACCCCCTTTTAATAACATCAACAAAGCCTTCAAATTAATTTCAGAAGCCATAATGCTGCCTATCAAAATTTACAACTACACACAACATTAACAATATTAAAATTCCACCTGGAGAAGCAAATGAAATAATACTTCAGGAAAGCACAAATGATCCAACTTATCCGGTCGATCGGGTTCCTGGTAGTTGAAGAAGTATCTCGTCCTCCGTTAACCTCCACGTTTCGCCTCAGCGGATATAGGTACACATCGTAAGCATTGAATCAATATTCTAGCGGTTTACACATTCCACATCCGGAACTTGAACAAAATGATTAGTAACAGGTCACACACGGTTTAACTACATCATATTTTCTAGCAGTCAAGACGCGCACCTTAGTACTGCGTCTCATCAACGTTGCAATTTACAGTTACATCTTGTGTTGAATGCGCTCCACTAGTAAATAACGCATTACTTCCACAATCACTGCAACACGTATTAAGAAGATTCAAATACACATCCAGTCGACCATACTTGTACGTGCGCCACCGCTCTGCTGCAGGTACCACTACCTTCATCTGTGAGATGCCGGTGTAAGGCTCTCATAAGTTTCAAGATAGAATAGACTACTCCAGTTCTGATGTACCTTGTTCATATTCAATAAAGATACTTTACAACGAGGGCGCCCGCAAGGGGAGCGCTTGTTTCCCCTGTAATTCCAAAAAGGTTCATGTTCAATTGTTTAATATCATACCAGATTATTTCATAAACTGAACTTACAGACAGTTATCTAACATCTGTTATAACCAGAAATTTCTGTAAACAATTTAATGTTGCCGACGTTATATTGGTTTTTATATTCAAGAAAAATTTTCGAATAATGTCATACAATAGGCTACTAATGGAAAAATGGCGTTAGTTTCCAATATGGTTACACCTACCCTAGTTTTAAGTACCGTATGTTTCCATTACATTAATCACCATCATTATCATCATCATCATCATGAGTGGCGACTACCAACTTTTGCCATCCCTCGTACGGTACCTTAGGAATTTGTCCTCGGCAGCGATTATAAGGAAAAGCGCGTTCTGGAGATAATTTAATACATTACCACACCTCTAGCGAAGCTCAACCCCTAAACTAAGGTCGTGTTTGCTGACTGGTAGGACATGAGTCCCGTAAGGTCGTGCTTACAAAGCGGATTATTTATTGTTCTCTCGCCTAATTTTACGCTGTTTCATCTTACCGCAATCTTTGTTCGTGCTGCGAAATTCTGCATATTGTTATTTTTAAGGCGTGCAATAATACGGTGGCTAATTTCTTGTGAACAAAGTGACGATTTCTATAATAGATTGGCAGCCTGCCATTGTTTCTGTAGAGTAGGTTCTTAATTGTATTGTTAAATCATCTACAATCGAATCATTGTATAATAGTTCATTGATTCTGGGATGTATGTGTTGTTATCAAAGCGGCTATTATAGTGAGAAGTGATTTAGTAATTTTTATCTATTTAACTTAGCGGTTATAAACTACTGCTAATACATTCAAACGATTTAGCGACTTTTATGCATTAGGAAGGGATATAAGAAGATTTTTTAAGAAGTCTACACTTGGTAACTTATGTGAAGGGGCTGGAAGTTCTGAGGAAGTAAGTGCGTCAAGTGACAGTGTTGACCAGAACAAATAGTGCAGTGTTCGCGAACTGGAATCTTCACAAGATACAGAACAACGCTGTGATAAAGCGGAACTTCAAGGGGGGATTATTAACGAAGTGTTTCTGAAAGATTAAAGTGACAGAAAAGTCATTGGCAAGTTCATAATGCAGGAAAATATATGTGACACTCTTAAGTATGAATTATTGTTAAAACCATGGGTCCCACAACTAACCTGCGATTTTAAAGGTGATTTGCGAGCTGGAACTAGCCGTGCTTTCAGACACCACAGGTTGAAGGATTATTCTACGTGGCTATGCTATTCTCGTGAACTGAAGGGTGCTTTATGCCGAACGTGTGTTCTGTTTAAACCGAGCGTTAAAAGAGGTCTTCAAGGTTCATTCATTACGGAACCATTCACAAAATATAAGGACTTCAATGTCAGCGCCAAAGGCCAATCAAATTGGCATAGAAAATCATGAGAAAAGGCGAAAAATTTTGTGGACATCTGTGAAGGAAGGCAACTCACGGTAGCTGATCAAACCAATACTTGTCTCCACCATCAGACTTAACAAAATAGAAAGAAGTTGGAACCAATTTTGTCAACTATCATTTTCTGTCTCACCCATGATATCTCACATCGAGGGAAAACGTCATACAGCGGAATTTTCCATGATTTATTGGAATTCCGCCTGGAGGCGGAGGATGCCCTACTACAAGAACACCGGGCGAGTTGGCCGTGCGCGTAGAGGCGCGCGGCTGTGAGCTTGCATCCGGGAGATAGTAGGTTCGAATCCCACTATCGGCAGCCCTGAAGATGGTTTTCCGTGTTTTCCCATTTTCACACCAGGCAAATGCTGGGGCTGTACCTTAATTAAGGCCACGGCCGCTTCCTTCCAACTCCTAGGCCTTTCCTATCCCATCGTCGCCATAAGACCTATCTGTGTCGGTGCGACGTGAAGCCCCTAGCAAAAAAAAAACTACAAGAACACCTCTCAAATTCTCAAATTCTGCACAAAATGTCAAGTACACTCCTCATCTAATTCAAAATTAAATGAGAATATTTTGTGAACAGGCATTATATCTGGATCCGAGCAGCTGTCTATTGGAATTCGGTTCGTCAAGAATACATCTACTGATGATTTAAAAGTATGTGAAGAATTCCTTGGGTTTCAGTCTTTGGAAGAAATGAATGCCAAATCAATCGCAAATTCAATTTTGAATTATTTAACAAGCTCTGGTCTGGATTTAACCAAACTATGTGGTCAACGATACGATGGTTGTGCTACTATGGAAGGACGTAAAGGTGGAGTTTAAAAATGAATGCAAGATAGGTATCAAAAGGCTATTTTCTGTCACTGTGCTAGTCATAAATTTAACGTGGTAATAAACGACCTCAATGAACTCTCTGTTGTGAATAATGCGGTAGGTACCATCATGGAAATAATTCACTTTTTCGTGAAAGTCCACTCCGAAGAAAGCAGATCTGCAACTTACCTCCTTTCTGTGAAACAAGATGTTCCTCAAAGTACAAAAGCTTTAGGCTCTTTTTAGAAAACTTTTCCAGTATCATAAAAGCTCTCAAAAATATTCCTAATTGGCGCAGTTTCAATTCCAAGACTCGACAGCTTGCACATAACCTTCACTCTTCAGCATGGAACTCGGGCTTTATTGTTGCAATTCACGTAATGGCAAAATACAGTGGTCGTCGCCATAAGACCTATCTGTGTCGGTGCGACGTAAAGCCCCTAGCAAAAAAAAAAAAAAAATACAGTGGCATTTTATAATCCGTAACAAACTCCCATCAAGTGGAAGGACTAGAGCTCTTCAAAGGGAACATATCTTGTTGCTACTGGACCATTTTAAAAGGCAACGATCAGACGCTTTTACCCACTTTCAAAGAATAATGGTAGTTGCTGAGGATACAGTGTATTTGAAATAACGCTCCCTCGCCTCGCTGCCAAGCAGCGTCACAGGGCGAACCACAATGAAACTAGGGCTGAGAACTATTACAGAGTTTCAATCTACATTCCTTACATGGACTCACTGATACAGTCTCTAGAATCGCGTTTTGGAAAACAAAACGAAACCATACTGATGCTGTATTCTCTCCATCCTTGTGTTATGGAGACATTAAGAAGGGAAGATTTATTGCATTCCATGAAAAATTGTTTCCAATATCTACAAAATAGACAGGTTAATGTTGGACGCAGTGTTGTGGTATGACGTGTGGCAAACCAAGGACTGTAAATCAGATAAGAATTTCATGTAATTTTTAAAAGAAAGTAAGGATTTCTACCCAAGCGTAGGTGTTGTTTTAGAAATTTGTATAGGCCTGCCCGCGACAACGGAGAGGAGCTTCAGCACGCTTCGTAGGGTGACGTCTTGGCTTAGATCAACAATGACAAACGATCGACTTAGTGGGTGTCTTTGCACCGTGAAAGAATGGCAGACGACAAACAGAAGTTTATTAGAAACGTTGTTACACGATTTTCTACAGAAGCTCCTAGTAGAATGCAACTTCTCTTACCCGATTCTGATGTTTAAGGACATATTACGTATAAAAAAGGTTCATTTACATGATAGATATGTTTTGATTAAATGAATGTGTATGCTGGAAATGGTATTACGAAACTAAGCATTCATATACCTAACGCTGACAAATCAGTACAGATTTTTGATTCGTACTTTTTTCTTCTCATTTAAAGCAGACAGAACATTTGCGTAGCCAGTGCTTTTTATCACTGCCGTGAAACTATGTGTGTGAGAACATAAAATGAAAATTACAATGTTTGTCATTCCATACAAGTGTTTCATTATTCTAACAAGAGCACTGCAAGATATTCATGATTGGCTGTGAAGAAGAGGAAAAACGCGATGATCCACTGTAACGGTGAGTACAAAACTAGATTTTTTAAAATATTTGGTGTGAAGTAACTGACAAATTATTCCATTGTGTGTGCTATTCGAATAATTAGCCAGGCTGAGTTTTAGAGATATTTCTACAGTTTAATTTAACATACTGATTTGGTGGTATTTCAAAACATATCCATTTGTTTAGAAAATCCGCCAACTTGGTTAACATTACTATTGGAGAATTACTTGATTTCAAATTTTTGGAAATACTTACTGATCATTATATCATTTGTAACCATTTTAAGAACTCAACCTTTTGATAATGAATCACAGAAGAGGAAACACAATTTTGTGGTCAAAATCTCTGAACTAAAGGCTAAATATCCATCCATTCCGGCCATAAAGTAGCCAACGATCTCAGAGCAGCAAATTGCTGCATTTAACGAAGCAAGTAAGAAATGCAGCAAAAATGGGTGGGGGTGAGACTGCTTGCGTATCATCATCATCTAGATAGGTAATGAAACGAAATAATGTATCTTCTTTATAGCAGGAAAGTTGATCTAGAAAAGTTTTAATGTGTCCCCCCCCCGTGGAAAAGATCCTGCGGGCGCCCATGCTTTACAAGTAATCGTAAAATTTTTGTCCCTTTTGACGACCAAATGAAGGGAAATTTGTACTAAATAACAAGGTCATCAGACATTTAACGTCATACTTACCTATTTAGAAAATTACAAGGTCGTCAGACATAGAACCTTATTCCCCTGATTTATAAATAAGAAGGTCATCAGACATAAAATCTTCTATCTATTAAATTTGGAAATAACAAGGTCATACGACATAATTCATCTACTATCCTTCCTTAGAATATAACGAGATCATGAGGTAAGCAATATTCTTCTTCCCTTGTTAAGAAAATAACAAGGTCATAAGATATACACACATGATCATAAAAACCAGAACACCTTGAAAGACTAGAGATAGGAAGTTCATATTCACGGAACATGTGCATTGGTAAGTTCTGAAGAAATGGTTAGCATCTGAACCATATCAGATCTCACTTTCAAGGTGCACATCGATATATCGGCGCACAACCACTGACAGGTAAAATGTGCTCGCGGAGCCCGTTGTCACTATAAATCGAACGTAATGGATCAGTGTGACTTGGGCAGAAACGCACGATGCTTCGCAGACGTATGTGAGAACCGTACCGCCAAATATGTGAGTTTGAAATATGGCGCATTTTTGGGATGAGAGAACGTGATGAATCCTCACGGGAAAGTACTGCTCGTGTAGGACGAAGTGTGTCGATAGTGTAACAGGTGTGTACAGAATGGTTCACAGAAGGCCGTAGAACACGACGAGAAGGGTCTGGTGGCACCACTCAGATTACCTCCCGAGATGATCGACACCTCACCCGAATGGCATCGCAGGACAGATCTGCGTCCTCCTCTGCTCTGGGACAACAGTGGATCAGTGTAACGCATCGAACACTATCAGGAGTGACTGTACTTGGCCGTTTGTTACAATCGGGGTTACCGCCGCGTCGTCCACTACTCCGCCTACCTGTGACTAATGTGCATAAACATGCTACACTGCAATGGTGTACGGAACGACATCAATGGGGACTGGAATGGCAGCAGATAGTATTTTTGGACGAATCCAGGTTCTGTTTGTTTGAAAATGATGACCGTATTTTGGTTCGCCGCAGACAGGGGGAGAGGCATCATATTGACTGCATTCGCCCACGACATACAGCGCCAGCTCTAGGTCTTATGGTGTGGTGTGCTACTGGGTACAACCTTAAATCACATTTGGTGCATGTCCAGGGAGCTATGACCAGTTTGACCTACGTGAATGACATCCTGCGACCTTTTCTGCACGACACCCCAGATGCCATATTACAGCAGAACAACGCGCGACCACATATTGCTGCTTGAACACGTGCCTTCTTGTTGTCACAGGCAGAGTGTTGCCCTAGCCCACCCGATCACCGGACATGCAACCAATCGAAGATATGTGAGTTATGGTGAAACGGCGGGTGCGGCGCTGTGACCCAATGCAAACTATCAACGATGAACTGTGGACCCACGTGAATGCAGCATGGATGGCTATACCTCAGAACGCCATTTGCACCTTATACGCACCGATGCCATCACGCATGTAACAAGTTACTAGTGCTCTTGGAGGACCCAGTGCCTACCAGCCAACAGGACACACGCTTAACCTAGATAACTTAAATTCTAATCGTTTATACAAAACACACTAATGAACATGTCCTGTGAATATGAACTTCATATCTCTAGTCTTCCAAGGTGTTCTGTTTTTATGAACATGAGAGTATAATGTTCCGTGGTTTCCGATTTTTACACGAGGAAAATGTTGGAACTGTAAATTATTTGAGACTCTCTCAGCCCTGTCATGTCCTACCTCAGCATGCAATAACAAGCCGATAAGAGAGAAAGCTCCCTATCTTCCTCTACTTCTTCTACTTCCTGACCACTTCACAGTATTAATTTGTTCGAAACTAAAAGTAAATATGAGAGGACAACAATTCTACGCGGAGGCAATTATTCTTGCTCACTACTGTATGTTTCTGTGTGTGATGAGTTGTTTGTACAAAAGCCCAATCCCCGAGTTAGAGGTATTAAACATTCACGGCTGAAAACAGCGACCAGACCGGGATTTCAACCAGTTTCCCTAGTATCCCAAGGCTACCTCGTCGTGTATTATTATTATTATTATTATTATTATTATTATTATTATTATTATTATTATTATTATTAGATCCAAAGAGGACCAGGCGGAAGGTATTACCGTACTGTGTGCTTATTACAAACAATCAAAATTAATTACAGTTTGTTAAGGATCGGGCTGCAATGAGAATAAGTCATGTTTTAAAGAAGTTACAGGAGTTAGGCAAGGCTGTAATCTTTAACTTTTGTTTTTAAGAATGCATGGATCATTAGTTGCATGGTGTAAATTGTGAAGGAGTGGTGTAATAAGGTGGGCAATTTGGCCTATACCGTCTTTGTCTTAATGGCAGACTGTGGTGAAAGCCAGAAATATGAAAACGGGTGCAACAGGTTTGATATGAAAGTGATGTCAGTAGGGAGGAAACCTGAGGGGAACGATTGCCAGGATCATTTCAAGTATTATGGATGTATTCTCTCAGTGAGTGGTTGTGTACTAAGCGAAAGAGAGTCCAGGTGAAGCGAAGGTAATGCAGTGAGTTCGCAGTTGTTATCAACGTTAGTAGAGGAGCTTTGAGAGTTCTGGACACTAGCGTCAGCATTTTTCTGCTGAGTCAGCACCCGAGGTCAATGACCCTTAGTAGCATACCTAGGCGGGTTCTGACCCCTAGTATAGTAGTATGGCTGAGCTGATTCCTGGATTTTGCATATGAGACCAAGCCTAACCTCACAACCGCCATCTTGGAGGGGCTTAACCTAAGTTTTACAGCTAGATGCCCTTTCCGACTTGGATTTTGCCTAAGAGAGCGAGCCAAACCTCTCAGCCGCAATCGTGGAGGGGCCTAACCTCAGTTTTACTAACAGTTGCACTTCCCGACGCGGATTTTACATGAGAGAGCAAGCCTAACCTCATTGTCGCCATCTTAAGTCCTATACTTAGCTTTACGGCAAGTTGCCCTTCCCGACGTGGATTTTACATAAGAGAGAATGCCTAAACTCTCAGCCGCCATCTTGGAGGGGCCTAACCTCAGTTTTACGGTGAGATTCCCTTCCCGACGTTGACAGCCGCCATCTTGGAGGGGCTAACCTCAGTTTTACGGTAAGATGCCCTTCTCGACGTGAATTGGAAAGTAGCCATCTTGAATGGGGCTAACATCTGTTTTACGACTAGATTCCCTTCCCGACGCCGTCTTATGCAGTAGGCGAATGGGGATTCTCGCAACGCCATCTTAAGTAGTAGGGCAATGGGGATTTGCATGAAAGAGCACACCTAACCACATGGAGGAGCCTAACTACACAGGGCCCTAGTTTTGTAGCCAGATGCCCTTCCCGACGTGAATTGCACAAGATTGCGGCTATACACAGTCTCTTATGAGATTAAATCCTAGAATCTGGGTCAGGGATTACTGTGCAAGATGGCGGCTACACACAGGCTCTTATGAGACGGCCTAGGACGATTGCGCAAGATGAGGGCTATTCACAGGTCTTATGAAGAAAGCTGGCCCTGGGGCTACTGCGTAATGTGGCGGCTATACATAGACTCTTACTGGTCTAGAGGACTCATAGGATTTAAGGAGACTGCCTAAGGGCGCTTGCGCAAGATGGCGGCTGTACACAGGCTCTTATGAAGAAAGCTTACCTGGAGACTACTGTGCAAGATGGCGGCTATACATAGGCTCTTCTGGAAAAAGATGGCTCAGGGGAGACATAGGACTTAAGGAGACGGCCTAGGGGCGATTGTGCAAGATGGCGGTTATACATAGGCTCTTATGGAGAAAGCTAACCTGAAGAGTACTGTGCAAGATGGCGGCTAGACATAGGCTCTTATGGAGAAAGCTAGTCGAGGGGCTCTTATGGCCTCCTCCTAGGATATTTTGGGTTCACGTTTCTCTGGTGAAATCAGTGTAAATTCATTGTTGTGTAACATTAGCCACTAAATATTGGGAGGTGTCGAAAATATACGACTACGACCAGTCACGTGTAAACTTACCTGCCTAATTATCAAGATAACTAGCAGCTGGGATTCCTTGTGTGTGTTCAGTCGTCATCACTAAGTGCACGTTTTGATTTAAAACGGCCAAAATGACTCTCAAGGACGTCGAGAAGAGGTTGTCACAGTACGAGAACCGCATGGCTGAATTTCAAGCTCGCTTGGAGGAAGCCATGACGGCAGACAGCAGTGCCGCCAACCCCCAGGAGCTGTTCACCAGCCTAAGCTCCGACTTTAAGAACTTCAGAGATTCCATGGGTGCTGAGATAGCTGACATGAAGCAGGCCATTGCGGAGATCCATCAAAGGATGGATAAACAAGAGGAGATGGCTGATGAAGCAGCCCAGTACAGTAGGCGAAATTGCCTACTGATACATGGGGTTAAGGAATCACCTGAAGAGGACACCTATGGGGCTGTTATAGACGTCATTAAGAACAGACTCAAGGTAGATATTGGCATGGACAGTATCGATAGATGTCACAGATTGGGTGGCCAGCGCAGGACGACTGCCAACGTAGTGGCCACTGGGAACAGGCCAATAATTGTGAAGTTTCTGCGATACCATCAGCGGGACCAAGTCTGGCGGGCGAAGCGACTACTGAAAGGCACAAACATCATGGTCACGGAATCCCTCACGGCAACAAGAAAAGGGATTTTGAATAAGGCACGCGACGCATTTGGACTGCGGAATGTGTATACTCAGGATGGACGTGTGACTGTAATTACACCAGACGGCAAGAAAACCACTCTGATCACTCCTAGGGACCTAAACGTTCTCATCAGGCAGCGTAGCGGAGCACAGAATCAGTGACAATGAGTGAATGTGTTATAATAGGGCTAGTTTTAAAATATGTTCTCTTGTTTACCATGAGTTTCAAATTTGCCTCAAATAGTGTTAGTTATGTGTATATTTTTTTGAAATGTGAGTGTGAATGTGTGTGTGCAACAGTCAACGGTCTCATTCAACGGGAGGCAGAGGTGAGTACCCATTGTTTCTGTCAATCTAAGTTAAACATAATCCCCTTGTAATGTTAGCTCAACGCCCGCTACCTGAGTCTGGCTCCGGTCCGCAACCCCCTGTTGCAACAAGTGTCTTGTTGAGACAGGCTCTCTCCTCTACGCCACATGGTTTGCAATGTTGCCGTGTGAACGCTCTCTCTCTCCCTGCTCACATAGATGAAATGCGTACAATTGTTAACGACAATGACGTACATGTTTTTTGTATTAGTGAAATTTGGCTAAGGCCTACTATCCCTTCCGCTATGGTAAATATTAATAATTACGAACTCGTCCGCTGTGATAGAACGGATGGTAGGAAAGGTGGCGGTGTAGCCCTATATTTCAGAAATGACTTGAGAGGTAGAGTAATATGCACATCACAAAATGCCACTCAACCGGGACCAGAGTTCATGTTCGTGGAGATCGCCGTTAAAGGGGCGAAAGTCCTCTTCGCCGTAGTTTATAAACCTCCAGATATAGTGAACATGACGGAGCTGGAAGCTTGTTTATTCAACCTAGTACCAACTTACGAACATATCGTACTATTAGGAGACTTAAATATAAACTTACTGAAAGAATCAGCTCAGAAGGACAAACTACTTGATATACTATTTTCCTGTAACCTTACGATTCTCCCATTAAATCCTACCAACCATATATATAGCAATAATCACACTTCACACTCACTAATCGATCTAATCATAGCAAACAATCCCCAGAAAGCCTTAAATCACGGCCAAATTCCTGTTCCATCGATCTCAACACACGACCTAGTTTATTTATCCTATTCTCTTCGCATACCCAAATACAAACCTAAGTTCACCACTTGTAGGAATATAAGAGATATTAATTTAGATCAACTGAAGTATGACGCCTACAACCTACCATGGAACGATATTCTACTACTAGACGATATTGACGCAAAAATAGACAAACTAAATTCCCTCATTACTAGTCTATACGACAAACACGCTCCCAAACGACAAATGAAAGTGAGTCGCCCCCCCCTGCCCATGGCTAAATGACGAAATTAAGAATTTGATGGCTCGCCGTGATTCATGGTTCCGACGGTACAAACGTACCCGTAACGAATCCGATTTTGAAAACTATCGGGTACTTAGGAACAGAATTAAGCAAGAAATCAGAAATCAGAAATTTAAGTACTTAAACTGCCATTCAGGTAAACTGAATGCCAGGAATTCCTGGAAAGAACTACGCTCTCTTGGTATTGTAAAAGGCCAACAACAGCAACGTGAACCAACTGTTCCCCTAGATGAGCTTATTACATATTTCTCTGAAGAACGAATCGCGTTTAAACTAATCAATCAGGCAGAATTAAATACGAATCAACCAGCCGTCCCTCCACTTAACCGTCCTCAATTTTCGTTCCAAGAGGTCACTAGCAACCAAATTAAAAAAAGTACTGTACTCTATTAAATCTAAAGCAGTAGGAGTAGATGACATCCCTATACATTTCATACATAATATAATAGGCGCTATCCTCCCGATTATCACACATATATTCAATTACTGTCTCAGAAATGGAACTTTCCCTGCACTCTGGAAACAAGCTAATGTCATCCCAGTGCCCAAGATAAACGATCCTAAACTGACCTCTGACTATCGCCCAGTTTCTATTCTTCCAGCGCTTTCTAAGGCTTTGGAAAGACTGGTGTACGAGCAAGTATTGAAATATTTAAATAACTATTTTCTCCTTGACCCATTACAATCGGGCTTTAAGAAAGGGTACAGCACTGCCACGGCTCTCCTTAAAGTGACAGAAGACATCAGACTAGCTATGGAACAACGACAACTTACAGTACTAACGCTACTGGATTTCAGTGGTGCATTTGATACAATAGACGTACAGCTACTAATTAAGAAAATGGAATCTTACTTGTTTGACCCTTTAGTACTGAAGTTTTTTACGTCATATTTGAAAGATCGGAGGCAGCGGGTGATAACTCGCGAAAGAAATTCAGAATGGCGTACAAGGAAAGTTGGCACGCCACAAGGTAGTATTTTAGGACCGTTGCTTTTTACATTGTATATCAATGACATTTCATCTTCTCTAAAAACGTGTAATTATCACCTATATGCTGATGATCTCCAAATTTACTACCATTGCAGCTTAAGCGAATTACCAAACGCAGTAAAATGCATAAATGATGACATGAAAAAACTCAGTGAATATGCTCTCGCAAACAGACTTCTCATAAATCCATCAAAATCGCAAGCAATCATTGTCGGTTCCCAGAAGCTCCTACACAAGATCAATGATTCGATCATTCCTCCTTTACAAATAAATAATAGCACAATTCTGTACAGTAAAACAGTGAGAAATCTTGGGGTGACTTTGACTGAAACTCTAAATTGGACAGAACATATCAAAAACATAAGTCATAAGGTGTTTGCTACTCTACACCCACTGAAATTAAACAAAGATATTATACCACTAAACATGCGGCAAAGATTAACACAGACCCTAATTCTTCCTATCCTTGACTACTGTGATGTTATCTTGGTAGACGCTACTAAAGAACAAACTAGGAAACTGCAGCGTATTATGAATTGTTGCCTTAGATTCATTTTTAACCTAAGGTATGATGTGCATATTACTCCTTATTATCAGGCACTGCACTGGTTAAAACCTGATAAGAGACGTGAATATCATATACTTGTCTTAATACACAAACTCCTGCATAGTAACTCCCCCCGGTATATTTCATCTAAACTTCACTTCCTCTCTTCCTTCCATAATCGTAACACTCGCTCGGGCTCCACTTTAGCTATTCCTCTTCACCACTCTTCTGTGTATAATAAATCTTTCATTGTAACCGGATCCAGGCTTTGGAATTCCCTGCCAGTAAGTGTCAGGAGCATTGACTCCTTCCTCAAATTTAAAATATCTTGCCGAGACTTCCTGTTGAGAGATACCGATTGAAGTGTGTATTGGTGTGTATTGTGTGAGTGTGATTGGTAATTGTAAAATTAAAAATTGTTTCTGTTAGTTTTATATAATATAAACGTAAGGGTAGTTGATAAGTGTGTACATTGTAAGTGTATGTGCAAGTGTCTGTGTGAGATAGAAAAGAGGACTGAAGTAACGAGCTAATAAGCTAATAAGCTGCATATTGTGTGGATGTGTAACTTAAGCTTAATTTAGGAAATAGTATAAGTAGTGTAATTAGTATAATCAGTAATAGGTAACCTTAATATTATTTATTGTATTGTGGTTAAGTGTAAGAGAGGGCCGTGTGCCCTAACTTCGCCACATGAAAGAAGCCATAATAAAAAATAAAAAAAGAAGTGTAGTAGATCTTAAAATTAATTAATTAATTTATGCCCCAGTCATAACCAAATTATACTATGCATTATCATCAGGTTCTAAATCCTTCCACTCTGATAAAATTCCTGTTGTCCATTACCTGGTGGTCATTACCTAGTCCCCGTCTCCAAAACCATGGATTGCTGACACACACTCCCCATCAATGCCGCCCGCCTCTATACCACCTGCAAAAATAAATATAGTACTCTCAAACTTCATCAAACTATCCCTGTTGCCAAGATAATTATTGTTTCAGTGCCCACGATTGCTCAAGATTGTAGAAAATGATACACCATTACCTAAACGTTTTCGAAGTTGGGAACTGCATGAATATCCTGTGTTACCACCTACAAACATGCATAGCTGGGCTGTTAAAACGTCACGTTTTACTGAAAAGCCTTGGTATATTAATTTTGGATTTCAAACCCATCGTAACAATCATGAAAAGGAGAGCTCACACCGCTAAATCCTTTGAGTTTCGGAAGGCAGACATAGAGAAGATTACCAAGTCCATCACTGACGTGTAAATATCGTCATGGTAAGGAACTACTTGGTAGCTGTTATCAAAACCACGACGTCATCTGCCCCTATTCACGATGAGGGTGACCACCGACATAAGAAATAGCCAGCAGAAAAGAGAATGTGATGTCCTGAATCCTGAAACTAATTTAGAATTACATTTATTTCATCCTCCGATGTAATGGTCTGTAATTACTTTCTGCACTGTTCTATCACAAATCGTCTCTGATTGGTTGAACTCCGCTTGTCGAATGTTTCTCCTCCAGATTGCAGCATCATCTCCACACTCCCAGGTCATGCAATCTGACGCCATCACAATACTGACTATTGTTAGGTTAAACCGGTCCAAAGATAAATATCACAGAATATCAAAAAATTGGTATCACCTTCATTAACAAATGACCTGAGGACCATGTTTACGACTGTGGTAGCTTAGTGGACTGTTCACTGCTTCAAATAACATTAATATTTATGTCTGACTGGAAGAGTGATCGGCGTAGTTGCAGCCTACCCTCCCAGCAGGGTTGAAGTTGACTACCAGGTGAAGGGCAGGCAAGCAGGAGTTTAGCGGGAATGTACACTTCTGATATGCAAGCGGTAGTCAAATAATAACACATGGTTTCTTTGTATCGAATCCGCATTAAGATACATTCCTTCACATGGGAACGCAGGGAGTGAATAAAGCAAGTGTTACATTCTCGTGATGAGAAAGGTACACTACAAGAGTTAGTTCCTATTTGACACATAACCTCAATTCACACGGCAGTATTTCTCGAGAATTCTCGTACATTGACATATGCTTCCCCTTCTGGCATGTGCCTTCCTAGTTTCTACAGCTACTGTAAGGAATAGTAATACAACAATATTCTAAAAGTTTGTGGAACTGTAATTATTTGAGTTATTAATACGACAAAATGATATTGTGTTAACTGTTCCACATTTCGTTAAAATGCGTGTGGAAGTTTGTCTTGTGACTGTGATAGTGAGTCCAGCCTATTCTATCCTTACCTGCCCGATACGTCGCTCAACATTGTCCTAATCCTTTTTGGGGCACAATACACACTTCATTCGTAATTTGGATTTAGTTGTTTATTTCCACACTTCTTGATTACATTTGTATACTTTACATCAGATTTAGTGCTTTTTGTGGATGGAGTTAACGGACTTCCCGAGCTACATCTCAGCTTTACGGCTCACTTCTAATTTGACCAATGTTTTGTCAACCCAAGGTACCGGCTCATGTGTTTCACTTAGACTGGGATCTATAAAAATGTCACTCGTTAAAAATTAATTCAAGCATTGCACATAATACGATGTCAACGTTAATAAATAATGTAAAATGTTTAATTATGTTGCTGTTAAATACATTAAAATTATAAAATTCATTTATTAACAACCACCTACTCAATACAATATAATATACTCATTGAATTATAAAATAATCATGAGGTGTCTTAAAGAATGGCTTAAATAACGGAACATGTTTCGTTCGGCATTGCGAACATCATCAGCCGTTAATGTACAAAGACTAGGCCAGGGCCATGAACTTAAGTGATCAAAATTGTTAAAAGAATAACAATGTTGTAATAAAAAGTAATATGATAACATTAGACTTAATTAGTAACAGTATGTACAGATCAACAGCGAGAATTTATGGTGAAATACATTGAACGATGGCAGTCTGTGAAGTTAAAAACAATCATGGGGTTGTTAAAGTAAAAAAACAAAAAAGGATATTGTAGACATTTAAAATGTACGTCAATGCGTGAAGCGTGGATTAATTATTGACGTTGGAGTTCTTACAATTGTGCAAAAACAAAAGTTGAATTGAAGTTAATTGAATAGTACGAGTCAAATAGAACCAGTCAAAAGGCGCATGACGGTGTAACCAAGGTTGATATGATGTGATCTCCGGTAATTGCAAATTCTGTAGGAGAGAGAATCACAATGCCAGAAGGAAATACAAGTTGAACTAGTCCACATTCACGCGCTAGCAATAAAATTAAAAACGTATACAACGTAGAACATCAATGATGAACTCATTAACGAGTAACTGTGACCTTGAATATAGGGAGAGTTCAGGCAATCCGTAGATGAATGAAGCAGATTATGACACAATTGGAGTTTGAAATCTGGAATGAAAGAAAAGGGAGGAAAATGAAATTATGTTATAACGGAAAATGAAGAAGGAGAAAAGAAAAAAATTGAAACAGGAGACTTACCCTTGGGACTAGTGTGAGGTGTCCGCTAGCGTTGGCTGCGTGAAGCAAACTGGCGAGTAGCTTTATTGCTGCTTCTAGTGTTGTATGTATGTATACGTAGAGGTGGAGAGTGAGTCATGTGAGGCGGAGGGGCGACCGATTCTTTGGGCGGGTCGGATGTTCGTGGAGGGGGTGTCGCATGAAAGGGCGGTAGAGCAATAGCTGTTGTTACAGAGGAAATATTTTTAGCGGTTGTATAATTAAAAATTCTCATAAAGTTATTATTATTTATATTGAAAAGAGAGAGTAGTTCTGGAATTTTTTCGATTATTGGACTTTTAATTCCTGAAGTATCATTTAAATTTTGATTTCTATTAAAATACTGGTCTAAGAATATTAAATGTTCTCAAACTCTGTCATAAGTTTACTTTTATTGACGTATTTCAAGATTTGAAGGTCATTTTCAATTGTCGTAAAACTGTGACCAGTTTCTTCCATATGGGTGCTCATGGCGGAATACTTTTTATGTTTCGAAGCGTTGTAGTGTTCAAGGTATCTGGTCAAAAAGCTACGTCCGGTCTGTCCGATATAAGAAAAACCACAATGGGTGCATTTAAGCCTATAGATACCAGAGTTCGAGAATTTATTGTGGTTAATGTTAACTATATTTGAATTGAAGAATATATTACGGTTCGTATATCGGGTTCTATAAGCGATATTAATATCGTAATTCTTTAGAGGGTTAGTAACTTGAAATAGGCCTGGGTTCGTGTGGGTAAAGGGAGCATATTTCGGTTTTTTAGGCTTGTCCGGAATAAGTTTCATTGCGGTTTTTAATTTTATCTTGTTGATGATTTTATTAATCATCAAGGGATTATAGCCATTAATTCTGGCCAAATCCTTGATATAGTATAGTTCTTTTTTGCGATTTTCAGTTGTAAGCGCGATTTTTAATGCTCTATAGAGAAGACTAAAATATGCAGCCTGTTTATGAGATTGCGGATGTAAGGAATCGTTTCTTATAGTGATGGGGGCACAAGAAGGCTTTCTGAATATTTGAAAAATGAATTTATTATTCTCTCTTGAAACATTTAAATCCAAAAGTTTAGAGAACCGTTGATCTCGTCTTCCTTAGTGAATTTGACATCATTGTCAAGCTCATTAAGGGATGTTAGCACGCTGTGACTATCATTTTTCTGTGTATCTATAATGGCAAAAGTGTCATCAACATACCTTAACCATAATTGTAGACCGTTGATATTATTGATTATTTTGTTATTTTCTAAATCATCCATAAAGATATTAGCTAGAATGCCCGAGATCGGGTCACCCATTGCTAGTCCCTTTTGATGATATATTCTATTATTGAAGGTGAAATAGTTATTATTAAGTACAAATTCTAACAAACTGATGAAATTATCTATTTCGCATTTGCTAAGGTTACTGTGGTTTAAAAGGTTTGTTTTAATGACCGATTTGCTTACCGGAATTATGGAATACATATTGGTAATAACATAGGATACCATTATGTGATTATGCTCAAGATTGAATTTCGATAATTTTTCACAAAACTCAACGGAATTTCTTATATAAGCTGTATTATTGAATTTAAAGTGTTTACTGAGAAAATTATGCAGAAATTTTGAAACTTTGTAAGAAGGGCTGTTCATGCAGTTAATAATAGGGCGTATAGGTACGTCTTTTTACAGGATTTTTGGCAAAGCTTTTGCAGTTGGGAGTTTTGGGTTCATTATTATAAGTTTCTGATATTCGTGTTCTTGTAATAAGAACGGTAGATTTTTTACTACAATTGATTACTACAATCGCGGAAATCGAATCTAACATTCAAAAACTCCCCGTAGAAGTGCATAAAGACATTAAATATGAGATAAAGAAGAAGCTCCCTTTTCTGGCAAAGGAACTGAAAACTACCTCGAATCTGACACTTGGCAAACAAATACATGATGTAAGAAATAAAAATTAATAATAATAATAATATCGTCACTAAAGCTAATAAAGGTCCCACCATAGTATTACTACATAAAGATGATTACATTAAAACCGAAGATTGCTTTGCTAATAGCAGTTATACTATTATTAATAAAGATCCCACCTCAAAATCCAACGAAGTTTGAAGAACGGTTCTATTACATGTTAAATACATGCCAAAAATTTACGTGCCAGTAAAAATATCCTAGTCATAATTAGGTATTTCGGTACAAAAATGGGATGAAACATAATGTATATATTCTTACAAAATGGGTGATGACGTGTCGGACGATATATTCAATGAAATGTAGAATACCATGCCAAAGTGTTGTCTCAGTACTTCCCATGTAACATCTGGCATTCAGAGTCCAGTTTTCCAAGAATAGACTTGTGACGCAGGTAATGTATGGTATGGGTAGAAATGTCGCATGACATACAAAGTATGGTATTGGAGTGTTTGCCGAGTAGTATAATTCATGTAACATAAATGGTAAACTATACGAGTGTTTTAAGTGATTGGAAATAGACTACAAGAATTTAATGTTACTCTGCTTGTTTGTAGCACTTCAACTTATTTTGTCATGGCCTACTCTAAATACACGGATTGCCGAACGAACGGAAGCTGAATCACACACCATATGTCACAAAACTTGTCCAAAACCAGTGTCCGTAAGGTTCTGATAACTAAGGTACAATTTTATAACAACTAACAAAACTTGGCAATGTCTTCCACAACAAAATATGTTGTTAATATGGTGTATGTTTACCCCTAGCGGCCACATATGCTTAGCAGCGACTTGGCGTATCTCTATCAGATGGTCCAAGAGCTCTTGTGGCAGTCGATCCCATTCCTCCGAAAGGGCAATTCGAAGGTCTTAGAGGGTCCTTGGTGGAGGCTTAAGGGATGCAATTCAACTCCCCAATGCATCCCAGGCATGTTCTGTAGGATTCAGATCCGCAGATCTCGCTGGCCAGCCCATGTGAGCAGCGCGGTGCGTCGGGCATTATCGTCCATTAAGAGAAAGTCTGGACCAACCGCACCTCTGAAGAGTCTAAAATGTGGTTTCAGTACCTTATCCCTGTATCCCCGTGCGTTAACAATGTTCCTCGGACCACCCATGAAGATGTGTATGTCCGCACGGCCATTGAACATGATGCCTCTTCACACCATAACGCCACCACCACCATAATGGTCCCGTTCCACGATGTTCCTGTGGTTGTATTGGCTACCCGGTTCTCTCCAGATTAATGTGCGATGGGAATCGTTCTGCAAGCTGAAGCGGTATTCATCTGTGAAGAGTACCTGCCTCCTGCCTCCATTCATTCATGGTCCAATTTCGATGTTGACGGCTCCAAAGTAAACGGGCCCGTCTCTGTGCTGGAGTGAGCGAGACGCACACCACTTGACTTCGGGTAAACAGCCCTGATGTTCTGAGCCTCCGGTACACAGTTTGCCGGGAAACGGCAACCCCGGCGATGGCTGCAAGCTCCGCCAAAAATTGTCTTGCAGGTGCACTCCGATTTCGTCGGGCGGTTAAGGCCAGATATCGGTCCTGCTGTGGGGTGGTTACCCTTGCTCGACCTGGTACTGGCCTACAACTAACATCTCCTGTGTCTCGAAATCGTCTCCAAAGCCTGGAAATGACACTTTGTGGCACATTCAAGGATACGGCGACTTCGGTCTGTGTCTGGCCTGCTTCCAGGCGGCCGAGTATTCTACCCTGCAAAATGGGGTCCAAATGGCGTCATTGTGCCATTATGTCGTCACGTCACCACGAGGCTGCACTCCGCACACTATTACAGGGCAAACACGACTAAGGGAATACGGGGCGCAGGCACTGGCAGGCACTGGCAACGCCAATGGAACACTTCTACTCACGAAGTGTTCTGAATATGATCTTGTCATTACAAATACACTCTTCCGCCAGAAGGATAGATTTAAAACAACATGGCAACATCCCAGATCAAAGCACTGGCACTTAATCGACTACATTATTGTCCGCGCCAGAGATAAGCGCGATGTTCATATAACCAAAGTTATGGCCGGTGCTGATGATTGCTGGACCGACCACCACTTAGTTCGATCTGTGATGGCTATACAGGTTCCACCAAAACGGCGAATTCGGGGGAAAGCGATAAAACACAAACTAAATACTGAACATCTTAGGAACAACAGTATCAAATCTGTCTATCGAGAACTATTGGCTGATAAACTTCCAAATGAATACCCAGAAGATATTGAGCAGCGCTGGTCGTTATTAAAATTAGCTATTATAGCAGCTGGCAAAGAAGCAGTTGGTGTTAATAAGAAGAAACATCAGGATTGGTTTGACGAGAACGACAAAGCAATATGTGACCTAATTGATGAAAAGCGGAAAGCTTACAACGTGTGGCAAAATGATCCAAATTAATTTCCCAAGAAACATAGATATCAATAACTCAAAACGGAAGTGCAGAAGAGATGCAGGATGATCAAGAATGAATGGTGGATAGGTAAATCAAAGGAAATGGAGAATTTAATCGCTTCCAACAACAGTAGTGCCTTCTTCAGTGCTACCAAAGCAATTTATGGACCCTCTACCAAAGGTCTTAATTGTCTAAAATCTAAAGACGGTACTGAAGTTCTTAAAGACCCTGACTCGATAGCTTCCCGTTGGAAAGAACATTTACAAGACCTCCTGAACAGAAACTCACATGTCGAGGAAGATGTGTTTGCTGATATTCCACAACAGCCAATTCAATATCACTTAGGTGAAGTCCCTTCTATTCAAGAAATTGAGAAGGCCATTCATCAGCTGAAGAATAAAAAGGCACCCGGACAAGATGGAATTCCAGCCGAGATCTTCAAGGAGGGTGGTCCTTTGCTAATTCACCATACACACATGTTGATTGTGAAAATATGGAACATAGGAACAATCCCTGCTGATCTACGGGATGCTTCCATCACTATCTTCAAGAAAGGGGATAAGACTCTGTGTAACAATTATAGAGGAATATCATTACCCTCTGTTGCAGGAAAAATTCTTGCTAGAGTATTGTCTAATCGTCTACTGCCATTGACTGAAATGTGCCTACCAGAAACTCAGTGTGGTTTCAGGCCAAACAGAAGTACAATTGATATGATTTTCAGTGCAAGGCAAGTGCAGGAAAAGTCTAGAAAACAAAACCAACCCTTGTACATGGCTTTTATCGATCTTGTCAAGGCGTTTGATTCTGTTAATCGAGAAGCTCTATGGAGAATTCTAGCTCTGATCGGA
The DNA here is from genome assembly GCF_040414725.1 of Anabrus simplex. Classification (NCBI taxonomy): domain Eukaryota; kingdom Metazoa; phylum Arthropoda; class Insecta; order Orthoptera; family Tettigoniidae; genus Anabrus; species Anabrus simplex. The sequence continues at coordinate 26,284,466 of NC_090277.1, read as the reverse complement.
TGTCCAAACAAATACATACAGATACTCAGACTGCTACACGACGGCATGTTTGCTACTGTTCTTTGTAATACAAAACCAGGAGACCCTTTCCATATTTCTACTGGAGTAAAGCAAGGTTGTGTAATTGCTCCAACATTGTTCTCACTATTTGTTGGAACTATACTACACCTTGTGGATGATAAACTGCCATCAGGAGTAGAACTTCTGTATAGAACTGATGGAAATCTGTTTAATATTAACAGACTGCGAGCTAAGACCAAGGTGTCCTCAGTGTCAGTTATAGAGCTTCAGTACGCAGATGACAATGTTATCTTAGCCAACACAGTGGAAGATCTGCAATCAATCCTCAATGCTTTTAATCAAGCATATGAAGGTATCGGACTGGAAATTAATATTGATAAGACTAAGATCCTTTACCAGCCGGCACCTAATTCCAATAAGAGAACTCCAACTATTACAATCAATGGCCATTCTCTGCAAAATATAAATCATTTTCCTTACCTTGGAAGCCATCTCTCGACATGTACAAACATTGATGCAGAAATCCAATATCGTTTAAGATGCGCTAGTGCGGCTTTCGGTCGTCTCCTAAGAAGAGTGTTTGACAATCATATCAGTGTGAGAACCAAACTGTACGTTTACAATGCTGTTGTAAATCCTACTCTTATCTATGGTTGCGAGACCTGGACAACCTACAGGAGAAACCTAAAATGCCTGGAAATATACCATCAACGATGCTTACGGAGAATACTGAAAGTTAAATGGCAAGATCGTCGAACCAACATTAGCATCCTCGAGGAAGCCAACGCTACAAGCATAGAGGCAATGATAGTCAGGCATCAGCTACGCTGGGCTGGTCATATCGTCCGTATGCCAGATACACGCCTTCCAAAGAAACTCTTGTACTCCCAACTAAAGAATGGCCAGCGTAACCATGGAGGGCAGCTTAAACGATATCAGGATGTTCTTAAGTATAATCTTAAAAGATGTCATATTGATACGATCAACTGGGAAACTACAGCCGAGGATAGGTCCAAATGGCGTAGGATTGTATACAATGGAGTTGAACATCTAGAAAAAGATAGGAGAAGATTAGAAGCTGAGAGGAGGAACCACAGGAAAGAACGAGCGATGCGAGGTATGGCATTCTTGCACAACCATCTGCTACAACTCCTAGTGTGTGCTGTCACTGCAATAAAATATGAGCATCCAGAATCGGTCTGTTCAGCCATCTGAGACGACACAATTAATGTGTCCAAATGACATTGTATTTATATACTACATATTCGTTGACGAATAAATGCCTATGATGATGATGACAAGAGCAAATGCTAAAGCTAAAACCCAGTACACATACATGCACCACATCAAGATCAGTGTTTGTTCCAAAAGATCTACAGACCTGTACTCATGTATTTCTAAGATGTGACAGGGTCAGAGAACCCTTAGGACCCGTTTATAAGGGCCCTTTCCCTGTTATAACACGGCACGAGAAATATTTCACCATTAAGATCAAGGGAAACTTGCTAATCTATCAGTAGACAGACTGAAACCAGCTTACCTGTTGCAGGAACAAGATGGTTCATCTGAGAGCAACCCTATTCATTTTCCAAAGGACACCCAACCTCAACACACTGTTGATAAGTCAGCATCAACCACCAGAGTGTCAAAGTCAGGCAGAACAATAAAATTTCCTGCTCGCTTCTTAGAGCAAGTTGTTCATGATAAGCATTAGTGACTAGTATCATCAATAATTTTTTTTAAACATTACCTTATTGTGTTATGTGTATTTATTTTTGTGTTGTTACAGACACTCTCCTCACTATCATGAACTATAATTTGTTCGTAACACAGTTACTGGAGGGGGAGTAGTGTACGGACACAGAGTCTTGAACTACTTTTCTTTACTATTTAAGGTTTTTTTTGTTGAAGTTGGTAACATATATGTACATAGCAACAAGCGTGTTAATCTTGTTTAATGATGTGTTTTTAATAGTTTCATTGTAAACATTTAAAGTAATAAAAGGTGTAGGTGGACGTGAATATTATATTGGACCACATCCAGACAATAATATTAACAAGAGTGGTACACTGATTTGTTTTCGACAAATGCCTTGCCTGTATGATGTCCTTTTCAAGCGTGCCTGTTGGAATCATACTTCTACACCGTTCCCTTCCCTTTTGTGTGTTCTTCCTTTCGTCTGTTTTGGGGTAGCCTCTTATGTCCTCAGGTGTAACAAATGAACCTGTAGATGGTTGTAGTTTCCTACTTGGAGTAGTCGGAACGCCTTGAAAAGATCACTGTTGGAATGAGGTGAGGACGAACCTGAATTTGCAGTAGGTGTAGAAGGTATCGCAGCTTCCTGGGGCCTGTCAGTAACAGAGCTAGGAAGGAAGTCTATGTCTGTGAATATATTTCTATGAAATGGGAAAATTCCACATTACTTGAATGCTGCCATGATGTTTGATGGCGTAAGGGTTTTTTGGAGTGCGATACCCACACAAGAAGCAATTTTATATATTGTCATTGGTTTCCCTAGGTGATGCATTAACCAAGTGTCAATGGCAGCATCATATGCAAGATTAAATGGCTTGAAAATGCCAACATCCATTGGCTCCAGTTTGTTGGTTGAGTGTGACGGAACTATCAGGATTGTGACACCATTATCCTTAGCCAAATTTAGTACTTTAATGGAGAGATGACTGTCATGATTGTCAAATATTAAGAGAGAGGGATTTTCCTTCGAGCTACCAGAGTGCTTTATGGAACGTTTCATCACAGCTCTGCATTCATCCATCCGCCATCTGCTGCTGTTGTGTGAAACGCCTCTCCAGTAAATCTCGTTAATTAGCAAGATTAACAGCCAACAAGTGCCATTTGTGACTTTCTCAGTGTAACTAAACTGTCATTGACCTGAAGCATCTTTCAGTATGTCCGCTAAAGAAGCTATTCGTCGTGTAGCGTCTATTGAAGATGTTATGAAGGACTTCCAAGGCCGCTTGGAACATGTCGCAAGCTGCACCTGCCGCGCGGATGAGCTGCAGCGGCTAAAGGCTGAGTTCTCTCAGTTCCAAGAAAAGGTGTCTAGTGAGCTGAAAGACATAACAAAAAAACTGGAATTTACTGAACAGCGCCTCGAACAACAGGCCGAACTGCTTGATGAAGCTGAACAGTACAGCCGGCGGAACTGCTTAGTGCTGCATGGTATTCCAGTGGAGCCGACAGAGTACGATAAAGTTATCAACACGATGAAGGGCAAGTTAAATGTAGATATAACTATGTCTGATATAGATCGTTGCCATCGTTTAGGGGTGCTAAAACGAACCACAGCTCAGGTTGTTGCTTCGGGCAAGCGCCCTATAATTATAAAATTCATGCGTTATCATGACCGGGACAGAGTTTGGAGGGCCAAGCGGCTGTTAAAAGGAACTGGCCTTTTACTGACTGAATCCCTGACAGGTATCAGAAAAACTATTCTAAACAGGGCACGTGATCACTTCGGACTCCGACGGGTGTGGACACAGGACGGCCGCATTGTTGTTTTGAAAGACTATGGACAGAAAATGTTTGTTAGCAGCATGGCACAATTAATAAGCTTTATGTGAGCGACGAGATTGACTAGGAAAAACAATGAGTGATATAATAGCGTATAATGTTTGTGTATGTGAATGTGATAGTGTGTGCGAGAGTGATTGTGTAAATATTTCTGGAGGTGCTTATGAAACAACTAGGGTGAGTAGTTTGAATTTTTCTGTTGACAATGGCTAACGTAAATGAGTCAATTATTTATACCGAACAGCATATCCGTGATGTCATTGACCCTATCCCTCTTCATTGTCGCCTGCCTTCTCCCTTACCTTCCCCTTCACCAGCCGTGGCAGGCGACATTCTTAAGGAAAGGTTAGCTCCCCACCAACAATATTTTCAGTGTTGTCATATCAATGCACAATCGCTTCTTTGTCACTTCGACGAAATACAGGCTCTATTTAGTAACAGTAACTTGCATTGTATTTGTGTAACAGATACATGGTTACAGCAGTCACTCAAATCTGATCTCGTAAAGCTGAATAACATGACGTTACATCGCCTAGATCGTTTAAATCGTGTAGGGGGCGGTTGCGCTATATATTTCCGTAGCGACTTAAAAAGTAAAATAATTATGACCTCAGATCCTAAGACTCCATTTCGACCTGAATTCATGTTTGTTGAACTCTTGATTAATAATCAAGTATACAAGGAGCCGGACATATGACATATATCTGACCTAGAAGTGGCATTATCGAAGTTAACTCCCCCGTACGAAAACATAATCATTCTTGGTGACTTCAGTACTAATCTCCTAGTTACAAGTAACGAATCAACATACTTACAAAACATATTCCATGGCATGGATTACAATATACTGACACTAGACGCGACTAACCATGTTCACAGAATAAACCACACGTCTCACACACTGATTGGCCTTATTATAACAAACAATCCGCAGAAAGTGGTAAAACATGGACAGCTTGCTGTACCAGGTATTTCGACCCACGATCTCATATACTTATGTTACTCTCTCAAGGCACCAAAGTATAAAACCAGGTACATAACGCGAAGGGACTTCAAGCATTTTAATACTGAGATAATACGAAATGAAGCATATCAATTGCCGTGGAATGACATTCTACTGACTAATGACATTGATGATAAGGTTGACAGACTGAACTCTTTAATATTAGGACTGTATGACAAACATGCTCCGAAGAAGCAAATTCGAGTTTCTCACCCTTCGTCTCCTTGGCTAACAAATGAAATTAAGTCGGTCATGGCAAATCGTTATGCTTGGTATAGGCGATTTAGGCGAACTGAAAGCACTAGTGATTTCGAAAATTACCGTATTCTTCGAAATCAAGTTAAGAAATTAATTCGTAATAGCAAGTATAAATATATTCAAGAGATAACAAACAGACGGAATTCAGCACTAATATGGAAACATTTGCATCAGATGGGTATAGGTCGCAGCCTGACCATGCAGACACCCAGTATACCACTTGATGATCTAAATTCTCATTTTACGAAAGCAGCATACACTAATAATGATATTACTGACAATAATGACTATGATGCTAACTATACTAATAATGATAATAATAATAGTAATAATAATCATCATCATCGACCAGTTGATGACCTAACTGATGATGATATTAACGCCATAAATGTTCATTCCCGAGTAAATCAAGTAAAATTCAGTCTCAAAAAAGTTGGTGCGAACGATGTGAAGCGTGTAATTTACTCCCTCAAGTCAGATGCTCCATTATCATTACCATTATCTTTTAAAAATATATTATTGGTGCCATATTACCTATTCTGACGCATATATTTAATCATTGCCTCGTACAGGGAGTATTCCCAACTGTGTGGAAGCACGGTATCGTCATTCCTACTCCTAAGAAGAATTCTCCTAGTTTACCATCAGATTATCGCCCTATATCCATTCTCCCACCCCTTTCCAAAGTACTAGAACGCTTGGTACACGAACAAGTCCTCACTTACTTGACTAACTTCTCACTGCTTGATCCTTACCAATCTGGTTTCAAGAATGGACACAGCACAACGACTGCCCTACTGAAAGTAACTGATGATATCCGACAGGCAATGGATACTCGACAAGTGACTGTACTGGTTCTACTTGATTTTTCTAGTGCTTTTGATACTGTTGTTCCTCAACTGCTACTTTCAAAATTGGATTCATTAAATTTCAGCAAGACGGCAGTAAACTTTTTCAGTTCGTACCTCAAAAATCGCCGTCAGTGTGTCAAAGTAAATAATAGCAGATCTGAGTGGCTTAACAAACCCCTCGGTGTCCCCCAAGGGTCTGTACTTGGACCATTGCTGTTTGCAATTTACTTACATGATGTTGCCAAGTCGATTACACATTGCAAGTATCATCTTTATGCTGATGATCTGCAGATCTACTACCACTCAAGAACTGATAAAATTCAGAGTGCTGTAGAAAAAGTTAATGCTGATTTAAGTCTCATAAGTAATTTTGCATTGAGTAACAATCTCAAAATTAATCCTCTTAAAACGCAAGCAATAATCATTGGTACTTCGATTTAGAAAGACTTCGGAAAATAGTATACGACAGGAAGAAATGGCGCACTTTGGTCTATGGGGTCACGGAGAGTCGAAAGCGACTAAACGACTAACAACAACAACAACAACTTCGAAAAACTTACACGTCTTAAAACAATACGAAATTCCTCCTGTAGCACTAAACAATACCATTATTCCATTTCGTGAAACAGTTATGAATCTTGGTGTGGCTATAAGCGAAACATTGAACTGGTCGCAACATGTGACGAAAGTGTGCCAAAAGGTATATCAAAGCCTGCATCCTCTGAAGCGGTTTAAAAAATATATTTCCTTGGTCCTTGAAAATAAAGCTCATTCAATCACTCTTGTTTCCAATTCTCGAATACTGTGATACAGTTTTTATTGATATCAATAACGAGCAAAGCATGAGACTGCAACGTGCCCAAAATGCATGCATCAGGTATGCATTCGACATACAACCATACGCCCATGTATCCCCATTCTATACACAATTATCTTGGTTACGACTGAATGGCAGACGTAGACTCCATGCAACTACTTTGGTGTATCGAGTGCTTTCTGAAAACACTCCTCCTTACCTATCCACCAGATTTCGCTACCTTAGTTCCCTACACCTGTTCAATACCCGGTCAGGCTGTACGCTAGAAATTCCTGTGCATCGAACCGCAACCTACAACAGATCGTTCACGATCACTGCCACGAGCTGGTGGAATGAACTCCCCAATGACATCAGAGAAGCAAAATCTAAGACAAAATTTAAAATCTTTTGCCAGCGTCATCTTTTAAGTACTTCCAGTCTTTCTTGAGTGTGAATGGGATGCATGAATGAGAGTGAATATGGTTGTTTATTGCAATGTGTTCCTGTATATAATTTAGTTATACTTTACTCACCTTAGTTTAGTTAGTGATACTTTAGTTGCTTTAGTTATACTTTAGGTTGTAAAAATTTCATATGTTTAAATTTTATGTAAAAATATTACATTGTATATACATGAAGTGGTTAAGTGTAAGAAAGGGCCGGGAGCCCTAACTTTGCCACAATAAAGACGCTTTAATAATAATAATAATAATAATAATGCTAGGCCCAGACTTCCAGTCATTGAGCATGTGCTCTTTAAAATGTACCCTTGGAAAATCTAAAACGGGTGGAAGGCTATTCCCTGCAGCATTCACTATGCAACATGTTGTCACCGATACCTCCTCTTCAGCACTCGTGACTTTAGACACTTGTATCATGCCCTTTTCAGCAATAAGTTTTACATGTTGCTTCTGTCTGGTTGTTATACTGGTTTCATCTAAGTTAAAGATCGTGTTCCATCAGCAAATTTGGGACATCTGAGAAGAACATCTTCCAGGTTATTATAAAACACTTTTCACATTGTGCTGGTTGAATGCTGTTGCTCTTGATAGGTGTTCCCATTGATAGTGATGGATGCCGTTTACGAAATCCAGACATCCAATCTATTCCAGCACATTTGTTGAGACTCCATGTCTCTGGCATTCTTCGTCATTCCTTGAAGCTACTTCTTAGGCAAGATTCCTACATTCTACTTGAGGCAAGCCATAAAACATCTTGGCACATGTCATTAGGTATGAAACCAGGGTTAATTCCCCTTCAAAGTGAACACCTGATTGACACGATGATTTGGACACTTATGAACTAGTTCATTAGGTGACATCTTGTGCTTCTGCTTCTTTACATAGCGCGCCAATGTCAGGAATGCCACATTTAATTCTTTTGGCACAGATCGAATGCTACGTCCACTTATCACTAAAGAAACTGCTTTTCTCATGTATTCATCAGTACGTATCCCTATCTGGGCCTTTCTTTTGTGAGTTCGTGGCATTTTCCTGAAACAATAAGTAAACAGAACCAAAATTACAGCTTGTTGTGTTGAAATATGATATATGCTTTGCATGATATGTCGTTGGGGGAACAGTGAGACACATGCGTCTCATTGTTGCCCATGTATATTTTTTAAAAATTATGTTGCATTACACCAGTTCACATTTAATGTTGTTTGTCCAACCCTTGTCCCGTTTCCCAACGGGGTCGGGTATGAGGTGAATCTGTCGTGGCGGGTTTTTATGACCGGATGCCCTTCCTGCTCAAGGCTTAACGTCTCCATCCGACGGACGAATCACCATCAACAGCGTCATATGCCCTCAGTCCATATGAGCAATGCGGAGAGGTTTGGAATTTAATCCATTCTTCTGGCACGCAATCTAGTGATTAGAAATTGTATACCACCACCTCCCCTACCCTGCCGTCCAACATTCTGATGGTGATAATTTTTTCGACCAATGGAACTCGAACCGGCTAACCTCGGTACAAGACCGTTTTAGACTTCAGCGCCTTAACAATCATGGCCACCAGGCGGGCACCAGTTCACATTTAATAATACAGCTATATTAATATATCACAACATAACTTAATATATAATAAAATAGATGCACTCACTTGAAATTTCTGGAAGTGGACACTCAAGACCATACGGTCAGAAAGATCACTGCACAAAATTACTTTTGCCACCAAAACAAAGACATTCAATTGTAACTCAACTACAGGTTGTCCAACTTCAAATCAAAAATATACTGATTGGTAGGATCTTTGTTCAACATAACATCACGACGGCGCTAGCATGTCATCTCTATCACAGAGAGAGATAATTAAAATGTATCGCTGCTCCCCTAGTTTAACGCAGAAATAGGTTCCTGGAAGGACATTCCTGTGGTCATTAATGAATAAGGGGAGTGTATATGCAAGGACTTACAGAAGGCAGAAGTATTCAGTCCGCAATATGTAAAGCTAGGTGGATATAAATATAATGTTCTAAGAGAGGAGGCGACTAATAAAGGCGTGATAATTAAGACATGTATAAAACGATACAAAACTTGAAAGCTAGAAAGGCAGCTGGTGTTGACAAGATTTCTGGGGATATATTAAAGGCTTTGGGTTTCGATATAGTGCCATATCTGAAATACGTATTTTATTACTGTTTGCACGAATGAGCAAAACCATATGAATGGAGAGTTGAAATAGTAACCCCAGTGTACAAGGTAAACGGTGTCAAACATAAAGCGGTAAATTACAGGCCAGTCAGCTTAACAAGTGTAGTTTGTAAGCTCCGGAAAAACATTCTTTGTGATTATATTAGATACGTTTGCGAAATTACGAAATGGTTTGGCAGAAGGCATTTCGGGTTTAGGAAGGGTTATTTTACTCAAGCTCAGTTCGTAGGATTGTAGCAAGATATAGCTGGTATTTTAAATTCAGAAAGTCAAATGGACTGTATCGCTATTGACCTATCGAAGGCTTTTGATAGGATACACCATTTGAGATTACTGACATAAATTATGGCAATTGGACCAGACCGAAGAGTGGTTGAAGGAATGGCTATATTTCTAGGAAATAGAACTCAAAGAGTTAGAGTAGGTGAAGCGTTATCTGATCTGGTAATGATTAAGTGGGGTCCCGCAGTTCAGTATTATTGAACCCTTGTGTTTTCTTACACATATGTACAGGATATGAGTAAAAATCTGGAATTACCGATAAGGATATTTGCAGATGATGTTATACTGTGTAGAGTAGTAAATATGTTGGAGGATTGTGAGAGACTGCAGGAGGACTTCAACAGTGTAGTGAGATGGACATCAGACGATGGTATTGGGATGGAAGGTCAAGTTGTAAGTTTCACAACGGGGAAAAGTCCTCTCAGTTTTAATTATTGTGTAGATGGGGTGATATCTCATTGGGAACAATGGAAGTATCTAGGTGTTGTTATAGGTGTTGATCTTCACTGGGGTAATCATATTAACGGCGTAGTTAAGAAAGGTTAGAGATCTCTTCACACAGTTAGGAGAGTATGTAGGGGTTGTAGTAAGGATGTAAAGGAGAGGGTGTTTAAGTCTCTGGTAAGACTGCAGTTAGAGTGTGGCTCCAGAGTACGGGACCCTCACCAGGACTATTTGATACGAGAACTAGAAAAAATTCAAAGGAAAGCAGCACGATTTGTTCTGGGTGATTTCCGACAAGGGAGTAGTGTTACTGAAATGTTGCAAATTTTGGGCTGGGAAGACTTGGGAGTGAGGAGACGAGAGGTTCGACTGGGCGGTATGTTTCGAGCTGTCAGTGGTGAGTTGGCGGAAAGTGACATAAGTAAAAGAATAAGTGTGATTGGAGCTTTTAAAACTAGGAAAGATCACAATATGAATAAAAAATTGGAATTCAAGAGGACAGATTGGCGTAAATATTCATTAATAGGAAGAGGAGTGAGGGATTGAAATGAATTAACAAGTTCGTTGAAAATATTTAAGAAAAACCTAAGTAAACAATCATAATTAAATATAAACATAAACACCTGATAGTGAATCTGCCACCCTAAATGCGGATCATTGATGAATGGTTGATTGTAACCGTGCACGAGATAAATATGAAAACAGTCCAAATAAACGACAAACTTTTTCGCACAAAAGTGGCCACGTCATAGCCCATTTCCTACCGTGCTTCTCAATTGGGGTAGGAATCCGTCCCCATGGCTTAATGAGGGTCCCGGATTCGATTCCCGGCAGGATCGGGATTTGTAACCAAAATAAGTTCATTTCGTTGGCACGATGGCTGGGTGGTGTCATCCTCATCACGACGCCCAAGTCACCCCTAAGTCCTGCACCTGGAAAGCCAAACTTGTCCTCGGACACTCCCGGCACTAAAAAAGCAGTACGCCATTTCATTGTGGGAGGAGGAGTTGTCACATGCAGGTCACTCTCCGTCTCTCGTTGCGTAGCTATGTATATACCATTTGTCCATTGTGGCAGGTTAGCGACGCCTGCTCGTGCTAGCCGCTCCTGTAGCTAACTTTGTAACTGAGTGCATGTTGGAGTCCTGTCCTATGCAAGATACGGACCACGGGGTGATTACCTCGCTGGTTAACGATAATCACCACATACAATGAACGTTACTCGGTATCCATTACACAAAATATTTCACAGTCTGGCGCCTCTGTATGCGTTCCATCAAATACGGCAGGATGTTTGTGAAGGAGACTGAACACGTCGTAGTGGTCTGTGTCACGTGGATATCAGTCTGCGTTCGGGAGACCTGAAGAAGCTCTTCAGTGGTTTACAATTTTCACACCAGGCAAAAGCTGGGGCTGTACCGTAATTAAGGCTACTATCGCTTCCTTTAAACGCCTAGCCCCTTCTTATCCCATCATCACAATAAGACCTATCACCCGATGCCAATATCCTCACGTAAATTTCGTATGTATTATGTATTTCTGTCTTCAGAGGTAAAAAGGAAATACAGTCAAAGCGAGATAACAGCGTTAGGTGTGTTCTCCTGTAGAAGACGAAGGAGGAAACTAAATAATGGACCGCAACTCCTATTTCTTCATTACTGCTTCTCTTTTCATGAACCTTAATGAAGCGCAAATGTTGTTAAGTTGTCTGCTCTGTCTTTCGCTGAGTGGCCCTTCCCTTCCTTTTGCCGATATTTTCATTCATCCAGATGTCGGGCCTCTTATTCATTAATTAGTGTTATTAGAGGATGGTTGCCCAGCTGTACTTCCTGTTAAAACAATAATCACCACCACGGAATGGTCAGCGTGCCGGCGTTCGGTTCAGAGGTTACTATTCCCGGCTTAGACGGAGATATTCATCACGTATGTTAATTCCTGCAACTCGGGGACTACACGTTTGTGTTCGTCTTCGTACACGCAATACATCAGGCGCAATAGTGAATACACTCGGAAGGGCATCCTGCCATAAAACTAGACCGTGTGTGTGTGTGTGTGTGTGTGTGTGCGTGTGTGTGTGTGTGTGTGTGTGTGTGTGTGTGTGTGTGAAGTGCTGACCCCAGATAACTGGTAAAGTGCCGGAAAGGAGGGGAGAGAGTAATTAAGCATTCCTCCCGGAGGCTGGGTGATCCTCAAAGACCCATCGTTATAATTTTTAAGATACAGCGAAAGGCACGGCTAATATTATGTGCATTTGGAGGTTTAATAGGGAGTGTTCCATATTTCAAAATGTCTCTTTAATTCCTATGAATTCAATTATTAGCATTGCCTGGAGAGGCATTTCTCTCAGTAGTGGCAAAGAAGAGTATGGATTTCCCGGGTTTGTCGCACCGAATCGCTAGATGTCTCCACCGTCACTGTCCGCACTCCACTCAATGCTCTTGAGACAGAGCTGTGGTATTGGTGCAGTGAAGTATTTGTTGATACTCAGACAGTGTATCTAACATGCCGCCATACGTTATGCAGTCTTATTCTGTTAATTGTGTTGTTTCTCTAAGATTTTCTTTCTTAACGTATTTCGATTTCCTTCATTTTACACTGTATCCACAATCTCTAACATATGATGGATAATGATGGAGACTCAATTAATTACTGTTAGCGATTTTCTATTTTCAAGAACGAACAACAATGGCCTTAACGAACGTGTCTCTGCGCTGTGATCTTAAAACGTACTTGTAACTATTTCAGTTCATGGTTTGAGGTGATTTTTCGATATTGTCTATAGAATACTTCATAGTCAGGTGTTACTCTTACTATTAACATTGTTTATTTACCAATTGGTCGTCTTAAGTTTAATAAATCCTTACAAAAGTTAAAATTACTTGTTCATTTACTTCATCTACTACTACGTTAAACATCATCCCTAAACCTGATCATGTTTACACCAACTCCAGGTGTTATCACACCTTCCTCTTTTCTCCTAGATGGTGAACACTGTTACTCTTTCGTTAGTGCTTATTTTATTTTGCCACATATTTTTCAAAATACAGAAATATTTTGCCATTTTTCCCTGAGCGATCCACTCTTGGAAATACAATCACCGCGCTCACCTCAGTAGTGTATTGCTTCTTGTTGGAAGTTTACACAAGACCTCTACTTCTGAAACTCCCTATACCCTTTAAACACATGGTTAGGAAGATGATGTGTCAGTCATTTCCATTATCTTTGAAAACAAAGACCTCAGTACGTTATGAGGTGCGGCTGTGCATGTTAGGTGAGCGGTGCGCTCAGTAGCGAGTAACAGTGCAACTAATATTGCGCGCGTTGTAATGAGTCAAAGTTTAAATTTAATGAGAAATGTTTAGACTGTGTCTGTTGTTAGTGAACTTATGCGAGTTATAATGGCATCCACTGATTACATACTTTCGTGTTTGGGTGAAACCGTGGAGGAAGTGGACCTGAACAACGGAAAAAATTGAAAATGGCGTATGGCATTTAGTGCCGGGAGTGTCCGAGGACGTGTTCGGCTCACCAGGTGCAAGTCTCCCGTAGGGAACCTGCGAGTTATGATGGGGATGAAGTGATGACGAAGACAACACATACACCCAGCCCCGTGCCAGAGAAATTAACCAATTATGGTTCAAATTTCCGACCTGCCGGGACCAAAGACTAGCACGCTAACCATTTATCCATGGAGCCGGAATCGAACAACGGAAGTGGTGGTTGACTAAAGGCTGTATTCCATTCGGTTTAGTAAAGGATGGGATTACCAGTCATGTTTGTAAAGTGTTCCAGGAAAGACGCTGAAAGCGACAGAAGTTATGATTGACTCTATGAAATCTTTGTTTGCTATTATCCATGATTATATGTTTGCATTACTTAGTTCATACTGCGACGTGTTGGCGGGATAGATAAATAAGACAGAAACTGTACGCGTATTATTTCTAAAATGTATTAGCTAAGCACTAAAACTACACATTTACACGAACACGATTGCCAAGCTTGTAACTTACACAAGTACACTTACACGGTTCACGCTCTCTCTGGTAGTTTCTCACGTTTCACCTACAATGACACACACTTACACTACACTCACTCGGCCGCTCAGCCACACCCGTTAGCGCTGACACAGTCCGCAGTCTACGCGTCAGTCTCGCAGCTCGGGATAATATCCACAGTTCACTCAATCCGTCGGCACCCAGTGTTGCTCCAGAACACCCAAGGTTCTTCTACAGCAGCCACCCCAAGAGATTCACACTCACGACGTCAGGGAAGCGGGAACAATTCCTCGGCTCCCGAAGACTGACACCTCAGCCCAGGCTATCACTGACAGCACTCTTCCCTAACGCACACCAGCTGAACTACAGCAACGCGCCTGACTTAAATACCAGGGCCCCCGCCATCCGGATGCTTCCAGAAGGGATACGCCTCCATGAGTCCTTGCGAGTCCTCTCCGAGCGCCGCCGAGATCCTTCCATAACGCCGGAGGCCTCCAATGAGCGAGCAGGACGATTCAGATAGCCACGGTGGGGGCGCTGTCCTTCGCGTGGTGGCGGGAGTGGGGAGAGGGTGGGCCTTCCTTTGTGCCTCCCACCACGAACGCAGCGGGTCACGAGGCCACTCCTCCTGTCTCAAATTTAAATATTCGTGTTCCTACATATACTGTGTGTCTACTCCTTACTCCCGTTTCTCGATACAGGTTCGGGATGAAGTGAGATTAATTTACATCTCTTGTTTTACGGCGGGAGGAGGAGCTTATGAAGATAAAACGAATGGTGGTGAATGAGCAGTTGGAGGGGACTGCTCCTGAATGTAAAACCCATTCTCGGGACGGCGGACTCACGCGTCTCCCGAATGTAGAGACCGGCTCCTTAGCAGTCCGGCCCGTCGTGTTCCTAAGTAAATAAACATCTCAAATACCTCAATCGTGATGTGGGCGCAGCGCTCATTAGCGAGTAATGCCGGGTTAACAGTTGTATGGAAGTATTTCTCTCTTTCTGTCCTTCTCTTATATTCTCTACACAGATATTTATCCCTAAATGTGTGAGTCTCCCTACACAGCGACGCCTAAGATTCACTGCCATCAAGCACGGCGCTTGACGTCACACACAGCCGACTCCACTCCGAACCGGAATGTTATCCTACTCTAGCACCGCGTGGAGGTCAGTGATTGTGTGCGCGCACTGGGACTCACATTACTGTAATAATAATGTATGCAAATACAAAATTACTGTCAGCAATTGCAGTGCTGTACACATTTTACATAAATCATGGATTATAAGTTGTTAAAAATGATGACATGAGATCATCTCCATTTGTCATAATTATTGACTTTCTGGTATGGAAATACGAACTATTCAATGAATTTGATACGAAATACCACTTTGTCAGAAACATAGTTCTAAACTTACTGCTGCATATGAATATACCATAAACTATCGTTTTATTAATGCCCCTCTCTATGTGTACTTAGAAACTTTTCTGTGAATAAAAAATGACAGTAAACGATAAGTTTCAAATCAGTGTAATTTTTTTATTGAAGTAGGAAGAAGGTTCGTATCGATACCAGTTCTTTAAAAAAAATTACAAGGACAGTACACACAGATTATATTAACGAGTTGCTAGTTATCTCCCTAGCAAGTATGGGTTTTGGCTAATCCCCTGCAAACGCAAACCTCGTTGTTGTTGTTGTTGTTGTTGTTGTTGTTGTTGTTATCTCTATTCCTATCTCCAAGACAGCGTGAAGGTGACGGTGATTATTGCTTCAGGAGTATACAAGCGAGCAACCATCAATTTGTTAACACTAATAATATGGAAAATGACGATCTCCAGCACTTCGAAAGATAAAGGTGTCGGCTAAAGAGATATAAGTGGGAGCCCTCGGAAACCCAATACCTCTGGGGTCGGAAAAGAATAAAGTCGACTGAGGGAGGTCGAAGGTTATAGAAATAATTGAGAAGCCTGGCGCAAACATTTGGAAGCAATACGAGGACTACGGTAAGAGCTCCGTGGCCGCCAATACACGCTCCCAAGTTGAAAGACACCGGGGCCCCTTTTAGTCTGCTCTTACAACAGGTGGGGATATCGAGGATATATTCTGCAGCCTCTTCCCCTCAGAGGGCTATACTACATCCCTTATATATCACCAACAATAATCCCATACATTATTTATTTATTTATTTATTTATGTATTTATTTATTTATTTATTTATTTATTTATTTATTTATTTATTTATTTATTTATTTATTTATTTACTAGCTGTAGTACCTGGCGTTTCCCGGATAGTTTCTGAATATTTACCTTTAAGATTTGTATTACCAGTTAGTTATGTGTGAAGTGAATTTTTATAGAATTGCTTTTTGACTTGCAGATTGATATGTTACGATCTATTATCTAGTTTTAGAATTATTTAGGTGTGTTTGATTTCAAATTTTAGATTATTTAATTTTCGAGTAAAACTTCGTCCTTATGGAAGCTCGAATCGACTGGGAAGTATTTGATCCTGTCAAAAATTAATAAGTGATAACTAAATGTATTTAGCCGTTGCACCATAGATACGATGTACAGGATTTCAACTGTCTATGAGACTGTTTCCCTCTCGTCCCCCCCCCACCCCCACCCCTAAGAGATAAAATATCTGGTTTGTCACCATTCATCTGAGTGACCCCAAAAACTGTAGATTCGACACTGTTTTCGATTATTTTCATATCTCATTCCCCCCTCCCCCTCACCCGAAAGGGGGCTGAACATGAAGTTTAAAAAATTCGGAGCGTCACTGTTCATTTCAGCGACCTCGAAAACTACGGATTCGATAATATTCTAGAATATTTTATACCACCCCCCTCGCCCCCTGCCCATAAGGATGCTAGGGGTGTCTTACTCCCACGCGGTTTGTCTCCTGATACTAATTGATAAGTGTACCAAGTTTGTTGAAATTGCTCCAATGGTTTAGGAGGAGATGTGTCATTTACACATACACATCCATTTTTATATACAGTAAGAAGAAGATAAGGTATATATATATATATATATAATAGTTTAGTTTTTCGATTTTTTATGTATATCTAACCCCCTCCACCCCCAACTTGGACTTTTAAAAAATACGGAGTATTACTATTCATCCCAGAGACCCTGAAATCTATGGATTCGAAACTGTTGTTAATTATTTCTATATCTCACCCCCCTCTTCGCTCCCCACGTAAAAGGGGCAGAACTTGGACTTTAAAAATTCTGGAGTATTACTTTTCAACTCAGCGACCCCGAAAACTATGAATTCGACACTATTCTCGATTACTTTTATAACTAACCCCCATGACCCCCTCTCTTAAGGGCGCTAGGGATGGCTTACCCCCGCAGTGCTCGTCTCCCGATAGTAAGTAATATGTGTACCAAGTTTGGTTGAAATTGCTCCAGTGATTTAAGAGGAGATGTGTCATTTACACACACACATACATCCATTTTTATATATAGTAACATAAGATTTTTATACTTCACCCTGAAGTAGTCCTATGAGTGCCTTACACAACAGTATATATTTTACGGATAATAAGTCTAATGTGTACCAATTTTGGTTGGCAGCTATGCCCAAACGTACATGCATAATCTCGTTGCTCTAGAATCCTGGAGCTGACGTTGGCATGGTTACGGCAGTTCATTTCTTTTATCCGATTCCTAGAGCAGGGGTAGTGTAGTGCCAATATCTCCGTAACGATTGGTTTCTGGGCCCGTAGGGCTTACCGAGTTTTGTTACTTGCGTCAAGAGGATTAAATTGAGCTTTGTCTCGTCCTTATACGACAAATTCGATATTTTGACCATATTGGCCTATTATTTTTATATCTTTACCTGTGCCCCCACTTCGAATTGTTTTGAAAATAAAATACAGCCCATGTTACTCATTGGCAATGGAGCTTTCTATAGGTGAAGTAATTTTTAAAATCGGTTCAGTAGTTTTCGAGTCTATTCGTTACAAACATACACATTTTTCCTCTTTATAATATTGGTATAGATTTATTTATTTATTTATTTATTTATTTATTTATTTATTTATTTATTTATTTATTTATTTATTTATTTATTTATTTTTTAATTCGTTAGGGCAATCTATGGACCACGGTGCTTGTGTTTTAGCTGTTTCTTGAAGTCATCGTCGTTGTTTGCCACAATTGGTGTTCTTAGCGGTTGGTTTGGCAGCTGTTTTCTTGTTGGTACCTCGAGCTTTCCTGATGGCCCAGTAGTCCTTCATTTTCCGGCTAAATTCAATCTTACGTTCCTCAGACCATTTCCTGGTCTCGTCTTTTGGTCTGTGGGTAACTTCTGTGAGGGATGTTACAAAGGATTTAGTTTTAAGAGTTGTATGGTAGTTACTCCGATCAGCTATGTCGTTTTGATTTATGTGGAGTTCCGAAAGGTCCTTCTCCACTTGCTTCATCCACACGAACCCAGTAGCTTTGCCCTTGTTAGCAGCCTTGAAGATCCTATGAGATAATCTATTTGAGTCCATTCTGGATAGGTGTCCGTAAAAAGCCAGTCGCCTTCTTCTGATGGCATCTATGAGATTTTCTTGGTGTTTATATAGCTCACGATTTGGTTGATACCATCGGCTTCCATCTGGTAAAATTCTTGGTCCCACTATCCGTCTCAGGAACTTTCTTTCTTGTACCTCGAGGGCTCTTAGTGGGGTCTTCTTAGTTAAATATAGACACTCTGCTGCATAGAGGACTGACGGTCTGATTACTGCATTGTAGTGTCTTAGTTTGACATTCATCGACAGATTTTTTGAAGCATACAGCTTTCTACAGGCATGGTAAGCCTTATCTAGTTTGAGTCTCCTGTGTTCAAGAGCCATTGTTTCGCTGAGGTCCTCTGAGAACCATTCCCCAAGGTACTTTACACTTTTGACTCTCTTGATGTAGATATTATCACTGACTCTCATCTTTCCAGGGGCATCTTTGATGTTAGTAACAAACTCGGTCTTTCCTATGTTGATCAAAAGACCCGTTTTAGCCGCTATTGAGTGCAGTGTTTGGAGCTGAGTAGTAGCCTCCTGTATGTCATTTGCCAATAAAGTCAGATCGTCTGCAAAGGCTAGGCATGGTATCCTCAGGTTGTCTGCTTTAATCCCCATCCGTAATCCAGTGTTCTCTGGAAGGAATCTCATCCACTCTCTAATTATCTTTTCCAGAACGCAGTTAAATAATATACATGAGATGCCATCTCCTTGTCTCACCCCTGTTTTAATGGCGAAACTCTCCGAGAGTTGTCCTCTAAACTTTACTCTGGCTGTGGTATTGTGCAAGGTTGCTTGCACCAGCCTGTTGATCTTGTCGTTAAGTCCTAGTTCTCTTAATGTATTGTAAAGAGTAATTCTATCTACTGAGTCGTATGCTTTCTGGAAGTCGACAAATATAGCTACCCATTGTCGAGCTCTTGATTTGCTGTATTGAAGGATGGTCTTCAGATTTTGTATCTGCTCGGTACAGGACCTCGATGCTCTGAACCCTGCTTGATATTTTCCTAACTCTTTATCCAACTGTCTTGTGACATGGCGTTCCAGAATCTTGGAAAATATCTTATAGGTAACAGCAAGGAGTGATATTCCTCTGTAGTTACTGGGATCTGTTTTGCTTCCCTTCTTGTGGATTGGATGGATAATGGCTGACGTCCAATCATCTGGGAGCCTCTCACTAGTCCATATGTCCAGAATTACTTTATGTATGCTCCTGAAGGTGTGTTCTCCGGCATGTTTTAGCATTTCTGCTACTATCCCGTCTTCCCCAGAAGCTTTATTGTTCTTGAGTAATTTAATTACATCTCTGACTTCTTCATACGTTGGAGGAGGGATAAACTCAGTATTGGGGTTAGTTGGTTCTGTAACTTGGAGACGTTCAATAGGTTCTTCTGCATTTAAGAGTCCTTTGAAGTAGTTAGCTAGGGTCTTGGTACAATCGCTGTCATTAAGACACAGCGATCCATCTGGTCTCTGGAGATGTAAAGCAGGGGAAGCGAATTGGGTTGTTTGTTGCTTGAGGCCCTTGTATAGATCTCTAGAGTTGTTCCTTACAAAATCCTCCTCTGCTTGCTTAATCAGTTCCTGGTTGTGCTTCCTCTTGGCCCCTCTTATGATGCTCGACGTAGTTTTCCTCTGTGCAATGAAGGCTTGTAAATTAGCTTCGTTCTTATGTACATCCCATTTGATCCACGCTAGCCGCCTAGCTTCTATAGCTTTATCACATTCGCTGGACCACCACGGATGCTTGTTCCCTTTAGGTCTATTGGGGATTATTTCCTGAGCCGCTACTGTTATGGCATCCCTAAGTTGATCCCATTTTGTAGATGTGTTAATCCTGTTGGTATTATGAATCAGCCTCTCTTGGTAACTAGTGCTGTCTTCTTTGAGTTTGGTGATATCAAACCTAGGGATCTTCGTGTTTTTTGCTAACATACCCGTGGTCTTTATTAGTGGCTTCAGATTCGTTTTAACCAGAGACAGGTAGTGATCAGAGTCAATGTTGGCTCCTCGTATCACTTTGACATTCATAATATCCCTGTGGTGCAGCTTGTCTATTGCTACGTGGTCAATTTGGAATTCACCCATCATGCTATTTGGGCATCGCCATGTCATTGCCTTTCTGGGAAGGTGTTTGAAAGCTGTAGACATCAAAAGTAATCCATACTTGGTGCAGACACTGATTAAGCGTTCCCCATTTTTGTTGGTTCTCTTATGGGCAGGATATCTTCCGACAATCTTCCGGTATTTCTGTTCTCTACCGATCTGGGCATTGAAATCTCCTAATAATATAGTCGTATGATGATTTGGTACTTTATCAAGGGTTTCTTCAAGGGCATCCCAGTACTGGTTTGTCATTTCTGGGTTTTTCCTGTTAGAGTCATTGGTAGGAGCGTGGAAGTTAATCATTGAGTATCCCCTATTCTTGCATCTGAAGGAAAGCACCGATGTTCTATCGTTTGGTGATGAAAAGTCAAGTATGCTTTTAACCAGTAGATGGTGTACTGCGAAACCAGTCCCAAGGAATGGTACATTTTCCATTACTCTATTACCAGGTTTCCCTTTATATATTCTATATCCTTGAGACTCTATGGCTTCTTCGTCCGGAAACCTAGTCTCTTGGAGAGCTGCTATACTGATGTTCTTGTCGTTCAGTACATCAAGTGTATGCTTAAGCTTTCCGGTCTTGATCAAGGAGTTTATATTGATTGTGGCTAGATACGTAATATTTCGTTTCAAGTTTCGTTTAGATCCGACTGGGTCACATGAAGGTGTAGGTCCCCCAGAATCCGATGACCTACTTGTGGATCGTCTACCACCTGAGGTATTATGTTCATTAAGTTTGTACTTCATGTTTGATACAGTCTATCACACAAGTGATTAGGTTAGGTCACCCGAAGGTAACAAGTTTTTAACTATCAGGGTTGTAAGCCCTGAAGCCCCCAGCACTGATCGGTTCACTGACCCAGTTTCCGCTGGGATTGGTTACCCAACCTCCACTGGGTTGCTCAGTTTAGCAGGGACACCTCGTGCAGGTTACGTGCTGGAGTTGGAGTGAAAGAGGCTAGTTGGATTCTCTTGCTGAATCCAATATGTTATGTTGCAGATGGCCGGCAACGACGCATTTCACTCCCTTTTGTCCGGAGTCACATGGACTCCCCCCAGGTTCATTCCCGGAGCCATTTATTTATTTATTTATTTATTTATTTATTTATTTATTTATTTATTTATTTATTTATGTATTAATTTATTTATTTATTGCCTTTGTATGTGGCGAAGTTAGCGCTCTTACATACGAGTACAGTACAGAGTCACATGAATTAGAAAAAATGGCTTGTTAACAGTCTCTAAGAACTACCTAAATTAATGGAGTAATATTAGCCTGTAACTTATTATAATTGGTTTTTTATAATTAATATTATCTATTTACATCACCTAGCTCTAAATCATACTTGCACTCATCCACACTAATATTCATACAAGCTGATCAAGTATTTAAGAGGAATTCTCGACAAGACCGCTTAAATGAAACTACTGAAGTGCTAATACGTATGCTGACAGGGAGTGTGTTCCATAGCCTTGTCCCAGACACTTGGAAGGAGTGGCTGTATACAGATGAATGATTAAGCGGTATCATAAGGGTAGAAGTCGATCTAGTGTTATGTCCATGGACAAATGAGAGGAAGTTAAAATGTGCGGATATGTATTCAGGTGAAGATTCGTTCAGAAGTCGAAAAATTATTGTCGCAGTATGTAGATTTCTTAGTTGATCGATTTTCAGCCAGTATAGCTTCTCATAATATGAGGAAATATGTGTCCAGACATTCAAGGAAAATATAAATCGTATAGAAGAGTTCATTGCCCTTTGAAGATCCATACGTTGTTCTACAGTTGCATCGGTTAATACGTCACAGAAATAAATTATTGGAAAAGTGGGAGTTTGAATGTAACTTTAATGTTAAACTGAAATTAAGATTTGGATACTAGTTCTGTTTATAGCTACAACAGAGACAAACATTTGAGGACTGCACTTCCAAAACTGCTTCCTTCATCCACTTAGAAAAAGTGAGGTAAAAGTGTTTTTAAACTCTCAAGAATCTCTTCTACCAAATCTGTAACCGCGGCTAAACTTTTCTTTCCCTGCATAAATTAGATTAATAATTGATACGGTAATTTTGCAAACCTCTCTCCTCCCAAAACTCTCTCTTTTCCTATATGATTTATTCCAGGACTTCTACAACTCATAAGCAAGATTACTATTATTTGAAGGTTGGGTTTCAAAACTCTCCATCATTCTTATAATTATTCCTACGAAGTCAATTTAAGTTCATATTTTAACAATTGCTAACACTGTACATGCTATATTGCCATCACCTCCTGGTACAGGACGAGACTGAATGATCCGTCGAAATGGAAGAAAAACCAAGAGAAATATAGGAGGTAAGTGTAGCCTACATATAATTTTTAATTCCACGTGTGCAAGTTCTAATGTTTTAAACAATTTCGTGTAAATTGAATAGTAAATATATGTAATACAAAATAATGTAATCATTAATTACTTTTAATGTATTTCTTTTCAATAATGACATCTTTACGTCGCACAAACTACTTTTACGGCGTACGGGGACGCCGAGGTACGGTAGCGGAATATTGTCCCGCAGAGTCCATTTATATGCCAGTAAATATACCGATAATGGACTGACGTATTTGAGCAGCATCAAGTACTTCCGGACTGAGCGAGGATCGAACCTGCCATGTTGACATCAGAGGCCAAAGCCTGAACCATCTGAGTCACTCAACCCGGCCATTTCTTTCCAGATATACGCTGCGTGCGTGACACCGGATGAAATAAATCCGGAATTCCCGCTTCATGTAGTTAAATGGAATCATGAATGTAGGGTGTAGAAAATGCAGAAAGGAAACGAAGGGAATTCCGTACTTTGTTGTGTTGTAGGGTGTTCCAATAGATACAGAAATACCACTTACGTGATATTTACATGCTTTCCATAAGATGATAATTGAGGCAGAAATAGGACAAAAACAGATTTAGGCAGGGAATATTAACAAGAAAATTTTGTCTTTTTTTTTCACTTATCGACAGAAATTACAGATCTACACAGAAATATATTTTCTTCTTTCTATTAGTCATGATGGATCGTGTTGGGAACTAACACTACACTCAAGAATTAGCAGCGTAATTTTCATTGGTAATATGCGGTCTGGTCTATGTCCCTACGATCTTTCCAAAATAATATAAGAAAATGAATTTTTCAAATGAATTGGCTGCTGAGCGTTTCAAAAGAAAAATAAGAGAATGAGATCCTAAAAGTAGATGGTAACGGTGGCAGTAAAGTCGTAGATGTATTTACGAAAACTGACATAAGTAGTAGTGTGACACAAGAGATTGTTGCTACCTGCACGACTGATGCTAATGTAATGATATTGCTCCACAAACAAGTATTGCGTCAGCTTTCGTTTAGGCAGGGGCATTGTACAGAAAGTTATTAATGATGATGAATGAATTGAATCGATAGGCTTTGAAGGTTACTCGTCCATTATGCAAGATTCTGAATGCAGAGCCTTTACGGGCGTAAATACAGAGGTTTTTGAAGAAGTTGCCAGATCAGAAGGAAGTAAAAGTTACTAAAGGAAATCGCTTACTTCTTTTCTTAATGAAGATGAAAACTGGTTTGCCTTATTCAGCATTGAGAGTTTTGTTCGGTATCCATCGCACTACAGTAGCCTATCTAGAATTATTACGCCACAGTTATGACTCTTGGAGCGGCTATGGCGAACTTTGTTTTCCGGGCGGGTAGAGAAAGTGTCAAAGAAATTCTGCCCTCAGAATTTCAAAATAAATATACCCTTTGCAGAGTAAAAATAGACTGCAGAGAAATAAGAGTTGAACAACCAAGTAAAATTTAGCCACAGACTATATCTGTACTCACATTACCAGGACGTTACACAGAGAAATTTCTCATAGGAATCACACCAACTACTATGATCACCTTTAAACCTAAGTGCTACGGCGGAAGGTCTAGTGACGCATTTATTACTGCTAATGCTAGCGTACTGCTGTCATACTTGGAAGCTGATGACGAGGTAATGGCAGACAAAGGTTCCATGGAAAAAATAAAGCATGGAAGGTCGCGACATATTTGTTGTAGCGCCACTCTTCTTACATGATGAGAGATGTTGAGGAAATAAACTAGACTTACAGTACTGCTAGTGTCAGAATTCACATCGAAAGATAACATATTATTATATTACACAATTTTACTAAATTGCCTATCTAACTTCTCCCTATGCGGATGATACAATTCACGAGTATTGTGTGTGAACTAATCCTCAGAAACCTGTAATTAAAGAATAACATTATTTACTAATGAATTTACACAGAATTAAAGAACAAGTGGCAAGTAACAATGAAAGTATTAGAAACTGGTGGCACTAGGCATCCCCAGACTTCATGGCAAACAAGTCATGGAAAATGATATAATAAAATACAACTGAAATGTGTTTACATGATCCTCCTCCTGTAGATCAGGATTATTCTCCACTTAGAACATTGCGCTTCGAATCACTGTAAACAAATTCCAATAAAAACAAAAATCAGCAGTTTCATATTTACTTAGAGCAATTGGAATGCAAGTGGAATGGAGAACAAAAATATAAACAATTATACAGTTACTTGGAGTATGCTATGTACGATGGTAGTGTCACAGACGTTTGGCGTATCACATTTGCAGAAATAACAGATAAATCATCCCTCCTTATTTCCTTCACTTCATTCACATGTCCACTTACGCACACAGTTTCGCCCTTAGAAATTTATGCGAAGGTAAATTGTATACACCTGATGGGTATAAATACGCATTCAATGCTCAGATCCGTAATTTCTTAATTCCAATCAGTAACTCTGTGTGGCACCACTAGCACGGTATCAATAGGCCTAATTCTCTCAAGAATCTACCAGGAGGTAATCAAAAGCAGTACCTATGCTTACGGCTGTGATGTACAAAATTTCATGCAGCATTTCATAACGACTATTAAAAAATATAACAAGATAAATTCATATTGAAGCACACAACTCAATGTATTCCTACAAGAAGGCGTTCCGTACCAGGATATTCAGTTTCTGTAGGTTACTTTGTAAGAAGTAAGCAAACGTATGACTTCAAACTGTAGTACTGCCTTTCTGAACATACACGGAATCTCAAGATTTCGAATACAGAATCTGAGTTGGAAATTTATGAAAACGGGCAGCATCCCTGAAGAAAATAACGGCGGTGATAAATGTAGTAATATTTTTATGATACCTAAGGTGTCAGTTATTACTTACATTTCCAGTCTAAAATCACTTGATTCGTACTGTGCCCGTTCACACCTCCGCGACAGCTTTCAAAATGGCGCCGAGTGAAGGTATGGCCAATTTGATCCATAGGAAGCAAAGAATAGACACCAGTTGCGGTGACATAGAAGGCCATACACGTCATGGAACGGTCGAGCATTGAGAGTGTAACGGACAGTGGACTGTCTACTGTATTGTTTTACGAAAAAAGTAGAAAACTACGGATTGTTAAGAAAACTCCATCTTAATTTTTTTCAACGGAGAGTGAAGACGGAACTGCCGACCGCGCTATAATTTTAAAGGAAGAAGAAGCGATCTGAGGCGATACTAAACGAAAAAGCGTCGGAAAAAGAGAAGAAGACAAGTTAATTCACCGGAAAATAAGCAGAGTTGATTAGAGGTGTTAAAAAAAAGAAATCAGCTAGTACCACGAAATACGCGTGGGCGGATACAGAGCGCACTTGATATATACCCTGCAAAGGAAGACCAAGCCAGCATCTAAAAGAAAAGGATCTCATACAAGAAGAGATACATCTCGATTTATTGAAACAGAATAAAAATAAGTTTTCAAGATCCACAAGAAGCAGCCGACAGAGATAGATTCACTGAAATTAACACCAACGAGACCGAAGATATTCGGCGGAGACCAACAAAAGAAATAATAATTCAAGGATTACAAACTTCAAAAAGGATTATATAATGGCTGTTCACTGCGCTGTAATCCATGTTTTAGTTGCTGACAAGAATACCATGAAGATGATGTGCTAAATATACATGATGGACCAAGCTGGGGACCAGTACATCATGCCATACGACCGAGCCATAATGAGGAAGGCGACGGTAAACCATTCGACCAACCCATGATGAGGAAGGCGCCGGGAAACCATTCGAACAACCCATGATGAGGAAGGGAATGAGAAACCAGACAGCAATTCCGTGATGAGGGAGCAGATGATGTACCAGATGTCCAACCCATGACCTGACCGCAGACCCAACTACATCCATTTGGGAAGCAGAACAGCTGGACCACGACCAACCATGAGCGAGCTAAGTCATTTACAATATTACATCGCATAATTTTTGGTTTGCCTACACATGTGCCTTAGGCATGTGCCGATAGGTTGAATATAATACCGATATATAAGAAATGCAAGTGAGTGTTACCAGTGAAGTGTGAGATACTTAAGTCCGTATTTGCATGAACTAGCAATATAGCATAAGATTCTAATATGTTGGATATATACGTCATCGTATATCGGTCAAAATACACGTATGTAGCGAGAGGTTTGAAAAAGAATTTTCGAAACAGCTGATAGTAATGACATACTGGCAGATTACAGAGATTTCGTATTGGTAATGCTACAAGTCGACGTCACGTTTGGTTGCGCGCGGTGTAAAATAAACATATGGAATCACGCATTATTTTGCTTCGCAATAAGGGCATTGAACTCAATCATAGGTTATGATATATAGCAACTTTAAAATGTTGTTTTAAGAAACATAGTGTGGTAGTTTGACATGGTCATGTATATGGGAACGCGACGAGTTAATATTGAGGCTGCGATGTTAAGATATTATATGAATGTTGAAATAAGGTTACAATTGTGCTAACTTGAGGAAAAGTATGATTTATATAGTGATATGAGGAGATTTATACGCACTACGTAGGGGCCATTGAGTGTCTGCAGTTTAAGATATGCCACGCTACATTCTTTAGATTCGTATACGTGAGATTGCCCACACCGCAGGATTGACCTAAGCCAAGGTATGAATAGAATTTACTATTGTAGAATTATGCTTGTGACGGGATCGTATGTCAACTTTAGATGTGCTGTAATGAATATCGGAATACTACGATACGTTTTATAGCTGTGTTTTGACCAAAAGCATTCACGACACCGATAAATATGATATTATGTTTCTGAATACAACGACATAGCGCTTGCATTGTAACTGCGCGTATGAATAAAATAGCTTGCATTGAAGTAGAATGTTATGGAATATAACGAAGGAAAGGGACATTGAGCCTAAAAGACATGTGTATGACAGCCAAAGGTTATGTTGAAGTTAGTTAGATAGCTGAATACATTAACATATAATCTGTTTGAACTTGCATTTTCTCAAGGAACAACATCTAGGAAAATGTTAGAGTGTGAGCCAAATTTAACAGGCACTAGGAACAAATGCCTTAGTCCGTAAGTAGTTGTCCATGCACAACGTGAAAGAAGTAATAAAGCATGAGTTCGGATTTATTCATATGGATTTATGGATTCAAATTTACGCATCCAGATTTACTTATTCGTGTTTACTTATGTAGATTTACTTATTAGTGACTCGTCATTTACTGAGTATCAGCTACGATTTACTATTTAATATTCTCAACGCTCAATTCTAATATGATTGGTGATTAAATATAACTGTGATATACAGTTCAGTCCTGCAATTTAAAGTTATAATTTGGTTTAATTTCAAGTTTGAGCTTATTAGTGGACTTTATATACACTTCAGCTTAACCGGGTGTTCTATTCTGACTTGTTTAATTAGTCTTAAAGAAAATGAGCTGTCGTAAGAACTTAACTATGTTGGTGTTGTATCTATGACTTAACTTCAGAATGGACCTTAGATGTCCAGTGATCGATTGTAAATATGTACATAGTGAATTTTGATTTCATGATGGAACTGATCTACATAGTTTAATACTAGATATTATTTCTCTTTCTACGAGCCAGCGCTGACTCACAATCCACACTTGTAAATACGCAATTACAAGTAATGCCTTGGATAAAATTCCAATTTAATAGTCCAATATTTAGTCAATAAATATCTTGTTTATTTTTCTACAATTTTATGTGTCATGAATTCTTTCATTATAGTGTAGTTGGTAAGTTACTTGCTTAGCTAAGTGAATTGTTGATTAATTAAGTACTCCATTTAGTCATGACCAGTTCTCACGTCGTTGAATACTTTGATTTAAGAAATTGGTTGATGATTATTACTATTATGTCATGAGATTCTATAGGCGTCTCCCGTGCGTTGTTAATCTCTTCATACTCACGTAAAGCGTAACTTGAAGTAAGATTTCATGTCTTACTTGGCATCTGAATACCCTGAGGTATCCGCTGAGCGACCCCATTTCATCTGATTACGCAGCCCAACTACGAGTTCGAAATGGAGGTATCGGGTAAAGAATGTAAGCTTTCGTTACAGTACTATGTTAGAAAAAGGTCAGCACATCAATATCTTTCTAGTGACAGTGAAATGAAATTGTGGTAGGAAACTTATTGCAGAGAAAACAAGGATCTGTCGGTTAAACATGAATTTTTGGAAGGATGTTTGTTACATCCTTCAATATTGGCTTCAAATTTCCAGCAGCGAATTTCTGCTCAGACATAACGGCCTAATTGTCCTGTGAAAAAGCTGAGCTCATGACAAATTTTAGGGTGCATACGCAAAAAGCTAAAGTGTTTTCTAGAGACCCTAAGGCACTTAAAGAAAAAACATTTCAGTTGTCGTTTGATTGCCGGAAGAATATGCTTCTTCCCCGGGTTACTGATCAATCTGACAATTGTATTTCAGTGATTTATTATGTCTGCTAACAGGGATGTATATAGTTATAATATTACTTTACTCCACATGAAAAAGTAATTTTCAAATCTCTCTCGTTCCAGTATACAATTCAAAACTTTCTAAACCCAACCAAAAATCTTTAATAACTTGGCAAATATCGAGCCTTGAATTTCATAATTATGACTCTGATAAATGTGTGTTCATCCCGCTATAAAACTGAAACAAGTTGGCCACTGCCATGAAAACGAACGGAGTTATTAGATTTCGGCGATTTTTACAAAATAATTTATGTAGTGTGTAGGCAGTTTTGAAACAGGAGTCTTCACATGTACACTAGCTGTGTAGGGGAGTGTAGGCCACAGTGAGACAGGTAAATTTTTGTTTTAGCATACTGATTTATTTTTCCATATATGGAAATATCTTTCTATCCCGTGAAATCCCAATGTCACCTACAGGTGACACCGAATATTAATAACATTTCCTGCTCTTCTGGCTGCTTGAACTTTTCTGCCTGTTGGGAGTATTTAAAGAAAGGTCTTATTATTTGAAATAGACCCTTTTCGAACTCGCAGTCGGCTCTCGCTGAGATAGGAGAGGAAACAAACTGGATTGAATTGGCGAAGCAAGTTATTGTGGCATGGAAAGTGTGTCATAAATGGTAAGTATATGTTATTATAATTAAAAAGCATGGTGTCACCTGTAGGTGTCATTGGTCACATCAAGTAGACCTTTTTGTCCAGTTTCAGTTATGAATAATATCTGATATTCACTACATGTTTTTCTCTCTCTTCAGTCTGACACTGGATGAGCTACAACAAATGTTGTTTCCTCCAAATGATGGACAGTTTACGGATGAGGAAAGTGGCGATGAAGCAACTAATTCTGCCAATGTCAATCCCCTTCCTGGCATAATGTCGAGATTGACAGTGTAAATTAATGTGATATCAGCACATGATGGTAAGCCGATACTTTCTAATGAAATACAGCAGGCATCTGGTCTTTCTTAGACAAATAAACCAGCATTTTCTACGAAAAGATACAATACATTGTGGGCAGCTACAGCGAAGAATTTTATTTTCCGATTGGGTGAGGTGACGTGCATGAGGAACCTTCCGAATATGACGGGCCGCAAATGTCTCCAGTTCAGTATTTTGAGTTACTGTCCACTGTAGGAGAAGAATCTCATTTTGACAATGTCCAAGTTATACACTCTGCACAGGAATCATATGCTGGACATAAGTGTGGTCAATTGCTACGTGATTTGGTTACCTCATAGACTTTGGGCCTTACCAAGGGTCTAAATCGGCTCAGAATCCGGGACAGTCCGAATATGCGTTAGGGGCAGCAGTTATCCTTACACCTGAAATTAGGCTACCAGCTAGCTGGGAACTGTAACTGTACTGACCAATGTCACCTACAAGTGACACCCCTATATTTTTTTGTGGACCACGTTTCCTGTAGATTTTTAGTTTTGCATTGATTTTTGCAGTTTTGCTAACATGAACTGAAAGGAAATACATAGATTTATTTCCTGCACTGTGTTTGGGCTTGGACGGCATATGCTGAAATATTACTTGATTCTTCCTTATCAATTTCGCACTCTTAGATTTTCTAAAGCATCCAAACATTTCTGTAAAAAAAATAACATTGCGGTTATGTCACAGCCGTCTCACTGTGGCCCACCCACGTTCCACAGTGAGACAGATGATCATCCACACTGAGACACATTGACAAATTTATTTCAACTGGTACACAGGTAAGCACTGAAATAATTAATCCGAGAAACACGACAGCACATTGAATTTCCAAAAATGTACACAAAATATGAGATATGACTTTTGTCTTTTTGCCCTGCCATACGCAGAAGGAACCTGCAACAGTGTTCAGATGCCTTTCGTGGGGACTGAAGCGATATCTGCAACATCTGGACTTTTCCTTTAGAATTTTAGCTCATAATCTCCATCATCTAAAGCTCATAGTACTTTCCCGATGTAAAATCTTCAGTGTTTCCCTGAAAACGCGACCGAAACGAAGTCACTCTCTTTAGGTTTGCGAGCAAGTTGATGAAAATTTGGGATTTCTATTCTTAATTATCTGATGAGCTGTCTGAATCAGAAGAATCATGATCATCACCATCCTTCAACATTTCTGCAGCTTCTTGGATTTCAAGTTACTTTGGCTGAACAAACTTTTCTACCGTCTCCTTTTATTTGGGATTGAAGAGCAACTTTATTTTTTTCTGGGGTGTCAGCTGGAATGAAAGATCTACCCTTTTCCTTCCTGGAAGTTAACTCTGGCCTCTCCTCAGCTTTCGGGTAGCTCCGTATGTTTTGGGGCTGATATAAACAGGTTCCAAGCCACTTCGTTTAGAAATGCTCGTGCCAGATGTCTCATGGGAGCCGAGTGCTTTTTTACTGGAAGGTTTGTTGCCATCTTGAGCACTGATATCTATATCTGTCACAGCACTCACCAGAAAATCTTGATCTGAAAATACATGGGAATCAGAAGGAAAGATTCCTGTTATGCAATATCCAGACATTGGTGTCATTATTTGTTGATGTGCCTGGCCAATGAACCCTGCAGTATTATATATGGAAACAGTTTTTCCAGGATTTATCATCATCCATGAATCAACATCGGCGTTGTAGAATGACTTAAAGGGTCCGAACTCTGTGGCCCATTTGCAACTGTTAAAAACAATTATGTGTACCGCCTAACGTACAATACTCAACGAGCTGACAAGTCCAGGAATTAATTTGTAATATAAAAGTATTTCGACCATACCTTATTTAATAATGTACACATAGCTACAAGAAAGAAAAAACAAAGGAAGAAAATTTTACTATTCTTACTTCAAAAACGGCATGTTGTTTATCTCCTACATAACTAGCATCTTTCAAATGTTAAACAGGATCAAAATGGCTACTACCAAGAGAGCCAACCTCTAAGAAATACAAATAAATTTCCCTCTTTCAAGAAATAGATTTAAGGAGCTTGTCTCACTGTGGCCCACCCTCCCCTATACGTCGTTGGCGAGACAATCATATATAGCACGTACAACATTCCGACTACTTTCCAAAAATATTCAGGCACGCTGATTTTACTCGGGACGTAGCACTAATTCCACCTATCGGAGATGAGTGGCAGCAGAAGAGACAAATCACATCACAACAGTGGTCAATATAATGCTATTGCTGATCAGTTTCATGAGCTTTCAATACTGTAGTTTTCTTCCCACTCTGTGATATTAGAGCAGCTAAAGCAAAGGCAGTCCTTCCTTTCCTTCATGACTCCCTCGTGCCTTATTCTTCAACCGATCATCCCATTACGATTTTTCTCATTTCTTGTAATCATCTCTACATTTTTCTGTATCGACACGGACCGATAACCACACGATGTTACACTTTGAAACAATCATGGCGAAAACTATCGCCAGTATTAAACAGTATTTCCATGTTAGAAATGCTTGGCGTTGATATGGACTAACCAACAAAGTCTAAATTCATGAAGTCTATTATCATAGTCGGTACGGCAAAAGTGTATAAGGCTTAAATAGTTGGAACTTTTGTTGCGGTATTTAACATATTTCGATAGGACCAATAACGAAGATATTTTTAAAAACTGCATTTCATGCATCTTCCCATAAACTACCGTTTCAACGTGCGTGAATAACTTATGTTTACAACCTAGACTGTAACACTTTATTCCCAGACTTCATACACCGATTTTTAATTAAATTCTGTTCACCCCCTTTCTCGTAGTTTGGCGTCGATATGGACTTAACAACAACATTCGAAATTCATAATATCTCTGTTTAATAGCCAGTACTGTAAAAAGTATCAGACATAAATGATAGAAGATATAATTCTATCCAAATTTAGTTATGTAATACCTATCGACAGGACCATTAATAACAAATATTTGAGAATTAAATTTTGGCCTTCCCGTAAACTACAATTTCACTCATTGTGGATAAAAATATTTATAGCCTGGATTGTAGAGCCCCATCACCCAACTGTAGATACCGATTTTCATAAAATTCTCTTCATCCACTTTCTCGGGATGCCCGTACATACATACATACATACATACATACATACATACATACACACATACATTCATACATACACACATACATTCATACATACATACATACATACATACATACATACAGTGCGTACATACAGAAATGATAGAAAGTTAAAAAGTGTATTTCCTTGTTCCTATGGAAGCGACCGACACAGAAATAGCATTCCTTTTTCAGTTCTGAGCAATGTACAGACAAAACACTTCACCCAAACGGAGGTACATTCATGACCACATAATGGTAACGAACCTTTCAGGACCACATTTTTCGTCAACGACTCTGGTAGTTTTAGTCTTGAACGAAATTCTTCACAGAACATAACAATTGTTTTTCTTGTATCGATCGTGAGGCCTATCATCTCGATGTTATCGAGTCCTTATTCACGTCTGTAGAAGCGGTAGTTGGTTTGTAGATGATTTTCTTTTCCTCTGTATAAATGACATACCGGTACCAGTAGCAACGAAACTAACACATTGCATCCAAGACTGCACAGTCACACGCAGAGAATAAGAGCGAACCACTTGTACCAGGTGAAATTCCTCCCATTCTCATAGACAAAGGACCTTATAAAGTCGGCGGCCCCACCTTTTATTAAACCTTTTGTGCCCCCTTGAATGTGACAGAGAGAAACATGCCCACATATATGCCTCAGAATCTGGGGAACAATATGAGGGGTGAAAAATTTCATCAAGCACAGGTTCAGTCAACGACGGGTTTTACAGCTAGCTTTCTGTCTAAAACAGTTCGACGTACGAAGTTCAAAATTCACAGAATAGTTGGTCCTTTATGTGATAAATTAATATTTTAAAACATTCTACCTCAAAGTAGATTTAAACAAAGGTGAGTTCAGAACAGAATATTTATGGATCCAAAACTCTTCGTTGCACGAAGTTCACACGATGGTCGCTTCGGTGCCCTAGATGTAAAAATAGCACGGGATTTTAAACGATTTCAATTTTACCGGGTCTAAGTGTTGGTTAGATACAAAAATCTATAACATTTGTAAGAGATCGCCAGTTTATTAATGCACGGGTATCTTGATAGTCTTTTCATGTACACAATTAATTACAAATTCTGTAAGGAAAATTACTGAGTAAAAAAGTTTGTGACAATGACAGTACAATAGGAGAAGGTTGATTACCACATATTTCATGCGACTTGACTCGGAATATGGACTGGAAGAGATACGAGTATAACTACATCACAAATATCAATAGTAGCAAGGAAGAGCTGTGGTTACAATCACAATATTAACTGTCACTTAATACTCGAGGTCGCGTGGCGATAATTACGATTAGAAGAGTCACGTGAAACAAGAGCGACTGTGACTACCATCACAATATCACGTAAATGTAGAGGTCTTATAGCAGTGATGCCAGGATCCACATTCACGCAAAAGGGGAAGCTCTGTGACTAAATCGACGTCACATGGCTATCATCACTGAATCTAAGTACAGTCAGGTAATATTGAGGTCTCTTGACTACAATCACAATATCACGTCAAACTGAAAACTTCCTTCCCTTCCGGTGACTTCTTCAGTATTTCTTTTCACTCTGTTTTGACTTGTACCTTACTCCATAGAACTTAAAACAACAGGCAAATTTATATATTGATAAAGAACATAAAATAATTTAAAATTTTGGATTACTGCAATGCAAATAAACGAGGAATTCCTGCGCTATGGGGTTCAGAATATGATCCCCAGTGCACAATAGCAATCTTATAACTTAAGTACAGGAATTCTTTTCATCTTCAAGACCAAGCTCGATAGCTGAAGTCACTTAAGTGCGGCCAGTATCCCGTATTCGGGAAATTGTAGGTTCGAACCCCACTGTCGGCAGCCCTGAAAATGGTTTTCCGTGGTTTCCCATTTCACACCAGGCAAGTGCTGGGGCTGTACCTTAAATAAGGCCACGGCTGCTTCCTTCCCACTCCTAGCCTTTTCCTGTCCCGTCGTCGCCATAAGACCAATCTGTGTCGGCGCGACGTAAAGCAGCTAGCAAAAAAAAAAAAAAAAAAAAAAATACATCTTCACTAACTCGAAGTAGAACCATGGAGCTGATGAAAGCAAACACCCTCTGTTGTGTTTCTGGAGCTTTGCGCAGAGGATTCGCATAATTTTGATGTTGGTTGTAATTTTTTTTTGCTCTGCCTCAATGGATAACTTTGAGTTGTGTCACATTGTTCAGGCGAGATATGAGTGCATATTGGAAATGCTCTAGATGTATTGCTACAGTTCCCGATATTCCTCATCGCCTTCTCACATGGATATGTTCTGTATCTAGCCATATCATTTGTAAAGTTATAGTAATGTTTAAAACTCTCTTGCCTAGTACCATCGACCACCATGCGAAGCAAGTCTAACTCTGACGATGACCACTCTGTGAATTCCTATCTTCTAGAGATAAGTCAGAGGCCGATGCTCTTCTGACAACTCGTTCTCCCGTGAGTTGGTAGGAGTAAGACATCCAGCTAAAGACAACCATTGCAATATTTTACGCATGAAATGGCTCTTAATATAAGTAATATTTTGTCATCATAACTTCACCCATTATCTCCTTACGGTATTTTTTCTTAATCACGATAATATGCATTAATGTTTACCATCTTACTGTTTAATGTGTTTTATCCTTTACTCGCCCATCCTAGGAACATTTTGGTTTGGGGTTGTAAGTTATCCATAAAGTAAAATATATACTTCTTCTAATGTTTTTGAATATACAAATATTTGTGCATGTTTATGTGTGACTTTATATCGCAAGAATGGTTCTTTCCAATTGACTTTCCGGAAAAAACACTTTTAGACATAACGTGATGTACACTGTCGCGGGAAAATGAACAACTGGAAGAACTATGATACCTGTGAAAATAGGTCAGAACTACGGGAATATGATAGAAGAGTAACCAATAAGTAAACTTGTTTATCGTTGCCGCTTTCCTTTTATTCTCGTCAACATCTGGGATGATCCTCCATCTTACTCGCATCTCTCAGACACTCCCTTTAGCCTGTTCTCTAAGAGCACAGATGGAACTCTGGAAGGAATTAAATGATGATTATAACAACATCAACACGAGCGCCTTCGATCCTATTGGATCAAATCTCAGTTTAATATGCAGTGAGCGATGAGCAACAAGCACATTACTCATGAGCTGAAACTGCTTATTGCGCTTCCCACGAAGCAGATCACAAACAGTTAACAAAGCACCAACTGAAATAAACTCTTTCTTGATTGGTTTCCAATACATAATTTGAATGCCATAGAAATATAAACGTGCGGAAAATAACAGCCATTTGAATACCGCTGGAACCGAAACCACAACATTCTAACTTCACTCTGTATTTAATAATCAAAGCAGTCGAAAGTGAGCGGTGTTATCTGCTATGAGTTGTCCTTGAGGCGTGATACTACTTTCATTTTCTGGCTGCAGTTGGCAAGGGATCGTTGTGGGGCGAGGCTTTATCGATATACACAAAATCATACCAAGCTAAATTATATCATTAGGCTGAGTAATTGTTAAATTTAACTAAACATCTTTGGAAGTTATTACAGTATTTTATGAATTACTAGCAGATGTCTTCGTTGACGTGTGATGTGCGCACACTCAGTGTTAAGAAGACTGACCAAGAACCAGGTGCCGGGTGCTCTCAAACTCCTCCTTTAACACGTAAAAGTGGAATTTCCGTGTTTTCAGTTGAGGAAAACTTAACAAGTTCAGTGTATACCTGAGATGGTATACAGGTTTAGCTTGCCGTAGTTCAGGGGAGTTCGTACCTCAATTTTCGCAAACATTTGCGAATTCATTTTAAGTGTTTCAGTATTCTTTGGTATGCGTACAGGAGAGGATCGCGTTCCTAGTTTCCGTAATTTGGATATTCACACTTATAAATGGGACACCGTTCTCTGACTGCACGCTGGACTTTACTCTTTGATAACTTTTTAGGAAATGCAAGTGCCTTCGTGAACATGGCCTCGTTCTGCAGGTAAGTTGTTGCTTAGCGATTGGTGCTACTGTCAGCGAAGTGTCATGTCGATGTCTTTGTTTATATTCGAATAGTATGGCACATCTTTGATTGTTTACTTTCAAAGTTCCAAGGTCTAAAATGTTCGGCAGAAGTAGTGCCACGGGAATCAATATAAGAACAGAAAGACATGCTTGAATGTTAAAGGTGGTGAGTATTTAGCCGCCACTCAAACACCAGTGAGGCAGGTCCAGGTAGAAAGCAGGCTACTTCATAAAGTGTCTATAAAGAATAAGATTGAGGTAGAGTATTTACTCAGTACGATACCAGGTTATACATGTTCAGTTCTTGTGCGCTGCTGTGAAATCTTTTGTGCAGTGTAAATATTGTAAACATTTTGAGTGAATCTGACAAGGCTTCATTGCGGAAGGGCCAAGCTTTCACCATTGTTCTTCCATGCGCAAGTTGTGGGGAAGAAACAGAGTTCCCCACAACAAAATATGTGAAAGTCGCGCATGAGATGAACTTTCGATTTGTGTATGGCCCCGGATTAGTTGGTAGGGGCAGAGCTGTGTACGAGTGGTCCTCCTACTAGATTCCATAGGTTCACAAACGTTATTAGTAAGACTCTCAAGAGGCAGTAATACTGTAGAAACCAAAGGTGTTAATGACATTGTCATTGCTCTTGATGGTGGCTGGAAAAAGCGAGGCCACACCAGACAGCATGTTGTGGTTACTGTCATTGGTGTCCATACTCGTAAATCAGCTGATGTGGAGTGCCTCACTAAGTACTGCCATGCATGCAAATAGCAAACGGAACATTTGTGTTGTGTGACAAATTATGCTGGTTCTAGTGGGGGCATGGAAGCTCAGAGTGCATCAAGGATTTTCAAGAAGTCACTTGCTGCCAGGAGTGTGAGGTATGTCAGTTTTCGGGTTATGGAGACAGAGTACTGTCTGAAAGACCGTGTTGAGTTGAAATGTGTAGGTCATGTCCACAAGAGGATGGGTTCAAGGATGCAGAGTTTAGCCCATGACATGAAAGGAAAGAAATTGCAGAATGCTGTAACAGACTCACTTCTTCCGAAATAGACAGGCTACAAAATTACTACGGCATAGCTATAAGAGAGAATGTTGGTGACTTGAAGCAAATGAGGAAGGCTGTGTGGGAAAAGTTCCTTCATCAGATTTCTACTGATGAGAATCCCCAGCACAATCTACGCGGTTCGTGGTGCAAGTATAATAAAGGCAAGGAAATATACAAACACCAGGGTCTTCCCGAAGAAGTGATGATTATGATAAAGCCCTTTCATAAGGATCATGATCATCCCCATTTATTGAAGAAATGCTTGCATGGGTAGACCCAAAATGTAAACGAGCCTTTTAACAACGTTATTTGGAGCCGTGCACCTAAGAATATTTTTATGGGCTATAAAATCTTAAAATTATAAGTACATGATGCTGTAATAACATTTGATATGAGCAATGAAGGGAGAATTAAGGCACTAGAACAGTTGGGGTTCCAACCCCAGGGTGGAATACGCTCAGTGCGTTTCAAGCTTTAGATATTCGATGGATCATAATGGAGGATAAAAAGCTGTTTAGAATTCTGGTCAGAGATGTAGTTAGAACCAGTGAGATCTGCCAGAGAGTAAAACCTAGCTCTCATCTGCTACAACAGAACCGCATACCAATAATACCTTCAGGCCCGAGGCGATTATATGCCATGGATTTGTCGGCCGAATCCCAACGTCTAAAAGGGATAACCGTCACATCGTTGTTACGATTGACGTGTTTTCAAAATGTCACCCTATACCCCATCCAAATGGAAAATTATAAATCTGTACTCCGGAGGGTTACTCATAACATATGGGTAAGCCTTGTTAACAGACCATGGATCCCGATTTACTTCTGATGAATTTCAGCAGGCCATGGTTCAGTTAGATATCAAACATGTCCTTAATTCCGTGCGACACCCAACAAGTAACCCAGCTGATAGAGTCATGCAAGTGATCGCTAAATTTTGTCGTATATTTTGTGCCGTGATACATTGGAAAGGGGTAGACGTCCTGTCTATTAAAATGGGCTGCTCAAATAATACTATTCATGAAGCCACGTCTGAAATTCCACCTGTCCTTCACTTTGACAAATACCCTGTGACACCATGGGACAATATTATTCAATGTCTAGGGACACTTAGGCCCACCTTGAGAGAAAAAATCGGGCAGGCTACTAAGTCACTCCAGGATCACACGCTGAGAGACGTCAAAGAAGGGTAAAGGATAAGAAACTTCATCGACCGTTGAGATTACATGAGTACATCTTGCTTAAGAAACCGGCTGTATCTGAACCCACTAATAAGATCTAAGAAAAAATTGCACCACTTTTCGTCGGGCCATATAAAATTATTAAAGACTTTGGAAATTACGCCTGCAAAATTCAGTTTTTGGATAAGACTTATGAAGCAATTCACAACGCGGATAATTTGAAATGTTACATCAACCGAGACATGCAACAGCTGTTCAAGTTAACGTCATCTATGACGAAGAATATTCCTCGAGGAAGGAAAATGATGAACCGACTCACATCATGTAGGAACGCAAGTGGATATGCCTGAAGAAACAAGATCTACATGCCACTCCATTTTCTATGTGCTGCTATTGAAGTAGCGGAGCAAGTTCATCTGCTACAGGAAAGAAATACTGTGAGTCCTAGTCAGTGAATGCAAATTTTCAGGGA
Source organism: Anabrus simplex (assembly GCF_040414725.1). Lineage (NCBI taxonomy): Eukaryota > Metazoa > Arthropoda > Insecta > Orthoptera > Tettigoniidae > Anabrus > Anabrus simplex. The sequence goes on along the minus strand of NC_090277.1, from coordinate 26,244,412 downwards.
ACATTCTTATGTTAAAATAGTGTAAATTATGATTTAATCTGCCAATTACGTCATGTCCAACCAAGGGAGATGATGTCCCTTTCAAATTTGGCCTACAATGAATATTTTATTATAAGTGGTAAATGGATGGTATCATTCTTTCATTGAGTGTGATATGTTACAATTTTATTCTGACCCAGTCGTGTCTTCGAGCAGAGAAACGGTTTGAACAGCTAGCGTGGACGGTGTATTGATTTTTGAATCGACCGGCTCGTCGTAGTCATGTGACCAGCCGGGAATTTCTCAAGGTCATTCCAATTGATAGCACGTGGCAAGCGTTCTCGAAGTAATACTTTCTCGAATTATGAGAACCTGTCAGGTGAAAGTACGATGTCCAATTACGAGACAATATAAGGTCACACCTCCAAGTGTAAATGCATAAATACCTGTGCTTTAGGAATAAAGGCTCTCTTCCACTTCGACGTGCTTCTCTGCTACTTCGACTTGTTTTGCTTCTACTTCGACGAGCTTCCCTGTTACTTCGACGTGTTGTTAACTTCGACGTGACTTTCTATTTCAACGTTCTCCGAGTGAGGCAGATTTTCGAAGACAAGTTACGTATTATTCTAAGATAATTTTCACGTGGTCGTGTGTGTGATCACATTCTAAAAAAAAATGTGTCGGTTTCAGCTCTCATCAAGGCAAGAAAGAAGACGACCTTTACATTCTCAGTTATCTCCACCAGGATGTTTCACCCATCTTCTGAAGGAGCAATCTACGTGACTCTGGAAATGGACTTAGCAGTGGCCATGCAGTACTAAATGTAGGCACTGTCTGATATGGGGGTTATAACGACTGGACGCAGATTACCATGTAAGCAGGTCACCACGTAAGCAGATTCTTTCAACGACGGCGCGATGCAGTTCATTGATGGTAGTATTTACGTTAGATTGGAACCTTTTGGAAATATTTCCATTCTTCTTTTTTATGGGGTAATGGTAGTGTTGTTACATTGTGTGTGTGAATGATTTGTTGGACTCTATTAGTGCACCGTAGTTAGTCAGCGAATGTCTTCTAATACAGTCTAAATGTCCCTCCGAATTCTTAGAATGCTATTTGAAAATCCTAGACCTCTGCGATGAAAATAATTTTATGTGAGATTAATTTCAAATTCTGGTCAGAGATGTAGTTAGATGTATGGATAAAGTTACGTCGTATCTGATATGTTAAATTTCAGAGTGTATTTCACCTAACTCATTTCAATGGATTTATACAAGGTAGTGTCATCAGTTTCAGTGAGGAATTAAGATTTTTGGCAGAATTAATAATCAGCACTAATAATAATAATAATAATAATAATAATAATAATAATAATAATAATAATAATAATAATAATAATAAAGTTGAAGTTCGGGTTAAACTGAAATTTAATGGTCATGAGTGGTAAATGTTATTTGCTATTATTGTGTTATGTTTGATATTATGTGCTCTATTGGTGGATTATGAGCCTGGAATACGGCGGATCCTGAGTGATTAATTTTGTAGTTGTAATTTGGAGAAGCATGCGTCTTGGCAACCATGCCTCCTGTGAATTTGGAGCACGTGTTGAATAATGTGGATATTTAGGAACCACATGTCCAATGATATTGACGTTTCACCAATATTTACGTGCGTGGTGTTTGTCGACGAATTCTTCTGAATTTTTATCGCTGATTTTCTAGACGATCAATGTTCAGATAAATCTGCTATCTTCTTTCCAAGTGATTGCCCAGATTCAATCACACTTCTGTGAGTGTCGAGTGCAACGGTTTATCCGATACCGTCGTCTGAATATTCCAGGGATAGGGAAATAAAAATCATAACTTAAACCTAAACTCCAGAATCCGATTTAAAATATGTGAGGATGTGTGCTGTAGTTAGTGATATTTATCTGTAATTTATTGAAGTGTGGTTTTGACCTGGCCACGTGTTCATCATGTTGGGCCCAGGTTATTTCAGCGTCGTTTGTGGTGACTTATTTTGATAGGATTAATACCTTTAGTAAATTTTATTGGAATTTTAGGGGAAGTTGACATTAACGTACCATTCAAAAATGAATAGGTGCGTATTATTTCAAAATCGTATGGGCAAAGTACCAAAATTGTAAAGTGATAAATTTCTGCTAGGCGTCGAGTAATATAAATTAATTACTATTATACATTATTCAAAGCAGTTTAGACGAATTTTCGTGGAAATAATAATTCTTGACGACGTAATTCATTTTGTAACGTCTTGAATAGATATAATGAAATAAAATTACGTTAATGGAAATGTTTTCAGTAGTATAGTTCAGTGAAATTTACACCATAAAGATGAAATTATATTAATGGAATTAATCCAGGAAGAAGAAAGATAGTAATGTAATATTTCTAATAACATTTGCAAAGTTTAATGACGCCATTATCAAATAATTTTCTTCATTTAATTAGAATTTATTAATTTTCTTGTGTAATGGTAAATGCTATCGCGACGGCCTAGGACAGTTTGTGATAACATGTGATGAATTATTGTTCTTGAAGTTTGTAATTTGCTGATAATCCAACCAGTGTTAGGAGGAGGTTCTCCGACATCTATTTTTATTCTCATTCAACCCAGATGTGGGTTAATTGTTATTTTATTTACATTGAAGTAAAATGCAGGCGTCGTTATGGTTGGAGAAGGAAGTTGTAGTGTATCAGACAACCTTTGGAGAAGAAATCAGAAATAATATCAGCAAGATTAAATTATTAAATTTTGTTATTTGTGTTATATGAAATGCTAGTTGTAATGAATGTCAAACCTATTGTTTTAAATGCTTGTTTTTCAATTGTCGTCAGTCCTTAACTCTTACCTGCCCTTTCAAAATAAGCAAAGCCTGACAGCGAACGGTCCACGGCTGGGACTCTCGCTCTCCGGCTGAGCCGACCGGGAATAATGGGGCAGTACATTGCCCTGCTACTCAACTAGGGGCAATGAGCTCAGCTGGAAACGTTCATTGCCCCTCTACTAAGTGCTAACTCAGCTGTGACGTCACAGTTTGTGAACCTGCTGACAGAGCAGAAAAAGTGCTGCCGCTATGGAGTTGAACTGCCTTAGCTCTACTACTTATAGCAACTCTTCATTCATTTGGTATAGATCCTTCATGCAAACAATAATCAAATATTACTTCAGATATGGTACTATATCCCAACCCATTATCTTTAGTATATCCCCAGATATCTTATCAATTTCAGCCGCTTTTCTAGTTCTTAACTCTTGTATCTTATTTTTATGTCGTCTTTATCATATGTAAATTTTAATACTTCTTTAGGATTAGTCACCTCCTATTTCTGGACTTTACATACTGCTGACTGAATACCTCTGCCTTTTGAAGATCCTCACATACACACTCCCCTCGTTCATTAATGATTCCTGGAATGTCCTTATTGGAACCTGTTTCTGCCTTAAAGTTTCTGCCTGCTAGATTGAATTTACTAGAAGTTCCTTCAAATTCTCCTTACTGCCACAGCCATTTCTAACTCTATTTCATTCCATTCTGCACCTACTTCTCAGTCTCTTTACTTCTCTGTTACAATATAGTAGGTCTTTACCATTCCAAACCAACTTTAACAAACCTGTTTTCATATTTCTCAACAATTGCTTTAAAACCACCCCAGATTGTATTTACATTTTTGTTTGCTGTTTCCCACTGATCATAGTTTTTAAAATCCCCCTCATGACTCTTTTATTAGCCATATGGTACTGCCTAGTAGTCCTACTATTAAGACCTTCCTTTCTATCACAATTAATTTTAACTACGACAAAACAGCTTCGCGATCACTACTTCGGTTTTTCTATAGAGCTCATCCGGTTTTTACCAGCACCACGTCCAGAATATCCTTCCCTCAACTTGTTCCATAACTTTCTGCTTCAGCTGCCCTTCCCATATTCAGTTATTTGTTATTTGTTGTTCATGCTTCCTGTCGTTCACATTACCTTCCCAATTGACATTTGGTAAATTGAGATCTCCGGCTACAATCACGTTCCTTTCCATATAGTTTCCCACATAGCTGATTATCTTATCAAATAATTCTGAATCAGCTACAGCCCAACCCTTTTCCGGTCTGTACACTTCAAAGACATCAAGTTGCCGATTATCTTTTGAAATGAGCCATACACCTACAATGTTTTGTGTGTTAACTTAAGCTTCTTCGTAGCTTACAAATTCTTCTTCCACCAGAATGAATACTCCCCCTCCTACCATTTCTTTCCCACCTCCACGATACACACTCCAGTTCCGCGAGAAAATTTCTACATCCTCTATATAATTTCTTAGCCATGATTCAACTCCCGTTAATTTATCTGTAAGCGTAACGGTTAGTGTTAGTAACTGCCATCCTCAGGGGCCTGGGTTCGATTCCCGGTACTGCCATAAATTTAAGAATGGCAGGAGTGCTGTTATGTAGTTGAAATGGCACATGCAGCTCACCTCTATAGGGGGTGTGCCTGAAAATAGCTGCACCACCTTGGGACGAGGACACGAGTTTGCATGTTGCATCTGTAAATAATATATCTATTAATTACCTAATTCTATTCCTTTCTTTACAATACTTTTACAGTTCAACGCTAACATTTTTATGTCATCCCTACTTGACTTCCGGATCCATGTACCCTTATCTCCACTCCCTAGACTACCCCGATTCCCTGAATGTACCTCCCTATTTCCCTTCCAAACCTGAAACACTATCACCTCCTCCTTACACCCCCTTTCTATTCTACTTTCCTCAACACATGCCTAACCTAATTCGTGGATAACACTCTACGCTGGTTCACTTTCCTCCACACACTCTCCCCACATGTTTTCTTACCCCCAAGATACGGTATTTAGATCCTTAAAATCAACTAGAAACTACAGAGTGATAAGTACATCACACGAGAGAGAATGGTGTTTTATTTCAAGTGCAGCTTTAAATGTCACTTCAATGCTTTTCAGTCTGTGAACGCATTAGCCCACTATAAATATTACACTACAGCATTCCTGTAAAAAACATACTCTTAAACAAAGAACAGTATGGTAATAATACCGAAGGAGAACGACAATAGTTCATTTTTCGAAAGAACGACTAAACTCATCACTCCATTCTCTTAGCCAGTGGACAGAAATTGGTAATTTCACACAACGCAGAAAAGTAATGAACTAAAAGTATTCAAATAATATTTAAAAAATCTCAGGATTGAAATGCCTGATTTTTAAGCACTTCGTGTTTCTTTCCTATGGTACTGATAACTTTCATTGCATAATTTGACAATATAGTAGAATCATTCACAAACAATTTCAACAGTAATGACTTAGTAGCGTCACAGAATTCATGCAGATAAGTCCAGTATTTCCATTTTTGTTTTAACAGTCCACCAAATCCAAACTTGCGAGCATCTCCTTAAAAATACTGGAAACTACTAACAACAGCCCCTGTTCTCTCAATGCTTCTCGACTTCCATCAAGACAATTTCCGCTCCTTTGACATGGGTTGATCATCTCTAAGCAATAATTTCGTCTTGAAGAAATCCGACGAGGTTTATTTGAAATGGAATCGCATTCCGTACTAATTTATTCTTCTCTGCCGTCTTAAAGTACTACTAATTGCAAGCCCTTTTCTACACCTTGAAAACTAGAACACTGCTACGTGTTAGATGTAACTATTGTGTTAAAACGTCATATTTCATAATTTGTAAGATTTTCCACTGAGTTAAATTTCTGGATCTTCGACAAACGAAACACGTACTTGTTTGAAGTTATATTTCAACACTTTCGCACTTGTTCTCTTACGGTATCTGAAGTGCACACAGTAGTTCAAGCTTTACTCTTCAGGATCTTTAGGAAACCGAAGGAATTATTCCCGTTTTATGTCTTAATGCAGTTGTGCAATATATTGCACTGCACACGCCTCCTTTCTTAAATACCTTCTTCTTCTTCTCTGAATCTGTCTTGAGACAGGTATCAGCTGGACAGCCTCCATGACTCTCTGTTCTGAGCATCGTGCTTCAGTTATTCATAGCTTCTCCCTTGTTCGACATCTGTTAACATTCCAAACTTTCTTCTCTCTCTTCCTTTCCTTTCATCTATGTTCCCTCAATCACGCTCTGTTGAAGACAATTTCTACGTAGTATGTGACCCAAGAAGTATATTTTCCTCTTCCTTATATTTTCCGTCAAGTGTTTCTTCACACCTACTTGTCTTAGCACTTCATTTCTCACTTTGTCTGTCCACTTTTATTTATTTCATTCTTCCCCACAACCATATATCAAACTTTCCCAATATTTTGTTTCTTTCGGAATGTCCATATTTCGTCTGCATGTGTACTACACTCAACTTAAATACCAAGTTAATTTATATCAACAGAAAACCATTCATATATAATACAATTACTACACGCTTGCTGGCCACAAGGAACGCTGCAGTTGCATGGACGAAAAAAGTTGGACGAACTTCGTGACTTTGAAATATTAGACTGTCGCTATTTCCACATCTGCCGACGGCGCACTTTTCCTCATCCGCCTCATTTGGTGGCCATGATCAACAGCGTCATATGCCTACTGCTCTAAGCTACTGTGATTTTCTGACGTTAGTGATTTTTAACCGTGACGTGATCACAACCAGTGGACCGCTCGTGCTGATTCTGACCTTGAGAGTGCCTTGAACCTGTTATCAAAATATTTGATAGTGTTTTAGTGCTAGTAAGTGTTTGAGCCATTTTCCAATTCCTGCTTAGTAGGACTCAATGCTGCTCAACATGAAAATATCCTAAAATTGTTAACACTAGCGATGACGAGTTTTAGGTTATTTTTACGTTCGGAATCAATGTGCACAAAAGTTATACTTACAATAATTTGTTTCGGTTAAAATATCTACAAAAATCCTTACTGTTGGCAACCATGGTGATCCTCTTGCCTTCCATTGAATACCGTTCCGTCAGCACACTGCTGATCACAGTGACAGGGTAGAAATTAAGAGTCGTTACCCGTGAGTTCTATATATCACTGAAAAAACACAGGTCGTGAAGTACCGCCCAGCATTCCATGTGAACACTGCAGAGAGGTTTGGAACTAATCCAGGCTTTAGGCACGCAATACCACCACCTCTCCTACCCTGCTGGCCAACATTCTGAATGTGAATTTAATTCGACCAACGGGACTCGAACCGTGTCAGACCATACAGCTTTGACGCCTTAACGATCTTGGTCACAAGGTGGGTTAATGATAATAATAATAATAATAATAATAATAATAATAATAATAATAATAATAATCATGGCTTACATACTTCTGTCAGGGGTGGCATTTTATTACCGGCTGCTTTCCCGCAGCCTCCTGACACTGTCAATCAATCAACCCCTACTGATCGGCATTTAGGGCTGTCGCCCAGCTGGCAGATTCCCTGTCTGTTGTTTTCCTAGCCTTTTCTTAAACGATTTCAAAGAAATGGGAAATTTTTGAACATCCTCCTTGGTAAGTTATTCCAATCCCTAACTCCCCTTCCTATAAATAAATATTTGTCCCAATTTGTCCTCTTGAATTCCAACATTACCTTCATATTGTGATCTTTCCTGCATTTAAAGACGCCACTCAAACTTATTCGTCTACTAATGTCATTCCACGCCATTTCTCCGCTGATAGCTCTTTAAAACCTTTCTTTCTATCACATTTATTTTTAACTACGACAAAAACAGCTTCGTGATCTCTAATACCAGCTATTACTTCGGTTTCTCTTTAGAGCTCATCTGGTTTTATCAACACCACGTCCAGGATATTTTTCCCTCGAGGTGGTTCCGTCATTTTCTGAATCAGCTGTCCTTTCCATATTAGCTTATTTGCCATTTGTTGGTCATGCTTCCTGTCGTTCGCATTTCCTTCCCAGCTGACATTTGGTAAATTCAGATCTCCCACTACAATCACATTCCTTTTCATGTCGTTTCCCACATAGCTGATTATCTTATCGAATAATTCTGAATCCGTGTCAGAGCTACCCTTTCCCGGTCGGTACACTCCAAAGCCATCAAATTGTCTATTATCTTTAGAAATGAGCCTTACACCTAGAATTTCATGTTTCTCATCTGTAACTGTTTCGTAGTTTACAAATTCTTCTTTCACCAGAATGGTACTCCCCCTTCCACCATTCCTATCCTACCTCTGCGATACACCCTTTAGTTCCGTGAGAAAATTTCTGCATCCATCATATCATTTCTCAGCCATGATTCAACTCCTATTACAATATCTGGTGAATATATATCTATTAAATTACTTAATTCGATTAATTTCTTTACAATACTTCTACCGTTCAACACTAACATTTTAATGACATCCCTACTTGACTTACAGATCTCTGTTCCCTTATCACCGTTCCCTAGACAACCCCGTTTCCCTGAATGTACCTCCCTATCACCCTTCCAAACAAATATCCTAACTTATACTTACTACTGCGGTTTAACTGGAGGCCATCTGAGCGCAGATCCCTATATCCTACCCACCCATTAGGATCTAGAAATTTCACTCGCAGTTTCCCACATACCCACTCCATAGTCGGTACATGTCAGGCCTTACTACAGGAAGTGGGTAGAGAAACCTGCGCTGCTGCCAATTCACTGCGACATTGGTACCCATTCCACAAATTTGAGAACTATCCTGCATGTACTTATTAACAAAGGAAAATACGCACCAGAGTAATCATCAATTTCCTTCCTCACTGCTGATCTATCATATTTTTATCTTGGTAAATAATGAATTTTGTAATAAAATCTTGATTTACTTCACACCACAGCTTTGGTGGAGGTTGAGGCCTCTTCTATGATCCTCTAACAATTGCAGAACATCCGAAGTGTTTTACTCAGTGTAAAGTTAAGGGTAGTTTTATTCAGTATGTCATGACGACAACTGTGTAAGTTCTGCGGATCTCGGCTTTCCAACCCATGGTGTAGACTAAGAAGCATATAAATGAAAAGCAAATAAATCAAGAGCAAGGAAATTGGAAGAAGCTTACCAAATGACCAAGCAAACCTGTACCGTATTAATAAGGTTCCACAGTATAGCCTGAGCGAGCGACAAGAGCGGTCGTGTTGAGCAGAGTGTCCCGGTAGTGAGAGAGGGGAGTGATGGAGGGGAGTGCAAGAAAGAAGTGAAGAGTTTAAAGAGAATGATTGGTGTGTATCAATACAGGGCAGTTATAGGAAGATGGCAGGGGAGAAAGAAGAAAGAAGAAGTGAAAGTGGTAGGAAGCAGAATGGAATTGGGAATGAGGGGAGAGATGATGCTGACAGCGGCGGTGATTATAGTAATGCTATGGATCGGGGGAGTTGAACTGACCCCCGGGCCGATCTCCAGTGGAAGCATGAGATGGGATGACGTGGAAGTAATCAGAAGGGTAGTAAAAGAGGTGGTTGAAGAAGTGTGCCCATTTGAGCAACTGAAAAACATGATAGAAGAGCAAACCAAGGAGTTCGAAGAAATGAAGAAATGGTTCCAGGAATAGGCAGACGACACAACATCAAAGTGAGAAACAACGCCGAAGAAGCAGCATCATTAAGGGAGAAAATAAGAAGTTTAGAAGAGGAAGTGTTGAAGCGTAAAGCAGAAGTAGAACCCAGAAGTCAAAATTGTAGAAAGAAATGCCCATTTATATATGGTGTGCCAGAGGAGAAGAGGGAGGACGAAGTGCTTCCAATTCACAAAGTGGTGGAGCTAATCCAGGGGAAGTGAAAATTCATTTTAGCGAAGTAGATACTGACGATGTGAAGAGAATAGGTAAAGTAAAAGGAAATAGGCCTATTGAAGTGAAACTGTTATTCACTTTGATGGCTGAAATAGTGATTTAAAATGCGGGTAACATACAGAGTGAAAAAATATGGATTAAGAGACACACTGGACGTGAAGGGATCAAGAATGACAAAATTCCTATGAAACATTTGGTAAGGGGTAGACACCAAGCTTTGAGAGCCTTTATCAGGGGTCAGCAATCAGTAGTGTCAAATGGCAGGTGGAGAAGAATTTGGACTGCGACCAAACTATTGGATCTAGAAGAAAAGATGAAACAGGAGAAATGCGTGATGAGGGCAACACTCCTGGTGAGGCAATGCATGACGAAAGGGAAGTATCAATGTCCAATGCGATCGTAGTTAATGCTCCGGAGGTGACGAGTGAGGAGGTAAGAAAGGCAGATGTTGGCAGTGATGGAGTGGACGGAAACAGAGATAAATAGAGGATGATGATGAATATGTCGCCGAGGACAGCTCTCAGGACTGTTACCATTGAAGCATATAAGGAGGCGTTTTCGGTGGTGAATGCGGAATGACGAAGTACCGCGAAAGCAAAGAGCTAAAAGTGACACGTAGCCAAGGAGAAACTTTGAGTAAAGGGAGAATCATGAATTTAAAAGAGAGAAGAACAGGAAAGAAGAGGGTGTAATAACGAGAAGTAGGAAGCTAAGTAAAGAAAGTGAGTAGCTGTCAGAATTACGACGAATAAGGTAGAGAAAAGTGAATTAGTGGTGTAATGATAGGTAATGAGGTGTGTTTATTTATTATTGATGTTGTAGCTGAAATGTACAGCGATTGTAAAATTTACTAGGTAGAGGTTAGAATGAAAATGAGAATAAGGTGGAGTTGTTGGTTCATGGTGGTATGTGTTTGTATAGCGAATTTAATGGTGAAGTGTGTTGCGGAGGCATGCTTGAGAGAAATTAGTACAATTTTAGGGTAAAGGTTAATTTTGAGTAAGTTGTAATTGGCATGCAGTGTGTTTAATTATTATAGATATTGCAAATGAAATGCATAGCGCTTGTGAAATACTACTTGGTAATGGTTAGAGAGAGGATTAAAATGGGATGGAATTGGAGTGTTGAGTTGGAGCTTTAAATAGAACAGTGTGTAGAATAAAGACGTTACAGTGGAGGTGAGGATTTGATACGATCAAGAGAAGGATATAGTGTTTAAGTGAATGTGTCTTTATGTTAAAGTATAATAGTAAAGTGAGAGGGCAAGAAGTAGAATTTTAGTGTGGAGGTCAAGTTGTATCGAAAAGTATTTAATTGGTGTGTAGGATGTGAATGTGAATTATGTATTGGGTGTTTTTTCTTATTGCGTAAGTGAGTGTGGAATTGGAACTTTAAGTAGAACAGTAAGAAACGTAGGCACAGCTCTGCAGATTGAGTAAGTGTAGTGAAGACTTTATATGAAGGTAATATGCCAATGGAACGTAATTTAAATGGTAAGAGGACTGTCCTGAATAAGCAGTTAAGTCAGTGCCCTCAGTGGGAAACGTGATCTTGCCAGGGTTTGCTAGGAGTGGTATTGTATTGCCAGCCTGGCATACCCAGGCAAAATAAATCTGGGACAAGGTCGGGTGTCGCCTGCAGTAGCCAAGCACCTGAGTGCAATTTTATATCCATATGTTACATAACCTAAGCAGGCTGCGTAACATTTTCCTGTTAACTGGTCACCATCAGGCTTCCCCAGTCGTCAGCACTGCTGGGAGGAGTTATCAATACTATCCTTTTTAGTCCATAATTATTATAGGCTCGTGAGCCTCCTCGCGAGCCCGGGTTAGCAGCAGATTCGTGCGCGCGGTGGACCCACTCTGTTACGGTGAGCAGCCTCACGGCATCGGGCCTCGCCGGGCGGTGGTCACTGCGTGAGGAGTCAATTACACTGACAATAGTCTGTACAGTATTTATAGCGGTAGATTAGATTGTTTCACAGGGCCAACGGCACTCCGCTAGCGCGTCGAACGTTGGCCATTTATCCTCAATTCATATCAATTTGTTTTCAATTTTTATATGGTTTTGTTTGCTTAGGCTATTATGGATTTGAACTCTGTATTGGACGAAGGCCTGTATGGTTCAATAAATCCAGTGTAAAACATACATATTAAGAAGGGTATCTCCATCAAAACTAAAATCAGGCATTACATGACGGTAATTGAAGCAGAGAGTGTGCTCTTCATGAAAGTAGCAGAAATAAAAGAACTGGAGAAAAAGGTACGAAAGATTCAAAACAAATCTGGGGCACATTAAGGACTGAAAACGCGGCATTACGACACAGGAAGAATGAAGCACGTCTAGAAAATTAAAGGAACTGAAAGAATGTCTGATATGATCAGTAAGAGGAGAGTTAACTTCTTTGGTCACATGATGAGGATGGATATGCCAAACTCAAGAAACAAATCTTTAATCCTGTTTACAACAGTAAGCCCGCTGTCACACAGAGCATCGAACGATCAAGAGCGACCAACTGGCATCGCGTACTAACGACGAAATTCATTTACCTTGTCACACTGCTCATCGATCGAGAGGGATCGACTGCACAGAAACAGCTGATTCTCTCGCCCAGTACCGTACAGGCTACAGACGTATTCATATTCACAAGAGAAAAAGAATGTGTTGTGAAAGCGATAATTCGGATGGAAATATGATTCTAACCTATGAATATATTAGGAGAAAGGAAAGAACCAGACGATCGCAGTGGACAAGATAAAGAGCCATGGAGAATTCCACCAAAGTGTGCCTTCGTTGTGGAATGACGAAAAAAAATTCAGGAACTAGTACCGAATGCCCATCAATAATTACGGTATAAGGAATTAGAGGGAAAAATGAAGTCAGTAATAAACATCAGGAAAACAAGTTACAGGAAAATATAAGTTCTGAGGAAAGGCTGACACTATCATTAAATTCAATATTCACAACGATTTTTTTAGGTTTAAAGTCAGAAGCGATGTTCACCTCCGAAACAACTACTGTATGTCCGTGGCAAAATATATCAAATAAAAGATGAGTGGCAGGAACATTTCTTTGCATTCTGCAGGATTCTAATAGAGTATTGACAAAAAGGACTGAACTGTTATGTACATCAATTTGAATTCATAATTTGAAGGTGCTACAATCAACAGTGGAAATATATTTATTTAGGCCTACAGGTTTCTGGACATTGGTGACTCATACAGATTTAGGATTGCTCACAATACATCAGTGGATTTGTTCCTATTATATGTGATGCCATTCGTAGAGCACTACAGCCAGAATTCTTGACAGGGTGAAAATTCCAACAAAAGCCTCACAACAGTGGTTCATTGTACTTCAAATATAAGACTAATACCATTTATGCTTATTTGTTTTAATGATGTTGGATCTTGGGGCATAATTACTGTCTTTTCAAATGATATTTTGAGGTGTTTATTAGATGGAGGTTAACAGCTTTTTTTTTTCTTTTTCATACCACTTGATGAGATCCCACCTACCAAAATAATAGACATATCAAGAAATGCTTCCAGTCAAAATTTACATTACCTAATGTAGAAATAGTGTGTCAAGTTTAATTACAATCCTGTACACAATTTTGAAAGAAAGAAAAATGCACATATGCTCTGAATATTGTGAAAATGAGAAAAGCAATGGAGTTCCTTACACTGTTTCTCTGCCTCATGATCCTCTGCAAATCTCTTGGTTGCCTCTCCTCTTCTTTGTTATTGTGTCATGTTCAGAATAGTATCACATTGCTTTCATGACAAGCATGTTGCTGAACTTCTGTAGGCCCTGCTGTGTTTTGTGCAAAGAATCCAGGTCCATATCCAAACTTTACAAGAATGACAATCCTGTCTTAATTTATATCATTGAAGACTACAGCAGCTTCAAAAGCAGCTAATTTTACCAAATGGCTGTAAAGAAAGGTTGTCTATGGACATCTCTTCCAAAGTAAATTCTCTTTATGGTTCTGTGTATTCATTTTCTTGAGGAGTTCAGATGAGGCTAGTGCTCTGTACACTAGCTTAATAACTATAGGAAAAGCTTCTGGAATATTGTTCTAATAAGTAAGTTGGCAGTGTAATAGACTGATAGGCCTACTTGTCACAACTACATGTAAATTACACACAAGGTCTTGTTTATTACCCTCATCACTAAGCAAAAAGTACTGTCTCCCCAAACTTTGCACTGGCAAGCTGATCTAATTGCTCACTTGGCAATAATAAACCAATTAATATAAATCCTGCACTTCCATCCAAGTTGCTGGTAAACTCCTTGTTACAAAGTAACAACTTTTTCTGCAAAGGTCTGGTAGGACTCTCTTTCTTATCTCAATGTTGATTTTGCCTTTCTGGGTATTGTTCTTATGTAACTTTTTTACTGATATGAACAGTACCAAGCCTATCTATCCATCCTGAAATACTTTCCTTATGAATCAGTTCAAGGAAAATGAAAACTTTGCCTTCAATTTCACCTAAAATGAGAACCAAACACTGCAAACAATAATAGGTGCTATTAACAAGCACTTTGCCTTCTATTTTTAGAAGTGAAGAGTATGCCTTTCTAACAACTAAATATTATTGCTGTCTACAGTAAAATGTTATTTAGGCCTGTTGCTCAGGTGGTAAATGATTTAATTTTGCTATATCTTACATTGCCTGTCAAAATTGGTTGTAAATACTGATTATATAAATTAATGTTTGACAGAGTACGGTGTATGAGTCTTGTAAGGTCTTGGATTGACTTACAGGATAATTAATCTACTCAACCTTTTCTTACAAGCATGTAACTGTCATATGAATATAATTTTTATAAATATTTACATGTTCTGCCATCATATCCCCTTGATATCACATCACACAAAATGAAGTTTTTTTATTTTGTAGATTAAAATCTACAAAACTTTGGTAGAAATACCTCTCAAAATAGTTACAAATGAATTTTTCACCTTTGTTTTTCATTGCTTACATGGATCTACAGCACAAGAAATAAAATAATGAGTCTACCTTGATGCCTTCAGTAAGCCTATATGTTATGTAATAAATTATAAGTACGGCAACAGACATGAAAGTAGTGTTTGCTGGTGCAAACAGGTACCAATGGCAGCAGAGTACTTGGAATGAGGAGATAAAGGCTATATAAGTTACAAAGGTATAATGTGGCAGGGAGGGATTCTGTCAGGTATAACTGTAGTAAGAATTTTGTCCTATGGGAATGACTTGGTCTATTGAAACTGTGCAATCTAATATCTTGCAACTTCAAAAAGGATGCAACGAATATGACATGAAAATTAGTCGTTTCAAGACTAAAGTGATGGCAGTAGGGAAGACACCTAAAAGAGAACTGAATGTCAGGTTGAGAATACAAAACTGGAACAGGTTGATAATTTCGAATAGGTATTTAAGATGTGTATTCTCCTAGGATGGCAGTATAGTAATCAACATTGAATATAGATGCAGTAAACCCAATGCAGTGAGCTTGCAGTTGCGATCAACTGTATTCTGTAAGAAGGTAGTCAGCTCCTGGACAAAACTACTCATGTCTTTACACTGGTCTGGTTTCAGACCACCTGTGCTGTACAAACCTAGTGCAATGAGTTTGCAGTTGTGATCAACAGTATACTGTAAGAAGGAAGTCAGCTCTTGGACAGAACTGTCAATACGCCAGTCTGGTTTCAGACCACCTGTCCTGTACAACTGCTTACTACATACACACAGAAAGGACCTACTACATGTATTTCAAAATACTCCTTTCCTTGTAAACCATACATGTTCTACTACATCAAATATACAAATTAAGATGTTGTAATAATGCTAATAATTAATAAAAATTGGAGTTAAGGTTACTTTCCCATCAGGTGCTGATACAAACAACTCACTGAGGACTCCAATAAATATTGATAGATAAGTATAACGAAAACTGATTTAATATAAAAAGTGGAACATTTCTCAAGAACATAAATTTTATTAGATTCTTTCTTTGTCTAACACTGTATACAACAGTTCCTGAATTTTAAAACCCTTCGACCTAGTTCACTCATTCTTTCCATGTCATCATGAAGACACTAAAAATAACATGGATTATATTTTCTTTTCACTTTTCAGTATCTTTTCTAAATATTTACTTAACACATCACTGCCACTTTCACATTTCTGTTTCTTTTATTTTTAACTGCTTGCAGAGCTGTTTGTAGAAACAGAAGCCACTGGACTGGAAGTTGAAGTCCCTTCAGTAATTTCTGAACTGCAGGAGTTAGACCCCACCAACACAAATTATTTCTGCTTCCTCCTCCTCTATTTCAGCTTGGTGAAAAGGTTCCCATACACCAGGTGCCACTTCCATAGATGTGTTTGTTATAGAACTAAAAAAAAAAAAACATATTAATGCAACTCTTCTAAATTGGAGCTACATTTTAGTCTGGACACAAGCCTTCTGTTTAAGAAATTGTTACTTTCAATAATTATTTTAGTAAGATGATTGTTAGGTTAGATTATATTACTTTCAGTTACATCTGATAAATTAATGAACAGATGGGTGAAACTTATGGCCTACAGACTGAATCTTCCCCTTGCTCTTTCACAATTAGAACACTGGTCTGTAGTGTAGGCCTATTTTAAAAAATAAATATTACAGAATTGTACCATATTTCAGCAATGAAGAGTTCCAGAAAGTTGAGGACATTGAAGTAGACCCATTTTATGTTTTCTGTACAGCAGAACCTGGGAGGAGAGGGAGGATGTTATCTCTCCAAGTTCGATATCCAGCCCTCAGAATTTGCCATGTTTTGGCACAACTATTTCCTGAAACAATGAATCAGAATATTGTGACAAAGAAAATATACATGTAGTAGGCCTACTTATGGCATAGGCCTACACTTATTTGTCATTAAAGCGAACAATGGTATTCATTTCATTAGGTACGAGATGGAGGTTAGGAAAGCATTACTTATGTTTTCCAAACATTTCTTCAATTAAGTTACAAGCATGATAATTACTACTTCTCCTAGTGTAACTTTTTTTTACCAATCTATTCCGCATAATATATTTTATCAATAATTAATCTAAGATAACACTATTCATAAGATAATCGTAATAAATCTAATAATTACTTACCAGTTATTGTCCCAATTCTCGTCGCTATAGAATGCCATACAAAATTCACGGTCTCCCTATTACTATATCCAGGGAGTCCAGGATTGTACACCACTTTGTTTTCACACACAAAGCAAATTAATGTTCCGATTTCATCAACAGATCACAATGTTGAGTCCGCCATTATCGAACGACTGCGACTGAAAAACGGACACGTTTGTTTTCACAAACCGTCGATCTTCATCGCTCGTAGTTGATCGCTGACGATCGGTGCTGTGTGACTGGTGTCACTGCCCTCTGTAGGTTAGTTTTCTTAGTCGGTTGATCACAGTCGTTCGATCGAGCCTGTGTGACAGCCCCCTTAGAATGGCAATTAGTTGATGTAAAGTCTAAAGGGAGCGGATATAGCAGGGGCGGTAATCGGGCTGACTTACAGTTATCTGAGAAATGTCTTATTCAGGTACAATTACTTTAGAGAACGCTCCTGACATGGGACTGTAATAATTCCAAAGTTCGCAAGGAAAATATATTATTCTTAGCATAGAGATCATTAAGGAGGTTATGACTGAAATTTGTGGAATTTGGGTCGAAAAATCACTTTTTGCGTTTTGTGTTTAAAAATAGCTCCATCTTTTCTCTATCAGAAAATGTTATAAATGTCCTTCCAGCGCCATTTTTAAACCTCCCAGCGGCTATTTAAAGGGAAAGCGCGTGCGATTTAATGTCCGGTCCACGCCCTCTTTCTACTGAGACGCCACAGTCTTCGTTGTTGTTGAGTTGTTGTTTCGCTCAATATTCAAAACTCCGAACAATTTCCCTCCGAGGACGACAGACACTCAGCTACGCAGTCTCCTTTCAATTGTTTACTACGTAGTCAAAATAAATACTAAAATAAGAGAAATAATTTACTAGTCCAACAAAGGGAACTAAAAATGCGTTGCAAAACAAGTGCATTTTCAACGTTGCATATTTTCTCTTCTATCTTCTTTTCATTTTTACTTAGTATTTATTTACGTCGCGTTGTGGAAGCATGCCCCTGTTTTAATTTGTATACATTTTGCACGAGAAATCTTATTCCTGAGTGATAAAATTATTTATCCAGTGAAAAGCAGTACCCTAAAAAGTTCATTTTACTTTGTATATATAGTGTGAATATTTTAAATTCAGTGTATATAACGGGATAGTGCTTTGTTTCGAGTATATTGGTAGTTATATGCATTGTTAGGTTAGGCAAACATCCTGTGTTATGACAGATAAAGGACCCAGAACTTCTTACAGGTCAGGAAAGAAACGCCCTTCTAGGAGAAGTCTGGCTGCAAAATTGAGATAATCAGCAAGGAAATGCCAGGAGGTAAAGCCAGGTACAGCTCCATTTAGGTCTAGTGAGGAGGTTCCTGATTCTAGTACCTTACCACCTCCAGTTATTACTGTTTCAGAAAGAAAAATCGACTCATTTTCTGATTCTTACCCTACCTCTAAATGTTCTAATATTGCGCCTGTAAATTACACCTTAGTACATGGTGATGTGTGGAGTGAACTTGTGAAAGAACTACTATGTGGTGAGTGTCGAACCAAATCAATTTTCATTCAATTTAGAGAAAGCCATGATTTTTCCTCAAAAATTATTGTTAAATGCAGAACTTGTAATTATGTTTCTGCAAATGTATATAGTTCTCCCAGAGTGAAAAATAATTATTCACAAAGGCCTGCTTTCCATGTGAACAATGATATGGTTGAGACATTTAGCACTCTAGGTAAGGGTCAACGAGGGTTGTAAAAATTCTCAGTTGGTATGGGCATGAACAATTTAGGACCTAGGCCTTTTTCAGGTCATCTGAAACTTTTGATTGATGAGGGAAAATTAATGAGGAAAGAAGTACTTGATATGGCTGCACAAGTTGTACGCAGTGCTCATGGAGCTAATGACAGTGAAATATTAGATATTTGTGTATCATATGATGTCAGCTGGCATAAACGTGGTCACTCATCCAACTATGGAGTAGGGTTTGCTATTGACATTCAGACTGGTAATGTGCTAGATTACCATGTGCTGTCAAAGTACTGTCAGAAGTGTGTGGTAGCTGAAAGGGACTTGGGGAAACAGTTCAGAATTTGATATACGATATGAAGGTCATAACAATTATAGTGAGTGTGAAAAAATTTATTGTTGTTCCACCAATGCTATGGAAAAGATATTGGAGAGATTCTGTAGAGGAGATCACTTGGCAAGGGGTTCCGCTACACTATAGTGTTGTCAGATGGAGATGCTAAGACTCATGCTCATTTAAATCAGATTCAAGTTTATGGACCAGGTATCACTATAGTAAAGGAAGAGTGCATTAATCATGTATCGAAACGCCTTGGCACTGCTCTTCGCAATAATGTTAGAGATTGGAAGGCAAAGGGTGAAACACTAGGTGGGCGTAAAGAGGGCAGCTTGACGGAAACCACCATGACCAAGCTTGGGCATATTTCAGACATGCCATAGTCAACAACATCCCAGATGTGGCTAAAATGAAGAGGGAAATTTATTCTACCCGTAGACATTGCATGTCAACAGATGTCAACCCTCAGCATATAACTTGCCCCAAAGGTGCCGATTCTTGGTGCTTCTTTAAGTTGGCAAGACCCAGAATGCCAACGAGTCACTTCACAGTATGGTTTGGTCTAAGTGTCCGAAGGAAGTATTCATTTCCAAGTCAAAACTTTAACTAGGTGTACTCAGGGCAGTTTCAGAGTTCAACATGGGACACTACAAGACAGCTGAGACCCTTCATGTCATCAGGAATTCACTTTTCTTCAACCACCCAGTCATTGTGTAAATCACAAGACAACCGTTGTGGGGCTCGGGGCAGGAAGAGGAGCAGTGAACAACACAAAAAGGAGAGAAGACATCACAAACTGGTAAAAAAAAATCAACAGAAGAAAGATTAAGGAAGTCTGAAGGTGTGATGTATGCTGCAGGACAGTTATGAAGTGAGTTGATTTTCTTATGCATTTTTCTCACATTTGTTTTTTCTCATGTATTTGTATTTTTCTCATGCTCCTTGCGGCACAATTGTGACCTGAAATGAATGAAATTTGGTAGTCTACTCTTATATGTGCTAGAATAGGAAGTTATCATAGGTTTTGACATGGACTGGTTTTTTCTATAGATTTCATGATTTATAATTTGGGTCATGCTGTGAATTTAAAAAAATTAAATGAAGATTTCAGAATTTCTGGAAGTAAAACCAGAACTCTGATAATAAAACCGTGGATAACCTGTTTCTGTATGCAGGAGCTACATTTCAGCAAATTTTTAGCTTCATCAGATAAAAATTTCATCACAAGGGACTTTTCCGCATGAGTGCATTTTAAATGACAAAAAAGTAATAACTTCAGAACCAAGGTACATACACAGATAAAATTTATTACAGGGACTAATTACAATACATGTGTACATAAAATTTGGTTCCAAAAGTATGTAAATTGCACAAGTTTTAAAATTCAGTCATAACTACCCTTTTAACATGTGAGACCAAACGTGATAGACTGCAACATTTGAAATTAGCATTAGATCCTATAAATTTCAATGTCCGGTTGGCTGAATGATCCCGAACGGATTGGGCATTTTTAAACTTGAATGGTTAATTTCCTTGTCTTAGGGACAATGTGACTCACACAATAACACGCAGTTTCTCATACAATAACCACATTACGCTCTTATTGTTATTGATTTGTGGCATTTCAAATAATTTGCGAGTTACTTTACAGACGAATTAACTGCTTCTTAAAATTCTCACAACATCCGTGCGAAGTGTAATCAATTACTGAACAGTTACGATTCATGGCCGGACTACACTAAGGCCAGGACGAATAGAAATGCCTAGTGTGACGACCCTTTCAGTATCACGTGTTAACAGGCGCGGCGAGAACGTACTCCGCCACCTGCAGCGCTGCTGTCGATCTAAAGGCAAGCAGGCGCGCGTTTTGTCGGCTTACAGCTGAAATGTGTAAATATTTTCCGATCTATTGCGGTAGGACGTTGGCGATCAAGATGGCTATTCTGGCTTTATTCATTGCAATTCGGAACTGTCCTGCAGATGTCTTGTTGAACCAGGTTTTAAGGCTGTCAACCCAGAAAATTCTTCTTCACCCTTGAGATGTT
Organism: Anabrus simplex; assembly: GCF_040414725.1. Lineage (NCBI taxonomy): Eukaryota > Metazoa > Arthropoda > Insecta > Orthoptera > Tettigoniidae > Anabrus > Anabrus simplex. The sequence goes on along the minus strand of NC_090277.1, from coordinate 26,223,411 downwards.
TTTCCTTCTATTTCTCATCGAAGTATAAGTTGAAGCAGCTGACATATTTTATGATTCCTCATTGTCCAAGATATTGTAGTTTACGGCACTTGATTGTGATGATCAGCTCTGGGCTCTTGTTAGCTCGGCGTAGAACCTCAACGTTTGTAACTTTCTGAGTCCATGGTATTTTCAAAATTCTTTTTTGTATCCAGAGATCAAATGCTTCCAGTCTATCAGTGGTGGCTTTTCTAAAGGTCAATGTTTCCACACCATAAAATAAAACTAAAAACCATAGCACCTAAGGAGCCGTATTTTGGTACCCATAGTAAGTTCGTGATTCTTGAATGTTGAGCTCATTGAGTTGAAAATACTCGTCGCTTTTCTAATGCGACACTTTATCTCTTGCGAATTGTCCTATGCTCCGTTAATAATGGTACCCTGGTACGGATACCGTGAAACTCTCTATATACTCGCTCCAGTGAGGAACAGATTAACGCCTCGGATGTTCTTCTTACCGATGATCACAAATTTAGTTTTATTAGTGTTGATGTCCAGACCATATCTCTTGCTTGTGTCAGAAATTTTGTTCACCAACTCCTGTAGCCCTTCCGTCGTATCTATATGGCGCAAATCGTTGAGTTTAACGCCATTCGCTGAAATTCCTTCTTCCACATCAAATAGGGCATCTTTGAATACGTGTTCAGAATAAAGGTTGAAGAGTATCGGTGATCTACATCCTCGCCTTATCCCTCGGCGTATTCTTACTTGCTCGGATTGGTCTTGATCTATTTTCATGACTGCAGGTTGGTTCCAGTATAAATTCGCTATTATTCTTAGATCTTTCCCATCAATTCCTGTTTTCATGAGTACGTCTCCCATGTGTTCATGATTCACACGATCAAACGCCTTTTGATAATCAATGAGGCATGCAAATACATTATAGTTGATATCCCTACATCTCTGGAACATTATCTGTACACTAAATATTGCTTTTCTTATGCCAACGCCTTTAAAACCCGAAGACGCTATCTGTTCTTCACAAATACTGTGTATCCGTTTGTGTACCAGAAACAATTTTAGCAGATGGCCCATTAAACTGATGGTACGGTAGTGCCTACATTCTTTGGCGTTTGATTTCTTAGGTAAGGTAATAAATTCTGATTTTTACCTATCTGGAGGGATTTTGCCTGATGAGTAAATATCGTTGAATATTTTTGTGATCATTTCTATTTTTTCTTCGCTGAGCAGAAATTCTGCTTGTATGCCATCTACCCCAGTTGCTTTCCCTTTCTTCATTTGTTGTATGCCCGCTTCCACTTCACTTACTAGGATGTCTGGTCCCGTTGTATCTGCTATCTCTGGTTCCTGTCTACTCATGTCATCTTGGAGTTAATGTTCTACACATTTCTCCAATTTCCTCGTTCTTTCTTCTTTGTCGATTATGAGGTTACCTCTACTATCTACTAGCTTCGCACATTTTGATTTGCGGTTTTGTTTGTTGGCTATCTGACCTTCCGTGCATATTAAAATCGTCATATCTACTCTGATAAAAGTCTATTTCTGCACATTATTCAGTTTCTTATTTCTCTTTGGCTTCTCTGGTTTTCCTTCTGATTATATTTTGAATAGCTCTGTATTCCATCAAATAACCGCTTCTCTTCCTTCATTCTCCCATTTGGTCTATAATATATTTTGTCATCCACGTTTTCCTCTTTCTGAGGTCCGGTCCCAAATACTCTTCTTTTACTCCTTTTTATCGCTTCTGGTATGTGTGTGAGTTTTTCATTAGCATTGTCGCCGTTATCAATCAATTTATTGTTTAGAGCTGTCTTGACTGTCTGCTGCATGGTAGCATCCTTCCATTTTCTTCAGGTCGTATTTCCGTGCTGTTTTGGGGAAAACATATTTCATTCTGATCTTAAAATTTCCAACCACTGGGGCATGGTCTGTTTATATGTCTGCTCCTGGATATGTTCTGACAGATGTACAACCATTTCTGTATCCCTTGTTCACCATTATGAAATCAATCTGATCTCTGGCAATGTTTCCTGCTTTGTCCATGGACGATTTCCATGCGTATAACTTCCGTGGTGGTAGTTTAAAGCATGTATTCATTACCACTAGCTGATTTGTTTCTGTAAATTTTCCAAGTCAAGCGTTCCTGTCTCCTAGACCAAACGGTCGGACGGCGTATGATGTTGTTCCTGCGGCAAGTTTTGCATTAAAGTCGCCCATGACTATGTTGAGTTCTTCTCTTTTAATCTTTTTCTAGATATGGTATATGCTGTAATAGAAATTTTCGACTTCCTCATCCGGTTTGTCTGTAGTAGGAGGGTAGACTTGAATAATATTTAATCAATTGGACTTGCTTTGATCTGAACTAACATAACATGTGATACGACTAGGATTACGTTGTCAACACACTTGACTATTCTTGTGTTATATATGATTCCTACCCCATGTTCACGCATACCAGTGTCTGTACCCGAGTAGTAGACTCGGTGTTCGTCTACACTTGATGATTCCAGATCCTGGCCATCGCATTTCGCTTACTCCTAGAATATCTATTTTCATTCTTGTCATCTCCTTTCTTGCATTGTGGATCTTTCCCGCCTTGCTCATCGTCTTCACATTCCAAGTTCCAATTTTGGCGCTATCTTGACATTTCAGTCCTTATATTGCTGTGCTTGTATCTGCCCCTCCTGGAGATTCGATCGAGGAGCTTACTCCGGATACTAATTTACCAGCAAGCACAGCCATAGTGATTACTAGGGAAAATTAATGGAGGTGGTTTCCCGTTGCCTTCACAATGCGCAGTAACAACTTCACATTCCAATATCCAAGGATGCCAGGATGCGAGGGAGCTGTATGCTGATAATAGGTCGACGTGTCGGTCTTCTTATCAGCGTTAATGATATAGCTGTTGCCTCTATATCATGTCCTCAGTTGATTCGCGGGTGCTGGCACCACTCTCTCACGGGAGCCCCTATCAGGCATTAGGACGCGCCGTGTCGGGGTTGAGGACGTTCCCATCCAGACGCGTCTTCCCTTGAGTACAGAAAATCCCCTACTCAGTTCAGAGCTCCTCCCCTGTACAAGCTGCACCTGGCACGGAAATCCCACAATACCCACATTACATTGTTATTGTTATTGACTTGCAGCCCTTCAAATAATTGGCCAGTTACCTTACAGACAAAATAACTGGCTCTTAAAATTCTCATCATAATTTATTTTTTTTCACGTTTCTATTTTCGTGCGATGCATAACCAATTACTAGAAAGTACCGATTCATGGCCGGACTGCAGTAAGGGCAGGATGAACAGAAATATCTAGTGTGACGACTCTTGTTAACAGGCACGGTACTGCTGTTGATCTACAGGCGCGCGATCTATAGAAGTAGTCAACTCTCCAAAGTCACTAGTAGCGGTACGGCCCAGGAAATAAGCAGACATTTGTTTAGCCACCATTATCCAGTTGGGAAGATGAACCAAAAGCTTCTTTGAGCAATTCAGAAATGTGTGTAATTCATCACTTTGGTGGATATATTATTAAACATGCAAGCAATGTGACCGACTGATCAGCATGAGACGGTTATTTTACGAGTCCTAAGTTGGCCAAAGCAGAGAAAATAAATTATTATTATTATTGTTACCATTGATGCTTTCACGGCCCGTACTTATGGACATGATGCTGTATTGGCTTTTAGGCTTATGCCGTGTCAAGAAAATAAGGTGGAAATTCTTTACAATTCTTTACAATGTTTAGGATGCCTTTCTCGTGGACAGCCGAAATTTCTTCTGAGGACGCAGGGCAGAGTTCTCTACGAAACGTAAAGAACTTCGTCTGATTTTCTTGATATGGCATAAGCCCAAAAGCCTATACAGCATCAATTATTACTATTATTATTGTTACATCTGTTAGGAAGGCTCGGCTTGTGCCGGTAACATGTATAATGGGCTGATTCGGCCTAAGCAAGGAGCCACATTCTTGTTTATGAAATTGTACAAATATCTACAAATATATACAACAGAAATGATTACTATATCTATCTATATCTAAATAAATGTCATTGTATGTATGTATGTATGTATATATGTATGTATGTATGTATGTATGTATGTATGTATGTATGTATGTATGTATGTATGTATGTATGTATGTATGTATGTATGTATTACATCTCCTCCTAAACCACTGGAGCGGTTTACACCAAACTCGGTACACTTACAACTTAGTATCAGGAGACAAAGAGCGTGGAGGTAAGATACACCAAGTACCCTTAGGAGCGGGGGGCCGAGGGGGATCACGTGTAAAACTATACGAAAATAGTGTCGAATCCAGCGTTTTCGAATTCACTGAGATGAACAGTGGTACTCCGGAATTTTTCCAAGACCAAATTCATCCCCCATTTGGGTGGAGGGCCAGGGAGGAGTGATATATCAAAGTAATAGGAAATAGTGTCGAATCCATCCTTTTCGGGGTCGCTGGGATGAATAGTGACACTCCGGATTGAAAATAGTGTCGAATCCATCGTTTTCTGATTCGCTGGGATGAATAGTGATACTCCGGAATTTTTCCAAGTCCAAATTCAGCCCCCTTTTGGGTGGGGGCGAGGTGGGTCACATATGAAAATATACGAAAATAGTGTCGATTCCATCGTTTTCGGATTCGCTGAGACGAATAGTTATACTGCGGAATTTTTCCAAGTCCAAATTTTTGGATGGGGGGCCATGGGGAGTGATATATCAAAGTAATAGGAAATAGTGTCGAATCCATCCTTTTCGGGGTCGCAGGGATGAATAGTGACATTCCGGATTACTTTTGACAAACTGCGTGGGGGTAAGGCACACCACGCTACCATATGGGCGGGGGGGGGGGCGAGGGGCTCACATAAAATATATGAAAATAATGTCGAATCCATCGTTTACGGATTCGCTGAGATGAATAGTGATACTCCGGAATTTTCCAAGTCCACGTTCAGCCCCCGATTGGGTGGGGGGCCAGGGGGTGACATATAAGAACATAAGAAAATAGTGTCGAATCCATCGTTTTCGGATTCGCTGGGATGAATAGTGATACTCCGGAATTTTTCCAAGTACAAATTCAGCCCCCTTTTGGCTGGGGGGGGGGCGAGGGGAGGGTGATATATCAAAGTAATAGGAAATGGTGTCGAATCCATCCTTTTCGGGGTCGCTGGGATGAATAGTGACACTCCGTATTTCTTTTGACAAACCGCGTGGTTACATAAAATCAGCTTCATGGTCCGTATCGCACTTCAATAGATTCACAATGAAGTATTTATTTATTTTCCACCTAGTCGATACAATGATTGCCTAAGGCAATTTTTTTATTGGTCAAAAGTGGTACATGTTTCGTATATTATCAACATCTTCAGCCACATAACACTGTTTAGATGAAAAATTATATAAAGTTGACACTTCCTCTAAAGCATTACTTTGTCAACTTTATATATTTTTTCATCTAAACAGTGTTATGTGGCTGAAGATGTTGATAATATACGAAACATGTACCACTTTTGACCAATAAAAAAATTGCCTTAGGCAATCATTGTATCGACTAGGTGGAAAATAAATAAATACTTCATTGTGAAACCGCGTGGTGGTAAGTCACCCCGCGGGTGGGGGCGAGAGGGGAGTGATACAAGAAATAGTCGAAAATAATGTCGAATCCACATTTTTCGGAGTCAGTGAGATGATTAGCGCAAGGGGGTGACATATAAAATATTCGAAAATAGTGTCGAATCCATACTTTTTATGGTCACTGAGATGAATAGCGATATTCCGAATTTCTTTAAAGTCCGAGTTCTTCCCCCCTTTGGGGTGGGGGTCGAGGGGGTTGTGATATATCAAAATAACCGAAAAAGGTGTGGAATCCATACTTTTCGGGATCGCTGAGATGAATATTGACAATCCGGATTTCTTTTGACTAACCGCGTGGGGGTAAGACACCCCACGTACCCATTCAAGGCGTGGTCGGGGGGGGGGGACGAGGGGGTGATATAGAAAATATTCGAAAAAAGTGTCGAATCCATCCTTTTCGTGGTCGTTGAGATGAATAGTGACACTCTGGAAGTTTTTAAAGTCCAATTTCAGCCCCCTTTGGGGTGGGGGCGGGGGAGTGATATATCAAAATGACCGAAGTCGAAAATCGAAATTAGTAATCGAAAATAGTGTCGAATCCATAGTTTTCGGGGTCGCTGAGATGAATAGCGGGACTCCGGATTTTTTATAAGTCCAAATTCAGCTCCTTTGGGGTGGGGGCGAGGGGGGAGTGATACAAGAAATAGTCGAAAATAATGTCGAATCCACATTTTTCGGAGTCAGTGAGATGATTAGCGGCACTCCGAATTTTTAGCATCATGAGACAAACCACGTGGGAGTTAGACACCCTACCTACCCTTAGGGGTAGGGGGCGAGATATAAAAATAATCAAAAGTAGTGTTGAATCCATTCTTTTCGCTGTCGCTGAGATGAACTGTGACACGCCGGAAATTTTTTTATGTCCGATTTTAGCCTCTTTCGCGGTGGGGGAACGATGGGGGAATGATATATAAAAATAATCGAAAATTGTGTCGAATCCATACATTTATATTTTCTTTTTCTTGCTAATTTGGTTTACGTCGTACCGACACAGATATGTTTTACGGCGACGTTGAAATAGGAAGGGCCTAGGAATTGGTAGAAAGCGGCCGTGCCTTAATTAATGTACAGCCATACCTTTCGATGTCGCTGAAATGAATAATCACACTCCAGTTGTCGTTGTTCAGCCCCTATCGGCATGGATATTAGAAGGGGTGGAAAGGAAAATGTTCAAAACGACCAAAAATGCGGATGTATTTTTCATCCACCATAGCCCTCAAATAAAATTGGTACACGTATGACCTGCTATCTGAAAAAAGTACTGTTGGGGTAAGACACCTCTAGCACACCTACGGGAAATGGTGAAATATAACAAAAACGATTTTCTACTGATATTAATGTCGAATACGTTCTTTACGAGGTCACAGAGTTGATCTGTGACACTCTGGCAGCCGCAATCACTTGAGAGGGGGTGAAAATGAATGTAAATATAAGGGATGTTATGGATGTACTGTATGTGGGTATGTTCCAGAATTGACTCAACGAAACCTGGTACACAGATGACTTACTATCTTAGAAAAATACTATGGAGATGAAAAATAATTACAGCCTCCGCTGGGGGTGGGGAATGAGAGGGGCTGACGTGCAGCAATGATGGAAAATAACAGATATTAATATCGAAAGCCATTCTTTATGTGTCCCTTATACGAACTGTGACGCTCTTGATACCGTTTTAGGTCCACGTTCAGTATCCATTGAGACAGGAGCTGAGAAGGCCTTAAAAGTATACAGTATAAAATGACCGAGATTAGTGTTGAATACACTGCTTTTGGGGTCACGGTCTCAATGACTGCTGAAATCGTGTACATAATTATGTACGGTAAGACTGGTAAATACACATAATTATTACTTTCTTTTTTGGAAAGAATCAAATGCTTCCCAGCCATTTCTAGCTTCCACAAGGACAAGGTTTTACTCGAAAATTAAAATTAAAAAATCTAAAACTTGAAATCACATACATCTAAACAACTCTGAAACTACATAATAAGTCGTAAAATCAATATCTCAAAAACAAAACATTAAACATCCACTTTCCACTTTACTAACTGGTAATACAAATACTAAAGGTAAACATTCAAAAGCTACGCCGGGTACTACAGCTAGTATATATATAAATGTCATTGTATGTATGTATGTATGTATGTATGTATGTATGTATGTATGTATGTATGTATGTATGTACGTATGTATGTATGTATGTATGTATGTATGTATGTATGTATTACATCTCCTCCTAAACCACTGGAACGATTTACACCAAACTTGGTACACATAAGACTTAGTATCGGGAGACAAACCGCATGGGGGTAAGACACCCCAAGTACCCTCGGGGGGCGGGGGGCGAGGGGGTTCACCTATAAAAATATACAAAAATAAAGTCGTATCCATCATATTTGGATTCACCGAGATGAATAGTGATACTCCCGAATTTTTCCAAGTCCAAATTTAGCCCCGTTTTGGGTGGGGGGCGAGGGGGCGTGATATATCAAAGTAATAGGAAATGGTGTCGAATTCATCCTTTTCGGGACGCTGAGATGAATAGTGACACTTCGGATTTCTTTTGACAAACAGAGTGGAGGTAAGACACCCCATGTACCATTAGGGGCGGAGGGGGCGCAAGGGGGTGACATATAAAATATTCGAAAATATTGTCGAATCCATACTTTATATGGTCGCTGAGATAAATAGTAACTTTCCGGAATTTTTTGAAGTCCAACTTCTGCCCCCTTTGGGGTCGGGGGCGGGGGGGACAAGGGGATTCACATATAAAAAATATGAAAATAGTGTCGAAATCATCATTATTTGATTCATTGAGATGAATAGTGATACTCCCGAATTTTTCCAAGTCCAAATTCACCCCTCTTTTTTGTGAGTGCGAGGGGGTGTGATATATCAAAGTAATAGGAAATGGTGTCGAATCCATCCTTTTCGGGGTCGCTGAGATGAATACTGACACTCCGGATTTCTTTTGACAAACCGCGTAGAGGTAAGACACGCCATGTTCCTTAGGGGACGGGGGGGGGGGGGGCGAGGGCAGTCACCTTTGAAAATATTCCAAAATGTTGTCGAATATATACTTTTCGGGGTCGCTGAGATGAATACTGACACTCCGGAATATTTTTAAGTCCAAACCGCGTGGGGTAAGACACCTCATGTACCCTTAGGGGCAGGGGGCGAGGGGGTCACATATAAAAATATACGAAAATAGTGTCGAGTCCATCGTTTTCGGATTCGCTGGGATAAATAGTGATACTCCAAAATAAGTCCAAGTCCAAATTCAGGACCCTTTTGGTTACATCAAAGTAATAGGAAATAGTGTCGAATCCATCCTTTTTGGGGTCGTTGAAATGAATAGTGACACTCTGGATTTCGTTTGACAAACCGTGGGGGTAAGACACCTCATGTCCCTATAGGGGTGGGGGCGAGGGGGCGAGTGGGGTCACATGTGAAAATATACGAAAATAGTGTCGAATCCATCGTTTTCGGATTCGCTGAGATGAATAGTGATACTCCGGAAATTTCTAAAGTCCAAACCAGCCCCCTTTTGGGTGGGGGGCGAGGAGGGAGCTGTATATCAATGTAATAGGAAATAGTGTCGAATCCATCCGTTTCGGAGTCGCTGAGATGAATAGTGACACTCCGGATTTCTTTTGACAAACCGCGTGGGGGTAAGTCACCCCTTGTACCCATAGGGGCGGGGGACGCAAGGGGGTGACACATAAAATATTCGAAAATAGTGTCGAATCCATACTTTTTACGGTCACTGAGATGAATAGTGACATTCCGGAATTTTTTAAAGTCGAAGTTATGCCCCCTTTGGGGGGCGAGGGGGGAGTGATAAATCAAAATAACTCAAAATGGGGTCGAATCCATCCTTTTCGGGGTCGCTGAAATGAATATTGACACTACGGATTTCTTCTGACAAACCGCGTGGGGGTAAGACACCACCACGTAACCATTGAGGCGGGGGGCTAGGGGTTGACATTTAAATTTTTGAAAAAGTGTCGAATCCATACTTTTCGTGGTCGCTGAGGTGAATAGTGACACTCTGGAAGATTTTGAAGTCCAAGTTCAGCACCCTTTGGGGTAGAGGCGCGGGTGGGGAGTGGTATAAGAAAATTATCGATAGTGTCGAATCCATACTTTTCGCGGTCGCCAAGATTAATAGTGTCACTGCGGTTTTTGAAAGTACATGTTCAGCCCCCTTTGGGGTGGGGGCGAGGGTTGAGTGATATATCAAAATGACCGAAAATAGCGTCGAATCCACCCTTTTCGGGGTCGCTGAGGTGAATGGTAACACTCCAGATTTGTTTTGACAAACCACTTGGGGGTAGGACGCCCCCTGTACCCATTGGGGAGCGGGGGCGAGGGGGTGATATATAAAATATTCGAAAATAGTGTCCAATCCATACTTTTCGTGGTCTCTGAGATTAATAGAGAAAATCTGAATATTTTTAACGTCCATGTTCATCCCCCTTTGGGGTGGAGGCGGGGGGAGTGTAATATGAATTTAATCGAAAATAGTGTCGAATACATAGTTTTCGGGGTCGCCAAGGTGAATTTTGGCACTCCAGAATTTTTTAAAATCAAGTTCAGCCCCCTCTGGGGTGGGGGGCGAGGGGGAGTGATATATATTAATGACCGAAAATACTGTCGAATCCATACTTTTCGTGGTTGTTGAGATGAATAGTGAGACTCCGGATTTTTTATAAGTCCAAATTCAGCTCCTCTGGGGTGGGGGCGAGGGGTGGTGATACATAAAAATTGTGGAAAATAATGTCGAATCCACTTTTTTCGGGGTCGCTGAGATGAATAGCGGCACTCCGAATTTTTAGCATCATGAGACAAACCACGTGGGAATCAGACACTCCACCTACCCTTAGGGGTAGGGGCGAGGGGGTGAGATATAAAAGTCATCAAAAATAGTGTTGAATCCACACTTTTCGCTGTCGCTGAAATGAATAGTGACACGCCGGAAATTTTTAATGTCCAATTTTAGCCTCCTTCGGGGTGGGGGAACGACGGGGCAATGATATATAAAAAAATCGAAAATTGTGTCGAATCCATACATTTCTATTTTCTTTTTATTTAGGCTAATTTGTTCTACGTCGTACCGACACAGATATGGCTTACGGCGACGATGGGATAGGAAAGGCCTATGAAATGGAAGGAAGAGGCCGTGGCCTTAATTAAGGTACAGCCATACATTTCGAGCTCGCCGAGATGAATAATCACACTCCGGTTGTCGTTCAGCCCCTATAGGCACGGATATTATAAGGGGTGGAATGGAAAATGTTCAAAATGACCAAAAATACGGATGTATATTTCGTCCAGCATAGCCCTCTTATAAAATTTGTACACGAATGACTTACTATCTGAAAAAAGTACTGTTGGGGTACAACACCCCTAGCACACCTACGGGAAGTGGAGAAATATAAAAATAAACGGTTTTTTACTGATATTAATGTCGAATACGTTCTTTACGAGGTCACAGAGTTGATCTGTGACACTCTGGATGGTTAAGTCATACTTCAGCCGCAATCAATATGTTGGTTAAGTGGGGGAGGGGGGAGGGATGAATGTAAATATAACGGATATTATGGATGTGCTGTATGTGGGTATGTCCCAGAATTGCTCTCTACGAAACTTGGTACACATATGACTTACCATCTTAGAAAAAATACTATGGAGATGAAAAAGCACAGCTTTCGCTGGGGGTGGGGAATGAGAGGGGATGACGTGCAAAAATGATGGAAAATAACCGATATTAAAGTCGAAAGCCATTCTTTACGTGTCTCTTATACGAACTGTGACGCTCTTGATACCATTTAAGTTTCACGTTCAGTATTCATTGAGACAGGAGTTGAGAAGGGTTTAAAAGTATTGTGGCCGTAATTAGGTCACAGCTGACAGTACAGGTGTTGGTGTGTGGCTTGTGTTCGCTTGTCGGCGAGAGGGAGTGCGCGCGACCTTGGATCGAGGACGAGAACAAGTTTTTTTTTGACGTGAAGAGGGTGGCTGGTCGACCAACAAAATAAAATAAAAAGATGAAGTTTGGCGAGAGAAAAGAGTTGCTAGTGCGTGTCACTTGTAATTGCGAGGAACGAAATGAATAATATATTTATAATATCTTTGGTGGCGTGACATGCATAATTACGGAATGCTCATGGATTAAATTAAAATAAACTGGATGAATAATTGCACATTTAGATGATATAAATTAAAAACTAAAATTTTTGAACTAATTTACACGACCTTTTGGCGAAAATGGTGATAAAATTACATACTCATCCGGTAGAAGAATTCAGTATCTAAATTGACTTTACTTCCGTGCATGAGCGCCAGACACGTTATTTAAGTCATGTGATAAGAGTACTCACTCTAACATACTGACGTGTTCCCGAACTATCATCTTCAGTCGCTCAGAGTCCTTGCCAGCAAGATTTTCAACGTAGAACATCGTGAATACTGTCGTCAGGAATAGTGGCTTCGCTCCTGTGCTCTACACTTCTGATAATTGTCTACAACGTGGAACAGTGCTGTGATCAGACGTCGAATGTGGAGATATTAATCCCTTAAGTACGTGTCATTTCCAAAATACAGTTACGTGTGTGTTTGGAGTTTATTCTAAAGAACTTTGTGTAAGTTTCAGCTTTCTCACGAGTGAACGTGGAGGACCTGGACGTGATCATTTCCAGAAGAGGACGGAACTTCGTGTTATGGATTACCTGTGCTTCACCATGAAGTTTTAAACCATCGACCACCGTCGGCGGCGTCGGGGTGCAGATTCTTTCATCCTAGCATGGCTGATTGAGAATCCAGACTTCCAGACGTGAAGATATCTCCTTAAGTTAAGTCGATTACGTCTCATTTATATCTGTTCTATGTAGTTTTGTTCTATTCTTTCTTTCTTCTTAGTAATTTATTTTGACACATTTTATGGTTGTATCTTTCGCTCGGATATGTCGTAAAATTACCACATGTGATTGCTTAATGACCATGTGGCCATGAATTTGACAGCGAGCGTACTGATAGAGTTATCCATGTGTTATCGAAACCATCCTTGCTTATTGAGTGAATTTCGTTACGAATATGAGTTAATTTATGTCCGATGGATTTAATGAAGGGATATTTTGTCAATGTTTTCAATATTTTCCTTGAAATAGAACTTCTACTTGTACCTCGTGTTTGAGATAACGTGTCATATTTGTTCTATACCTTGAACATACTTATTCGATGAACCCTATGTTAATACTGCCACATTCATTTATTTTTATAAGCCTACAGCCATCGAACTGAGCGCCCCTGTGGTTGTTGAATACACTGCTTTTCAAGTCACTAGGGTGATTGTGACGGTCTCAATGACTGCTGAAATCGTGTACATCATTATGTACGGTGCGACTGGCAAATACATATAATTATTACTTTTTTTCTGAAAGAATCAAATACTTCCTAGTCATTCCTAGCTTCAACGGGGACGAGGATTTACGCAAGAATAAAATAATTTAAACTTGAAATCAGATGCATCTAAATAACTCTAAAACTACATAATAATAAATCAATAAGCATCTATTGGTAATACAAATACTAAAGGTAAACATTCAAAAGCTATCCGGACAACGCCGGATACTACAGCTAGTATATATATAAATGTCATTGTAGTATGTATGTATGTATGTATGTATGTATGTATGTATGTATGTATGTATGTATGTATGTATGTATGTATGTATGTATGTATGTATGTATGTATGTATGTATGTATGTATGTATGTATGTATTACATCTCCTCCTAAACCACTGGAGCGATATACACCAAACTTGGTACACTTACGACTTAGTATCAGGAGACAAACCGCGTGGGGTAAGAAACCCCAAGTACACTTGGGGGCGGGGGGCGAGGGGGTCACATAAAATATACGAAAATAGTGTCGAATCCATCATTTTTTGATTCACTGAGATGAATAGTGATATTCCGGAAATTTTCCATGTCCAAATTCAGCCCCCTTTTGGGTGGGGGGCGCTGAGATGAATAGTGACACTCCAGATTTCTTTTGACAAACCGCGTGAGGTAAGACACCCCATGTACCCTTAGGGGCGGGGGAGGGGGCGCGAGGGGGTGACATATAAAATATTCGAAAAAGTGTCGAATCCATCCTTTTTATGGTCGCCGAGATAAATAAGGACATTCCGAAAATTTTTCAAGACGAACTTCAGCCCCCTTTTAATTGGTGGCGAGGGGGGTCACATATAAAAATGTACGAAAATAGTGTCGAATCCATAGTTTTCGGATTCGCTGAAATGAACAGTGATACCCCGGAATTTTCTAAAGTCCAAATTCAGCCCCCTTTAGGGTGGGGAGCGAGGGCGGAGTGATATATCAAAGTAATAGGAAATAGTGTCGAATCCATCCTTTTCGGGGTCGCTGAGATGAACAGTGACACTTCGCATTTGTTTTGACAAACCGCGTGGGGGTACGACACCCCATGTGCCCATAGGGGCGGGGAGCGCAAGGGGGGTGATATATAAAATATTCGAAAATAGTATCGAATCCATTCCTTTTATGATCGCTGAGATGAATATTTACATTCCAGATTTTTTAAAGTGGCGCGGGGGGGAGGCGAGCGGGTGACATATAAAATATTCGAAAAAGTGTCGAATCCATACTTTTCGAGCTCGCTGAGATGAATAGTGACACTCTGGAATTTTTAAATTCCAAGTTCAGCCCCCTTTGGGGTGGGGGCGGGGGAGTGATATATCAAAATGACCGAAATCGAAAATCGAAATTAGTAATCGAAAATAGTGTCGAATCCATAGTTTTCGGGGTCGCTGAGATGAATAGCAGGTCTCCGGATTTTTTGTAAGTCCAAATTCAACTCCTTTGGGGTGGGGGCGAGGGGGGAATGATACAAGAAATAGTCGAAAATAATGTCGAATCCAAATTTTTCGGAGTCAGTGAGATGATTAGCGGCACTCAGAATTTTTAGTAACATGAGACAAACCACGTGGGGGTTAGACACCCCAGCTACCCTTAGTGGTGGGGGGCGAGGGGGTGAGATATAAAAATCATCGAAAGTAGTGTTGAATCCATACATTTCGCTGTCGCTGAGATGAATAGTGACAGTCCGGAAATTTTTAATGTCCAATTTTAGCCCCCTTCGGGGTGGGGGAACGATGGGGGACTGATATAAAAATTAATCGAAAATTGTGTCGAATCCATACATTTCGGTGTGGCTGAGATGAATAGTGATACCCCGGATTTGTATGAGTGCATGTTCAGCCCCCTTTAGGGTAGGGGCGAGGGAGTAGTGGTAAAAAAAGTCGAATCGACAGTTTTCGGGGTCGCTGAGATGAATAGCGGCACTCCGGATTTTTAGTATCATGAGACAAATCACGTGGGGGTAAGACACCCGCGGCATCCTTACGGGTGGCGGTGGACAGGGGGTGAGATATAAAAATTATCGAAAGTATTGACGAATCCATACTTTTTGGGGTCGCTGTTATGAACAGTGAGATTCCAGAACTTTATAAACCAAGTTCAGCCCCTTCGGGGGGAGGGGCGAGGGAGGAGAGCTATACAAAAATAACCGAAAATAGTGTCGAATCCACAGTTTTCGTGGTCGCTCAGATGATTAGTGGCACTCCGGATTTTTTCAAGTCCAAGTTCATCCCCTTCGAGGTGGGGAAGAGGGGAGAGTGATATAATAAATAATGAAATAATAATAATAATAATAATAATAATAATAATAATAATAATAATAATAATAATAATAATAATAATAATAATTGTACCGGGCGGTACACCTCTACTCTGTTTATTTAAAAGTTGCGCCAGTTGAAACTCCTCTGCTGGAGGAAGTCTGAACCTTAATTACCCTATTAATTCTCTACTTTCTCAGAAGATGTCACCACGTGGAAAACTTTGAGTTTTTGAACTGTGTCATTTTTGATGTGTTTTTGTTTCGCTTGAAGTAAGAAGTGCGAACTTTCTCTTCTAGAGGACACTACTGAAGATCAACAATAGTGCGACCTAGCGCGGAGTCAAAGAACTATTTTTTTTGGAGAAATTTTTATTTCAAATGTTTGTTCTTTGTTAAATTTCTTTCTGTTATCGTTTAAGTTGGCTGTATACCCCTCTCTTTCCCCTTGTTTTAGATTTATCCAATCCCGAATTTCTTTGAGTAATTTCTGTCCAATCTTGTGTATCTTCCCCCAACTTGATTCTGCTGCGGGATCCTATCCAATAAAAAGTTTGAGGGAGGGTGTTTTCATTCCCCTAACGACTAGAATCTTCCGCGAGGGTATTTAAACTGCTGATTTTAGGGCCTCCGGGCCACTTTTGTTCCATCTCTCAGTGTATAAAGTACATAGCAGGAGGCGGGAAGCGCCTCTTTCTTCGGCGGCGTCTACAACAAGGTAATGGCCAAGTAATAACTTCCTTCTTTGCTTGCTCAGCAGTTTAACTTTCGGGGAGGGTTCTAAGCGTTCCACTATGTAACCTTTTCCTAAGATGTAACTTCTCTTTTCTTCTATTCTCGTGTAAAACTACATACTGGGATAGAAAGTGCTAACCCTCTCGAGCTCCCACTCACATTGTCTTGAGGTGAACTTATTTTCTCAACCAATTCTTCCGTAATATAATGTAAATTGTTCTTTCTTAAGTCACCTCTGTAGGATGGGATTAGCCCTTGCATCAGCGGCCTAAGAGCCAAAGTAGGTCTTAAAAACAAAATGTCTTAGGAGTGCAAGTTCGCCTCCTCTCAAATTGTGATTTTAGAGGTCTTGTAATCAACCTTCTTTCATTTAATAGACCTCAGTAGGTTGGGTATTTTACCCCTGTGTATATGACTTTGGAGGCCGGCTTAAAGGTTGAATTAGGAGTGGCCTAAGATAGGCTTTCATTTTAGGGCAAGTAGCCCCTTTGAAAATCGTGGCTTTCTGCCTCAAGGAGGCTTTTATATGTAATTGGAAGCAAATGTTTCTGGCATGTTTGGGGGTTTTCGGCCCCTTTGTTGAATAGCTTATATTTGTAAAGTTGGGCTCATTGCTCAAGACTGATGTATCTGATTCTTGAAGCCCCTAAGGGGGTAACTGTGTAAAGTGTTCCTTCCAAATCGTGTGTCAGCTACTAAGTACCTGTTCTATTTGTTGTTATCTAATTTTGAAAAGAAAATATAACCTTGTCTGATTCTTGAAGCCCCTAAGGGGGTAACTGTGTAAAGTGTTCCTTCCAAATCGTGTGTCAGCTACTAAGTACCTGTTCTATTTGTTGTTATCTAATTTTGAAAAGAAAATATAACCTTGTTAAATTTTAAAATTAATTTCTCTTTAGTAGCTTGAGATCCATTCACCACCCAGCACCTTCTTTCACGCCTACCTACCACAAAAACACGGTAACAAGTGGTAGCAGAGCGTGGTTGAATGGGTCTCAATTTAGCCCCTTTTGACGGCTAAACATTGCTTTGATTCGAACTCTAACAATTTTCTCAGTTGCTGGAATTTTTTTGAGTTTTTCAAAATTGTTCTGTCATCATGCCCGGCCCTCGCGATGTTCTCCTCCTTAACTATTTGCGCAAAGAGGAGTTGATATACGAGTTAACTATCAGAAACGTGCAATCTGGAGGCACGGTTGCTATCGACACTAACAAGCTTAGAGAGTCTCTTGATTTGCCCATTTCCATCCCCAATTTGGGAGAGAAAGAAATTGATGACTCTCTTTCCACGATCGTCGAGAATATTACTGGGCTAGCATCTGTAGTCAGCTTTTTTGATGAAAACGATCCGTCTCCTAATCAAATTAAGCGTGTGCAAGGCAGGCTGCATCACTTTGCAAATAGAGTTAATGATCTGTTGTCTCTAAAGGTGAATGACGTTCAGAGGAAGGACGCTAATACGCTCCTTGAAACTATTTCTGAATTGTCTAATAAGGTCACTCAATTGCTAACCGGCGAAGTTCCTCCCAAAACTGATCAACCCACCATAGTGAATGCAGGGAGTGAGGAAGCGCCTCCCAAGGGAGAAGTCAATAGAATAACCGTTGCTGCTCAAACTATCTCTGCCCCATCGAACAACGAATCTGAACGCCGTGCGTCATTGAGTAACATCCGCTCTGAATTAACTTCCTTGCCATTGAAACCTTTACCTACTATGTCGCCCGGGTTTAGCAGCTTGCCTCATCCATTGGCAATGTTGCTCAGAGGTATATCCAAGTTTTCCGTTAATACCACCAGTGACGTAATTTCATTTTTAAGATTTCTAGTGGAATTTCAGGATCATGCCCTTGTGTTTTCTCTTTCCCCTTGTCAGATTTTGCAAATCATCTACCCCTATGCAGTTGGTATTCTTTCTGATAAAATAGTAAGAGCCATAGCTGAACAGTCATCTATTGAAGATTTCCATGCACATTTGCTTGCAAATTTTATTCCTGCCCGCGCGAGGTCATCTCTGATTCAGAAGTACTATTATCGTGTACAGCGTTTGGACGAAAACTTGGCTGATTTCATACAGGACATTAAGTTTTATACTAGGGTGTTTGCTCTTCACTTCCCTGAGGATCAAATTGTACAAGCTATTGTGGAAGGTATTTCACCATCCTATAGGTCATATTTGTGTTTCGCGACGTGCCCGCAAACCTTCTCGGAACTTGAAGCATTGGCCGTCTCAGCGGAAGGAGTTAGATACGCTGATTCTTTGCGTGTCGCGAAGGAACCCCCGCCTTCCTTTAGTAACACTCGGCCTCCACCTCGCCGACCAGTCAATCCCCGTAAATGTTATGCTTGCGGGTCGCCTGACCATCTGCGCGACAAGTGTCCACTGATCAAGTCAAGTGGGACAAGGAATGGAGCCGGGTCATCACAAGGCTGTTTTAAGTGTGGGGCCTTCTCACATATCGCCAAGAATTGCCCAAACTCAAATAGCACCCCCTCCTGCTCAACTTCTGGTGCAAATTCCAGCTATGCCAATAATAAAAAGTGACTAGTGGCGTCGGCTGAGCCGACTCATCCATCTTCCCGAGACTCAGCCCCTAGTAAACAGGTTGTAAATGCGGAGAACGATCAGCCTTCAAATTCATCTTTTGAATGCCCTAAAGAATGTCTTAGGATTGCGGCGGATACCCCCGCACCTGTTCCTTTTCTTAAGATTGAGTTATATAACGAGCCTATAACTGCTCTCTTAGATTCAGGCAGTGTTTGTTCGATTATTTCGGCTGAATGGTATTCTAAATTGAAATCTGTTTGTAAACTATCTGTCTATGACTCTTCTCCTGTTAAATATGTTTCGGCTAATTCATCTCCATTAGAAATTCTAGGTTCCTTACATGTCAAAATCCGTGTTTTTAAATTTACATGGAAAATCAAATTGTTTGTGGCCAAGCATTTGTCTTGCCCCATTATACTGGGAGCGGACTTCATGTCTCACACCGGTCTTGTGCTCGATCTTCAGAGTAAGTCGTGCACATTCAAATTTGCCTCTAATTGTAAAATCCCTCTATTAAAGTGTAATTCTGTGTCATGTTCATCGATTTCGCCTACCCAGGATGAGATGTTGTTAGACCTTAGACATCTACCTGAGGAGCAGGCTGATAGTATTCGCGAATTGTGTCAGTCGTTTCCCGAGGTGTTCTCTGATACTCTTGGTGTTACTGATCTTATCGAATACAAAATTGAGGTCACGGATTCGATTCCTGTTCGTTTTCCACCGTATAGGCTGTCTCCTCCGAAAATGAAGGCTCTGAAAGAAATTATCGATCAGATGTTGAAGGACGGTATTATTAGGCCCTCTAAGTCAGCGTATTCTTCGCCTATTTTTCTAGTTCCGAAACCCCAAGGAGGCTTCAGGCCTGTCATTGATTACAGGGCTCTCAATCGGAAGGTGGTGTTGCAATCTGTGCCCCTTCCCGACCTTCATTCTTGTTTTTCATGGTTTCGTAAGGCCAAGTTCTTCACCATCTTGGACTTAAATCAGGCCTATAATCAAATTCCCCTTGCCGAAGAGTCTAAACATCTTACAGCGTTTGCCACGGACTGGAATTTATATGAATACAACCGCGTGCCTTTCGGGCTCCCTACGGGAGCAGCTGTACTCACTAGGCTGCTAGATAGGGTCTTCTCCGACATCAAATTCGAGTACTTATATCACTACTTGGATGATGTCGTCGTATTTTCCGAAACTTTTGAAGAACATCTAGATCATCTGCGAAAAGTTCTCAATCGCCTTCGTAAGGCTGGGTTAACTGTTAAGTTGTCCAAGGTTGCCTTCGCTAAACCCTCTATGTCATTCCTAGGGCATATTGTGTCACCTGATGGTGTAGCAGTCGATCATTCTAGAACACAGGCCGTCCGTGATTTTAAACCTCCCAAGGACGTTAAAGGTATCGCCAGGTTCATTGGTATGGTGAATTTCTTCAGGAAGTTCATTCCTAACTTTGCTAATAGAGCGGCGCCCTTAAACCTTCTTCGTAGGAAAGGCATCAAATTCGAGTTGGGACCTTCTCAACAAGCCGCTTTTGAAGACCTTAAATTAGCTCTCTGTAATGCCCCTGTACTTGCTATGCCTGATTTCTCGAAGAAATTCATCGTCCAAACCGACGCGTCGTCGTCGGCGGTAGCGGCAGTCCTTCTTCAAGAGACTGAACTAGGGAGGCGACCCATCGCCTATGCATCTAGGACTCTATCGGCTCAAGAAGCCAAGTATTCCATCTATGAGCTCGAAGGGTTGGCAGTCTTATTTGCCTTAGAAAAGTTCCGTCTCTATCTGGAACATGTCAAATTCGACCTGGAGACAGATAATCAAGCCTTAAGCTGGGTCTTAGGTAGGCCGCGTCGTACAGGTCGTATAGCCCGTTGGGCCATCCGTATTTCTGCCTTCCAATTCGATGTACGGCATATCAGAGGTACTGAAAATGTTGTGGCTGATGGACTCAGCCGTATGTTTTCTAACGAAGTCGAGACCCAGGAACCGGCCGACAGTTCATCACCTCCCGAGTCCATACTATCTGGTGTTAATGCCATCTTAACAGATGCTCCCATGCTTTTTAGAGATATTGAGAAATACCAACGTGAAGATCCGACGCTGGCTCCGATAATGGAAACCCTTTCTTCTGGGGAACATGTTGTCCCTTATGTTCTGAGGAATGGTGTTTTATGTTGCCCTTCGAGGCATGACAAGATGATGAAAGTTGTCGTTCCAGCTGTTCTGGTACCTATGATCTTCAAGTATTATCATGAGACCCCATTAGGAGGGCATCTGGGTATCTTTAAAACTCGTGAAAAGATTCGCGAAATGTTCATCTGGAAAGGTATGGACGGTGAAATCCGTGAACTTGTAAAAGCTTGTAAATCTTGTTTGCTTAGTAAACCCACCATGTCCACCAAGGTAGGCCTTTTGTCTTCGCATCAAGCGTCGCGCCCCATGGAACGCCTGTATATCGATTATGTAGGACCCTTCCCCCAGTCAAAGGGTAATGCTAATAAGTTCATCTTTGTATGTGTAGATGGTTTTACAAGATTTTCTTGGTTATTTCCGACTAAGCTGGCTACCGCTCAGTCCACCATTACTTGTTTAAATTCTATTTTTGCTTCTTTTGGTCCGTGCCAATATATTGTATCTGATAATGCTAAGGCGTTCACATCAAATCTGTTTCGTAAATTCTGTTTTGACTTGTCCATATCTCATGTAACTACTTCGGCTTATTACCCTCAACCATCCCTGGCTGAACGGGTTAACCGTAATCTCAGGTCCGCACTCATTGCCTATCATCATGAAGATCCTTCCAGGTGGGACACGTCCCTGCATTGGATAGCTTTTGCTTTGAATTCGGCGGTTCATGAATCTCACAAGTTTACTCCAGCTTCTTTGATGTTTAAGTTCGTTCCCAACACGCCGCTCTCTAACCTCTGGTCTCTGAGTGACATTCTACCCGAGACAATAGATCCGGACAACATTAAAGATCTTTGGAAGAAGGCTAAAGCCAATCTTAAAGTGTCTCATGAAAAGGTTAGGGAAAGGTACGATCGTGGACGGAGACCCACCCCTTTGAAGGTAGGTGACCAGGTTATGGTCAAAAATTTTGTTCCCGCGGGCAAGCTTGCCCCCAGATTTCATGGGCCTTGTATCATTCTCGATTTTCTTACGCCGGTTACCTTATTGTTAAGTAATCCAGCCACCGAGAGGATATTTAGAGTTCACCTGTCCCAGGTGAAACCGGTGTAATTTTGTGTTAACTTGCTTCATATTATTTTGAAAGGATATGAAGGTTATATTTTTTTTTGAGTTTCCCTTTTATGGCATTCTGCCCCTTCCATAATATTTTGGTTTTAGATGTAAGCCCTTTGTAAAACCTGCCCCGATCCGTTAAACTGCCATCCTGTTCTTGCCACGGCCATTACCACGCTCCCGTCTCCTGCTCCACCTTACACTGTGGCTTCATAATATTAAATGCCATGGATATCTACACGCCGCTGGCCCCTCAACCTCTCCATAATGCCTGTGCCTTCAAAAAGACGATGGTCCAACACAATTCTGCCGCTTAGCTTTAATGTTTCAGTGCCCCCGCAGCCGCGCAGCGCCGTGCAGCAACTGGGGAGGGGGATGGGCCCCCTCCTCTCCAGCGAAGACGACATGTGCCCGGCGAGCCGGAGCTCTCCTCCCGGCCAAGGCTGATGTGCGGCGCACGACCTGCTACTTGCCCGCAGCCTGTATATGTTCACCGCGGGAGCGGCGTGTTTCAACACCTCTGCTCCCCTCATAGTGCGGGCGAGCGGTATCTCAGGGTACTTGAGGGGTCCGAGCGGCCTCCTTTGGACGCAAGCTGCAACAGCCAGTCTGGCCATCCAACTTAACCTACATCAACTACATGGACAGTCACTATAAGCAATAACTACACTTGGGAATTCTACAGCAATATTTGGTGGACGTTGCAAATTTTTCCTTCACTTTCAAGTATTAAAAGTTTATCTTCAGAAATTCAACTTCTACAAACAGAAAGACTTTGCTTCACCTGCAACAACAAATTGTGAAACTGAATCACACAACATTCTGAAAATCTTGTAATCTATCTTCATATTCACTTTATAACTTGGAACTTGTTTCAAACTGATTTCATGTGTCACCCCTGGAGGAACTTTTGTGGGGGGAGGCCTGTACCGGGCGGTACACCTCTACTCTGTTTATTTAAAAGTTGCGCCAGTTGAAACTCCTCTGCTGGAGGAAGTCTGAACCTTAATTACCCTATTAATTCTCTACTTTCTCAGAAGATGTCACCACGTGGAAAACTTTGAGTTTTTGAACTGTGTCATTTTTGATGTGTTTTTGTTTCGCTTGAAGTAAGAAGTGCGAACTTTCTCTTCTAGAGGACACTACTGAAGATCAACAATAGTGCGACCTAGCGCGGAGTCAAAGAACTATTTTTTTTGGAGAAATTTTTATTTCAAATGTTTGTTCTTTGTTAAATTTCTTTCTGTTATCGTTTAAGTTGGCTGTATACCCCTCTCTTTCCCCTTGTTTTAGATTTATCCAATCCCGAATTTCTTTGAGTAATTTCTGTCCAATCTTGTGTATCTTCCCCCAACTTGATTCTGCTGCGGGATCCTATCCAATAAAAAGTTTGAGGGAGGGTGTGTTCATTCCCCTAACGACTAGAATCTTCCGCGAGGGTATTTAAACTGCTGATTTTAGGGTCTCCGGGCCACTTTTGTTCCATCTCTCAGTGTATAAAGTACATAGCAGGAGGCGGGAAGCGCCTCTTTCTTCGGCGGCGTCTACAACAAGGTAATGGCCAAGTAATAACTTCCTTCTTTGCTTGCTCAGCAGTTTAACTTTCGGGGAGGGTTCTAAGCGTTCCACTATGTAACCTTTTCCTAAGATGTAACTTCTCTTTTCTTCTATTCTCGTGTAAAACTACATACTGGGATAGAGAGTGCTAACCCTCTCGAGCTCCCACTCACATTGTCTTGAGGTGAACTTATTTTCTCAACCAATTCTTCCGTAATATAATGTAAATTGTTCTTTCTTAAGTCACCTCTGTAGGATGGGATTAGCCCTTGCATCAGCGGCCTAAGAGCCAAAGTAGGTCTTAAAAACAAAATGTCTTAGGAGTGCAAGTTCGCCTCCTCTCAAATTGTGATTTTAGAGGTCTTGTAATCAACCTTCTTTCATTTAATAGACCTCAGTAGGTTGGGTATTTTACCCCTGTGTATATGACTTTGGAGGCCGGCTTAATGGTTGAATTAGGAGTGGCCTAAGATAGGCTTTCATTTTAGGGCAAGTAGCCCCTTTGAAAATCGTGGCTTTCTGCCTCAAGGAGGCTTTTATATGTAATTGGAAGCAAATGTTTCTGGCATGTTTGGGGGTTTTCGGCCCCTTTGTTGAATAGCTTATATTTGTAAAGTTGGGCTCATTGCTCAAGACTGATGTATCTGATTCTTGAAGCCCCTAAGGGGGTAACTGTGTAAAGTGTTCCTTCCAAATCGTGTGTCAGCTACTAAGTACCTGTTCTATTTGTTGTTATCTAATTTTGAAAAGAAAATATAACCTTGTCTGATTCTTGAAGCCCCTAAGGGGGTAACTGTGTAAAGTGTTCCTTCCAAATCGTGTGTCAGCTACTAAGTACCTGTTCTATTTGTTGTTATCTAATTTTGAAAAGAAAATATAACCTTGTTAAATTTTAAAATTAATTTCTCTTTAGTAGCTTGAGATCCATTCACCACCCAGCACCTTCTTTCACGCCTACCTACCACAAAAACACGGTAACAATAATAATAATAATAAATATAATAAATAATGAAATAATGGACGTACCGTAGCCTATGTATGTTACAGCGTAGCTTTCAACCAAAATTGATACAAGTACGACTTACTATCTGGAGAAAGTACTATTTACGATAAGACACCCCTGGAACCTCTAGAGGAGGGGTGATTTATATACGTAACTCAAAGCGAACAATAGCACATTTTCGGACTACTGGAGCGATTAAATAAAACTGGTACACTTACGAATTAGTACCAGGAGATAAATTGGGTCGGGTTATGACAAATTAGCACCCCTAGGGGTAGATGTTGGAAAGGATGACATATAAAAATAATCGAAAATAGCGTCACATCAAAATTGTTTTCGGGGTCGCTGAAATGAATAGTGACACCCTGTTGTCGTTTAAGTCCAAGTTGATCCCCAATTGGCCGGCGGGTGAGAAGAAGTGAAGAAAAGAATATATCCAAATGACCGAGTTTAAGGATGTTTGTGTGTACGTTCCAATATAATTGTCAGCTAAACTTGGTACAAATATTACCTACTATCTAGAAAAAAAATACGGTGGGGGAAAGACACTCCTTGAAGCCTTAGACAAGGGGACGAAATATAACAATATTACTGTTGAATCCATACTTTTCGGACTACGGAGGTGATATCAAACAAAGTCACTTATGATTTATTATTAGGAAACAAAGTGCGTGGAGGTATGACAACGCTAGCACACCCACGAGGGGGTGAGATGTAGAAATAATCGAAAATAGTGTCGAATCCATTCTTTTCGGGGTCGCTGAAATGAATAATGACACTCGGGTTGTCGTTGTTCAGCCCCTATAGCAATGGATATTAGAAGGGGTGGAAAAGAAAATATTCGAAATGACCAAAAGTACTGATGTATTTTTCATCCAGCATAGCCACGTATGACTTACTATCTGAAAAAAATACTGTTGGGGTAAAACACCCCTAGCACACCTACAGGAGATGGTGAAATATAAAAACAAAACCAATTTTTACTGATATTAATGTCGAATACGTTCTTTACGAGGTTAGAGAGTTGATCTGTGACACTCTGGATGGTTAAGTCATACTTCAGCTGCAATCAGTATGGAGGTTGAGAGGGGATGAAAACGAATGTAAATATAACGGATATTACGGATGTACTGTATGTGGGTATGTTCCAGAATTGCTCTCAACGAAACTTGGTACACTTATGACTTACCATCTTAGAAAAAATACTATGGAGATGAAAAATCACAGCCTCCGCTGGGGGTGGGGAATGAGAGGGGCTGACGAGCAAAAATGATAGAAAATAACCGACATTAAATTCGAAATCCATTCTTTATGTGTCTCTTATACGAACTCTGAAGCTCTTGATACCGTTTAAGTCCACGTTCAGTATCCATTGAGGCAGGAGATGAGAAGGGCTTAAAAGTATATAGTACAAAATGACCGAGATTAGTGTTGAATACACTGCTCTTGGGGCCACTAGGGTGATTGTGACGGTCTCAATGACTGCTGAAATCGTGTACATCATTATGTACGATACGACCGGCAAATTCATATAAATATTACTTTTATTTTTTGGAAATAATCAAATACTTCCCAGTCATTTCTAGCTTCCACAAAGACAAGGTTTTACCCGAAAATTAAATGATCAAAAACTTGAAATTAGATACACCTAAATAACTCTAAAACTACATAATAGGTCGTAAAATCAACATCTCAAAAATAAATCAATAAGGATCCACTTCACACTGAACTAACTGGTAATACAAATACTAACGGTAAACATTCAAAAGCTACCCGGACAACGCCGGGTACTACAGCTAGTGTATATAATAAATGTGCACGTAGTATGTCCCTAAACAACTTTTCATCTCACCGTTTTGGGAATCTACCCTTCAGTAGCACCGAAACTGGAGAGGGAAAGTCGTTTCAAGAAACTTTCTCACCATGTGACACGTGCTTAAGGAGGATGACTTTCTGTAGTCCAACGTAATTGTTATGATGTAGGTTCAATTAGACCAGTGAGCTGTGATTATTATTATATGCTCGTAATTTTTCGACCAGGTGGAAATACCTAATTCAATACATCTGTGTTAATGACAGAATACGACTGCAATTTAAGCGACAAAAGTAAGCAATGCACTGGGGTAGGTTTAATCTGGCTCCTCCTACAGCTTTGTATAATGTAGTACGTTATGATATACTTCCTCCGCGAACCTACGCCTTGGCGAATGCGTCCGCCATACACTGTGACCGTGTACCAGTGTTGCCAACTTCAGCGACAAGTCGCTAAATCTAGGGAATTCGGGAACCTTGTTAGCGACAAAATTTTATTTTTCCGATTAGCGGATTTTCTGGGGATTATTCAAGCACTTTAGAGGGAAAACTGGTCAATTAACGGTGTAGTTATTGATGATGGTTATGTACTTGAATAATAGAACAGGGATGGTATATTAATGTGTTTAATTAACACTCCAACTATAGTGGGGACGAAAGTAAAAACATGAATAATAATCAGAGAGAATAAAGATAATATTAGAAGCACAGAACATCAATATATAAAAGTCTTCGAAACATAAACAAAGTTCAAGGAGTTTATAAAACATACGCAGTTTATACACATATATTAATACTAGAGGCCGCCACACACTCCCTCCGCAGTGACAGCGTCCATGTATTTTCGAGGGAAGGTGACCCTTCGACCTGATCTGGTGATCCGTGGTACGGGTGTATTGGGTTGAGTGCTGCCTGCCTTCATCTGAAGGTTGACAGTCTTTGGAATGGAACTCGACGGAATGTCCAGAGTAGTTTCTCCAGATATGTCTTCCTTGTTTTCCGATGATTGGTCTGATAGAAGGAAGGCAGGTTTCAATCTGTCAATGCTAATAGTTTGTTTCCCTGTTGGCATCTCCACCTCGAAGTGTTTGTCACTGCGAGACAGGACTGGATATGGCCCGTCATATGGTGATTTAAGAGGTGTTCTGACCGCATCGTGTCGAACGAAAACGAACTTGCTCGTCATCAGCCGTGGATGAATGAAGATCTTTTTGCGGTCGTGATGTTCTGTTGGGACTGGTCTTAGGTTCCTCAACTGTTCCTTCAATTTGAAAACGAAGGTTGGGATGTCAGTTACTAGTTTCTGTTCGTTGAGAAATACTCCTGGTAGCCTAATTGTTGAGCCGTAAGTCATTTCCACTGGCGAGGTGTTGACTTGCGGAATTATGTAGGAACGAAGTCCTAACAAGACCAAGGGAAGCTTCGAAACCCAATCATCAGACATCTGTGCCTTCAAAGCAGATTTTAATTGACGCTGCCATCGTTCAATTTTTCCATTTGCTGCCGGATGATATGCTGTCGTTTTAATGTGGACGATGCCCAGTGTGCTTGTGAGGCATTTGAAAAGTTGACATTCAAACTGCCTTCCGCGGTCAGTAGTTATGATATGAGGCACGCCAAAACGAGATATCCATGTTGAGACTATGGCAAATGAAACTGCTTCTGCTGTGATGTCAGCTAATGGAACTGCTTCTGGCCATCGGGAGAAACGATCAATAATTGTTAGTAAATAGCGATATCCTTGTGATGGAGGTAGTGGTCCAACTATGTCCACGTTAATGTGACTGAATCTTGCTGTCGTTGGAGGATACTGTCCCACTGCACTGTTGGTGTGTCTCCAGACTTTACTTCGTTGGCAAGAAATACATGCTGATGTCCAGGTCTTTACGTCCTTTCTTAGTGATGGCCAAATGAAGTGCTTTTTTACTAAATTAACGGTTGCTTGAACACCAGGGTGAGCTAGATTGTGTAGCGAGTTGAAAATTGCCTGTCGTAGTTGTCGAGGTACATATGGGCGAATCATATCTTCAGTCATGTCGCAAACGAGTTCTTTACCATTGGGCAACATTATTGTTCGAAGTGCAAGTGACGTATTCTTAATGTGTGGAAGTTCTTCGTCACATTGTTGGATTTCTGCTATTTCTTCCATGGTAACAGTTGGAGGTATAGTGATTGAAGCAATTCGTGAACAAACATCAGCTGCGATGTTCTCCTTTCCAGTAGTGTAACGTATGTCTGTGGTGAACTGTCCGATGAAACTAATGTGTCGTATCTGACGTGGAGAAGCTTTGTCTGAACGTTGCTTGAACATGAAAGTGAGTGGCTTGTGGTCGGTGTAAATCGGAAAATCACGTCCTTCAAGCATGTACTGAAAGTACTTCACAGCTGAGTATGCAGCGAGGAGTTCTCTGTCGTAGGTCGAGTAATTCCTCTCTGCATTTGTCAGTTTCTTGGAGAAGAATGCTAATGGTTGCAGATTATTGTCCTTGATTTGTTGCAAGGATGCACCAATAGCATAATCTGAGGCATCTACCATTAACATTAGTGGTAAATTTGAAGATGGATGAGCTAGAAGTGCTGAATCGGCCAAGCTACTTTTTAGATCATTAAAGGCTTGTCGAAGATTTTCTGTCCAATTAATTTTTCTGTTGTCATTTTTCTTAGTCCCGTGGAGAAGGTTCAAAAGCTCTGCTTGTTTACTGGCTGAATTTGGCAGTGCTCTTCGGTAAAAGTTAATGAGGCCAAGAAACCGGCGCAGTTCTTTTACTGTTGTAGGTAACGGATAGTCAACAATGGTTTGCACTCGCTCTGGTAGTGGTCTGATTCCTTCTGCAGATATCACATATCCCAGGAAAGGTACTTCTGTTGAGCTGAAAATGCACTTGTTCAGATTGATTCTGATGTTGAACGTACTGAGTCGTTCGAAAAGCATTTGAAGATGCTTCTTGTGCTCTTCTTGATCTTGTGATGCCACTAGGATGTCATCTATATAACAGTACACGAAATCGAGGTCTCTGAGTATACTGTCGATATATCTTTGAAAAGTTTGAGCCGCATTACGGAGTCCAAATGGGGTGCGCAAAAATTCGAACAAACCAAATGGAGTTATCACTGCTGTCTTAGGTACATCGTCCGGATGTACAGGGATGTGATGATAAGCTCTGATCAGATCTATTTTTGAAAATATTCGTTTTCCATGTAGTTGGCTGTTAAAATCTTGAAGGTTAGGAATAGGATACCTGTCAGGCTTGGTGATGTTGTTGAGAGCACGGTAGTCTCCGCAAGGTCTCCAGGATCCGTCTTTCTTGGGAACTAAGTGGAGGGGACTTACCCAGGCGCTCTTTGATGGCTGGCAGATTTTCATATCGATCATTTGTTGGAACTCTGCTTTAGCTGCTTTGAGTTTATCTGGTGGTAGTCGTCGTGCCTTTGCTGCTACAGGATGTCCTTCTCTGACAATGGTATGATAAACAGAGGTATCTGGGATGTCGAAATGGACGTTTTCATGGAGCAAGTTGGGAAATTTCTTTAGAATGTCAGCATGTTTTTGATCTGGTGGCATTAGATAAACTGTTTCTATGCCCGAGACTTTAATCAATGTGCCAGGTGTCTCTGCTGATGTTAATGGGTCAATGAGTCGCCTGTTCTTTAAATCTACTATAAGGTTGTAATGGTGAATGAAGTCGGCTCCGATAATCGGTGATTGCACATCTGCAATTACGAACTTCCATGTGAAATTGCGCCGTAAACCCAAACTGAGTACTAGTAGACGCTCTCCGTAAATGTTAATACCAGTGCCGTTTGCTGCATAAAGTTTACGATCTGTCTTTTTTGGGCGATCACTATCCGAAGGCGGAATCACAGAAATATCAGCTCCGGTATCGACCAGGAAACGACTTCCGCTACTTCTGTCTGTGAGAAATAGGCGGCGTGAAAAATGACTCCGATCACCTGCCGCCGCTAGTGTGGAGCGTTTTAGTTTGACTGCATGTTAGAATTCTGAGCGGAAGGTGGTTGATATGAGCATGGGCTTTGACATTTCTTTGCCCTGCTGCGATATTTAAAGTGATACCAACATAGTGCTCCATTAGGATTAAAAGAGTGGGCTGATCGGGACCTGTCTCGTGACCTTCTTGGTGAGGAACGAGATGATCGTGAGCTACTTCTTGAAGAACGTGACAACGTTTTCAATTCATTGATTTTCAGTGTTAATTCAGCGATCTGCATTTCTAGTCTTGAGATACGATCGTTACTGACATCATTTATTTTATCGACTGCAATGTTGGATGGTGCCTGCGCGGTTTGATCACAAACATTTAATCCCGGTTGTGAAATTTCAACAATTTTGTCAGCCATAGTGGCTATGGTGTCCAGATTATCTTTACTCGTAGCTAATATAGAACGTGCGGTAACAGGAAGCCGCTGCATAAATATGGTTTTTAAGAAATCGTCCTTGACTTGCGTACCCGCTAAAGTTCGCATCTCACGCAAGAGTTGAGTTGGCTTCTTATCACCTAATTCTAATTCTGTTAATAATTTCGTCACTTTCCTATTCTCTGACTCTTCAAATTCCTGAATTAGTCGTGCTTTAAGCTCTGTGAACGGAGTGGTAGATAGTGGTCGAGATAAAAAGTCGGAAATTAATTCTACAATATCCGCTTCTAATGACGCAACAACATGATTAAATTTCGTGGTTTCGTTAGTGATACCCAACATAGTAAACTGTGTTTCAACTTGAAGAAACCATACCTTTATGTTTTTCTTCCAGATGGGCGGAATCTTCACTGAAATGCGAGCAATACCCGCTTCATTCCATACTGTTGTTGGCGGTGGATTTGTTTCGTTGCTGGCATCGGTCATTTTCACACTTGACTAACCACAAAATGTGTTCCGCGCCGTATTTTAATATCACGTCGGGAGTCACCAATGTAGTTATTGATGATGGTTATGTACTTGAATAATAGAACAGGGATGGTGTATTAATGTGTTTAATTAACACTCCAACTATAGTGGGGACGAAAGTAAAAACATGAATAATAATCAGAGAGAATAAAGATAATATTAGAAGCACAGAACATCAATATATAAAAGTCTTCGAAACATAAACAAAGTTCAAGGAGTTTATAAAACATACGCAGTTTATACACATATATTAATACTAGAGGCCGCCACAACGGTATAAGCTGCAGTACAGTACGTGAATGTTTATGATCGGACTTCCTTGTATATCATCACATTATGACATCATTCGGCAATTCCTCTTCTTATCTGCTGAATTACATCATGCGCAGGCGCTGGGAGTTGCACAGACAGCGTTAATACAGTATTAACGCAGTAGAATATTCAGTTATTCGATTTTTTATTTTTTCCTCTTTGTTACGCGTAACATTACACAGCGGACGGAGGTGATTCAGGCGCGCGTGCCAAGAAAATTAATCGATGTCTTCGCAGCTATCAGTGTAATAATAAGTTCTGTTGTCATCTGTGTTTTTTCTTGAAGTCATTCATGGTTTGTTAGGTGCATTTACGCAAATTTATACGTGCGATTTCAAATACAGTGGAACCTTGGATTGCGAGCATAATTCGTTCCGGCAACATGCTTTTAATGCAAAGTGCTCGTATATCATAGCAAGTTTTCCCATATGAAACAATTGAAACGCGGAAGATTCGTCCTCAACAAAAAAAATATTTATACACATAGCATTTCTAAAACAAAATATAACGTAAAATAAATTAAAATGCATTTTTCCTTACAATAGAATCATTGTTGGTGTGAGGGAGACGAGAGATGACATGAGAAGAGTTACTGTGTAGTACGAATTTCACTAACGGAATCACTGCTATCTGTTGGCTCACTGGAATTGTTTTCTTTTCGTGCTACTTTAACGAGGAACCTGTCTAATGACTGTTGCTTTTGCCTGTTTTTGAGGATTTCACGAAAATGTGACATTGCATTGTCATTGAACTGATTCATCGCTTGCACTGCTACAGCCTTATTCAGGTGGTGTTTTTCTACAAAATTTTGCACCGTTTCCCACATTTTGCACTTCTCCCGAATCTCAGTTGAAGTGAGAGATTCCACTGACTTTTCATCTTCCTCTTCCTCGGACGAGATCTCCATAACTTCCTCCTGTTGTTTGCGATGCAGGTCAATCTGTTCGTTGGTGGTCAGTTCCTGGCTATGTTCTTCCACCAGCTCTTCAATGTCCACGTCATTCATCTCCAGCCCCATAGTCTTCCCTAAGGACACAATTTCATCGACAATCGGCAGCTCATTGTCACAAACAATCCCCTCAAACTCATGTCTAAGTACACAGTCAGGCCACAGCTTTCCCCAAGCGTAAGTGAGAGTTCTCTTGGTGACTCCATCCCAGGCTTCATCGATGATCTTCAGGCAGTTCACGATGTGGAGATGATTTCTTCCAAACTCTCCGAGGGTAAGGTTTGCCTTTCGGTCACTGCAAAGCATCGCTGAATTCGTGCTTTGGTTCGAAATGACTTGCTGATCCATAGGCTGGTGTAGTGTTGGGAGAAAAGAAACTTAATCTTAACAAACTTGAATTCCTCCTGTAAGTCGTCCTCAAGGCCTCAAGGCCTGGTGGATGAGCGGGAACATTGTCCATAACCAGCAAGACTTCCAGCGGCAGATTATGTTCTGAAAGGTATTTCTTCATTACAAGACCAAAGACCTCGTTCATTTATTCAACAAAAGTACAGGGGAGGGGAAAACGTAGGCACACGTGACGCTCGCATTGCGGAACCTCACTCGCTTATCAAGTTTCAATTTATTTAAAATATTTGCTCACCTTGCAAAAGACTCGTAGACCAAGTTACTCGCATTCCGAGGTTTCACTGTATTCATTTTCGTATTTTCTTGGTTGTGAACTGTGTTTTTGTTTTTTGTTCAACACCATGGTAAGCCAAAGTGTCAGCAAAACTACCGTAAAGACTGGGAACATCAGATTAAATGGTTAACTGTACCGTATGCTAAATGTAATGATTTGAAGAAACATTCTGAAACTCAGAAAAATAAAATGTGATCAGGGCCGTTTACCTCACCACTGCAGAAAAAAATACCGTTTACAAAAGTAAACATAAGTACTACTATGACTGAAGGAAATTTGGCATTGTTTATTGCAGAGCACTGCTCATTGTTGGCTGTAGATCACTTGTCAGAACTGTGTGTTAAACATTTTGGCGATAGTTCTAAAGCAGCGGATCTCCGTTTACACAGAACAAAATGTACTGAAGTAATAAAACATGTACTAGCACCACATTTTGTTGAGGACATGGTTTCTGATATTGGCGATCAGGGTTACAGTTTAGTAATAGATGAGGCGACAGATATATCCGTTACTAAGTTGTTGGGTGACATAATTCGTTACTTCAGCGACAGTATGAAAATGATAGTATCAAGATTTTTAGGTTTGGTAGACTTACCAAATGGCACAGCACCAGCAATTGTTAACGCAATAGAAATACTCTTACAGCAACTGCAAATGAAGCCTGCTAGTTTATTAGGTATAGGTGTAGACAACGCTTCCGAGAACACTGGGCTGAACAATGGGGTATATGAACTTATGAAAATGATTAGGTGCGTGTGTCATTCCATACAGCTGGCTGTTTCTCATGCTACGAAGACACTTTGCCGCGTAATGTTTGCTTCATTGTCCATGAAAGTTACCTTTGGTTTGCTCATTCCAGCAAGATACAGGGGATTTACAATGCAATAAATAGTGAAGAGCCTCTCAAACTTCTAAAAGTTTGTGGAACAAAATCAGGGGCGTATTTTCCTTGAATGCAAGGCATGCATTGCATGCGTTACGATAACGCAAAAAGACTGTCTGAAGTATGATTTTAGGTTGTTTCAAGTCAAGTTTTAACGGTTTCATCTTTCAGAAGTTCAAAAGTTCCGCGCAACTGTACTAGTTCCGTTGCTTGACTACGTGTGGTGCTGGTGTAGTCTCGCCATCTATTCTACTCTTGAAAGAAAGAGACAGCAAATGGAGGAGTTAAGGATGTAAGGCATTCAATCTTAAAATTGCATTCGGTGGCAGACGTAGTTCTGAAACCCTCCGAATGATGTCGCTGCAATTGAAACTTGGTCATTCTTTGTCACCCTATACACGTGCTACCCTCTGCCATCTGTTAGCAATTTGGAGGTCGGCATGTCCAAGTTAACTGCGAACGGGACCCACGGATTACCCCCTAGCGAGAACCCAACCTGACGAAACTGGCAAATGCTATTGGGGTGACTTATGTCCAGTGCTTGAGTTGTGGCTGAGTAGTGAGTACATTCTATGTGTGCTGTCCCTGTGCTATTCGTAGTTTTTGGTGTTTTTTATATTCTCTGCATGTGTGGTATTAACGACGGATGAGTCTAAAAAGGACATAATTGTAAATCTGTTTGAAAAGTAATTTACTGGCCGTTCGTTTGATGAAAATATTCAAACAGTTAAAGCCGGGATATCTGTCCCTTCCCTCGCAAATTTAAATAAAAAATTAAAAACAGAAAACAGGAATTGTGCTCACACGTTCAATCCAGAAACTTACAGTAAAATTATTTGGCTCTCTGGCTCTGAGTCACTAAACAAATTATTCTTTTGGCCTTGCTTATTGTTTGTTGCTGAAAATCCCCTTGGAACAGCAAGAAACGACTATCATATCCACGCATGGATATACTTAGGTACCTTTGGTAAAACTAGGATAGATTTGCAGTTGGATAAGCAGAAGCAGGAAAATATTCTAAGGCACAACGAAGCCGTTAAGAAAAACGGGAAAATTCTGAAACGGCTGATTGCGGTGACATGTTTTTTGTGGAAGCAAGAGTTACCATTCCGTGGGCACAATGAGGCTAGTGAATCAAACAACACATGGAATTATATAGAACTAATTAAATTTATTAGTCGAGTTTGATGAAAAATTAGAGTCAATTCACAAAAGCGAGTGCATTTACAGGACTGTTTGCACTCATTCAGAACGATTTGTCCGGCTCCATAGCTAAATGGTTAGCGTGCTGGACTTTGGCCACAGAGGTCCCGGGTTCTATTCCCGGCAGAGTCGGGAATTTTAACCATAATTGGTTAATTTCGCTGGCACGAGGGCTGGGTGTATTTAATCCTCATCAAGACACGCAGGTCGCCTACGGGTGTCAATTCAAAAGACCTGCACTTGGCGAGCCGAACTTGTCCTAGGACACTCCCGGCACTAAAAGCCATACGCCATTTCATTTCAGAACGATTTAATTCAAAGCATCTGCATCGTAATGACCGCTGAAATAAAGATTCAGGTTGGGAAGCTGAATTCGTAGGAATTATGATCGATGAGACTCCTGATGTTTCGAATATTTTACAGTTATCTATTGTCTTCAGATACGTTCATGATGGTGATGTTGTTGAAAGATTTGTTGGTTTCTATAATGTGAGTTCTGATAGGACAGCGAATGCATTGGTGAGACTTGCGATTGATTGTCTGGATAACTTTGACTGCCGCGAAAAATTAGTTGCACAGACTTTCGATGGAGGGGCGGTGCTTGCAGGTCAGCTGAATGGTGTGCAAGCTAAATGAAAAGTAGTTCCTGAGGCTGTATTCACCCACTGCTACGCTCACAAGCTTAATTTAATCCTCTCTCAAGTTGTTTCATGACAAAAGAATGTCGTACATTCTTTCTTTGCAACGATGAGTGGCTTTGCGACATTTTTTAGCAATTCTTCTAAGAGAACTAACCTGCTGGACATTATCCTCAAGAAAAGGTTTCCTAAACTAGCTCCAACAAGATGGAACTATTCCAGCCGTTCAGTACAGACCATCGCGGAATATCGTGCTCCTCTCCAAGAGCTTTACGAAAGTATTTTGGAGGAACCTGGGAACTGGGATAACAATACAATTAATGAGGCAAGCGTGTTTCTCGCGAAGTTAATAGAATTTCAGTTCAATTTTCTTCTGAACGTTTTTAATGAAATATTTTCATTGACATGTTACATGTATCATCCTTCAATCTAAGACCGTAGACATTGCATATTGCGCCAGAGAAGTGAGTTCTTTAGAAACTAAAGTACCTATAATGTGAAACGAAACAGTGGATTTGCTAACATCTGGGACAGAACAGAAGAGAAATTTGATCCACCAAGGAAGAGTAGAAAGGAAGAAACTTCATTTTCGGTTAAAGATGAGTATAGGGGGGTTTATCTGGAAATACATTATATTATTCCAGCACAGTTAAAATATCACTTCTGTTCATTGGGAGATCTGTCCTTCATTGAAATGCTTGATTGTAAGAAATTTTCATTTTTTTCTGGCGATTTTCCTGAAGAGCAATTCAGTAAATTGATTGAAGTTTATGGAAAATATCTTGATATAGTACGACTTAAATCCGAATTGAGGGCAATGCTCGCTTCTGAACACTTCAAAGATAAGACTGTGGCTCAAATCCAGAAATTCCTATTGACCAGTGGTCTCAACAGCGGTCTTCCCGAGTTTTATAAGTTGTGCACATTGATTACTACTATTCCCGCTACATCATCATCTGTAGAACGCTCTTTCTCGGCCCTAAAGCGAATAAAATCTTTCCTCCGCAATTCTCAAAGTCAAAATCGTCTCTTTGCATTAGGAATGATGTCTGTAGAGAAAGATCTTCTTGTTAAGGTGAAAACACGTCAGGACTTATACAGTGACGTCACCGAGGAATTTCGTAAAAGGAATCGCAGGGTCGAGTTCACCTACATTTATTTAGGCTGAGTAGAATTTAAATATTCTTAATACGTTGTGTTACTAGTTGCATGCCTCAGTGGAGATTCAGGATACGCCACTGAACAAGATGGTTATCCATTGAACCTGCTGTTCCGCGAATTGTTGAACAGTGGGATGAGCTCAAATTACACTTCGATATGGTAAGGACACAGGAAAAGTGTTACCGTATACTTCAGAGATGTTATTCCAAATGTACTCTGATTTATCAAACAGATTGTTCATGACTTATCTAAAAAGTATTGTGCACGAGGTCCAAAAAGTAATTAAAGTATTTGAATCTGAAAAAGCAGACCCCACTCGTTTACTTGATCTCATCAATCTTATAGAGTTTTCAGCAGTGGCGTATACTGAGGGCTACCAAGGCTATCAGTAAAGCCGAAACCTCAAATGCGAGCGATGGAACTCTAAAGCACATTATATTGTAAGTATCTGACACATTGTTCCATTTGCAAAACATGAAAGCAATGAGAAACACGTCGCACGTATTTCTGAGAACAAGGCTTAGGAGACTGATATTGCAGCCCAGACTCTCGCCCCTTCCCATCGACTCCCCTCAAGCGGCTTGCTGCTGTCTGCCTACAGGTGCGGGGACCGGCGGAGGATAGGTGTGCTAGGCTTCGGTCCGTCAGATCGCCACTGCTAACTATCACCATGCGTTACTCATCGTATGTACTTCCTCACCTCATACTTCTGACTTATATAGATACCAGAGTGGTGGTATTTCACTCCCGTTTACTTGTACATCCTTGTAGGAAGACACTGCAGGGCTGCTGTTATAGGAGTAATATAGTTTTCTTTTTATTGGTAGATCTGCTAAAATGAAACGCAATATTTCAGGTTTAGTGTTCTCTTTTGTTGGTTGGAATCGAACCCGTGTTCATGGGTCTGACACCACCACTGATCTTCCGAGGAAGATAATTAACCATTGAACGATGGGTACGACAGCTGTAAAATTCAACATTGTTATTTAACGATTATGATTATGATGTTAATAATAATAATATTAATAATAATAATAATAATAATAATAATAATAATAATGGTGCATGGCATCTACATGGGCTTAGTGGTGACCTAATAAGGATAAAATGAATGGCGAAGACGTCATAAACACCCAGTTCCCAAGTCAGGGGAATTAACACTATGAGGGGGTTGATTCTGAAAATTGAACCGGGGCCGTCGGACCAAAGACAAGCATTCTATCCATTTAGCCTCAAAGCTGGACTTCAGTTTGCTAAACCTTAGGCTACCAACTCGATTGATCAGGTGTTGAGTATTGACGGTGGCGGAGGCCCGGGCAGTAGCTTGTGAAGCAGCCTTGACAACACAGCGGGCAACTCCGTTGGCTGCAGCTCAAAATGCTTAAGGCTTGATGTTCCCTAAACCAACTATCGAAAAGGGGTAGCTTAAGTCTAGTGGTAGCCCAAGTCTTGATACCAGCATACGCCACTGGTTTTTAGGAAGGAAAATCCTAAACCCAACTGCTCGATTTGATCCAATTTTCTCCATCAACTAAGATTGATAGTTACGTGGATCCCAAACCCTATCTGGGTTATGAGTTCGAAAAAGTGGCAGAAACTCCATCAGTAGAAAAGGTAGAAGTGGTTAGGGGCCGCTGAATTAACTTCACAAAAATGCTAATGACAGAACTAAAAAATAGGCTACCGAATAATTTTCAAAACCTAAGTAAAATGGCTCTCCTTTCTATTAAAAACTGTCTCAATGTTGTCAAAAACTCAATATTTGAGTTAGCGGAAGATATGGGTTGTAGTGTCTCAGATATAGATCACATTGAGAATCAGTGGCGTAATTTAAACGCAATAAAATGGAGTCAAGTTTCAAATACCACAGATTTCTGGGTAGAGGTGTTACAGTATAGTGATTCGGCTGGACAAAATCCCTTCAGGGAACTAGCTACGTTTGCTATGAAAATTTTGGCTCTCCCGCGTTCAAAAGCCGAAGTAGAAAGGTTCTTTAGTACACTTAGTATTGTGAAATCTAAAGTGAGAAACAGAATGAAAGTCGAAACAGCAGCATCCATCTTGCACATCAGGAATGTGCTTAAGTGCCTAGGAAAAACCTGCCATTCCTACGAAATTCCAGAGAAGGTCGTCAGGAAGATAGGAACTGAAAATGCTTATTCAACAAGATGGAATATTTTTTTATGCATAGGTATGTCCATTTCATTCTGTTTAGTGGTAATTTTATGTTAGCAACTTTTCTTAGCGAATTTGTCAAAAAATGGGCTATTTTTTAGAGATTTTCATCAACGCATTTAGCGATATTTTAAGACAGTAGCGGCGACTAAGGGGGCGTCTTCCCCCCCAATTTGTAGAGAAAACATTACATTTTTATTCCATTTTAGCCGGCTGAAACGAGGATCTATAGGAATTATTTAAAAAACAATGTGCAAATTTTTAATTATTAACAAAGTTATTATCGAAAATACGCACAAAATGTCGTTCGTCGCGGCTGGCCGATTTGTATAGTGCCACAGCAAGTAGTGGAGACTTCGCAAATGCTATGAGGAAGGGTAACGGGGGTATATTTTTCTCCAAGGTTGTGGACCCTGTGGGATGATTCACCTGCTTGCCGTGTGCATTCGTCAGTCTGGTGATGATGATGATGATGCTTGTTGTTTTAAGGGGCCTAACATCGAATGTCTTCGGCCCCTCGTCAGTCTGGCAGTCTCTTTAATATTGTCTTAGAGTGCAGTCAAATAGCCTACTAAATGATTTTTTAAATTTCATAATCACGCCGTACTTCTATTTAATTGTAATACGTGTGTAATATTGTTTCTTTGGTGAAAGTATAGTATTGATTCAAAATCTAAAAAAACTATTATTGCCACAATTAAGTTAGTAAACTGTCAACCTTTACCTCTCTGTCGAAATTCGCTCAAAGAGCATCAAAAACACAATTTTGTTTTTTTGTTCAGTTTTGATGTGTATAACCCCCTCTCCCCGATCCCCCCACCGCCGCTATATCCTTCAACCCGGCTACTTTTGTTGTCTGTATATGTTTGCCCCCCCCACTCAACACCGGTGTTGCCCCACTTATAATTGCCAGTCGCCGCTACTGTTTTAGGATGTACAGTTGGCAACACTGCCGTGTACTAAACAGTTGTTAGAACTTCAATCAATCAATCAATCAATCAATCAATCAATCAATCAATCAATCAATCAATCAATCAATACTGATCTGCATTTAGGGCAGTCGCCCAGGTGGCAGATTCCCTATCTGTTGCTTTCCTAGCCTTTTCCGAAATGATTTCAAAGAAATTGGAAATTTATTGAACATCTCCCTTGGTAAGTTATTCCAATCCCTAACTACCCTTCCTATAAATGAATATTTGCCCCAGTTTGTCCTCTTGAATTCCAACTTTATCTTCATATTGTGATCTTTCCTACTTTTATAGACGCCATTCAAACCTATTCGTCTACTAATGTCATTCCACGCCATCTCTCCGCTGACAGCTCGGAACATACCACTTAGTCGAGCAGCTCTTCTTCTTTCTCTCAATTCTTCCCAACCCAAACATTGCAACATTTTTGTAACGCTACTCTTTTGTCGGAAATCACCCAGAACAAATCGAGCTGCTTTTCTTTGGATTTTTTCCAGTTCTTGAATCAGGTAATCCTGGTGAGGGTCCAATACAGTGGAACCATACTCTAGTTGGAGTCTTACCAGAGACTTATATGCACTCTCCTTTACATCCTTACTACAACCCCTAAACACCCTCATAACCATGTGCAGAGATCGGTACCCTTTACTTACAATCCTATTTATGTGATTACCCCAGTGAAGATCTTTCCTTATATTAACACCTAGATACTTACAATGATCCCCAAAAGGAACTTTCACCCCATCAACGCAGTAATTAAAACTGAGAGGACTTTTCCTATTTGTGAAACTCACAACCTGACTTTTAGCCCCGTTTATCAACATACCATTGCCTGCTGTCCATCTCACAATATTTTCGACGTCACGTTGCAATTGCTCACAATCTTGTAACTTATTTATCACTCTATAGAGAATAACATCATCCGCAAAAAGCCTTACCTCCGATTCCACTCCTTTACTCATATCATTTATATATATAAGAAAA
The DNA here is from genome assembly GCF_040414725.1 of Anabrus simplex. Lineage (NCBI taxonomy): Eukaryota > Metazoa > Arthropoda > Insecta > Orthoptera > Tettigoniidae > Anabrus > Anabrus simplex. Next base: position 26,182,325 of record NC_090277.1, on the reverse strand, counting down.
CATAAAGGTCCGATAACACTGCCCTGAGGAACTCCCCTCTCAACTATTACAGGGTCAGACAAAGCTTCACCTACTCTAACTCTCTGAGATCTATTTTCTAGAAATATAGCAACCCATTCAGTCACCCTTTTGTCTAGTCCAATTGCACTCATTTTTGCCAGTAGTCTCCCATGATCCACCCTATCAAATGCTTTAGACATGTCAATCGCGATACAGTCCATTTGACCTCCAGAATCCAAGATATCTGCTATATCTTGCTGGAATCCTACAAGTTGAGCTTCAGTGGAATAACCTTTCCTAAAACCGAATTGCCTTCTATCGAACCAGTTATTAATTTCACAAACATGTCTAATACAATCAGAAAGAATGCCTTCCCAAAGCTTACATACAATGCATGTCAAACTTACTGGCCTGTAATTTTCAGCTTTATGTCTATCAACCTTTCCTTTATACACAGGGGCTACTATAGCAACTCTCCATTCATTCTGGTATAGCTCCTTCGGCCAGACAATAATCAAATAAGTACTTCAGATATGGTACTATATCCCAACCCGTTGTCTTTAGTATATCCCCAGAAATCTGATCAATTCCAGCCGCTTTTCTAGTTTTCAACTTTTGTATCTTATTGTAAATGTCATTGTTATCATATGTAAATTTTATTACGTGTTTGGCCTTAGTCTCTTCCTCTATCTCGACATTATCCTTGTAACCAACAATCTTTACATACTGCTGACTGAATACTTCTGCCTTTTGAAGATCCTCACATACACACTCCCCTTGTTCATTAATTATTCCTGGAATGTCCTTCTTGGAACCTGTTTCTGCCTTAAAATACCTATACATACCCTTCCATTTTTCACTAAAATTTGTATGACTGCCAATTATACTTGCCATCATGTTATCCTTAGCTGCCTTCTTTGCTAGATTCAATTTTCTAGTAAGTTCCTTCAATTTCTCCTTACTTCCACAGCCATTTCTAACTCTATTTCTTTCCAGTCTGCACCTCCTTCTTAGTCTCTTTATTTCTCTATTATAATAAGGTGGGTCTTTACCATTCCTTACCACCCTTAAAGGTACAAACCTGTTTTCGCATTCCTGAACAATTTCTTTAAACCCATCCCAGAGTCTGTTTACATTTTTATTTACCGTTTTCCGCCGATCATAGTTACTTTTTAGAAACTGCCTCATACCTGCTTTATCAGCCATATGGTACTGCCTAACAGTCCTACTTTTAAGACCTTCCTTTCTATCACATTTATTTTTAACTACCACAAAAACAGCTTCATGATCACTAATACCATCTATTACTTCAGTTTCCCTATAGAGCTCATCTGGTTTTATCAGCACCACATCCAAAATATTTTTCCCTCTGGTTGGTTCCATCACTTTCTGAATAAGCTCTCCTTCCCATATTAACTTATTTGCCATTTGTTGGTCATGCTTCCTGTCGTTCGCATTTCCTTTCCAATTGACATCTGGCAAATTCAGATCTCCCGCTACAATCACATTTCTTTCCATGTCGTTTCCCACATAGCTGACTATCCTATCAAATAATTCCGAATCCGCATCAGTGCTACCCTTTCCCGATCTGTACACTCCAAATATATCAAGTTGCCTATTATCTTTAGAAATGAGCCTTACACCTAGAATTTCATGTGTCTCATCTTTAACTTTTTCGTAGCTTACAAATTCTTCTTTCACCAGAATGAAAACTCCCCCTCCCACCTTTCCTATCCTATCTCTACGATACACACCCCAGTGCCGTGAGAACATTTCTGCATCCATTATATCATTTCTCAGCCATGATTCAACTTCCTATTACAATATCTGGTAAATATATATCTATTAAATTATTTAATTCTATTCCTTTCTTTACAATACTTCTACAGTTCAACACTAACAATTTTATGTCATCCCTACTTGATTTCCAGTTCCCTGTTCCCTTATCACCGCTCCCTAGGCCATCCCGTTTCCCTGAATGTACCTCTCTATTACCATTCCAAACAAATTTCCTAACTTCGGATAACCTAGAAAACGGCTTTACGTCCCAGCGACACAGATTGGTCTTACGGTAACCTAGAGGACAGTGGTAGTATTTCTTCACGATCGTCGATCGGTAAGCTGAAAATAAATACCATTAATTAATTATGGTGCAATTAGTGTTCGAACACTGTTAGCAGTGCGATGTTTTAGAGGCTTCATTGGTGTTAAAAATTCATCGCATTTTCCCCTCAAACTAACGGCACAGATCTTTTATCTCGAGTGAAATGCTTCATGCATTACCTTGGATCTGTTTCTCAATGTGTAGAATATTTATTTCCATAGGTTGACTGGTCGTTACACATTGTGCTGTGATTTATACTCCAGTCAGGACGAATAGAAATGAATAGTGTGACGACTCCCTCTGAATCACATGTTAACGGACATGGTGTACATGTTCTCCGCCACCTGCAGCGCTGCTGTCAATAAAAGGGCCAAGTACGCGCGCTTTTCGTCGGCTTACTGTGGAAGTGTGCAAACAGTTTGTGGTGTTTTTCAGTAGTTTTATACATTCACCAGTTGTATAAGTGCAGATAGCTGGCATTAACTTTTCATGAACTGAAAAGTGAAAAAGATTATGCATTTGAGAAGTAGAACGTATACTTTGACATATGCTTCAATTTACTACCGCATGTGAATATGCCTACAACTTGCAATGTCCCGGGTTGTAATTCGGGTTACAATAAACATTCGAATGATAAGCGTCATTTTTATTTCACCCCCAAAAGATCCTACTCTGTTCTCAAAGTGGTCGAAGGCTATCCCACGTCAACATCTGCCTTAAAGTGATAGTACCCTTAACATAATTTTTCAGTCAGATTAGAGCCATGGCAAAAGCTGTTGTCAAAGAGAATGCCAAAATCACAAGTACAGCTCAGGAAAAAAATTACAGCACGCTTACTTTTGATCAGCCACAATTTTCTTTTTTTGCTAGTTGCTTTACGTCGCACCGACACAGATAGGTCTTATAGCAATGATAGGATAGGAAAGGCCTAGGAGTTGGAAGGAAGCGGCCGTGGCCTTAATTAAGGTACAGTCCCAGAATTTGCCTGGTGTGAAGATGGGAAACCACGGAAAACCATATTCAGGGCTGCTGCCAGTGGGATTCGAACCCACTATCTTCCGGATGCAAGCTCACAGCCGCGTGCCCCTAACCGCACGGCCAACTAGCTCGGTCTACCATTATCAAGTTGGGAAGATGAACAAATAGCTCCTTTCACCAGTTCAAAAATTAATGTCATTCATCTGTTCTATGGGCATATTGTTATACATGCAAGCGAAGTGATAGGCTGTACAGCATGTATTGGTTCTATGCAAAACAATACAGAGGAGGACCTAACAAGTCTAGAAGAATATTTTAACGCATCCAGCTATCTGATTTATCCATCGAGTGAATTATTATTTATGTTTTCTCATGTAGAGGAAGTTGTTGTGAGAAATATTAGTGTACAAGAAGCATATGGGGTGAAATATTTCAAGAACGCCTGGATAGTTTACCTGCAATTACTGTTTCTTATAGACTTGGGTGCTGTACTGAACATTAATTTTTCATTACATACGATGCCGATTTTATTTCCGAACAAAAGAAGTACGGAAAGAAGTGCAAGCTTGTATGACCGCAAAACATACACGGAAATGTCCAAGGTGTCCTGTTAACTGGCTGATGGGGTGAAGTGCTGATAAGATTCATTAATTTGAGCATGTTAATATATAATTTAACTTAAGTACCGGTAGTTATGCAGGAATTACATATGTATGACATACCGGTACGGCGGTACGTAACAATCATGTGGGTGTCTGCAGTTTTAATGCGTTTATATTACGCAGCATGTACACTAACAGTCGAACATGTGTTTTTTAAAGGTTATAGCTGATAATTGCAACTGAGTTTGATTTTGTGGTGAATTAGGGGCCTAATGAAATAGCTCTATACACACATACCCGTTTGACATATTCGTTAAGACACTGACGAAACAGTTTCAGAAGTAATGTCATTAAATCATTACTAAATGTAAAATATTTTCTACAAATTTGTCACATATTACTTTCAAAACAAGGAACACTATAATCTTAATTTGCACGAAACACAGTCATCGGTCAGTACAGAGAATGCACATTCCTGAAACATAACAATAATATATACACGGTTTTCAATAATTTATTTAAACGATAAATTCCGACTTAAGTCACATCAGATCTCATTTAAAATCACATGTTCAAGGACAGCTGATCCCTGTTTACCTACACCAGCGCCGCGTAGTGTAGGAACATATCAAACAGCAGAAGTCGTCACACTACGTACTTCTATTCGTCCTGCTCCAGTGATGCTTTATTTTGGTACCGGTACTGAAACGTCTGTTTTCTTTACCATAGCCCAACTTCATACTGAGTATTATTACTACTTTAAGCAATTAGTACGGAGGGTATGTTCTGTATGGCCCAAGCATACTGTAATAGTTATAAATTTCCAAATAAGACTATTACGTATATCCGGTTCGGTTTCGAAGTGGTATCCTTGTTGTTTAATATTGAATTTTTGGTATGTACCGTATCGCCATACTTCATACATTTTTACTGCCATCAGCCTGTTTTTCATGTATGGTTCGTTTCATTACGGAATTGTGGTGGGTTTTTTCCTTTTTCCCCCAACCTTTCACTGCAAACCTCAAACCTTCTCTGCTACCATTTGCAGGAATTTGATTTAACTGTATTTTAGGTGCTTGAATGCCTCTTTCTTGTAGTTGTCAACGTCATTTTACATGAGGTAGTGCGTCAGGCTACATTCCGACGGTTGTGTAGTTAACTTTGTGCCGCAATGTATAGGTAGATACCCTAAACAAGATATTCTCGACGCACCTAATAATCAGAATGTGTATGTTTATTTCAGATATATTAGATATTATTTAATAAAAATATGTGGGAATGTAACACTTACTGATTGTGTTTAAAGGATTGTTTTCATGTAGGTATTAATAGTTGCTTGTGTCATCAGTCCTCAGACTGGTTTCATGCAGCCTTCTATGCCACCCTGTCCTCTGCTAATGTATATTTTTTATGTAAGTACTACATTCTAAATCTACTCTAATTTGTTTTTCATGTTCATTTTTATTCTACCCCTACCGTTCTTACAAATCCCAGTTTTCCTAAAATGTAATAGTTATTTTACATTCTTCTCATCGAATTTCACCAAATTGTTTTCCTCTCCTCACTTTTATTCATTATCTCATCATTTGTCATAATATCTACCACATCTCTCATTCTTCATTCTTCTGTAACACCGCATCACGTGGTTATGTAACTTAGGTAGTTAATATCCATTATGTGAATTGTCCATTTTTTTATCTTGTGTGATACATAAAATTTGCATGACTTTTTTCCTTTAGTCATGTACAGTCCTCAGTATGTGGTAGATAAACTAAGTATTGTGCTTAGTTTTGCCAGAGTGAAGGAAGTCTTTCCTTCAATTTGCTTGCAAATGCACAGTAACTGAACCAGTAGTCCACTAGATAACTTGCCACCACAGTTCCAAATTGATCCATTGGGTTATGTGAGTAAAACTGAGATGCATCTCATGAAGCATATCTCAAAGGAGGATTAAGACTGAAGTCACTGGTGAGATAGATCTCGCTATGTAGTTGAATAAAGCTCGTTGTCCGCTAACTAGATATGTCTCATTCCGCTTCATATGTATCATGTACACTTGTCAGCTGACACCACAGTTCTGTAAACATCTTGTGATCCTGCTTGATCTTTTACAATGCCTCTATTTCACCACAGTGACAAGGAAGGAGAAATTGCGGAAGTTCTGTTTCGTTTGATTATGACAGTACAAATGTACGGTCTGAACTTCCCAAAATGTGCTTCAGGGAAAATGCCGCACTGGGTCGTATGTGCCACAAAGTTTGAAATGTTTTAAATACTGAGTTGGCAGTGGGATGAATCCAAAAAAAAAAAAAAAAAAAGGACAAGAAATATGAAAATCATGTGATTAGGGCAGTTATTTTGTGCTTTGAAAATAATCCTTGCATGCTATAACAAAGTGTGACTTTTGAAACAAACTTTATGGTGCTATAGCCCTGTTGGGTCTTGGCCTATCAAGTGACTGCTGCCCAGCCCTAAACTTTCAGGTAACGAGGAGATGCGTGTTCAGCGTGACAAATTCCTCCTTCATTATTGTTTACACTGGGGCGTTATCTGACCTTTAGAAAGCTCTTCATTTGTTCTCATGTAGGCTGAGTGGATTCCGGACCAGCCTGACCGTTATTGAACCCAAGTCTCCAGTTAAGTGGCAGACTCACTACCGTTAGACCTCAGTGCTGCTGTGACTTGAAACCATGAAAAATCTTAGGTGAATTTTGTAAACAGTAAACTGGTAGAGTAGAACGGAGTTTCAAAATTGATGCATGGGCAGCCTATGTGGCATCAGATTAAAATATCTTCAAACAGTAGGTAAATTATTACCATCATTCATTATCTTCTGACTGCGTATGAGGTATTTAAAAGTGAATCCAGGGGCTTTCAAGGTGGCGTTGCTACCACGTGATCCTTATCCAAGTCTGGGTTTACTTCTACTTAGTTGTGTCATGCTTTTCATGTTTAGCTTTGCTAACTGACCCCCTTTGGTTAACTCTTGTTCTTTTCTGACTCCAACAGTATTAGTTTTCCTAGTCCTTCATTTTCACGTTCTTACCGTCCTGTTTCTTCATTCCTCTATGTGCACTGATGTATAGCATTATCATTAAAGAATGTATTTGTAACTGCTAATCCCAACTAGCACAGATGTCCAGCAGATGCTTCCCATTCCTATTAGCTTCAGTCACTTCCCCACATTGAAGAATTTTACTGTAATAATTGTAGAATATCAGTGCTCAACTTGTATACTCATATTATGAAACCACAGAAGCATTCATACTATCAAAGTAAAAAATGTATAACAGCTGACACAAAAAGAAGGAATAGAAACCTCTGGATTGTGAAATTACCCAAATATGTTAAGTCAGGTGGATAGATTAGTTCACAAGTAATGAGATTGTGATTAAGGTTGATAAGAGAAGAACAGTTTGGCAAAAGTTGACCTTAGTTTTAGATTCATGGGATGCATGTTGAGAATGTCAGAACTTGTTTGGCTAATTTCGAAAGAATGTATGTATGGTAGGAATTTGGTATCAGTCAGGAAATGGTTCAGGTCTGAATAGATGGAGGATGTGATAGTTCTGTAGGAATGGGTAGGTAAGCAAAGGGTTACTGCATAGTGGAGATGTACATTAAACTAGTCTGCAGACCTGCAGGGTAGTGCAGGATATGATGACATGGAGATCTGTATCAAACTAGTGTACAGACCTAGGGGGGCCACTGATAGTGAAATGGCATTGTCACTGTCTTATCACCAAAGTGCCCATGGTTCAGTCCCAACCAGTGCATGTGGGATGTTTGAAATAAAAGCCTTGTTCCTGTGATTTGATTTCCATGGGAAACTGAGCTGTGTGCCTGTGATAAAAATGTTGACAATTATGGAGAAATACAGGCCTGCTTATGTACTTGGTTTCTCTATAAATGATGGCCCTAATAATTGTTATATATTTTCTGTACCTTTTTTTTTCCAGTAAATCTCAGTGTAAGTAATTTTTGGTTCAATTTCATTAAAGGCATCTGTTGCTGTGTGAAATGGACGAGAATGTAGTGGTCAAGGAGGAGCCTGTCTGGCTTGAAGGCACACCAAGTTCATCCTTCGTAAGTATCATTTGTGATTATTTTATAGGGATCGGAATTTAATTGATATTCCTAAAGATTTTCAGACCTATAAGTTATGAAATATGTCATATGGAATAATGTTTGGTGCATAACAAAAGACATAAACTCTCCAAATTTTAAAAGCAACTTTGTCAGATATTTCATTGCACAACACATCTAGGTGGTAGTCTGGTATGTGGTAGTATGTTGTAGATGTAAATTGTCATAAGATATGTGGTGATGGCATTCTGGATGTCATTCATTGTTATTAGAAATGGTGGGTAGTTTCTGACACTAGAACCTTAAATGTATGATTTTTCCCCATGGATAGTTTAAAGATCGTTTACTTAACACTAATTATTTACAGTGTAATTAACTGAACACTCCCTATGCTTCAGAGAATGAGTGCCTTCAACTTACCTACAGGGCCCTGGTAAGATTCCCAGTGACCGACCAGTGTCATTGAGATATCATTACCGACCAGTGTCGTTGAGATATCATTACCTGACCAGTGAATTTGAGATAATCATTACCTGAAACTAAGAGCTGATTCGGGATCCATTCAATGCCATGGACATCATGTTCATTTGGTAGAGCTACGGACAGTGACATTACAAATTTTTTTATGGTAACTGGTCATGCCCTTGTTGCCAAAAATCATGCAATGGAAGAAATGAATCCATTATTGTTCATTCTATATTATCTTCTTTGAGATCAACAGATGTACTGCTACTTTTCTCACTGGCTGCGGGTTATATTGGTGTGTTTATGGGTAATTTTCTAATTATTGATTTGTGCTCACCTTTAACTCTTGATTGACTAAATTATATGACTTTGATGGTCCATTTGTATAATTGTTTCTTCCAATTCATTATATATGGGCCTGGGTCGTCATGGATGAAATTTAAAAAAAATAGTTTTTAGTTGTTTTTGTATAATTTCTCATGTTGTATTCCCTTCACTACCACTCAGTTTAGGGGCTGCCTGGCGGAGGCAGTAAAGGCATGCTTGGTTCACTCGGAAGGACATGGATTTGATTCCCCATCAGGAAGTTGTAAAATTTAAGAAACAAGATTTCCACTTCTGCAGGTGTGCATGGCCCTGAAGTTCACTCAGCCTACACCAAAAATGAGTACCAGGTTAATTCCTGGGGGAAAAGGTGGCCAGGCATAGAGCTAACCACTCTATCCCATCAAGTTCCAAGGTTATGGATTTTCTCCTTTTTTAAGATATCTCTAATTTATTTATGAATATCTTTACTTAATGGTTTGAATGTTTGTACTGGCAGGTGGAAGATGTACAGACATCTTCAAGGTCAGATCTACATTAAGCTAACTCTGAATAATTCTGTTTAGTTTTTGTGATTTATTTTCATGAAAACAGCCAGAAAGAACGGCAGTTGTTCAAGCTACTGAAAAACAAACTTTAGAGAGAACTCTAGGAAGGGGATGTTGATTATTTGTACTCTTCTAGTTGATCAACCTATGGCTTGCTCAGGAAGATCATAGCTAGTTGGCAACGCTGATGGCACTCCTGGATGGAGCAGTTGGAGCAATTTTTGAAATTAGTGTCCTTACAATTGTAAGTACACGGTAGTGTTTTTTAAAGAATGCCTTAAATATATCGCCACAATAGAAAAAGCTATGCAACCTAGAAGGATTTGTTAACACCACCAGGTCATTCTCAGTACTCAGTCCAGTCCAGCATCCAGAGGGTTACTCATCCAGGTAGCAATACGACATCTATTCATTGGTACAATGGAGTCCCAACTTGCTGGATCATTGAAATTATGAGCATGCTCCTTGGAAGCAACTTGGCAAATGAAGTCGAATATCATGAGAAGATGTCTGTATGGAGAGTTACGGCGGTTAAGTTTGGATGATATTGACGTACCTTTTGTCCTTAGGGGATTCCTTTTCTCCAGACCCAGTCGTGCTTGATGTGATACCTATGGGCATGGACTATTGCCCTGTATCTCAATTTCCATTGTAGAAGAATTTGATGGAGTACAGGAAGAGGAATATTGTCCCATACCTGCTTGCATACTTTCCAAAGACCCCCAACAGTGGCGGGACATTTAGAAGAGAGCCCTCTTGTCAGGATATCAAAGGCACAAAAATCCATCAGCGAGGCATCTGGGGATTTGACAGGGATGTCACTAAATGGTATGACACGGACAAGGGCACTGGATACTACACCATTATGTGCAATGGAGGCCATCCTAGGTCTTCCCCCCTTACATTTATATGTTAAGGAAATAGCGGGAATGAGTGCCTACCGCCTCTGGTCACTCGGAGGATGGTTCTTCAAGAATCCGAATAGAGGTCATGCCTCTATTCTCACAAGGCTTCACCAGACCTGTCCTACGACGATGATCGGGGATCTAATGAAGCCTAGTTTTAATTTGAACTATAAATTCACAGTGGTGATACCCACAAAGGAGGAGTGGGCCGCAGATGCTGGGGACCGTCTTAGGTCCGGGGGCTGTACATGGTACACAGATGGCTCGCGGACAGAGACGGGCACAGGCGCCGGGGTCTGGGGGCCTAAGACAAGGCTCTCCCTACCTATGGGTAAATACGCTACTGTTTTCCAGGCCGAAGTATACGCAGTACTGGCCTGTACTGTATATATATGGAACATGCCTGGACACAGAAGATGCATCACCATTTGCAGCGATAGCCAGGCAGCGTTAAAAGCACTATGTGCAGTTAAAACAACATCAAAAATGGTATGGGAATGCCAAAGGATGTTAGACCAGCTGTGTGAACTTAGCTCAGTTACCCTATTATGGGTCCCTGGGCACACAGGCGTCAGTGGAAATGAAGAAGCTGATAAACTAGCGAAACAAGGCTCAAAAGGTCCTTTCATAGGACCAGAGCCCTTCCTGGGAGTGTCACTCCGAAGCGTGAAACTGGTAATATCCCAGTGGACAAACCAGTCTCACTTAGACATTTGGAAGAGGTTAACTATAGCACATGAACTTATCAAAGGGCCTAGCCAAAGTTAATAAAAGGTCCTGATAAATTTGAATAGGACCAGAATGCGAATGGTAGTTGGACTGTTGACAGGCCACAATACCTGACAGAGACCTACACATCATGAAAATCAGTCAGGATTCGATGTGTAGAAGATGCGATAGGGAGGAGGAGACCTCCACGCATGTGTTATGTCAGTGCGAGGCTCTTGCAAGCACTAGACATCGATACCTTCGCTCACATTTCGTGAGCCTGGAAGACATCAGGAATGCCAACATCCGGACACTGGTATCCTTTATAGGAGCACTAGGGCTGGACTAGGCAAACCCGTTTAAGGGACACAAAGGGTCTTCCCAGACCTACGTGTGGAGCCCTGCGTAGGCAGGCTTCATCCATTCTTTATCTATCTATCTATGACACGGACACCTGTCTCTGCTTCTTTACTCTCATAGTAGGTGACTGGTGATGATGATGACTGGGTGCTTTATTCATGTGGATCTGGACACTTGAAGCATCCTCACTGTACAGCTGAGGGATATCTTAGTTGAAATTGGGGTCCATGACATTCTTCAGGAAGAACGTAGCATTGATCTTCACATTTTTTGGCAGCTTGAGAATTTTGAGTTTACCCCAAGCACAATATCCTGGTGCTACCCTGAATCCCCTAGCAAACCTTCCTTTGTTTTCCTTGACAAAGTATGAGTGCCCCTTTTGGCCTTTTGGTGATAGGAAATTGCCTGGGGCTTGTACGGGTCATACTAATAAACCAAAGCTTCATCCAGGGTAATAACCGACTGCCATTTATCCCCTGCTAGGTAGTTTTCGTATAATTTTCTGGCATTAGGGAACCGCTCTTTAAGTTGCCTTGCTTTTAAAGCATGTCAATGGGCCGTATGCTGCTTACTACGTTCAGATCTTCTTGAATTATATGGCAGATGTGCTTGTGTGGCTGGCAAGGTTTCATTGAGTTAGTGGATTTTCCTTCGGGACAGCAATCTTTACCTTTTTAATGATGTTCGGAATCCTGGAATGTCAAACTCTCTTCCGCAGTAGTTTACTCGTTGTTGTTTCTGGCGGGAAACCATTCAGATGCAGTTCTATAGCATTACCTACAGAGGTCTTACAAGTGTTGTGGCCTCACTTTTCACAATGTTGTACAATCCTCCATAATGAGAAATTAGTATGGGAAAAGCCAGAAATGTGTCCTTGCCATATATCTGCAATTCAGAAGGTTCTGAGGCAACATTAGTATGATATGGCTTTATGCAGCATTTCTCTAAAGCACACTTCCAGTATCAACTGGGGCAACCTTCTGTATTAATGAGGCTTATGGAAGACTCTGCCTTTTCCTTTTTAAAACCCATCAAGTTTCTTTATAATATTCTACCCCTTCCTCATTTTCTCCCCTTACCCAAATATCTTTAACTCCTAAAACATCCAGACGCATCCTTTTTGCTGACTTAGCCAGATCTACTTTCTTTCTACTACTGCACGCAAAATAGTTTCTGTTGGGCATATAAATGAGCAAATGATGTGAGTAGATGTGGCAGTTGCAAAGAATTAGGATGAGAATTGTCTGTGTGTACTCAGCAGGTGAGGATGAACGTGACAACTTTCATAAAGCATTGAGTAACATCATACCCAGGGTCAATAGCAAGGAATGGGTAGTTGTAAAGGGCAATTTCAATGTGTGAGTTGGAAATCAAAGTGAAGGACACAATAGGCTGATTGGTAAGTGTGCAAAGGATATGGAAGTTGATAGGAATTAGAAGCATCATAAGGATATTTACTTTTACAAATGAGAAGGCAGGGGCACCAGATCCATAATAAACTAAATCAGGGTTGCTGAAATTAATTTGTCAGATTCCTGACGTACCGGGAGCCACATTGTCCCTTCCCCTGCCCTCCGACCTTCCCTAACACAAATATATCCCCACACTCAGGTGTCCCCTTCATCAGTCACCGACCAATTAACCAACCAAACTCTTACATGGCTGTTCAGCAACATAAACAATAACCTGAAGCACAATACAAAACAAACTGAGACAATCAACTTAATAAACTGATCATGTGGCACTGAACTGTTTAAGTTCCTTCTTGAAGCTCAGTACAACATGAAAAGTGTGATAACGTGCCCTACTCCAATTGCTGTCGGAATAATTTCAATTTATTTTGAATGCTTACACTTAACGATACACTTCATTTAAAAGCATGCCTTTCCCTTGTAGTCCGTAATTCAAAATATTTCAATGTTCCATTATATCTGTGAGTGTTGCTAAATTGCACATCTGGTTTTCATCCCTAAATTCTGTCTTTTTTCTCTTTCATGTTCATAAATGTGCTTATTTCTTCACGAAGATGAAAGAAGTGTTTCAAAATATTTCCACGACTAAGCCAGCGTACATCGCTATGATAAATTACATCGCCGTAATTACAATCAATTTCCGCCAGAAATGACTGGAACTGCCAATGATTGAATTCATGCTATGAAATATAATTAATTGTAGATGTCACTGTGTCCATTGCATGTTGTAAATTTAATAGCACTTGATGAATATTGCAATGTACACTGACTTAGCAAATGTCATGGGATAGTCGCCTAATAGAATGTGGGGCCTCCTCTGGCCCTGCGAACTGTAGTGAGACGCCGTGGAAGTGAGTCGACATGTTCCTGGTAGTCCTCTGGACGCAGCTGACACCAAATCGGTTGCAGAGCGGCCGCCAATGCTGGTCTGTTTCTGGGTGCTGGATCCATGGCACGGAGCCTGCGTTCCAGAACATCCTAGATATGTTCGATAGGGTTCATATCGGGGCTCCTGGGTGGCTATGGCAGTTGTTGGACCTCCGCTGCATGTTCCTGGAACCATTCCCGGGCGACGCGGGAGCGATGGGGCGGCGCGTTATCATCTTGAAACACCGCAGAACCGCCTGGGTGCTGGAAGGCTAAAAATAGATGCAGATGGTCTCCGAGCAGCTCAACATACTGCGTACCATTCAAAGTCTCCTCCAGAACAACTAGGGGGCCCATTCCATACTAGAAAAATGCATCCATGAACATAAGACACACCAATGCCCTGGACCACACCTTCAAGGCAGGCGGAATCCATCGCTTCATGTGGTCTGCGCCATACACGGTGCCTCCCATCGGTATGGTGCAGATGAAATCGTGATTCGTCCAACCATATCACGTTACGCCATTGTTCCAGCGTCCATCCCTGGTGACTGGCAACAAATTCGCGTCGTTGTGCCCGATGATGTTGGGTTAACAGTGGCACCCGTGTGCGGCGCCGGCTCCCATACCCCATAGAACTCATGTTCGTATGGATTATCCACTGGGAGACGTGTCTAGCATGGCCTGTGTTGAATTGAGCCCTGATTTGTTGCACGGTTGCCCGTCTGTCACTATTGACTATCCGTCTCAGATGTCGCCGGTCACGGTCATCGAGAGTGGCTGGATGGTCAGTCGTTCATTTGTTGTGGACGGTGACACCCGAATTCAACCATTCACGATACACCCTGGACACGGTTGACTGTGTGAAGCCGAATTCCTGCACTACTTCCGAAAGCGCACTTCCCATCCGTTGGGCACCGACCACCATACCCCGTTCGAGCGGTGTCAGCTCATGACAACATTCCATGTTACACCTGTCACATGCACAGCCACTGCTCACAAGGTTTCCTATACAACTGCTGCTGGCATAGGGGCGTGTGGTGCGCAGACAACACACCTGCGCATCAGTGTTCTGCTATCCCATGACATTTGCTCAGTCAGTGTATTTCAAGAGGCATATCAGTATTTCTGTTAGTAAATTCATTTTTTATTCTTCCAATCGATCCAGTTATTTTACAGCTCAAATTCCTTGTTCCATCATTTGTTATAGCTGCCAATTCATCCCATCCTAAATTGAGATCATTCAATGTTTCACTCAGTTGCAGAAACAAATCCTCACCTGTTTTATTTCCATGGATGCTACTTAAAGATGCCACTCCTCACTTATTTCACATGCTTTGTCAATCCCTTGTGCCGTATCACAGATGTCATTACTTTCATCCAAAGCCAACGAAAAGCACTTGAATGATTTAGATTTTTTGCGTTGTTGTGAGCTCAAATTAGCCCCGAGTTCTTCTGTTCTTCTTGTCATTGTGTTCCGCAAAAAGCTGACTGATTTTATCAGCTGTTTCTTTTCAGGACACATTTCCTCACATATTCCCCATCAGAAAATGGTTTCCCTTTTGCAGCTGATGAATGAGCAACTTTATAACTAGCATGGACTGCAGCTGTATATTCCTCGATGTGTTTCGTGAACTTCTGTTTTTTAGTGGTGAAACCTTTCATTAAATTTGAAATCTATTCCTTTCCTAATACCCCGTTGTATTTATTATATACAGATTTGTGCTTCAAATCATAATGTTGCCTGATGTTGTATTCTTTAAACCTGAGATATTTTCCTTGGATATCAGACACATTACTTTCCCACTATTCTCAGTACAAAAATAGTAATCACTTCATTTTTCTTTAAAAACAGGCACTCCATGTCCACTTTTCTATGTTTGGAAAGGGACATGTTTGTTCAAAATTAAATCATTAAAACTGCTTTGAATATCAGCAGTTCGAAGGAACGATAGTTAACAGTAAAGAAGTAAACCGCAATGAACCTCTCAAAAGCACTTTCCGGGTATAAACTGGCCATTTCCTATGGAAGTCCCAAGATAACTGTACCTATTTAATCCCCCGTAGAATTCAGGCCTTCACTCACTATGCAAGTGTGCAGCTGTAATTCCAAGAAATGAACGGACGAGCTTTCCCTTACCTGGGTTTAAGATGGGAATAATTATGCATCTTAAAACTTTTCGACAGCCCAGTAAAAAATCACCATGTCAGGAAAGAAGTATGAGTAATTCAGAGACTTTTCTTATGGTTTTAGCCCCTTTCACCATAAATTACAATAAAGTTTTAATTGTCTAGTTTTTTCAGTACCTACAAAAAACATAAATTATAAAAACTTGGCCAGGGCCACATAAAATGCCTTTGCAGCCCCCGCAGCCTTTGCATGCGGGCCATACATTGAGCAACCCTGGACAGAATCGTAGCCGACCCTGAATTCAGGATATCTGTTAGGAGTTTGCAGGTATTTGAGGGATTTTTTTGATGATACGGACCACTATCTGATGTGTTGTGTACTAAGTATCTCTACGCTAGAATAAAGAAAGTGCAACTGCAGGCAATAAAATCTCCAGGATTAGGAAATTTGACAGACATACATGGATACGATTAGTAAAAATTTCCATTCAGTGGACAGTAAGTGAATGGGAGGCATACAGGGATGCTGTGGTAGAAACAGCAAGGGAATGCTTAGGAACTAATGTGTGTGAAAATGAGAAAAAACAAACATCTTGGTGGATTGATAAGTGAGACTGTTAGTAAACATAAAGAAAGCATAAGAAATGGCTTCAATCAGGGATTGATAGAGACAGGGAACTGTACATAGATGAAAGAAACAGAACAAATCAAATAGGTGTTGAATCCAAAGTAATTTGTGGGGAGATTTTGGTAATAATCTGGAATGGCTAGGTGAAAGCAGCAGAGAAATCTTTCTGGATAGCAATAAGTAGTTATAGAAAGGGAAGAAAAGAAAATGAACAGTGTGAACTCATAATAGATCAGAAAGAATCACTGGACTGGTGGGAGGAATCTTTTGAAAATCTTATTAATATCGCAAATAACTTTTTAAATTTTTTTTTTGCAAGTTGCTTTACGTCGCACCGACACACACAGGTCTTACGGCAACGATGGGACAGGAAAGGGCTGGGAGTGGGAAGGAAGCATCTGTGGCCTTAATTAAGGTACAGCCCCAGCATTTGCTTGGTGTGAAAATAGGAAACCACGGAAAACCATCTTCAGGGCTGCCGACAGTGGGGTTCGAACCCACTATCTCCCGAATACTGGATACTGGCCACACTTAAGCGACTGCAGCTGTCGAACTTGGTCGCGAACAACTGAACACATGTGGAGGAGAACAATGATGTTGGTGAAATTACGTTTAAGGAAGCAGAAAGGATGGTAAATAAAGTCCATTATCATACAACAGCAGGAATAGATAAATTACATCCAAAATATTGAAGTATAATGAGGTGGTATGGATAAAATGGCTTCATAATTTAAGAAGATTATCATGGAGTGTTAATAAGGTACCTTCAGATTGGCCAAAACTGTAATTGCACATATCTATAAGCAAGGGATGGGAAGAATTGCAATAAATTTTGAAGAATCTCATTGATCAGTATACCAGGCAAATTGTTCCCTGGCATCTTAGAAAGGAGGGTGAGATGGGTGGTTGAGAGGAAGTTGGGTGAAACTCATTGTGATTTGAGATTGCAAAATGGCTGTCAGGATCAGATTTTCAGTAGGCTCCAGGTAATTAAATCTACAGGAAGAATAGACAGTTATGATGCTTTGTAGATCTAGAAAAGCCATATGAAATATTACCAAGCAAAAAGTTGTTCTCCATACTGTTGCACTATGTGATTCTTCTCCTCCTTCCTGATAAGTTTCTGCGTATGCAGGTGGTTCAAGTGTAAGTTTAAGGGTAGATTATTAAAAGCAAATAAAGTCCTTTATACTGGCAATTCGCCTGCAGTAAGAATTGATAGTTGAAAGAGTTCTTGGTTCAGTGTACTTGTTGGGGATAGACAAGGCTGTAATCTTTCACCTTTGTTGTTCATAGAATACATGGTTCATCTGCTGAAAAGTATAAAGAGCCAGGGAAGGATTCAGTCATGTGGAAATGTAGTAAGCAATCTGGCCTATGCTGACAACTTTGTTTTAATGGTAGATTTTGCCAAAATCCTGCAGTCAATTATGTCGGAACTTGAAAGTAGGTGCATTGTGTATGCTACGAAAATTAGGCTTTCTAAGGCTAAATTGAAGTCAGTAGGTAAGAAATCCAATAGAATTAAATGTCAGCAGATTGGTGATGCAAAGTTGGAACAGGTAGATAATTTCAAAAATTTAGGGTGCGTGTTTTTCCAGGCTGGTAGTATAGTAAGTGAACTTGAATCAAACTGCAGTAAAGCTAATAATTGGCTTGCAATTGCAATCAACAGTAATTTGTAAGAAGAAAGTCAGCTTGCAGATGAAACTATCTTCACATTGGTCTGTTTTCAGACCAACTTTGCTTTACGGAGTGGAAGGTGGGTGGACTCAGTAAATCTTATTCATAGGTTAGAAGTAACCGACATGACATTTGTGGAAATAGTTGCTGATACACATGTGTGGGAACAATGGCAGGAGGGTACTTAGAATGAGAAAATTAATGCTATGTTAGGTTTGAACTCGATGCATGGTGCTGTAAGAATGATTTGGAATTGGTAATGGGGTCATGTAAGGCAAATGGATTAGGATAGGGTACCTGGTAGTATGTATTATAGACTCTGTTATGGAGGGTAACAGGAGTATAGGCAGACCAAGGCGTCGATGTTTAGACTTGGTTTCTAACTATTTATAGATAAGGGATATAGAACTAAACAAGGCCACAGAATTAGTTCGAAATAAGATATTTTGGTGGTGATTGCTTAATTCACAGAGGTTTGCAGACTGAGAATGGAAAAGAAATACAGCCTATAGTGACAATATGGGTATATATGGGTTCCTCTAACAGGAAATTTCTTAACGTGCTCATAGATAACAATTGCATTAGTGCGTTGCCCGTGTGAGCCAATATTGGCAGCATGCCCTGAAGTGATTCGGAAGATAACTTCATTCTTGATGCAGTACATAATACTCTGCCTTTATTACATGATATACAAAAATGCAAGTATCTTGTTTGTGTGTTGGTTCACTATTCGCGCGGCTGTGAGCTTGCATCCGGGAGATAGTAGGTTCGAATCCCACTATCGGCAGCCCTGAAAATGGTTTTCCGTGGTTTCCCATTTTCACACCAGGCAAATGCTGGGGCTGTACCTTAATTAAGGCCACGGCCGCTTCCTTCCAACTCCTAGGCCTTTCCTATCCCATCGTCGCCATAAGACCTATCTGTGTCGGCGCGACGTAAAGCCCCTAGCAAAAAAAAAAAAAAGGTTCACTATTAGATCACTTCTGTGATGGTGATTTTTGATCAATCAGTCCCATTAAGAAAGTGTCTTGCTACTAGAACAAGCATCAAGTAATGTTCCTTCTCGTCTAAATTTAGCCATTTAGAAAAATAATTTGATCTCAGGACCCGAAGAAAGAAAGAAATAGTCTTACATGGAGGAATAGGAGAAATGACTATCTATACAGACAGAGAAGGTTACAGATACCATCATAAGAGGAGACTGAAGTTTTATCGACACCTCACAAGAATGAACGATAGTCAACTAACAAAGAAAATCTTTAACTACATCATTAAATTAAATTCAACTTGTAAATATGCAGAGGAAACAAGAAAAGATATGGCAGAAGTTGGCATCAGTCAAAAAGAATACCTTTAATAGAGATATGTTTCAAGCTAAAATAGGTAAATTCAAGGGGTTCCAGGAAAAGCAAAGTCTAAAATCATGTGGTCAGGGGAGAGGATGAGGAACCACAGTGAAATGATGAAGTTCTGGGAGAAGAAAAAGGCCCAGCCAGCGAGTCAATTGTTTACTGTGGTCCAAAGTAGAGAAGGATATATTTCATTATACTGCACTAATTCACATGTTTTATCAGTGCTCATGCACTGCAAATACTGCTCACATTTAATTGACATTTTAACACACTGCCTGCAATATAATGAGTGTATTCACTATACAAAGAAAGGGCTTTATAATTGGTAATATAATCATGATCAAATCTGGTAAAATTAATTTCTTGTGGAATTGTCTGTACAAGATCAGGGTTCAACAAAACAGTCTTTCAAAGAACATATTAGAATTACAAGGTGGGTCGATCTGACCATTGGGACACTTCCTGTATGCAGCTTTGATTTGAGCATCATTTTAATTTCTGCTCTGTTCCTCACACATGAGAAGAAGAATTTCAGGTGATCCTGGCTTGATCTGCATGCAAGGAGGTATTTTATTACTAAATCATCTCACCGGACATATGTTTCTGCAAGACCTTGCACACTTAACAAATGAAAAACGATACCATTCATTTCAGATTATTTTTTGTTACAGAGTGGCGAGGACTCAGTTAAAACTAATATTTTTAGATTATTTATGCATTTTATAATATGAGTTCAGATTTTGGCTTTGTGGAAATACCTGTTTGTGGTCTTGGTTTGCTTACCATAGGATGGCATGAATTTATTACATCTAATCCTAGATTAGTAACATTACAAACTGAATGGTACTTTTACAATCAGCAAATAATTCAAGACCCAGATCTCTGCAAAATTCAGTGTCATTAGCCACAGAATTACTGAAGTTTTATGTAGCTAAGGAGATGTTCATCATCTGTCTCACCCATTCTGAATTTTTCTCCTTAATCTATTGCCAGTGTGAAGGTCTTTCACTTCCTGTAAATTTAAATGTTTTTTCAAGATATTTCACCTCAGTTATATTTTCTTGGTCTGGAGCACTACCATCTGTGAGAACCTGATTTTCTGCTCGCAAATACCTTGCAATTTTTATAATGTGGGCAGCATCAAGGAAATCAAATCCCTTTTGCTCAGTCTGCTGGATCAGGAAAACAACACTGGGAGTTCAGTCCAACAAATTTCATTCCTATGGGTACCAGTCCCAATCCTGAGTCATTACTTGAAGATACTCATGTTTCTTTGCTATTTCCTTCTTCCCTTTTCTTTCATTCTGTGTCTTCTCTGTAAATTTGCTACTGCCAATGAAATAGTGCCTTTCTCTAAAATTGAAGCCCCAGAATTATTTTAATGAAACTATCCTTCCTACGTTTCAAGTAATATGTGACCTGTTTTTCCTTAATGTAGGATGTCTCTAAAAGAAATATTGCTTTATATTGTGGAAAAACCCTGTGCTACTTATTCGAAATTAACTTTCAAGTGTTAAGAGATGAATCTCGTGTAGAGATATATGTATTCACGTGATGTGTGGACTTGGTTCGTGGACTTAGATGGACATTAATGACCTGAGAAACTGTTGTTATTGCTCCTTCTTCTGAATCCTAGGAAAATCTTGCCTGGCCTCAAAACTTGTTAGTTGCAACATCATTAAGTAACAATATAATGAAGATTATTTTTCTTCGGTTCTCGCCTGTTATGCCCAACCCCATGTTGGTCCTTTTGGGGAGGGGGGGAGTTTTAATTATTCTACTCGACCCATGAACTCTTAAGTATCTCCGCGTAATGCAGTTGCGAGATTTGGGTAGTTGACTGAGAGTTATTAATATGTCACCCCTTCCTGTGTTTACCTTGAGAACTCATCCGTGCCGCTAGGTACGTACTTGTCTGAGTGGCCGACTGTACGCTGATGCCATCTTGCGGTATCCGATGAAACGAACTTGATCGTCAGTTAATCTGAGGAAACAATGCTTCGTGTGTGTCGGTTGTTTTTTGGGTATGTCGAGTAAAAGAAAGAAGTATATCATATACTGCTGCTGGTGAAGCTTTATTTCAAATAACCTCGCCGACAACTGTAAATAGCCTTGGCTTATAATTTGTATTTCTTCGAGACCGGAGTAACCATTGGATTCAACTAGGAAAGATACAATGGAAGTGCAACCAGAACACGTCTGGCTTTATGAATGTTAAAGGGTTACCGTTTATTCAAAATTGTAGAAAACTGGACTTAACAGTAATGTACGGAAATTCAGGTCAAACCATAATTGTGTAATGCATTGATAGTTAATATGGGGCATATATGAAATTGTAAGGTGGTGAGTAAATTGAATATTTACCTTAAAATAACTTCCAAGGTTTTGGGTGGAATTTTTGGGTAACGTTTAGTAGCTCCTAACTTCTACATTAAAAATCATATAGTGGAATTATCTTGTGGTTCAAGTGTATTTCTTCTTAATTAATTCTAATTATTTGTATTGGTTCTGTTTATCTCACAACCACCTAGGTCTTGCATAAAATGCTAAAGTGAAGGCATTTTCTAATGACTACTGAAGTTTTTTAATGGCTGCCAGTATGTTGGTTTGTCACGTGAGTTGTTGCCATGGTAACTTAGTGTAAATATTTTGTGGGCGTATGCCCTGTTGATTTTGACATTTGAGTGTTGCGTTCGTTGTTGAAGGTGACAGTTGAAGTTCACCGTGTATTATTATGATTGATTCTTCTGGTTACAGTCAGGCGCCTTGATTTCGGTTGATTGTATTTAATTTACATACTGTTCTGGGAGTTTTTTGATTTTGTAATTATATGATTATTCAATTATTACCCGGCGCATGTTATCTCTATATTTCTCAAGATTTTACTTGCCTCTCCATGGTTATTTAACCTTTGTTTCCGCCTGTATCCTTGTGTCATTTTAATTTTGGGTTACTCTGGTAGTCGTTGGGAATTGTTTTTACTTTAATTGCCTAATTATCGCTTCTTGTAACAACTGATGGTTGTTATGTAAGGTTAATTATTAATGAATTAAGGTCATGATACGTTTTTAAAAGGATCCTATTTTTCATAATTATTAAATTATCTTCATAACCAAACCCAAGGGTTTTATTATTGTTCATACTAATTAATTTCAAGGATTTAGATAATCCATAATTTGATCACTTTTAATTTCAATTATTCGTTGTTGTCGGAGTTTGAGGTAATTTATGTTTATTAAAGAATTCTCTTATTGGAGTAAGTCTCATTATTTCAGTCAGAATAATACTAATAATAATAATAATAATAATAATAATAATAAGGTAATGTGTACCTCGTTCCGCTCGACCTCTTGTGTCCAGCCGTCCACATCATGCGACGACCTTTTCTTTGGGGATCATGAACTGGTAAGTCTTTCTGAAATATTATGTTATTGTTTTCATGTTTATGGATCTCTGGTCGTGTGAACTGCTGTCACTGTGTTAAGTGTTGTTTGGTGGTGAGACGTTAATGTCTTTCAGATCTGCTACTAATAACCTGTGGTCGCTATTGAGTTTCTCACTTTGAATCTCCTTGACACCAGTCACAAGTCTACTTCCTCCTTTATCTGTAATGACATAGTCAAGATCATCTTGCTCCTTCCATTCCAGCTGTAATGGGTAATCTTGTTAGTGACCCTTTTTTTGAACCAACTGTTTTTTTACTACCAAACTGTTTCTTATGCAGAAGTCCAGGAGATGTTTACCTTTTGAATTCCTTCTCGCATAGCCATGTGGTCCCATCACATTCACATAGCCATTCCTGTCTGTTCTGAGCTGTGCATTGAGGTCCTGATGATGGTTTCCCTCTCTTCACTGGTGGTCTCTTCTAGGTCTTTGTGAAATTTGTTCTTTCCATCTTGACTGCGACCCGTCTGAGGGACATACACTTCCACCAGTGTGAGCTTCTCTTTCCCAAGGGAACTGTTGCCTTTATAATTCTTTCATTAATGTACTGGGTCTCTGTAATCCATCTAACATTTTTGCCAATATCAATCCTTCTCCATTTCTCATTTCTCTGTTGTTACCATTACAGTAGAGGATAGAGATTTTTCTCAAATCTTTCTTGCCTTTACGTTTCCATTTACTTTCACTCAGTCCTAGGATTGATAATTTCCTTCTCTCCATGATGTCCACTAAAATTCTGTAGTCAAAGTCAGTACATATTCGAGTGTGTTGTCTTCTCCAGTATTGTTGCTGTAAGCCATCATACCTGGCGTGGGTCTGCAGGTGCTGTCATCTACTTTATGTTCTTTGTTTACATCTGAGGCTCGTATAAGTGTGGGAAGCTATTGCAGTTACTCTCCAGTTCACTTGCTTGGCCTAACGTTAGGGAAGATATTCCGTCAGGGTTATATCCCTGCCACATCTGCAAGGCAGCAGCTTTGAGTTGAATTTATGTGTCATTTCATACACAATGGTTTCAACAAGCCCCTTAAGGGTGAACTCCTCTGCCCATAGCCATTGGGTCTACGTTAGTTTGCCAGGTTTGGTAATGTCCGCACAACCCTCAGCCAGACAGTTGCAGGTTATACTGTCTACTGTTGCGTACGGAAGCAGGATGTACATGACCTGACCTGAAATAAACCTTAAAGTGGATTTAATTAGAAACCTGAATTACTAAAGGAAACTCGGTTATGATTCAGTAATATTTACTTAAAAAATGTATCCTTGGTCTAGTTACACTGATTATTGCACCTTATGCTGAACATAGGGCTGGCATTCTTGAAGGTGACAATCAAACTTTTCACTTCTTAAAACATATGAAGCTTAAGTGCGGCCAGTATCCAGTAATTGGGAGATAGTGGGTTTAAACCCCACTGTCGGCAGCCCTGAAGATGGTTTTCCATGTTTTCCAATTTTCACACCAGGCAAATACTAGGGCTGTCCCTTAATTAAGGCCACGGCCACTTCCTTCCCATTCCTAGCCCTTTCCCATTCCATTGTCGCCATAAGACATATCTGTGTCGGTGCGACGTGAAGCAAATAGCAAAAAAACAAAAAACAAACCAACACCACAAAACATATGAACCAGTCACCATGCACAGTCTCCCTGTCAGCTGATCATAATTATGTTCTCATTCCTCCATAAGGACCGCTGATGTCAGGCATACAGCCCCTCTATGGTTTGTAGCTCGGTGTGGTTCAGACAACCTATAGGAGTAATTGTTTGTATGGTTCTTGTCGTTTAGGGCTTATGTCCTTGATGACTTCCTTTCCAGATTTCAGATGAGACTGCCTGCCCTAATCCATCTCTGGTGAGATACTGCTTGCTTAATGCCCGATGCCTTCTGGATTGGCTCAGAACAAGTTCGTCACTTGTACTTTATGTCTGTCTTATCCTTGACTCTGACAATATAAAGGTGACTGAGATATGAGCAGTGCTAGTAACACGATATACAGCCACATCCTGTAAGAAAGGGTATGAAATTGATGTTCATAAGGTTGGTCTGTGGGTAAATTTCAGTGAACATGAGAGACTAGTATGAAACAGCACTGTCTGGCTTGGAGAGGAAAGCAATAGAAAACTACCACACTCTTCATTTCCTTAGTTTGCCTCCTCAGTGACAGCTAGCTCTCTATGGTAGCTGATGATAGAACTGTTGAGGATTCTCTCTACCTTCAGGCTGAGCAATTCACTGACAGCAGGAGATATGGATGATACATATTTCATGCTGAGCTGTATTTGCAGGTATAACCCAGCCAGCTAATTGTTGCCGGTGGCAGAAATCGGAACTTTTGCGCTCCGCCCAGCTACACGCCTGCGATAGAAGTGCAGTTGTCGCCAGCGAAACCTCATCGCATGTTGTGTGAGTGAATTATTCGTGCTGGGTCGTGCATTGTGCGTTGTAGATTAGTGAACCCGTGTACGTAAGTAAGTACGTACATAAGTGAAAACAGTTAATAGACTGTATTGTTCGTTGAGCAGGGGAGTAGATGTACTTTAACATATAGTACATAGTACGAATACTAATAATAATAATAATAATGGAAACGCAGAAACAGAAAAAGGGGGAAGTGGACTCATTCCGCGGAGAAGAAAATGATGTACAATGTCGTGCATTTTTGTAAGCAAGAGAAAAGAGAACAAAGTAATTATACCTCTTCAAAAAGCAATTTTAAGGGCGGCACATATGGTTGGTAAGTCCGAAAAAAAACGTAAGAAATAATTTGAAAGACATTGAAAAGGCGAAGCAAACCGGCGAAAAGGTTACAACACCACGAAAAAACGGTCTGAAAGAAAAGTGATTTCTATAGACGACTTTGATAAATGTTGTATTCTTAGAAAATTCCTAGAGTATTATGAACAAAAGAAGAAATTCCAACACTGCGGAAACTGGTTGTATTTGCGAAACATGAAATACAGTTGAAGGGAGGAAAGGAAACTTTCCGGAAAATTGTAAAAGAAATGGGGTTTTATTTCTGGAAGTGTAACAATAAACGAACTATCCTTGCGGAAAGGTCAGACATTGTTGGTAGACATGCGAAGTACTTACGAGCTATAAGAAATAACGCAAAGGGTCCAAATAAACCAGTAGTGTACACGGATGAAACGTGGGTTCATACACACTACACTGTAAAAAAATGTTGGCAACATGAAGACGTCGCAGGGGTTATGACGAATCACAGTCCAGGACAACGAGCTATTGTTGTCCATACGGGAGGGAAAATGGGTTTCATAGAAGGAGCAGATTTAATTTATGACTCAGAATCCAAATCACAAGATTACCATGTTGAAATGAATAGCTGCAATTATCAGAAATGGGTAGAAGATAAACTTAATCCAAATATTCCACACGAGAGCATAGTTGTTATCGATAACGCACCCTCTCATACTGTGCAAGTCAAAAAGCCCCCACTAATGCATCTTGTAAGGCTGAAATGGTAGACTGGCTTACTTAGCATAACATATATTGTGATCCCACTTGGAGACGAGATGAACTTTAGAAGCTTATAACATGTAATAAGCCAAAACCAGCATATAGAGTAGATACAGTGTTAGAACAAAAGGGGTTTACTGTCTTAAGGCTCTCTCCATACCATTGTGACCTTAATCCAATTGAACTTATTTGGAATTTGTTAAAACAAAATATTGCTGCTAAAAATGTCTCTGCTGTTAGCTTAAAAACCCTAAAGGAACTGACCAACACTTCTTTACATGAAATCACTCAACAGGACTGGGCAAAAGCTTGCGAAAAAGTACTTACAATTGAGGAAAGTTATTGGTACAGGGATAGGTTAATGGAGGAAGCCATAGAAAATATCATCATAAATGTTGGCCTTGACAGTGACGATAGTGATGATGAAAATACAAATT
Organism: Anabrus simplex; assembly: GCF_040414725.1. Classification (NCBI taxonomy): domain Eukaryota; kingdom Metazoa; phylum Arthropoda; class Insecta; order Orthoptera; family Tettigoniidae; genus Anabrus; species Anabrus simplex. The sequence goes on along the minus strand of NC_090277.1, from coordinate 26,155,759 downwards.
AAAATGAGTGTCGTGACAACACTGAACAAAGTGATATGGATACTGATACTGCAAGTGAACCTGGTACGGACAATAGTGAGAATGGTGAGACCGACACAGCTGATGAAGAACCTTTGTGTGCAGGACCTTCATTGTCTGGTACAATGTAACTTCAAGCAGGTTAGTGGTACTGTTCTCATTGTATGACTGTACATGCATTCCCCCTCTTGCCCCTCTCCCGTCCGCGCCAGCCATACCGTGGCGAGCTGACGTAATGTATACACAACAGCCCCACTCCATGTCTAGTGGTAACAATTCCTTGGTAGAGTAGTATAACAGGTGAAAGATGACAGTGATAAATTTTGAAGTTCCGAATATTTCAGAATTGATTTCTTTATGATGAGCAGAATATTTCTCAGTATGTCTGTACATTTTCCAGATTGTTAAGTATTATTTTGGAAGTGTTTATATTATATAACTGCTCCACACTTCAAAAATATCCCTGAGCATTCAAACAGACATTTTTCCATTCCTGGAGGTCTTTTTGGTATGTTATTAAGGATCCTCAACATGGGAAATTTCTGAAAAAACGATAATGGAGATTTGAAACTGAAACTGACTCATTTCCTAGGAAATTGTGAGTTGTTAAGCTCACTTAAATGTATCTAAATTTTGCAGTGTGTATGAAGAATGTGCCTAATATATTATCTCTTCCGCAGGACAACTACGTACTTACATCAGATGAGTTGCATTTGAAAGAAGAAACCAAACGAGAGTTGCCAGAGCCAGGACAGACACAGGTGAACATGTTTGAGGTAATCTGATACAGCCAAAACTGGTTAAGACCTTTTTGTGGGGAACAAAAGAAAGTCAGAAAGAAGGAATGTGCTAAAAATAGGGAAAACAATTTTGCTGTTAAATTTGAGGTTAGGTTTGAGTGTAAAAATATTACAATAAAAACAAACAAGTGTTTACAATTATAATTAATAAAATAAATAAATAAAAAACATATTAGATCACCACCATAGAGAAACTTCAAGGAAAAATGTTCTTACAAACGCTAACTATATACATCGCTTACAATTATGTTTAAAGTTGTCGCTGGAAAGTTCAACATCTGGCCGATATGCACATGTTATGTGTGTGGTTTAGCATCCTCTTTCTCAAAAGCTTCAATTTTTCATCGTCCCTAAACTGTCCAGCTTTCTTCTTCTCCACAACTTAATCTCCTGCAAACCACTGTGTGTTTGTACAGTAGGCCTAATTTATATATATTGTTACACAGTTGATTTACGAACATGAAAGTAAACATCAGCATGTGAGCTGTATACGTAAGTACAGTAGGCCTAATTTACGTACATAAGTCACTCAGCCCTCTTTCAGACAGTGTGGGATTAAAACGCGCCTTTGTGAATGAGTGGGAGCACCCACTTGCACTGACTCTTGCATACACAACGGGCCGATTGGTGCAAAACTCCCCGCATATCCCAGCAGATCATTTTCACAGTCTTCTCAGTGTAGTAAGTAATATGGACTATTATAGTCCTCGTTTACACTTGAGAAAATACAAGAAAATTTCATACACGTTGTGCCTTTCATATTTTGTTAGAGAAGAAGATGGGTACAATTTTGACGATACCCTCTCAGTAACGGGTCTAAATACTATCACATTTTTCCGAACACGAGACCACTGGTATTTCCGACAAAGTTATTAAGTCCTCAATGAATATTTCAGGTTCCACCACAAACGCTGTACATCAAACAGAAAAACACGAACAACTTTTAAATTGAAAATGAGAAATAAATACTGTATATCAAATGGGTGAGAATGGGCCTACTTTTGTTTGTCATCTAAATCCATTTCTGCTTTCTTATAGGTACACTGTCGGGTTCTGTACTGATGTTGTGAGCTCGGTCGATCCGTTGTATATGACGACATGCCTAAACACTGATGTCCAATAAGAAGTAACTGTGGGTGTGGGATCAAGACTCACCACGGACTGCCAACTCAAACATTTCTTCCATCCACTATTACTCTCCGCTTCCACATCATCTGAAAGATTCTATTTGAACAATCAGTTCTTAGTTATGCCTAGGTTGGCCAGTGGCTAAGCATGGTAGTGGGTCAAACCCCTTGCCCTCACAAAGAGGCCTCACGAACGTAAAATTAAGCACCAACATGTCAGACACAAAGAGAATAAGACTGGATTGGGGCTGACGCCACCTGCAGGTGTAGGTTGACACGCAACCGCACTCCACGGCCATGGAATTACCAAATCCTTACCCAGGCCAGTTGGCTTTGGTCTGTCGTGCACACAATGTGGCCGGGAATGTTAATTGAAATTGCTTGTAGTGGGAGTTACGAACATACTAAAGAGTCACGTAAATGTGTTATCCAGCTTTCTTTAGCATGTATTTAATAAGACACATCCTGGGACTTCGGAATAATGGTGTAATAACTGGGGAAACACACTAGAGAAGGACGTCTCAACCCATTTCGACTGTATTTTTATGATCTTTCTTTCTGGTTATGCAAATTGTGAGTAATCTGCTGAATAGATTTCAATAAATTACTCCTCATTTTAAAGGGGAAATTTGGTATATAGTGAGATTGCCAATCTTTTGAAATAATATTTACGTATCTTCATGTAGTTCAAAACTTTATGCTACTCTCTGTGGGTATGGGATGCAGATCAAAAATACACCCATGGTATCCCGTGACAGTGATAAGAGGTCACTAAAACGAGTCCCAGGAGCTCTCAACTTGAGAGCGTGGGTTGGCAACCATGGGGCCTTTTGCTGAGTCCTTGCGTTGCTTCCACTTACTTCTGTCAACCTCTCACTTTCACCTATCCTGTCTAACCTCCCTTGGTAAACTCTTGGTTTTTTCCAACCTGACGGTATTAGAGGATTCGATGCCTACCAAGTCTTATGTTCACACCCTTTATGGCCCTTGTCCTTCTTTGTCTGGTACTCCATTTATCTTAGCGTTCAATCCCTTCTTTCTGTGTTCACTCTCTTCTACCTTCTGTGGTTGGGGGACACAGACGAAGACTACACCCACATTACCTGCCTGTAATGACAGGTAATGGAAAGGGGCTACAAAAGGATGATGAAATTGGAAGCGTGAGACTACTTATGATTAGTACCATTACCGACGGAACACCACTTGTGACTTGTACCACATTGATAGGAAAACCATGGGTCTTAATTACATAGGAACAGTAAATTTATGTGATGAACACTACGATTATGGGCATTGTTTGTGATAAGTGTAATAATTTACATTCAACCGGAGGGTTCCACGGTGTTACATATGTGTAGTACCACTTTGTGACAACACCATGGGTCTACACTGTCTTAGATTAGTATCACTATGTGAGAAACACCACAGGTTTGGCTGCCGCCTGTGATTAGTAGCATTATGTGAGGAAAACCATGAGTGTGCAGTACCTGAGAATAATACCATTATGTGAGGAACACCATGAATTGGTGCTGCATGTGGGCATTATTATAATGGGTGACACACCGTGGGTCTGTGTTGAACCCCCTGTGGGTGGGGGACCTAGACAAAGAGTACACCCATGGTATCCCCTGCCTGTCGTAAGAGTCGAATAAGAGGGTAACACCCCCTGCAAGTGGGGGACACAGATGTAGAATACACCCTTGTTATCCCCTGTGTTTGTTGTAAGAGGCGACAAAAAGGGGCCACCTAGGTGCAGACATTGATTGCGGTTTATTATTATATGTTGGACCCCCTGTGGATGGGAGGGGCTCATTATATTCACAGGTAAGCCATGCCTGTCGTAGAAGGCGACTGAAAGGGTCATGTGGCCATCAGTCCCCTCTTTGTTATTTTTTATTTTAAGGGTTCGTTGTAGACAGATTCAAAATTCTTGATGTATGTGCTGCTCGGAGATGAGCCTCCTACATATGTGATCATGCCCAAAAACCCCGCTCGTGACCACCCATTAATCCTGCGGGTGGGAGCGTCATGTACCTGTGGAGTAAGATCAGCCTGACAACACAGGTCCCCACACAGCCAAATGCCAGAAGGGCATATTAATTGTTTTTTGTTTTTTCTCTATATTTAGTGCTCTGTACATGCTATGGGGTACATGCTATTGCGGGTGATTGGAGAAAGGGAGTCCTAGTGCTCATTGCTTCAATCATTCCGTATTAGGCATCATTCGACATCGGACCCTGGGCAATACCAGTTACGACCAGGTGGGTATTGCCTTGGCTGCTTGAATTGGCTACAGAGACCCCTGATCGGAGCGGGTTGCATTCAGGGAGGATGATTTCGGGCATGGCTTCGAAATGTCTTCAGCCTGCCAGAGTGATCCCTCACCGAAATCTTCCAATGTTTGATTCCTTGAGGGGTTCAGCCCCCTGGAAACAAGCGCAGCGTGAAAGAATGGGATGCAGCTTCCCTAGTTTTCTGATTGCTACCAGAACTGATTGGAGTGACTTCAAGCTGGTAATGTCTGTTTGGTTTAGTAGGTTCATAGAAAGTGTCTATGGCAAACTGGAAGATCTGAAAAAAATGCGCAACCATAGTTTGTTGCTAAAGACCGAGATCTCATCTTGAACACTGACGAGTTGATGGAAGACATGAAGCACCATGGTGTTACACACGTCCGGCGCATTACGCGGAAAGTAAACAGTGAAAAAGTTGGCACGCATGCAGTCATTGTCTCCTTCAGATTGTCAGTGTTACCAGAAAAGTCAAGAAAACAATCTATCGCTGTGATGTCAGGCTGTACATCCGGCCTCCCATGTGCTGCTATCAATGTCAGAGGTTTGGTCATGGTATTTCATTGCTCTAATCCGTCTGTATGTGGTACACGTAGCAAAGGAGCTCACGGCGCGGAAGAGTGAAACAACTCCTTACGATGCACTAATTGCCCTCGTCTTCATTCACCCTGAGATTGGAACTGTTCGGTATATCTCGGTGAGAGAAGATCCAGGAGATCAAGACTCTGGATAGTCTTTCCTACCAGGAAGCACGCCACATGTTCAATTCTATGAATGCTCCCGCCAATACACTAGACTACATGAAGATAGCACAGAGTTTTCCAGGTCTGCCATTTACATCTTCTCAACCTGTTATGATCGCTTTGCCCAAGGCAGCTGTTGCTCCTGTGAGCAAAGCTGCAAAGTGTAAAAACTTGTAGGAGGGACCACCCCACCTTCGACCACAAACAAGTCTGTGCCTGCTGGGACTCCTAAGCTGGCACATCAGTGGGGAAGCCCACTGGCCTTCAGGGCTGGGAAATTATCTCCCAGCCTGTCTGAAGAAGAAAAGAAGGCTGAGAAGAGGAGAGGCCTTAACAGGTGCTCTCGCACTTTCCCTGTAAAAGGGAAATCAGCAGATATGCCCGCTCCAAAACCTGCACGCTCCCCTCATAGGAGGACATCCTTCCCCCAAAAGCATCAAAGTTCTGGGTGTCAGCCCCTCGTCCAACGACGGGGTGGACATCGATCTTTCATCTACATGTTGGTGCTTAGGATTTAGTTTAACCTAACACTAATCCTCTCTTAGTCCACACTATATCACTGTTACTGTGGAATTGTAATGGTTATATAAGGCATCTTGCTATGCTGCGCCAGCTAATTAGTGAGTATTCGACGCGTATAATCTGCGTTCAGGAAACTAATCTCAGACCTTGTCATTGTACGGTCTTAAGAAATTTCCGACTATACTCGACAGATCAATATTATGCTAACCAGTCTTCCAGAGGCGGTGGCTTTTTTGTCCGTTCTGATACATGTAGTGAAGAGGTTCCACTAAGAACTCCGCTGGAGGCTGTAGCAGTTCACGTTCCGCTGCCTGTCATAACAACAGTGTGATATGTTCATTTTTCACCAGGCCTGCCTCTTATATTAATCGTGTAACTGATCTTATAGATCAGCTTCCACCTCCAATCCCCCTAATGGGCGATTTTAATGCCCATCACCCTATATTAGTCTCTGAAACACCTTTTCCCAGGGGAAGGGAGTTGGAAACATTAGTAAGAGAGCTGAATTTATGTATTTAGAATACAGGTGAACTAACTCATTTCAGTGTACGTTATGGCACATACTCTCACATAGACATCAGTCTATGCAGCCGAACGCTAGTTCCCCTGTTTTTGGTGGAATACACATGATGATCTCTGTGACAGTGACCATTTTCCCATTGTTCTTATTTTGTTGAAACAGAAATTTCTCGAGGCTCCTTCTTGATGGATACTTGAACATGCTAATTGGCCAAAGTTCACATCACTAGCTGTCTTCAACGATGTGACCAGGTGGAGTGTAGACAGTGATATCAATTACTTACCACAAGTTATTCTTGCTGCTGCTGTGGAGTCCATTCTATCATTTTCAGGGACTCCTAGCCGAAAACTCGTTTCTTGTTGGAACGAAGAAATTGCAGCAGCTATCGAAGAACATCATCTCCTCAATTTTGCCACTCAAGCTTCAGAGGACTATAACGTGCTCTTTACGGAGTGGGACCTCTGCAGCGCCTTGGTGCTTCGCAAGGACATGTCTCCTGAACCAGACAATGTCCATAACCAGATGTTAAAACATATCCGTATCTTCAACCGAATCTGGATAGGGGGTGAGTTTCCATCTCAGTGGTGAGATAGTAATTCCTGTTCTCAAGCTTGACAAAAATCCTAAGTATGCCGGAAGTTACAGACCTGTTTATCTTACTAACTATTTGTGTAAGCTATTTGGAAAGATGGTAAATTGCTGACTTGTATGGTGTCTGGAGAAACAAGCACTCTTATCCAAGTAAAAATGTGGTTTTTGAGCCGCTGGACCACTGACCACTTGGTACACCTGGAGAGTTCTACACAGAATGCATTTCTGTGGAAAGAGCATTTGGTGGCTGTTTTCGTGGCCTTAGAAAAGGCCTATGACACTACATGGCGATATGGTATCCTTTCAGTCCTGCATCACTGGAGATTCAGAGGTAACTTGCCTGTATTTATTGTGAAATTTTGTCCCTCCATCTATTCCATATCCGAGTACCGAGCGCATATTCGCAATACCATGAGTCCCATTCGGATCATCTGTTAGTGTCACTCAGTTTGCAATTGTCATAAATTGTATTGTCGCTTCCGCTGGTTTAGCAGTAATACCATCGCTATATGTGGATGATTTTGCTCTACATTTTAGCTTGCATAATATGGCAGTCGCAGAGCGACCATTACAGCAAGCTATTAGGAGAGTGGAACAGTGGACTTTAGAACATGGCTTTTGGTTTTCAACCATAAAGACCTCTGTTGTGCACTTTTGCCGGAAGCACACTCTTCACTCACATCCTGAACCTTATTTAGGAAATGCTGCTTTTCCCGTAGTTGATACTTGCTGATTTATCGGCCTTCTTTCGATAGCAAATTATCATGGGTGGCACATGTATGGTACTCAAAAGTGCAAGGCACTAAGTTGAATATTTTGAAGTTTCTTAGCAGTAATAATGGGGGGGTCTGACCACATGGTGCTCCTATGATTCTATAGGGTACATATTTTATCCTGGTTAGACTAGAGCAATGCGTCCCGGCGAAGCTGAATAGCATCCACCACAGCGGGGTTAGTTTGGCAATGAGAGCTTTTCTTACAAGCCCCATTGCTAGCCTGCTCACTGAATCTGGTGTGCCGCCTTTACACCTGAGGCACCAGCAAATGCTTCTGTCGTATACTGCAAATTTGCTACAGATGCCACTTCACCCAGGCTATCCAATGTATTCTACAATGGAAACCGTCGGCTGTACACTTTATCCTCGAGAAACGCAGCCGGTTGGAATACGCTTGGATAGCACTCACAGATTGTTTGAAGTACCTTCGTTTCCCTGCCTTGTCAGACAGCTAAGTGGGGTACCATCGTGGATAATATGATGGCCTGAAATAATCCTGGATCTGCACACTGGCCTGAAGGAAACCATGGACCCTTCGATTTATCGGAGGTTCTTCCTGCCCATTATTGGCTGGTATCCAGGTTCAGTCCTCATTTACACCGATGATTGGAGGGCTGAAACGAAAGTGGACTGTGTATTCTTTGTCGACAATGATAGGTTTCTTTTTGCTGTCCCAAAAACCTGTAGTGTGTACACAGCAGAGCTGTATGCTATCTCTGAAGCTCTGTGGTATACACTGTCCGATGAGCGTTGACACTTTATGCTGTGTACTAACACCTTGAGCTCACTAGAGTCTATTGATACCTGTCATCCTCGGCACCCTCTGGTGCAGCAGATCCAGGATCTGCTGGCCGGGTGTTTGGTTGCCGGCACCATAATCACTTTTATGTGGCTCCCAAGCCACATGGGCATAAAGGGAAGCATGTTAGCAGGTAAGGCTGTCAAGGAGGCAGTTACATTCCCCCTGTTGCCTTACAAGGTTCCAGCAAGTGTTATTCACTCTCAGCTGAGACATTTGGTTATGTCCCATTGGGATAAGGAGTGTCAGGCCACTCCACTTCCAAATAAACTGAGAGCGATAAAAGGTACAACGAGGGTATGGAGGACTTCCCTTCGGGCTTCTCGGAGGGAAGCAGTGGTGTTATGTTGTCTTCGGATTGGCCCCTGGATAATAATGCACTGTTATTTATTGAAAGGAGAACCCCATCCGGTGTGTACTTGCCGTGATCACCTTACCATGATACACGTCCTTACAGAGTGCGTGGACCTGGTAAATCTGCGCCGTAGTCTAAAACTCCTGATTGCCATCTTCCTCGTACAACGAGGTGACAAGCAGTCATTTGACCTCGTCATCTGTTTTATGAGGGAGAGTAGTTTGTTTTATCATATACAAATGTATTGTTTCATATTAGTCTCAATATTATTGTTCACCATCATTTTATTAATTTGACTCTGTTTTTGTTTATTTTAATGCTTTTTTTTAAAATATTCATTTTCATGGTATATTATTGAATTTTAAGGCAATGTCTTATTCTATCATTACCTGTCATCTTTCATTTTACCAAAAATAAGGCATTGCAAATTAGAGCCACTGATTATTTTATATTCACCATCATTGTTCATATTCAATTGTTTTAAATTGTAGTCAGTGGATACATTTTAAAATTTTATCATATAATGTTGCCCATCTTGTACCATTAGGGGCCGATGGATGACCTAAGATGTTAGGCCCCTTTAAATAACAAGCATCATCATCGGGCTTGTGATTAGTACCACAATGTGAGAAACAGCACAAGTTTGGCTGGCGCCCATGTTTAATCCAACTATGTGAGGAACACTATGGGTAGGCATGCTTGTGAGTAGTACCCCCACATGTGAAACACAATGGGTTTGTGTTGCCCGTGAATGGTGCCATTGTGTGTGACTACCAGGGGTTTTCATTACCTGTGATTAGTACCATCATGAGAAAAAACCATGATCTACCTTACCTATGATTAACACCATGGTTTTCCTTTACCAGTGATTAGTACAATTGTGAGGGGCCAGTGATATATATTTGGACCCCTTTAGATAAGTAACGTCCAACTACATGAGGCATTGTGAATGGGATCCACTGTTAGATTTTGTTTCACTATCATTTTTTCATCATAATTTTTTTAGATTCTAGTCAGTGGATACATTTTGAAGTTATAATTTTCATTTTGTTCACCTTGTACCATTACGGGCCCATGACCAAGCTGCTGATTCACCTTAAACAGCAGACATTTTCCATTTAATGCTAGGTAATGTACAGCAAATTTTATAGTTCAAAGCCCCTAATCACTGCTACTGCCACCTTATGCTAACCACATTTAGGCTACGAGCATAGCTATCTTCCCTTTGTCATTTGTCGAAGAGCTCCAGCCTATTTACTCCAAATGACAATCCTTGATGTTGATAACTTTGCCAGATCTTCTTTTCCCTAAATATTTATCCTTGAAATATTACTTGTTGCAAATTGTTCATTTCATTAGTCCTCATAATGTGACATACATATTCCAGCCACTGCATTTTAATTGTCTTGATGAGCTCTGGTTGACAGTTCTTTGTGTCGTGTACTTTCCTATATTTATTATGCTCCATCCACAAAATCATTGGGATTTTACCCCACTGTCAACTGCCCTGAGGAAGGTGTTTCAAGGTTTTCATTCTTATTCCTGGCAAATGCTGGAGCTGCACCTTAATTAATGCCAAGGCTGCTTCCTTCCCACTCCTATCCTATCCCATCATCACCAAAAGACCTATCTGTCGGAGCGCTGTAAAGCAACTCGTAAAAAGAAAATTCTTGAATGAATACCGGGTTTGGAACTGTGTGAATTGGATCTATTTAGTTACTGGTCATACAAAGAAGATACATGTTATACCAAGATTTTCTGTCCTTCACGCTAATCACCGGTTGTGTACTACCAGTTGCCAGTGATGTTGGGGTCGTCGGGTACCTATAGCAGCACCTTTTTTTGTTCATAGTGATCTACTGCTGACGAATCTTTTGAACAGTCCTGAAGCAAAGGGCCCAAAGTGCTTCAGTCATCTTAGGAATCAGGTGAGAGTCACATGGGATTATATCCTTGAATTATGTTGGATGGTACAGCAATTCCCAGCCCCATTGACCAAACAAATCAGCCACAGTTTGCACTTTTCTTACTGTGAGTCTTGTCATGCAAAATGTTGCATTGGTCCTGCAGAAACAGTTGCCACTTCTTTCTCAAAACAGGTTGCAATTTTTTTTCCTAAAATGAACAGTAATACTGCACATTGATAGTCTTCTGTGGAGGAACATAATGCGTCAGGGTAACACCACTACAGTCCTACCCGAGAATGGCTGGGGTTCTGATGAAATTTCAACCTTTGTGGTTACCCATTATGATGCCATTCAATCGATTGGCATGTCAGTTGTTTATCAAACTATTTACCCCATATCTCATCCAGCGTAATGATGGCATTAGGAAGCATCCGCTTCACACGTAGAGCACTCCAAGTAGTTACGAGCTGTGTTTAATTGTAACATTTTCTACATTTCAGTCAAATCACTATGAATCCATCATGATGCAATTTTTCTCATGCCCAAGTGTTCCTTCAGTTGTTACGCCCCATTATATACCCTAACCCGGAGTCTCGGGCTAGCTCACGGATCGTATGGCTTCTTCACTGGCACTAATACGACCTGTCTGACGCATGTCTGCCACATTTTGGCATTCATCATCATCATCATTTCCCTTTATCCAGCTGTAGCCGGGTAGGGGCAAATATGGTTCCTCTCTACTTTCTTCGGTCTTTCCACCACTCCTCCTCCAATACTGTGTCTCAGTCCAGGTTTCTTTCTATAATGCTGCGTTGGATGGTATCCTGCCATCTCAATCATGGTCGTCCACGACCTCTCCTTCTTTGGATTTGCATTTCCATCACCTTTTTTGGCATTCTTTCGTCGCTCATTCGCTTTATGTGCCCAAACCATCTTAGTCGGCTCTTCTCTATTCTATCATTCATTTTTTCCACTCCAATTTTTTCCCGGATTTTCTCATTCCTTATTTTGTCTCTTCTACTCTTCTGTATCATACTCCTCAAGAATTTCGTTTCGGCTGCCTGTATTCGACTCTCATCCTTCTTTGTCATTGTCCAAGTTTCTGCTCCGTAAGTTGTTATGGGTACGTAATACATCTTGTACATAGTATCCTTTGCCTGCTTTGTCCATATAGGCTATTGTTACGATGGGCTCGCCACACCCAAAGGCATTTTATACCTACTGCCAGGTTCAAAATTAGGACGCCCCTAACATGGAGACAGACGCCTTTCGTAGCCGCTCCTCTGGAGTACAGATGCTACGGGTATGCTCCTTCCACCATCTCCGCCGTACCGAAGTCCACCTTCTCCGCCGTAGATGCCGTTGAGGTCTTCACTCGTAACCCGGAACTGGGACATATACCAGATGTTACACACCGGGTCAGTGTGCTCTGGGACTCACATAGGCAGGGGCGCCACTCCCTGGGTAGGGCTGCCTCCGAAGAGGCATGCGTTGAAAATTGTTACCACCATGCTACTGTCATGTAAAGGAATGCAAATTCTGCACAAGCCTGTTGAAGACCTTGATGTCACTGTCATGCTGTATGACCTCGTTCATAATCAGTCTTTATCCAGCTCTATTGTTCGTGTTTCAAGAACATCGTGACAAGACTACGTTAGATCTTGAACTAGAACGAGGCTGTGCTCCTTTTGCCAGTTCACATGTGCATGTAGTTAGAAGGGAGAGTCTATTTGGAATTCCATTTGACTCTTTTCATGCTCAAAACACATTGTTGAGTAAATTCCTTGTTTTTTATAGGAAATCAGAAACATAATCAAATAAATAATTACCGTGACTCCTGTACTTTCTCTGTGTAAACATTTAAATGGATTTAATTACAAACAGAAGTTAAAAAAACAAACCTGCATTGTAATTCAGTAAGTCTTACCTTAAAAAATGTACCCTGGGTTTAGTTAAACTGTTAAATGCAGCTGTATGCTGAACATAGCACTGGCATTCCTGAAGGCAATGTACGAAGCCCAGGCACCATGCACAATCTCCCTCTCAGCTGATCATATGTTCTCATGCCAACTCAAAAATTGATTGCCTTTACAAGGAGCATTGTTGTCAGGCATACAGCCCTCTATATTCTTCCTTTCCAAATTTCATATGAGGTGGCCTACCCTATCCATTTCTGGTGAGATACTGTGTGCTGAATGCCTCTGAGGTCTTCTGGATTTGCCCTGAATAAATTTGTAACCTGTATATTGTGTCTCAGTCCCATCCTTAACTCTACAGTATGAAAGTTACTGATTCCTAATAAACTCAGATCCAGTAGGAAAGGGTGTGGAATTGACATTCACATGGTAGGTCTGTTTGTACATTTCATTGAACTTACGAGACTGGTATGTAACAGCACTGTCTGGCTAGGAGAGGAAAATCAGGCAAAACTACCTCACTGTTCATTTCCTTAATTTGCCTTCTCAGTCATACCTAACTCTCTATGGCAGCTGATGATATAGCTGTTGGGGATAGCATTTCACACATAGCACGAAGTATGTATAGTACGTATTTCGTGTTGAGCTCTATTTTCCAGTACAGGATGTGAAAGATAACAGTGAAAAATTTTAATTTCTGAATATTTAAGAATTTGATTGTTTATGATGAACAGAATATTTTTCATTTTCCTGATCATTCTGTTTTATTTTAGGTTTTATGTAGTATAATTGCTCCTCATATCAAAAATATCCATGATCATTCAAACAGGATGCTTTCCACTCATGTAGGTCTCTTTGGTTTTATGATTTTAACGATGCTCAGTATTGAAATTTTCTGAAAAACAACAATGAACATTTGATGGTGGCTTATTTATTAGAAAGTAATGAATTGTAAAGCCCACTGAAGATAAATTGCCAGATGTGTCTAAAGAATATGCCTAATATATTAACTTTCCCACAGGACAGTTATGAACTTACATCAGAGGAGATGCATTTGAAAGAAGAAACCAAGTCAGAGTTTTTAGAGCCAGGACAAACACAGGTAAACAAATTTGAAGTAATCTAATATTTTGATGACCTCCTTTAATTTTCTTCATGTAGTTCAAAATTTAATGGTAGGTAATGCCCCTTCACTGCATGGTATCTGGCAGCTGGTTTAATCACTGCTACTGCTTCCTTATCCTTACTGGATTTAGGCTACAAGCATGGCTATCTTCCTATTGTCATGTGTTGAAGAGCTGGAACCCATTTCTTTAAAATGTCCATCCATCATCTGCCAGGTCCTCTTTTGCCTAAACATTTTTCTCGCAATACAAGGTGTCCAGGTTAAAGGTATAATAATATAAAAGTTAATAACTTGAGAAGTAGTGGAGATATTTACTTGCGGTTTATTTCTAGAAGTAGGGTAACTCAAAGTGTTTGTTTACGTACCCAATAAACCTCAATATGCGCACCATTAGTGGCACGACAGACATCTAATTGGTATTCCACTTCACCCCAAGTGTTCTGCAGCATTGTAGGCGTAACATTTGCGATAGCTGCACAAATGTGATGACGCAGATCTGGTAGATCACAAACTGGTGTCTGGTACACTTTATTTTTGACAAACCCCCACAGGAAAAAATCATGTGGCATAATGTCGGGGCTTCTGGGGGGGCCAAGCAATTGATGGACTACCTCTCTCAATCCAGGGATCTGGGAACTCATGATTCAAGAAATTCCTCAAAACTTCCGCATAACAGCATGGTGCGCCATCTTCCTGAAAGATCACGTCATGAGAAAGTTGTGGCACAGCATACTGCTCCAACATGTCTAAGTAATGTGTTCCATTATCTGTAGACTCCGTGAAGAAGAATGGACCAATAAGCCTGTCCTTCAACAGTCCACACCACACATTCACTTTCGGAGTCCCGTTCCAACTCTGTCACTAAGTGGCGAGGTTCAGATCCCCATATGCGTCAATTGTGCTTGTTTACCATGCTGGAAATATGGAATGTGACCTCGTCCAAGAATCACACCGAATTGAGGAATGCCTTGTTTCCATCAATTTTTGCCAGATTTGTTTCCGTGAATGCCTTCTATAGCGGCCTGTCCTGAGGTTTGATTTGCTGATGAATCTGCAGTTTGTATGCCCATAGGCTCAACCTTTTGTGGACGACATTGTGTACTCTTGGACGAGGTGACTGTAACTGCCTCCTGTCTTAAGATAATGGCGGATAGTGTATAGTCACGAAATACGAGGCTCGTTGTTTGTGCGGCATTAGGAGGTGAATTTTAGCAGTTTGACAGCCGCTAACTTGTACAGTAATTTACGTCAGAGTGTTCGTGAAGTGTTCAGTGAAACTTGAAGCGAAATATCTACAAAAACAACCATAGCCCCCAAAGTTAAAGAGGTGCCAATGGAAGCCATTGTGAAGCAAGCAGTGCAGGAAGCGCTGAGCAGTAAGGAAACTCTCAACATGCTTGCCAACCTCATCGAAGATCAGGTGACGAAGACAGTTGTAGAGCAACTGAAAGAAACCATAAATTTCAATAGGAGTGTGATCAAGGAACTAAAGCGTACACTGGAAGAAAGAGACACGACCATAAGGGAATTAAACAGGGAGCTGCAGATTAAAACAGACAGTTTAGAGCAGTACCAAAGAAGACAGTGCTTGCGTGTGTTTAGTGTGGAAGAAGCTGCAGGAGAAAACACGGGCAATATTGTCATTGATATAGCTCGTGAAATTGGGGTGGAACTCTCAGTGGGCGAAACAGAGAGATCGCATAGGGTTGGGAAAAGTCAAACTGGCCGTCCAAGACCCATAATTGTGAAGTTTGTTTCATACCAGAAAAGAAATGCGATGTTTATAAACAAAAAGAAACTCAAAGGTACAAATAAAACAATTACAGAGGACCTAACACCAGACAGACTGCGGCTTCTGCAGGACGCTATAAGTAAATTCAGTGTGCAGAACGTGTGGTCGAAGGATGGCATAATTTATATTAAGCAGGGAACTGGTAAAATACCTGTGTCAAACCATGAAGATCTCGATCGTATTCGCTAACCATGAGCTGACATTCTGTAAACTAAATACCACTATATAGAACTTTAATCAGAATTTCCACTGTAGCTATACTTTTCTGTCGACTTTGCGTGGGGACGCTAGACACACGCGGCCTTCTGAAACAATCCACCAAAATGGCTTAGCAGTCTCAAATCTGGCTTGCTGAAGACCAGTTGTCTCATAGATGAATACAGGACTCTCAATATATTGCGTTCACCACTAATTCTTTCATTTAATTATATTTATTCAACATAAACCTTCTTCTGTATCCCTCCACATACGACACGTGCAGGTATCGTCACGTATCCCAGAGCGTGGGACGGAAAGTAGCTACCCCGTTGCCACGTGTCACTCCCGTAATGTCAAGAAATGTTCAGAAATGTAGTAACTTTTCATACTTAAAATTCTTAGGGCACAAAGGTCATAGGTTCAATATGTATTGTCTGTAGTACAAGACGTATATAAAAACACGTTGATGTGGCGTGCCACCGAAATCATGTTCGCGTGTCATCCAGTGACACGCATGGCATAGGTTCGCCATCCCTGTACTATTGCAATAGATTTTAACTCCACGAGCGAAAGCACACAGAACACCTTTTGCTGTGGAGTCCACATGTTTACTGGCGTGCTTCTCATGAACAATGCAGTTATGCGCATGTGGTACCACTGCTACCGCAAGTGAACACAGAAAATATTTTGAGTTACCCTAGTCGTAGAAAAAGTCGTCAATAAATATCTCCATTATTTCTGAAGTTATTAAATTTTATATTATTATACCTCTAACCTGACACCTTGTATTACTTGTACTTTTCAGGAGTCCTCATATTGTGACCCATATATTTCAGCCTCCTCATTTTAATTGTCTTGATGAGTTCAGATCGACAGTTCTTTGTGTGGAGTACTTCTCTTTTTTTATTATGCCTCAACCACAAGAGCAGTGGGTTTAAACCCCACTGTTGGCAGCCCTGAATAGGGTTTTCCATTGTTACACCAGTCAAATATAGGGGCTGTACTGTAATTAAGGCCACACCTGTTTCTTTCCACTCCTAGTCCTTTCCAGCCCCATCGTCTCCCCAAAACCTATCCCTCTTGGTTTGAAGTAAAGCAATTTGCAAAAAAAAAAAAAAAAAAAAAAAAAGATTTATAACATTTACTGTTGTATCCACATCGTGAATGTTTAGATTCCCTCTTCTCTGGGTAATGAAATATATAGGGTTCTACAGTATTTAGTCCAACAACTGACAATTTGTTAAGCGAAACTGGACATGGTAGGCAAGAAGGTTGAGATCCAATGTATGTTTCTTTGACAATGAGTTATCTGTGGGAACACAAGGCACAAACAAATGATAAGTCATTTAAGAAGATTAAATAGGATGGACACAATGACAGGATGTTGGAAGAGAGAAAAAGAGATATGGGGATTATACTTATCCTTGTAGTTTGTGTTCTTCTATTACTCCCTCTTGTAGAGTTGTCCTCTTTATCCTATTATGAGCTCCTTTTCTTCCTCCTGTTCTTCATATAATTATGACTTGACATATGTTGTTCATTTTTACATCGGGAGAATATATTTATGTTTTTATTGTGCAAATATGAAATTTAAATTGTTAGGTAGATCATGTATATTTAAAAACATTTACTCTAGTTATCTGTTTACTCTACATTTCTTACCTTGCGTTGCATATTTGTCCCTTACAGCCTTCTACCCATATTAAGGATGAAATATGTGTAGATGAACTCGCAGTTGGTCAGCTGGTTGCTTGTCTCAAAGAAGACATGTAAGTGCAGTTTAGCTTAATTCAATATTACACCCCTAACACTTGACTACATGAAATTTGCTATTTACATTTTCAGTAGCTTCACCTTCGGACAAGTGGTCGACTGAAGAACTCGAGAAGCCAATATCGAGGGTTCAAAGCCAGCACAGGTCCATCCACTTGGATTGTGGTGTGATAGAAATCCCGCAAAATTAAAATAACTCTACCCCTAGTATCTAATGATTAGCTGGCTGCCTAGATGTCACCACTTGGTAGCTGAGTCGGTAAAAAGATTATTAAAATTACGATCTCAGTTCTGTTCTCCATATTGTATTAAGTGATTTCCAGGGGATGTGTCTGGTTGACCATGACCTTGCTTTTGGCCATTCTTACAACATGACCAGTCCAGTGAATCAACCTGCCATGATTTAGACACGTGATTCTGTGTCCTTTCATATTTGTGTACGTCTCTGCATTCTTCTATCGAACTATATTTTCTTTTACTAGTGACATTTCGCAGATATCTTCATTCTGTGATATCAGTTGGTTTTGTCAATGGTTTTTGAAGAGACAAGTGGATTTTCTCCCAAGAATAATTCCTGCTGATGAATCATGTTGCACACATTATAGAATTTGCATTTTTCTTATCACTGATATTTGGAGTGATGAAAATCCTCATCATGTTCAGTCACGCTCAGAATATGTTCTCATTGAATGTATAGGTAGAAACCAGGTACAGAATCGTTGGCCCCTCACGCTCTGCAACAATCGGACAACATCCTCTAATTGCCCACACTGCCAGCATAAATAATACCTACCTTACAAGAAGTAAGGGTAGGAACAAACAGCATGTGAAAGCGAACGTCGCCTTAAAAATGCACAACACAAGAAAATCAGAAGTTAGTTACCCTAAACTATGCAGGTGACCACAAACTGAGGAAGAAAAATTAAATACATCACTGAATGGAATTTTAAAACATTAACAAGAAAGAAAGCACTGTTTCTTTTCTAAAAGAATTAGGCAATTTTAAATTTAAAATATTATTAGAACAATTAATTACTGGACAACTTCTAGACACGAGGAAAAAAGAATAATGTTGAGCACATCAACAGATCTATTCTAGTGATCGGCCAATCCTGATTAATAAACTGGGTCCCAATTGCTTTTAATTTACTGATTAATAAAACTTAAGAAACACAGGCTTTCAATTTACAACGGTACTGCTTATGTAACTATAATTTCCTGTTTTAGGTGTTGTAGATGTGTGTTAATCTAGCATGTTTGTTACTGTGGTTTTCAAAATCTAAACCAGAAATCTTTTTTAAGGGATGAATAACAGGTTAAATATTACACAAGGAACATAACCCAAAGGTAGCATACAGACTACAGAAGCACAATACCTGAGAAATAGTATTAGAAGACAGAGAACTGATGCATTTTATTAGGACAAATAATCACATAGAAAATTCATATAACTTTGGACATCACATTTGATAATGTTTAACAAACAAACTTTGTACGTAAGGAAAGATAGAATAGCATCACTTAGCTACGCCTAGTTAATTAGATATCTGAGATGGTGGCCCGAATACCCAAGTCTAAGAACAGGCACAAGCCAGACACCAACTTGCAACAATAACATGAATAATAAAGGAGTGCAACCCCCCTGCAATATAAGACTGGTACAACCAAACCATCCCCAATTACGATTATAACTCTATACCAGCATCAGACAAGCAAACAGAGGCAAGACTTCATTGAACATAACAGACGACACTCATTAACTAGGCTTAATTTGGGACATATGAACTCTTCTGATCTGTTTGGCAATGGGATCATTCACCCACACAGGTACTGGAGATAAAAACTGTAATACAGTAAAGGGGCCTTGATATCTAGGGCAAGCATAGCTGAAAACTTATTGACAGCCTTACTGATGGGGTAACACTTGACAAAGACTTGATCTCCAACTTTCAACCTAGTTTATTTTCTACCTTTCTTATACGTATTCTTGACCTTCTCATATGATACAGCCAATTTCTTCTTACCTTCATCCCAAATCCTACGAACATCATTAGGTGTAGTTAGAGCAGGTAGAAGATCCTCAATATGAAGAACATTGGACATCTGAGTATATGGGATATAGCAGAACATGAGGGACATAGGAGTTTTACAGTCAGATTCATGCACCGCAGAATTGAAAGCATAGGGTGACCAGTTAAAGCAAGAGTCCCATTTTGTCTGATTATCATGATGATCTGCGATCAGTGCAGACTTCAGATTGCAGTTCATTCTCTCAGCATAGGAAGAGTTGGGATAATAGGGAGTAATGGTGACATGCGAGATGCAGAGTTCAAACAGATACTTCTTAAATGAAAGGCTATTGAATGCACTGTCATTATCAGAAACTAAGTACGTGAGCAGACCAAAAAATGCAAAGAATTCAGGTAACTGATAGTGATTTGAGAATTGGTAGATCTAGTAGGCAAAATCCAGCATAAACAAGACGCTCCAATAGCTACAAAGATCTGAGTATTCCCCAATGAGGAAGTAGGCATGTTACCGACATACTCAACAAATAGCCTTTCCCTAGTGCTAGAGGCTTGCAAAGATGACAATAACACTACACGGTTGTTCAGGTTACCTTTACTAACTGCACAAGTTTTACAAGATTTAACGATAGTTCTGATATTGTTGTCATCTTCTTCCAGATAAAGACTTGTTTGATTTTCTGCCTGGTTTTGAATATACCAAAATGACCACCGGTAGGAGAACAGTGGTAATACTTAAATATGACCAGCACGAGGACCTTAGGGACAACAGTTTTGATATTATGGTCATTCTGACTTTTACAACAAAGTACACCCTTAGATATAAAGTCAGGTTTTACCTCAGTTCCATCATTAATTTTATTAATAATTTTGTTCAATTAGGGGCCTGATTTTTGATGATCACTCAGTTATGGTATAGCAACGGAAGGTCTGAAAGAATGGCACTAACACCAATCATATTAATTACTTCACGATTCCCAGAATCAGATTTTTCCTCAGTCATATTATCACCATGGATATTCTGACTTAGGCTGTCGGCGATGGCATTCTCAGTTCCCCTGATACGGCAAACTTTTGAAAGCAAAAGTTTGAAGAGCCCATCTAGTGAGCCTTCCTGTTCTCTTGGGATGATTTAATACCTATGAGAGAGCTTGAGTATCAGTTTCTAGGTCCAAATTGACATGCTCGAGAAAGGCCTAAATTTATCAAGTGTAAACAGAACTGCAAGACACTCCAGCTCATATACAGAGTATTTACTTTCTAGGCTGGTGAGAATCCTCAACACATAGGCCACAGCTTTACGACCATCCTATTCTTGAAGTAGAAATCCAGCGATAGCCTTGCCTGAGGCATCAGTCTGGACAATGAAATGGCGATTGAAATCTGGGATGGCTAAGATTGGGGCATGAATGAGAGCAAGTTTCAGTGAGTCGAAGGATTCTTGTTGAAGACTATCCCATGAAAACTTGACATCTTTACATCTGAGATAATTCAGAGGAGCAGCAATTTCAGCAAAGTTGGGAATGAATTTCAGAAAAAATTCACCACACCGATGGAGCAGGCAACACCTTTAACATCCCTAGGGGATTGAAAGTCTCTGATGGCCTTTGTTCTAGAATGGTCTACTGAGACCGCATTGGATGACATAATATGCCCAAAAAAGGATATATTGGCTTAGCGAATGCAACTCTAGATAATTTGACTGGAAGGCCAGCTTTTTCAGATGTTCCAAAACTACCCATACACTATTCACTTGCTCTTCAAAGGTGTTGGAGAAAATAATTAAATCGTCTAAATAATTGAAGATGAAATTGAATATAATATTCAAAGGGATAGAATTCAACCACCCAGTAAGAACAGCAGCCCCACATGATGGACCGAAAGGCATCCTTAAAAATTCGTAGAGGTTCCAACTGTGATGAAAGCAGTAAGGGGAATAGATAACTTTGACAGCAGCACGTGATAGTAGGCCTGGTTGACTTTTGCCCCAGGAAACCACCCAAAACAAGTGTGCAAGTCCGGTAAGGGGATGGATTGCAAAATGACCTTGCAGTTCAGAGCATGGTAATCAACAACTGCTCTGAAGCCACTAGAGTGCTTAGGCACCAGGAATACAGGAGGGTTGTATGGTGAGGTACAAGGTCTAATGACACCCTCACTCAGCATCTGTTCAATGATCTTTTTTTACTCAAGCATGCATGGTGGGGAGACTCGAAAGGGGGTTGTCAGACAGCTAAATTTCATATTCCAAAACATCAGTCAAATCCAGTTTACTGATGAACACTTCAGGAAATTTGCTTACAGAGAGCACAGATTTGCTCAGCCTTTTCCTCACTTAAAGGATTGAGATTTAGTTGGTCAACATCACTAGTCTCTTCTTGGGTAAGGTTAGCAACATCAAAAACATTAGTGACCTTGAAGGGGGCATCAATTAAATCAAATTTATAATGTGGGGAACATTTAAAGAAATAATTTCTATCTCTTAGAACCGAAACCAGCCCCACACTAGACAAGAAGTCAGTACCTAAAATCAGGCTACACAAATGTTTAGGGGAAACAAGACATGAAATGTTCCAAGGAAAACTACCAATTCTAAGTTTTACCGTAATAACACCTAAAATTTCCATTTTCTTTCTATTAGCCGTAACATACTTGATTTCAATATTTTGCAAATGAGGTAGTGTACAGGGGGAACTCATTTGATAGCGCCAATTAGTATCAGTGACATATACAACACTGTCCAAATCTATTAGTGCAACCAATTGTTCATTTTTACCTCAACATGGACGAAGGTCCCATTGGACATAACATTCCCAGCGATTCTGTCACATCCTTGTGGACATACTACAGTGTTACAATTACTAAAATGTTCAGCGTCTCTAAATTCATATCGTTCAACTGTAGTGTTTAATCATTGGCCACTGTTGCGAAAGGATGAGGGGCAATTATTTGTGGAGTGTTGCCTCGATCCACATAGATAACAGTAAATAACCGTGTTCCACCTTACAGAAGGGCAAGCATTCCTCAGGTGATCTTTGGCTCCGCAGTTGAAGCACTTTTTATTATTACAATTTTTAGGTAATTCATGGGGAACAGGATATACAGGGTTGGCAGGAGGGGGATGGTGAGTTAGTCTGGATGCATCTCCGTGTTTAATATTCTTCGCGAGCGAACACGCAGTGTCTAATTCATGGAAATTTGTTAGCACTTAGTCAAAGATACAGTAGTGTCAGAAAGTTTAGACTCACCCATGAATTTTCACTTACCATGTCAGATAGAGGCTATTTGTTGAAAATCAACATGGAAATACCTATGTTTTTAGAATTAACTTGTTTTATTACACATTTCACTAGATTTTCCTTTATACTGATCATGCACAGGGAGCTACAAACACTATCACATCATCTTAAGCAATCACACGGCCTGTTCTTCATCAGTGTGTCCACCCTTTGATTTGATTACTGCTTTACAGATGCATGGCATTCTAGCTGTTAAGTTTTACAAAGTCTTGGTATTTATACATACCCAGGGTTCTAACAGACATTCCCACAACCCATCCACACTGCCTGGTGCTTTTTCTTAGACTTTGCTGTCAAGTTCTTCACACGAAAGTTCAATAGGTGACAGATCAGGAGATTGAGGAGGCCAGACCATTAATTGCAATTTTCCTTCAGAATGTTTCTTTTCCAGATACTGCTTATGCAAATGAGAGATTTGTTTATCATCATTGTCCTACTGTAGAACAAATCCTTCACAAATCAGCTTCATTCCAGATGGCACGGCATTGCGCGAAAGGATATAGTGATATTATTTCTTCTTCAGCATTCCCTCTATTTTCACCAAATTACCAACCTGATTATTTCCAAATCATCCCCACATCATCACATTTCCTGCACCATGCTTCACAGACCGAATTATGCAGAATTCCGTAACCCTTTTGCCGAGGTGGCGACAACAGGAACCGAATTTTTCAAATTTAGATTCATCTATCCAAAGCACCCTTTTCCATTGTTCAGCGGTCCAGTTAGCATGCATTTTGGCCAATACTAGCCTTTTCTGCTTGTCAACAGCTTTTAACAAAGGTTTCCGTGCTCCTACGCGACCTAACAATCCCGCCTCAAGCAGACGATTTTTCACTGTTGTCACAGACACATGTTCTTCCCTTGTATTACTTGTCTCTGAGCAAATATCTACTGCTATACGCATTCTGTCACACTTGCTGAGGATTAAAGTACAGTTATCTTCAATTGTTGAAGTCCTCCTTGGACCTCCACTGTGTGGTTGATCCTCAAGACTACCCATTTACTCTCTGCGTTTCACTGCTCTGCAAATGCTGCACTCTGAAATTTTCAATTTTTCCGCAATTTTTCACTTCGACCACCCAATTTCTTTATACGCACAAAACTTGGCTGTATTTTCTTGGGTGATATTAACCTTCTTCCCCATATTCGATTTATGGGTTTTGTTACTGTAGTTGAGCCCAGATAACAACAATGTAGAAAAGAAACAAGCTGGTAAGAGAACAACATACAACTGCTCAGGATAACTTCTGTAGGCTGTCGACTTCCAAGACAGCGAGGAATCAGGAAGGACAAGTAATCACGTGAGAGAGGCATGTTTATTACTTGGAAAAGGGATAGAAGTTATCCAAGTAATCACGTGAGAGAGTTATGTTTATTACCTGGGAAATGGCCGGAAGATATCCAGGTAGAAGCAGGCAGTAAGAGCTGGGGACCGTAAATCTGTCAACTTCTTTGGAAAGACAAAGTAAAATTTTGCAAAATGCACTGAAATTGCTTTATGAAAGTACTGAAAGCATCCATACATAAGTAACAGAACTAAAGTGCCACTTATAATCACACAGAAAACTATTATTTGAGAAAATTATTAATTTGCATAGGTGAGTCTAAACTGTCTGATTCTGGTGTAGGTAGGACCTATACGCAGGTGAAATTCGTTTCAAGTTTCTAGCCACCATCTTTTCCTCAGGCACTGAAATTTTTTAAACTTTTCAATAGAACTTAAGGTCCCAGACAGCTCAACAGATTTTGAAGCAGGAATTGAGTTCTAAAGAAATGTTTGGGAGTTAAGCTCTGGAGAGCTAAAGACAGAATGTTTTTATTGAGAACCATTTCGTGCAAATCATTAATTTTCAGATTCGTAGTAATAGCTTCCAAGATCTCTGTTTTCAAAATTTCCTCACTATGGGGGAAGAGAGCTTGAAGTGTACCCAGATCATCCACAGAATAGACATTACCAGATTTGGTCAACTCGACTAAGAAACGCAGAAATTTTACACTCTCCTCAATTGAATTCACAGAAAAGTTCTTCACTCCAAGAAAAAGGTCCTTTAATGGGTTATAAGAGAGTGTAGAATTCAACCATCATACCAGGTTTTCTAAGACAGGGTAGGTAGTACAACGTAAGGACTGTTGATTGCAAGAGAAAACGACCTGACTAGGGGAAGCTTCAGGAGTAGTCGATAAATTTTCTATACCCCTACTTGCTATCATTACGTCAAGTTCGTTGGAGATGAACGCTCAACAATTTAACAGATTCTGAGACAAATTCTGCCTCAGGGTGGATTGACAATAAGTCCCGCTTTCGCCCTATGTAGTGATTCACCCTAGCTTTCAGTCAATTTATTTGACTCTTGGAGGGAGGTTGGGCAAGAAATTCTTCTTGGATGATATCTAATTCAGTTAATGAATTTGTAATGAGGTTCAAACACTCACTAACATCGCACGGTAAGATGAGAGAAGGGTTAATAGGCACCTGAGAATTAGTGGACAGGAGATTGGCACACTCAGCAACGTACTTAGCTGGTTTAACTCCACGGATTTGGAGCTCATACTCAAGCTCCGCTTTACAAAGCTGATGTTGGAAGATCACCACACGGGACATCGCAGTAGACATGTAACAACAAAATCAAGAGATTACTTAAAATAAAGGCACTTCCTGTTACAGTAATGTTTTGTAGTAGTACTCTACTTGTCTTTCTTTGAACTGTTAAGCCACTCAAAATCATGCAGTGACCATGTCAAGGAGGGGGTTGCAATTAAATAAACAGTCAGCTATGAGCATAAGAAACACAATAAACATGGCTCTGCTAACGTTCACAGCAACTGATTTCAAAAACATGAAAAAATAAAAATGAGACACTGAACATAAGCATTGAATCAACTTAAGCTATTCTACAACTCACTGCAACAGTCAGACAACATCCCCCAAATTGCCCACACTGCCAGCATAAATAATATGGACCTTACAAGAAGTAAGGGCAGGAACAAACAAGTGGAAGCGAATGCCACCTTTAAAATGCGTAACACAAGGAAAACAGCAGTTACTTACTCTAAACTATGCAGGTGACCACAAACCGTGGAAGAAAAATTAAATGCGTCACTGTATGGAATTTTATGAAATTAACAAGAAAGACAACACCATGTTTCTTTTCTAAAAAAATTAGGCAATTTTTATTTTAAAATATTATTAGAAATATTAGTGGAAAACTTCAAGACACAAAGAAAAGAATAATGTTAAACTAACAGATCTGTTCTAGTGATCAGCCGATCCTGATTAACACGTTCGCGGCCGCTCGGATATCGGCAACCATTACCGTGGTACCGTAATACTTTTTTGTTTGAAGGAGTTCATTTCTGTGTCCTTTTGCATTTTACATTATTATTTTAATTATTTTAATATTAATTATCTGCATACGAGCCATGATGCACACGCTGCATCAGCGGCACTACTGATGAGCTTTTCGCCTTTGGTTCCGTTTGATGTAGCATGTGATATAGATGTTGATTCCCATAGGGAATCGGAAACATTTGTCCCGAATGAGTAAATTTATAATACCAATATAAATGGTCCGCTATTGGACATTAAAAATTTTCCAGCTAACTCATTCCTGGTTGCCAGCGATTCGCCCTCGTGTGCTATTCCCTATGGGAATCAACATCTATATCATCTGATGGCCAAGCAGGCATCAATTTTTGGTAATGAGACAAAGTCTCTCATAGTGCATTGGCACTGCCGGTGGCTCCAAGTGGCCTATGCAGTGGCCTCCACAGTATGTACTAGCCAGCGTCTTGGTAGGTGTGCTAGGTCTTGATTAATAAATTTCATGATGTTCCGTATTGATATCTATAGTATGCCATAGAAAGAAAGGGATCCACCTTATCAATACTAAATTTATTAATGTTTTTAAAACAGGACCGGTTTTGACTTTTCACAAGTCATCCTCAGCTGTCATATACATACACATTAGAATAAAATGTACAATATTTTAGGGCAGGATCCACCTTTCAATACTCCGTAATAAGATGGTAAAAAGTAGTTACAACCTGTTTATTGGGACCGGTTTCAACACATTTCAAGTGTCATCATCAGCCAATTAGCGAAGATCTTAAAACAAATAGCACATTGAATACAGGCAAAAAATTAACATTGTATCATAACGTAGCAATTCAGTAAATGTTCAAAACACAATAATCACAGTCAAGAGAGTAAACAGAACATCACTATCTTGCGCCGAAAACAAATATAGCTGAAGTTCATAAGCAGGTCAAGTATGCGCTTATGTAAAGTCGTTGCTAGGCAGGTCTTGTAGGCATTTGTTTCTCCGGCCGAAGAGCAAAAGGTGACGTGAGTGAAGTCCTAGGAAAACAGTGTAGGATTTAATTTCGTCAAATTCAAAGTGGATATAAAGGTTTTTAAAATAATTTAAAACGTTAAAAAAGAATAAAGCCAAATAAAAATATATTTAAAAAATAGGAAGAAATAATGAAAGAAATACGAGGTTCAACTCGAAACAACTTGCCGTAGTAATTGATAAAGAAATGATAAATAGAGAAAGGGGAGGGGGGGGACGTTAATTAGAGGGTGGTGATGGTGGTGGTGGTGGTTATTGTTATTAGAGGAAATACAATTGGGCAACAATCCTTAATATAACAATAATTCGAAGAAAAAAGAAAGAGAACCGACACTTCGAAAAATGAAGATATCGGTTGCCCAATTGTATTTCCTCTAATAACAATAACCACCACCACCACCATCACCACCCTCTAATTAACGTCCCCCCCCTCCCCTTTCTCTATTTATCATTTCTTTATCAATTACTACGGCAAGTTGTTTCGAGTTGAACCTCGTATTTCTTTCATTATTTCTTCCTATTTTTTAAATATATTTTTATTTGGCTTTATTCTTTTTTAACGTTTTAAATTATTTTAAAAACCTTTATATCCACTTTGAATTTGACGAAATTAAATCCTACACTGTTTTCCTAGGACTTCACTCACGTCACCTTTTGCTCTTCGGCCGGAGAAACAAATGCCTACAAGACCTGCCTAGCAACGACTTTACATAAGCGCATACTTGACCTGCTTATGAACTTCAGCTATATTTGTTTTCGGCGCAAGATAGTGATGATCTGTTTACTCTCTTGACTGTGATTATTGTGTTTTGAACATTTACTGAATTGCTACGTTATGATACAATGTTAATTTTTTGCCTGTATTCAATGTGCTATTTGTTTTAAGATCTTCGCTAATTGGCTGATGATGACACTTGAAATGTGTTGAAACCGGTCCCAATAAACAGGTTGTAACTACTTTTTACCATCTTATTACGGAGTATTGAAAGGTGGATCCTGCCCTAAAATATTGTACATTTTATTTCTCTATTCAATACGGAACAATAATGAAGTTTTTAACTTTAAATACACATTAGAATACATGTTTTAACAGTTGTATCTTACAAATAAATATGTCATATTTGATAGACATTAGGTAGGATGTCTAGAAGTGAAATTCTGCTTCTTAGTCTAAGTTTTAGAAGATCAAGAATATATTAAAAAGATACCTATCTTTAACATATTAAAATAATTACAACACATGATATAATTAGTTGTTTCACCTGACCTTGAATATAGCATTAACGTTCAAGTTTTACCAGTAAAAGTTCTTTAAAAAGACTTTCATATTGCGTTGTTTTTAGTCGACTAAATATGCTTAAATGTAGCTGCATGTACTTACACAGTACACTTTTTATTAGGCTTAAACTTTGTCAAAATGAGTAATGTGAATCTGAATTTGAAATTATGATGACAAAGTGAAATGCATTTTGAAATAACAGTAAGCTAGGTAATTGAAACTTGTGTTGAATGACTCCTTCAATTATATGCTATTTAAAATACATTACATGCAAATAAGACAATAGCACACTTCAATATGTAAAAGTTAAAAGATATAAGACAATCATGTAAGTTTTGTGAAATTCATATGAAGTATTGTTCTTTCTTCATGCGTATGTGTCAAGTTCAAATGGGGTAGTATATTTTATATAAACTTTGTCAAAATAAATAATGTGAAAGTTGACAAAGTTGTCTTATATCTTTTAACTTTTACATATTGAATTGTGCTATTGTCTTATTTGCATGTAATATATTTTAAATAGCATATAATTGAAGGAGTCATTCAACACAGGTTTCAATTACCTAGATTACTGTTATTTCAAAATGCATTTCACTTTGTCATCGTAATTTCAAATTCAGATTCACATTACTCATTTTGACAAAGTTTAAGCCTAATAAAAAGTGTACTGCATAAGCACATACAGCTACATTTAAGCATATTTAGTCGACTAAAAACAACGCAATATGAAAGTCTTTTTAAAGAACTTTTACTGGTAAAACTTGAACGTTAATGCTATATTCAAGGTCAGGTGTAAACAACTAATTTTATCATGTGTTGCAATTCTTTTAATATGTTAAAGATAGATATCTTTTTAATATATTCTTGATCCTCTAAAACTTAGACGTAAGAAGCAGAATTTCACTTCTAGACATACTACCTAATGTCTATCAAATATGACATATTTATTTGTAAGATACAACTGTTAAAACATGTATTCTAATGTGTATGTATATGACAGCTGAGGATGACTTGTGAAAAGTCGAAACCGGTCCTGTTATAAAAACATTAATAAATTTAGTATTGATAAGGTGGATCTCTTTCTTTCTATGACATAGGTGTGCTAGGTACCAACTAATGAGCCCAACCTAGCACACGAGGGCGAAACACTGGCAACCAGGAATGAGTTAGCTGGAAAATTTATAATGTCCAATAACGGACCATTTATATTGGTATGATGTAGCATGTGCGTCATGACTGGTAATGAATTGAAATGAGGAAAATAATGTTTTGTTCAATTGTAGAACTTCTTTAGAACAGAAAAATAAGTTTTTGAACATTTCACACAAAAATACTCTGCTGTAGAATCTATTGCTGTGTGAACAATGTATACTTACATCACTCCATAAGCTGTACAATGTAACTATTCAATACAGTGTGCTACAACAAACACAGGTAGACATGCCATTGTTTGTGGTCAGTTATTTCTGTCTCTTGTGGAATTCCATGGAACATTTCACAAGGCACAAGCCTGGCTGTCCTGCACACTCGTTACGGTAGAAGATGCTGTCCATGCACCGCCCTTCTTTGTAACACTGTTTGTACCGTTTCCTCAGTCTATATCCATTCTCCTTAGCTGCACAGTTACTGGCATCATGAGTACTTGTAAGCGGTGTGAGAAATTATGGGAGGCTACGAAACGGTGGCCTGTAGTCAGCTGGTGATAACTCCTCAATTATCGCCAGTCAAAAGTCGTACAGTGATACCTTCTTTACAGAGAACTTGTGCAGCATGTAGGAATTGTATAATATCATTTCAACCACATCAATGCCTAGTTCTCAATATCACTTCTTAGCTTTTCTTGTGAAAGGGTAGCAGGAAATCATTTGGTCATGGCGATCTGTGCCTGACATATGACTATTATACTCTACTATCGCTTTAGGCTTCAGTTTTTTGGCCTCTCTCTTGTTGCTGAACACCATGTCAAGCTCATATTCTGTGGAAATGAATTGTACCTCGCGCTTATCCCGCGACTTTCCCACGGCTATGCTGTTAGCATAAAAACAGACAACTTTGCCAACTTATAGTTTGCTCTGAACTACACTGGCTGGTGTTTCCTGCCTGCCAGCTCTGAGCGTACCAGTAGAATATGTCCCATTACTGAGATGAGTAGTAAATAAAGAACAGCTATTATAGAAATTGCCCATATAGAGTGCATGTCCCAAATTTAGCCGGCCTTGCATAAGATTGAGCACTATATTTGCAGCATGGCCTTTCCCACCTATGTCACCTGTTATCCCAGTGTATACAGTAAAATTTATAACCATTACAACCGGCTCCATGAGCATTTAGAGCTTGATGCCATATACTGTATATGTCTCTTATTTTTCGTGTATCGACGAAACATAAGCCTACCATGCCACAACATCATGGATTCATCAATACACAGTGCCCTACTAGGTACATATATCTCTTTCATTTTTTCATTGAAGTACTCAATCATTGGTCGTATTTTATACCAATGATCTGTCAGTTTTTTATCTCCCACAGCTGGGTTTCTTGCAAAATGGAGGCATTTCAGTAGAAGTACAAATTTATGTCTATTCATGTAGTTTCTAAAACATGGAATGTTAATTAACCGGTGCATTTTCCAGTAATCCCTAATACGAGACACTTGCACAATACCTATGTGAAGTCCTAAAAGTACACGGAACTTGGCCACGGTGACATCGTACCGGTCCGTAATCCTTGACTTTTCAGTGACATTTCCTCACAGAAGTAACTCTTCTGCAAATGCGTTAGATTCAGTGACAGTGTTATTCGGCAAGTTGTCATCTGCAAGCAAGCAATAATAATTGGTTTTGCGTCACTTGGCAGTGGAAACTTCATTCCCGGCCAACCAATAAAGTTTCTTTGTATCATTGAGGACAAATCTTAACTCCAAGAAATGACCCCTGAAATATTGCCAATGTTATGTGGCAGGCGATTTGTAGATGAGATATTACTTATGTCTTCCTCATCTTCTGTAATGTGAGAATCGACACACACATCCGTAATTAAAATTCTCACTCAGGTGGCTACAGTCACTTTTCACACTGTCATCCTTGTCATCACTGTGGTCACTATCAACGCTGTCACTGTCACTAGCGTTCAGGAGAGCTTCCGGACTACCATCATTAATTGCAAATCGCCTGTTAATCCTGCTAACGGGTTTTCTTGTAGTGAGAAGGTTCTGAGACTTCACTGTTCTCTCTTGGCATCGCAGAAATATATGCCGACTTGTAATTGCTACAAAGATTGTAACTAACAATTGATCTTGTACTGGGTGGTACACCTCCATGCCGCTAATTCAAACTTTGCGCCAGTTGAAACTCCCCTACGGGAGGAAACCTGAACTTTATCTACAGTGTTAATTTTCAAATTTCTCAGAAGATGTCCCTACTCGTAAATTTTGAAGTTTCTGAACTATGTCGTTTTCGATGTATTTTTGTTTTGCCTGTAGTAAGAAGTGTGAACATTCTCTTCTAGAGGACACTACTGAAGAATTACAATTGTGCACCCTAGTGCGAAGTGAAAGAACTTTTTTTTGGAGAAATTTTGGGTTCAAAAGTTTGTTCTTTGTTAAATTTCTTTCAGTCATTGTTTATGTTGGCAATATTAACCCTTTCTTTCCCCTTGTTTTGAATTTGACCAATCAAGAATTTCTATAATTAATTTTCCACCAATAATGTGTTTCTTCTTCAGCTAGTGTAGGGGTTTTCGTTATTAACCAATAAAATGATTGTGGGCAGGTGTTCTCATTCCTTAAACGCCTCGAACTTTCCACGAGGGTATATAAACTGCTGTTTTTTGGGTCTCCGTGCCACTTCAGTAACAGCTATCGGTGTGTAAAGTACGTAGCAGGGGGCGGGAAGCGCCTCTTTCTTCGGGCAGCAGTTCAACCACAAGGTAATGGCTTTTTAATAACTTCTTTTCTTGCTAGCTCAGCAGGTTAACTCTCGGGGCAGGTCCGAAGCCTTTTCCATGTAACTTTCCTCTAAAATGTAAAGACTCTCGGTATCAATTCTTTCTGTTTAAACTACAAATTGGGATAGAGAGTGCTTATTCCTCTCGAGCTCCCACTCATATTGCTTCGAGGTGAACTTATTTTCTCAACCGTTTCTTCCTTAACGTAATGTAAATTGTCTGCTTATATAAGTCACCTCTTCAGTATGGGATTAGCCCTTGCATTAGGGGCCTAGTGCCAGATTAGGTTTTAATAAAGAAGTATATTAGGAGTGCAGTTTTGCCTCCTCTCAAGTTGGTTTTGTCGAGGCAATGTAATATTTCTATTTCTTCACTAAATAGGCCTCAGTAGGTTGGGTATTTTTACCCCTGTGTCTATGTCCTTGGAGGACAGCTTGAACGTGGAGTTTGGTGTGGCCTTTGATAGGCTTGAACGTAAGAGCGGGTTGCTCTTTCTTAAAATTCGTTTCTGCGTGCCTCTAGGAGGCTTTAATGTGTAATTGGGAGCAAGTGCTCCTAGGTATAATTGGGGTTTTCTGCCCCTTTGTCGAACCTTGTAGGTAAAGTTGGGCTAATTGCTCAAGAATTGTGAGTCCGGGGCTCGAAACCCAAATTCTGTAAAAACTGTAATTGTACATTCTTAAATTATTGATATTCAACTGTGTTTCTGTTATTCTCGTTATTTCTTGATCTTGATAAGAAAATATAACCTTGTTAAATTTTATCTTAACTTTAATTTCGTAGTTTGAGACCTGTTCACCCCCGCACCTTCCTTCACCTCTGCACATCCACGAAAACTCGGTAACAAGTGGTAGCAGAGCGTGGTTGAATGGGTCTCAATTAGCCCCTTTTGACGGCTAAACATTGCTTTGATTCGAACTCTAACAATTTTCTCAGTTGCTGGAATTTTTGTTTTTTCCTTTTTCAAAATTGTTCTGTCATCATGTTCGGCCCTCGCGAGGTTCTTCATCCTTTCTATTTGCGTAAAGAGGAATTAATTTACGAACTATCTCTCAGAAATGTTCAATCTGGAGGCACGGTTGCAATCGACTCCAATAAACTAAAAGATTCCCTTGATTTGCCTATTTCCATCCCGACTTTGGGAGAGAAAGAGATTGACGATGCTCTCTCCACGATCAATAACAATACTACTGTGCTAGCATCTGTAGTTAGTTTTTTTGAAGTAAGTGATCCATCTCCTAATCAACTCAAAAGAGTACAGGCTAGGTTGTACCACTTTTATAATAGGGTATGTGATCTATTGTCTCTGAAGTTAAATGACGTTCAGGGTAAGGAAGCTAGCGTCCTTGCCGAAAACTTGTCCCAAATGTCTAGTAAGGTTAGTCAGTTGTTATCTGGATCTGCCATCCCTAAAGTCGACCAACCTATGGTAGTAAATACTGTTAGTGGGGAGGACTCCTCGAAAGAGGAAGGAAGTAGTACTGAGGCGACTACCCAACGTACATCTGCCCCATTAGAAACTATGTCAGATCGTCGCAAGTCCATTCCTCCCTTTGTGTTAAATAATGCTCCTTCCGAATCTACTTCTCCGCCACGTAGGCCCCTTCCTACTACGTCTCCGGGGTTCAGCAGTTTACCCCATCCATTAGCAATGTTGCTCAGAGGTATTTCTAAGTTTTCTGTTAACACTACCAGTGAAGTTATTTCATTCATAAGGTTTTTAGTTGAATTTAGGATCATGCCCTTGTTTTTTCTCTTTCTCCATGTCAGATTTTGCAAATCATCTATCCCTATGCAATTGGTATTCTCTCAGACAAAATAGTAAGAGCCATTGCCGAGCAATCATCTATTGAAGACTTCCACGCCCACTTGCTAGCTAACTTCATTCCGGCTAGGGCAAGGTCCTCACTTATTCAGAAGTACTATTATCGTGTACAGCGGTTGGATGAAAACTTGGCGGATTTCATCCAAGATATTAAGTTCTATACTAGGGTGTTTGCTCTTCACTTCCCTGAAGATCAGATTGTACAGGCTATTGTGGAAGGTATTTCACCATCCTATAGGTCATATTTGTGTTTCGCGGCGTGCCCGCAAACCTTCTCTGAACTTGAAGCATTGGCCGTCTCAGCGGAAGGAGTTAGATACGCCGATTCCTTGCGTGTCGCGAAAGAACCCCCTCCTTCTTTTAGTAATCCTCGGCCTCCACCTCGCCGAAAAGTCACACTCCGTAAGTGTTATGCTTGCGGGTCGTCTGACCATCTTCGCAATAAGTGTCCATTGATCAAATCTAGTAGGGCAAATAATGGAGCTGGTTCATCACAAGGCTGTTTTAAATGTGGGGCTTTCTCACATATCGCCAAGAATTGCCCAAATTTGAATAGCACCCCCTCCTGCTCAACTTCTGGTGCAACTTCCACCAATGCCAATAAGAATAAGTGACTAGTGGCTTCGGCTGAGTCGACTAATCCATCTTCCCGAGGCTCAGCCCCTGGTAAACAGGTCGAAAATTCAGGGAATATTCAGTATTCTAATTTATCTTTTGAGTGCCCCAAAGAATGTCTTAGGATTGCGGCGGATACCCCCGTACCTGTGCCTTTTCTCAAAATTGAGTTAAATAATGAGCCTATAACAGCTCTATTAGATTCAGGCAGTGTTTGTTCTATTATTTCGGCTGAATGGTATTCAAAATTGAAATCTGTTTGTAAGCTTCCTGACTATTGTTCGTCTTCGGTCCAATATGTTTCGGCTAATTCATCTGCATTAGAAATTCTAGGTTCTTTAAATGTCAAAATTCGTATTTTCAAATTTACGTGGAAAGTTAAATTGTTTGTGGCCAAGCACTTGTCTTGCCCCATAATATTGGGAGCTGACTTCATTTCTCACACTGGTCTTGTGCTCGATCTTCAGAGTAGGTCGTGCACTTTCAAATTTGCATCTAATTGTAAAATCCCATTATTGAAATGTAATCCTGCATCATGTTCATCTATTTCGCCTACCCAGGATGAGATGTTGTTAGACCTTAGACATCTACCTGAGGAGCAGGCTGATAGTATTCGCAAG
Organism: Anabrus simplex; assembly: GCF_040414725.1. Classification (NCBI taxonomy): domain Eukaryota; kingdom Metazoa; phylum Arthropoda; class Insecta; order Orthoptera; family Tettigoniidae; genus Anabrus; species Anabrus simplex. Next base: position 26,120,540 of record NC_090277.1, on the reverse strand, counting down.
TTGTGTCAGTCGTTTCCAGAGGTGTTCTCTGATACTCTTGGTGTTACTGACCTGATCGAATACAAAATTGAGGTCACGGATTCGATTCCTGTCCGTTTTCCTCCTTATAGGCTATCCCTACCTAAAATGAAGGCTCTGAAAGAAATCATTGATCAAATGTTAAAGGATGGTATTATTAGGCCCTCTAAGTCGGCGTATTCTTCACCTATTTTTCTAGTCCCGAAACCCCAAGGTGGCTTCAGGCCTGTCATTGATTATAGGGCTCTCAATCGGAAGGTGGTGTTACAATCTGTGCCCCTTCCTGACCTTCATTCTTGTTTTTCATGGTTTCGTAAAGCTAAATTCTTTACCATCTTGAACCTGAATCAGGCCTAAAATCAAATTCCCCTAGCGGAAGAGTCTTAAACACCTTACAGCGTTTGCCACGGATTGGAATTTGTATGAATACAACCGCGTGCCTTTCGGGCTCCCCACGGGAGCAGCTGTACTCACTAGACTGCTAGATAGGGTCTTCTCCGACATCAAATTCGAGTACTTGTATCACTATCTTGATGATGTCGTCGTATTTTCGGAGACTTTCGAAGAACATCTAGATCATCTGCGAGAAGTTCTCAATCGCCTTCGTAAGGCTGGGTTAACTGTGAAGTTATCCAAGGTGGCCTTTGCTAAGCCCTCCATGTCATTCCTAGGGCATATTGTGTCGCCTGATGGTGTTGCAGTCGATCATTCTAGAACACAGGCCATCCGTGATTTTAAACCTCCCAAGGACATCAAAGGTATCGCCAGGTTCATTGGTATGGTGAATTTCTTCAGGAAGTTTATTCCTAACTTCGCTAATAGAGCGGCGTCCTTGAACCTTCTTCGTAGGAAAGGCATCAAATTTGAGTGGGGACCTTCTCAACAAGCCGCTTTTGAAGATCTTAAATTAGCTCTCTGTAATGCCCCTGTCCTTGCTATGCCTGATTTCTCGAAGAAATTCATCGTCCAAACCGACGCGTCGTCGTCGGCGGTAGCTTCAGTCCTTCTTCAAGAGACGGAACTAGGGAGGCGACCCATCGCCTATGCATCTAGGACTCTATCGGCTCAAGAAGCCAAGTATTCCATTTATGAGTTCGAAGGTTTGGCAGTCTTATTTGCCTTAGAAAAGTTCCGTCTCTATCTGGAACATGTCAAATTCGACCTGGAGACGGATAATCAAGCCTTAAGCTGGGTCATAGGTAGGCCGCGTCGCACTGGTCGTATAGCCCGTTGGGCCATTCGAATTTCTGCCTTCGAATTTGATGTCAGGCATATCAGAGGTACTGAAAATGTTGTCGCAGACGGACTCAGCCGTATGTTTTCCAACGACGTCGAGACCCATGAACCGGTCGATAGTTCATCACCTCCCGAATCCATACTACCGGAGGTTAATGCCATCTTAACAGATGCTCCCATGTTCTTTAGGGACATTGAGAAATACCAACGTGAAGATCCGACGCTGGCTCCGATAATGGAAACTCTTTCTTCCGGGGAACATGTTGTCCCTTATGTCTTGAGGAATGGTGTTCTATGTTGCCCTTCGAGGCATGATAAGACGATGAAAGTTGTCGTCCCAGCTGTTCTTGTACCTATGATCTTCAAGTACTATCATGAGACCCCATTAGGGGGGCATCTAGGCATCTTTAAAACTCGTGAAAAGATTCGTGAAAGGTTCATCTGGAAGGGTATGGACGGTGAAATCCGTGAACTAGTAAAGGCTTGTAAATCTTGCTTGCTTAGTAAACCCACCATGTCTACCAAGGTAGGCCTTTTGTCTTCTCATCAAGCGTCGCGCCCTATGGAACGCCTGTGTATTGATTATGTAGGACCCTTCCCCCAGTCAAAGGGGAATGCCAACAAGTTCATCTTTGTATGTGTAGATGGTTTTACAAGATTTTCCTGGTTATTTCCGACTAAGCTGGCTACCGCTCAGTCCACCATTACTTGCCTAAATTCTATCTTTGCTTCTTTTGGTCCGTGTCAATAAGTTGTGTCTGATAATGCTAAGGCTTTCACATCTAATCTATTTCGTAAATTCTGTTTTGACCTGTCCATTTCTCATGTGACAACTTCTGCTTATCCTCAACCATCTCTGGCTGAACGGGTTAATCGTAATCTCAGGTCGGCCCTTATTGCCTATCATCATGAAGATCATTCCCGGTGGGACACGTCCCTGCATTGGTTAGTTTTTGCTTTGAATTCGGCGGTTCATGAATCTCATAAATGTACTCCAGCTTCGTTGATGTTCAAGTTTGTTCCCAACACGCCGCTCTCTAACCTCTGGTCTCTGAATGACATTCTACCCGAGACAATAGATCCAGATAATATTAAAGATCTTTGGAAGAAGGCTAAAGCCAATCTTAAAGTGTCTCATGAAAAAGTTAGGGAAAGATATGATCGTGGACGGAGACCCACCAATTTGAAGGTAGGGGACCAGGTGATGGTCAAGAATTTTGTTCCCGCGGGCAAGCTTGCCCCCAGATTTTATGGGCCGTGTACTATTCTCGATTTCCTTACACCCGTTACCTTATTGCTAAGCAATCCAGCCACCGAGAGGATATTTAGGGTTCACCTGTCGCAGGTGAAACCTGTATAATTTCTGTGCTAACTTGCTTCATATAATTTTGAAAGAAATAGGAAGGTTATATTTTTTTGAGGGGTTTCACTTTCAAGGCCTTCTGCCCCTTCAATAATGTTTTTATATTTAAGCACTTATTGTAAACCTTCCCCGACCAGTTAAACTGCCATCCTGTCCTTACCACGGCCATTACCACGCTCCTGTCTCCTGCTAAACAACACACAGTGGCTTGTATATGAAATGAATATCTCCACGCCGCTGGTCCCTCAACCTCTCCTCAAAGCCTGTGCCCTAAAAGAATGATGGTCCAACAAATTCTGCCGCCGAGATCTTAATGTTTCAGTGCCCCCGCAGCAGCGCGGCGCTGTACCGCCACTGAGGTGGGGTATGGGCCCGCTCCTCTTCAGTGAGGCCAACCCGTGTACGGCGAGCCGGAGCCCTCCTCCCGGCCAAGGCTGATGTGCGGCGCACAACCTGCAACTTGCCCGCGACCTGCATGTTCGCCGCGGGCGCGGCGTGCTTCATCTCCACTACTCCTCTCATAGTGCGGGCGAGCGGTATCTTAGGGTACTTGAGGGGTCCGAGCGGCCTCATCTGAATTCAAGCAGCGGCGGCTGGTCTGGCCGTCAAACTTATCAACGTTTAAAGTACTTATTCAGCTATATGGACATTCCAATTCAACAATTACTACCTTTTTTTGGATTTTACTGCAATATCTGGTGGACTTAGAAAATTTTTCCTTAACTTTGAAAACTAAAAGTTTCCTTCTGAATTCAACTTCTACAAACATAAAGACATTACTTCAAAAGTTACTACAAGAATTTTGAAACTGGATCCAATCACTTGAAGAAAACTTGTTTGTAAATACTTCTGCAATTAACTTCTATATCAACATCATAACTTGTTTTGAAACAAAAGTTTGTTCTTCTGTGTTACCCCTTGGAGGGTTTTTTGTGGGGGGGAGGCCTGTACCGGGTGGTACACCTCCACGCTGCTAATTCAAACTTTGCGCCAGTTGAAACTCCCCTACTGGAGGAAACCTGAACTTTATCTACAGTGTTAATTTACAAATTTCTCAGAAGATGTCCCTACTCGTAAATTTTGAAGTTTCTGAACTATGTCATTTTCGATGTATTTTTGTTTTGCCTGTAGTAAGAAGTGTGAACATTCTCTTCTAGAGGACACTAATGAAGAATTACAATTGTGCACCCTAGTGCGAAGTGAAAGAACTTTTTTTTTGGAGAAATTTTGGGTTCAAAAGTTTGCTCTTTGTTAAATTTCTTTCAGTCATTGTTTATGTTGGCAATATTAACCCTTTCTTTCCCCTTGTTTTGAATTTGACCAATCAAGAATTTCTATAATTAATTTTCCACCAATAATGTGTTTCTTCTTCAGCTAGTGCAGGGGTTTTCGTTATTAACCAATAAAATGATTGTGGGCAGGTGTTCTCATTCCTTAAACGCCTCGAACTTTCCACGAGGGTATATAAACTGCTGATTTTTGGGTCTCCGTGCCACTTCAGTAACAGCTATCAGTGTGTAAAGTACGTAGCAGAGGGCGGGAAGCGCCTCTTTCTTCGGGCAGCAGTTCAACCACAAGGTAATGGCCTTTTAATAACTTCTTTTCTTGCTAGCTCAGCAGGTTAACTCTCGGGGCAGGTCCGAAGCCTTTTCCATGTAACTTTCCTCTAAAATGTAAAGACTCTCGGTATCAATTCTTTCTGTTTAAACTACAAATTGGGATAGAGAGTGCTTATCCCTCTCGAGCTCCCACTCATATTGCTTCGAGGTGAACTTATTTTCTCAACCGTTTCTTCCTTAACGTAATGTAAATTGTCTGCTTATATAAGTCACCTCTTTAGTATGGGATTAGCCCTTGCATTAGCGGCCTAGTGCCAGATTAGGTTTTAATAAAGAAGTATATTAGGAGTGCAGTTTTGCCTCCTCTCAAGTTGGTTTTGTCGAGGCAATGTAATATTTCTATTTCTTCACTAAATAGGCCTAAGTAGGTTGGGTATTTTTACCCCTGTGTCTATGTCCTTGGAGGACAGCTTGAACGTGGAGTTTGGTGTGGCCTTTGATAGGCTTGAACGTAAGAGCGGGTTGCTATTTCTTAAAATTCGTTTCTGCGTGCCTCTAGGAGGCTTTAATTTGTAATTGGGAGCAAGTGCTCCTAGGTATAATTGGGGTTTTCTGCCCCTTTGTCGAACCTTGTAGGTAAAGTTGGGCTAATTGCTCAAGAATTGTTAGTCCGGGACTCGAAGCCCAAATTCTGTAAAAACTGTAATTGTACATTCTTAAATTATTGATATTCAACTGTGTTTCTGTTATTCTCGTTATTTCTTGATCTTGATAAGAAAATATAACCTTGTTAAATTTTATCTTCACTTTAATTTCGTAGTTTGAGACCTGTTCACCCCCGCACCTTCCTTCTTTCACCTCTGCACATCCACGAAAACTCGGTAACAGATCTCATGCCCGGAATTGCACATATGATTAATAACACGTTAATGATGTATGTTTACATACATATGTGCGGAAATACTAGCTTTAATATTTGATGCGGAGTGTGTCACGTGTGTCATCATCGGCACTGAGTGAAAATGGAATCATGGCGCATACGTGTCGTCATCGGCCGCGAATGTGTTAATAAATTGGGACCATACTGCTTTTAATTTATGGATTAATAAAACTTAAAAAACTCATGCTTACGGCCACAGTACCTTTTGTGTCAATTTAATTTAGTCTTAACATCCAATTTGCTAAACCATTCACTTGAAATTCTGTACTAAATGACAGTTTCGTACCCTTGAAAATTTTGTTATAAACCAAATTTAAGACTTTAGGTAGACTGAGGAGTTCTCACAAGGAAAATTAACACACATTCCCCAGAAGAATAAAATAACATAATCCAATTATGTAAAAGGAATTAAATCATACAATAGTTGACCAATATCAGAAGTGAATTATGGGGATTGAATGTTTATAACACAATCATACTGAAATTACTTTCAGTAAATTTAGTAAGTTCGATCTTCAACCAGCATTAAACAGATTACCATTCGAAAATTAATAGTAATCAATGACAACAACAAGCATGCCCACTTTGGAAAGGGCTGGGCCACTCCCCAAGCAGAAGTGCAATAATGCAAACAGATTAGGAGCAAAAGAAAATCAGAAAAGCAAGTCCTCTAAAAATAAAGGGGAAAAGCAAATTAAATAAGAGAGTTCATGAAACTTCAAACACATAAATCTCTCTGAAAACTGCCTCGCTTAATAACCTGCCATTTACCAATATAAAGCACAGGGGTAGATAATTTACAATTACTTTATTAATAATATTATTATTATAATTTTACAATTTGTACATGAATTGCTAAACAATTAATATTAATAGTCCACTAATGCGAGCTCTCAGATTGTGTTATCCACATATTTATATTAAAATTTTTGGAATATCACATGCACAGCACTTTTCTGACGGTTGATAAAACTTTGTAGAAATAAAAGTAGCTGTATAACGGAGGTGTTTCCAAAACAAAATCACAATTGTCAAAACTTAGTCTTGGAGATGTAGCAGGAATTCCAAGGCACATGTCATAACTTACAGCGACAAGGCTTGAGGACAATCACATAATTAAATATAAGTAGATGAAGGTGTTTCAGGAAAAAAATTGATCCTGGGTATTAAACGCAGTGTATAATTGAATTCAGCCAGGTTTCATTGTATCAGGTGCATTCATGACATGGTATAAATACAGTATGCATCCCACATCCATGCTTGCAGCAGACAGACACAATGCTCACACGAGGTAGGGAATCTGCTATGATGGCGACTGCATTAAATGCATATCTTGATTGATTGATTGATTGATTGATTGATTGATTGATTGATAAGCCAGGAGTCTTGGGGAACCTTGTATCTTGAAGCAGTGTGTTATTGAGTGTTATTGAATCTTCCATGTAAGTGAGATCTTCTTGGGAGACATATGGAGCATGTTCAAGATGATTATTTTACTGATAGTGATGTAGTTCCCAATAGACATACTGAAATTACAGAGGAATTTCCAGAAGGTTGTACTCTCTATCACAGAGACTGGGGATATAAGATATTGTACGGGGATGTTTATTCTGTCAGAGGGGACTTATTGCTTATTGATTGATTTACTGATAAGAGGGATGAAATATTAAGGATAAGATTAGTTTGTGATAATTTTCAGGAGGTGGGATTTATTGAAACATATAGGCCAGGAAGAGAGGAAAGGGACATTGAAATATTTGAGAAAGTAATAGCTTATACAAATTAAAACATTAATAATGATATGGTATTAATTGGGGGAGATCTAAACTTGCTTCAAGTTGAATGGAATGGAGCTGCAGGTGAATTTCCATACGTATGGATCATCCATTGTTGGAATATGCAAGCATTGTTTGGTATACACACCACGAATACCTAATAAAAGAAATAGATTGTGTGCAGAGAAAGGCAGCAAGATTTGTAACAGCGGATTTCAAGAGAAAAAGTAATGTATCAGAAATATTAGATAAACTTTGTGGGAAGCCTTAAGTAAGAGAAGAGAGAGAACTAATCTTATAAAATTATATAGAGCCTATATAGGAAAGGACCTGAGGTAGGGGTGGGAGGTGATATCTGAGAGAGTCATCATTTGGAAAATAGTTATGTTGGCATGGCTGGCAAGTATAAGACTACAACGGGTTTCAGCACAAGTGTTTGAAGTAATTTTTCCTTGACTGGGAAGGGTTTGAATGTGTGGAACAGTTTACCAGGGTAAATGTTCCATTGTTTTCCATTATCTTTAGAGATATTCAAGAAAAGAATAAACTGCAACAGAGAAATGAGATGAAATATTTGAGGGCATCCAGCTGGTTGCATGTTATTGTGTATAACGAATTTTAGTGAATATATTATTTTTCCATTCCTTTGTCTACGGAGATTGAACAGCAGCAATAGGAGACTGTCCATAGGTATTATGAGCAGAATTTTGTAAATAATATCAATTTTTAAGAATGAGCTGTGTGTTTAATAGAAAAAGTATTACTGTAACTTGTATGCTACTATATTTTCAGGAATTGTCTTTTTTAATTTAAAAATAAATGCTTGATTATAATGTATTCTTTGTATCATTGGCCACCGAGGTAGACACCTCATTTGCAAATAACGTAATTTTGACATGATTCAATTGGACCACCTTGCATGAGCATGTAAGTCTGAGTTTTGATGCATGGTATCTGTAAACTATGCGGCAATACATTGAATACATTGTAGAGGGGACATGCAGAAGTGGAGAGCCCTAGCAAGTGTATCTGTTTATCTGTGCGTCATGTTCTTTTGGTGTGTGTTCTCGGTAAGTCTGTGTTATTGTGCAGAATAAGCAACTAGATAATAAATCTTAGATAGAAGTTACCAGTCCAGTATTTATTTACCTACCACCCTGCCAACTCGTGACTGTACGAAGTATCAGTTTTTCCTTTGAGCTTTGCCTTGGGTAACATTTCTCACTGTGGGTAAACATCCTAGCTTTTTACATATCCGAAGTTATGCTTTCAAGACAACCTCATTTTTATGTGAGTCTGTCTACCCATGGTGGTGTAAGGCTTATTAGATTCTCTGTGACAGTTGTTTTGTAATTTGAAGAGCATAATTTTGGTATCCATTTGGAGTTTGTTTTTGGATTCTGCATTTGATGTTATTATCTTACTCTTTAAAAGGTATTACTTTTTAGTTTTCTTTGTTCTAGTGTTCCGGTGGATACAGGTGATAGTAGCTCCAAGATATTGGCAAAAGGAAGTGATCTGTTGTGTGATTTGCCACATCATAATGTAGGTGACGTACTGCAATTATTGCAGTCGGGGGAAAGTCCAAACCATTCTGTTATACAGTTGGTCCCCTATTGTAATGAATGTGGTAGGAAGTTTTCACACAAATCGCATCTTCGAAAACACCTACTCACTCACACTCTTCATCCGCCACTTTGTTGCAGCTTGTGCGGTAAGGGGTTTCGCAAGAATAGAGGCCTTAAATCACACATGCTCACTCATAGTGAAGAACGGCTGCATGGTTGTAAGGATTGTGGTAAGAGATACCGCTCTGCGAAGACACTACGTAAACATATGCTCATTCATAGTTAAGTGCGACTACATGATTGTTACAAACGTGGTAGGAGGTAAAGCCCTAAAAGCCAGGCTAGGTGAACACATCTTTACTCGTACTGATAAACGACCGCACAATGTAACCATTGTGGTAAACTGCTTCGTTGGAAGGGTGCGCTTTATAAACACCTGCATTCACTCACCGAAGAGTTTGCGAACTGATGAATGGTAGTACGTTTTCCCGTAAGTGTAATCTTGAAAGACCACTAATCACTCATACTTGGAGTGTGTTGATATTATTGTGGTAAAATATTTTGTAATTGGAGCATGGTAAATAAATAACTTTTTGCATATACTGGAGAGTATTCACTCGCATGTCATGATTGTTGACGTGCATTTTCTCTTAACTATAATCTTCGAAAGGACATGTTCACGCACACTTGATAGCGCCCAAATTTGTAAATGAATGTGGTAGTAACTTTTCATCAAAAATCTAGCTTTCAAATATACCTGCTTACTTATCCTGGAAGATGCTCACGGTTGGTACAAATGAGGTACAAGTTTAAAGTTGAAATGCCGGGCCTGTTATTCCATACTATGACTAAGCTGTAGATATTCGTGTGAAGATAAATTTTCTCAACCAGGTATTAAATTACATATGCTGACTCTTTCTGTAGAAAGGGGATATTCCCTACACGGATTTGGTCAATCTTTCTCACACTGTCGTTCCGAATTTGCTAATAGTTCCTCACACCAAGATGGTAAAAATTTCTCATGCACTGGTGTAACAAATGTGGTAGAAGGTTTATTGTAAGTTAATTCCATTTAATATCCGCTCTCTCACTCCCTGGTTATAACTACTTTTGTGTAAGGAGTGGGGTGGTACATTTTCTTAGTATTCATAGCAAATTCGTAGTCACTAACACTGCGGAACCAACCCACCATTTTAGTACATGAATTATAAAACGTTTTCCCCCACGTCTCATCTTCCAACAGAGTGGTGTCTCAATCTGATTACTTCCATTTCGAACTACTCTCCCGAGGAACATACGTTTATACAATACCAATAACGCCCATCATGTTTTCAGTGTTATTTTCAGAAATTCCTAATCTTAAAAGGGATTATAATAGAATGGTTGCACCCTTGTGTTCAATGTGCAAATATGTTAAGGTCTGAAGTCTCATCTTGCGTGATGACTGTTAACTCGTTCTGCGCTAATGTCAATCCATAGTTATATATACAGTGGTAAATTTTCTCAGTAGTACAATCGTTGGTGTTACCAGTCTTCTAATTCACGTGCAAGGCCGCACTTTTCTCATGTATGCAGTGTCATGTTTTCGAATATGTCCTTTCTTAAACATAACGGTAGATGTGCAGGCTTCCTGACCCTAACGTGCCATGTGCGATCCTGACTCAGTCAAGTGTTTTGAAGGTAATCGATATATTAGACATGTAGGTAGATTTAGTGGTACCTACAAGAAGTCCTGCGGGATTACATTCTGGTACTTTGGTATCTCAGAAAACCCTAAATGTAGTTAGTGTAACGTAAAGCCAATAATAATAATATTAGTATCATTATAAACCATGCGATTATTACACCTTCATTCCCCTCAAGAAGGTCTTGAAAGGTCGGCGCTTACTGTCGGACGGGTATTACAGGAGGCGCTTACGGTCTACTTCATGCAGCAGGACAAAGTGTTTAACTGTATGGTAATCTTCAATGTGGTGCGTCGAATGGATTGAGTACCTCAGTGCTCACGGCGTTCTTTCTCGATTGACATCAGAATTCAGGACTGTATGGCCGTCGAACGGAAATATTTTGATTACTCCTTATTTTAAACTTTTGTAGATCTTACGTTATTTTCCTCTGTAGCTACAAGATTAGGCACTTTATTTAAAGCTGATTTGTAATACACAGAACATCACAGTGAAATCTCACAAATTATTTATACATTAAATGCTGAAGATTCAGCTGCAATTCCAGTTTCATAATCCCTGAGTTCAATTCCAGGCCTATCAATAATACCTGTTTCTTGTGGTAATATGATGGCCATAATTAGAGATGACATGAAAATTCAAGCAGGAATATTGATTTGTAAGAAAATTGAACAGCATATTCCTTACCCAGCTCAGCTTGCAAATACTAGACGAGGCAAATGAGCTAACGCTGATCTTTATTCCACAGAATATTAAAGTGAAACCATGCAAGGCATTTATTCATTAAATTCTGAAGATTCGGCTACATTTACAGTTGTACAAGTGCTGAGTTCAGACCATCCACAAGACAAAGAAACATTATGGAAATTTTCCTACAAGGTCCTATGCAATGGACCGGGCGAGTTGGCCGTGCGTTAGAAGCGTGCAACTTTGAGCTCGCATCCGGGACATAGTAGGCTCGAACCCCACTGTCGGCAGCCCTGAAGATGGTTTTCCGTGGTTTTCCATTTTCACACCAGGCAAATGCTGCGGCTGTACGTTAATTCAGGCCACGGCCGCTTCCTTCCCATTACTAGGCCTTTCCTATCCCATCGTCGCCATAAAACCTATCTGACTCGGTGCGACGTAATGCAAAGTAGCATAAAAACTATGCAATGGAATCGTCTCAACTTCCAATTACCATAATTGGGGAAGTAGTGAAAAAGTAACCCAACACCGCAGGTGACAATTTTTTGAAGTGTTGTGCAATGTGGTCAAAGAAAAAACAAATGGTTTTCATTTTTCTGCCATTCGTCGCTTTTCTTAAATTGAAAGGCATGCATTATTAGTTGTAACACTTTTTCAGATTATTACAACCATGTAACATTGTTGAACCTTTCGCTTACGTAAAGTTAATCATGGTATGTATCTAATCTTGCAGATAACACAGGGATTTTCTCCGATAATGTACCTATATACGTAGTTATACATCGTAATTCCTCACTATGATGGAGAAGATTGTAGTGACACCGACATGAATTCGAGGATTGTATGAAGAAGATCCGTAAGAATAAAATATAGGTGTACATTATCGAGCCACTTCTTGTACTTGGAATTCTTCTCTAGGGCAGTGTGCGGAGTTCCCTACACTTGTCGTGGAACACCCAAGTCACAGTTATCCTGGAATGCTATGATATCCGGTCAAGTTATGATTAACAGAGGATGGGTTGTTGCACCTTCGATATTTTGCAGTGAAGGTATTTGTTTTTACTGCCTAATCTTTACAAGCTTATTTGTCGCCACACGAGTAATATTCAAATTAGAGGACGTACTGTTTTCGCTCGTTCCTCAGCGATGACGATGAATTGAACGTTGAATACGATACAATAGATCGAATGTTTTTTATTGAAGTAGGAATTTTGCCTGATTTGTTCTCATAAGAGACATGATATCTACCTTCTGTGTTTTAAACTTTACTACTTAGAATGGCGTAGCACTAGTTGTTGATTATAAACCTATCATTACGTGTTTATAATTGTTTTAATTCCAACAAATCAGGTAAAAAAACACACGTAGATTACATCATCTCACAATAACAGACGAAAATAAATGTATGTATTTTCCTTTCAACACTAATCAGTATTTTGCCGGGCTCTGTGGCTCAGACTGACCCCAACGTGGCAGGTTGTATCCTGGCTCAGTTCGGTGGAATTTCAAGGTGCCCAAGTACGTCAGACTCCTGTTGGTAGCACTGGCACATAAAATAACTTCTGCGGGACTAAATTCTGGCGCAACTGCGTTTCCGAAAACCTAAGAAGTAGTTAGTGGGACGTAAAGTGAGTAATTTTGCTTTGTTTGTGCAGCTCTTATCCCGTTTCTCTACGGGTTGGGTATGAGGTGAGCTGAATATGTCGTGGCAAGATTTCATGACCGGATGCCCGTCCTGACATCAACTTCATCAGAGGAGTTAATGAGATGAAGTGAATGACGTGATATATGATAGTAGGAAGGGAGCGGGTGATACCCGGTACTGGCACGTAGGCTACTCCTGTCGAATTACACCAATGGTTCTGCTCATGGCTTAACATTTTCATCCGACGGTTGGATCACCATTAACAGCGTCATATCCCTCGCACCATATGAGCTCTGCGGAGAGTTTTGGAATTTAATCCAGGCTTTTTGCACGCAATCTGTGCATCAACGTACTGATGGTGAAATTTTTTCTACCAACGGGACTCTAACTGGATAACCACGGTGTCAGACCGTTCAGACTTCAACGCCTTAACGATCATGGCTACCAGGCGGACTATGCGATGTCAATAACATTATTGTTAAATATTTTACCCAGATAAATTGTAGTTGAACCTGGAATTGGAAACCAAACCTGCAAACTCAGGATCAAATCCTCACAGCTGGCGACTCTACTCAGAAATATAGTGTGTACTCCTGCAAACATGTGCGAGGAGATTTGATTACCCGACTGAACGTAGGCTCCTTGATGTTTCTCATATAGGAGTTTGTGTTAAGCTTCAGTGCTTTGTTTAACAAGCAAGCTGACAACTGTTGGAAGTGTAGTCTGTTGTTGAAGGAAAGAACATGAGAGGTTTCGTGGGAATGAATAAAATGATCTATCACTTGTTTACACCTGGTTGTTAGAAAACAGAGCTACCGCTGCATGTTTCATACGGTCAATTGCAGTTACGGTGCGACAAGTTATTACGTAGACAAATAAGTACTGTATGTAATTATTTGCTGTCTATAATGCAATTCCAAATGTTAACTTTTCCTTGTGTGCGAGGTTTTCAAGTCGTGTTTTGAATAAGTCGGTAGTAGCTGTTAAAGTTTTCCTATTCAACAGTAATTGATGCAATTTCAGTTAGTTATTTATTTGGATAAATCACTGCTTGAAAAAGGAGGCCTGATATTGTTGCTGTCCACAAGAGCTTTTGTTTAGTCGTGATGTCTGAATAGAATATATCTGTTTTAAACTAGGCTAATTACCTTAGTATTCAGACATTTATGATTTTCAATTAGTAACTTCAGCCCTATTCCAGCATGCACTTCTACAGTGAGTAATGCTTCTTTTTATAGTTCTTGATAAAGAGAAATTTACGTCTTTACTGACAGTACGATTGTCTAAAGAAGTAATTTCAATAAGTTGCATGATGCAGGTTATAGTTGGAGTGTCTCAAACTGCATACATTCTGTAAACCGCAAGAGATTTCATTGCTTAAACGCGTTGTTATTCAGTTTTCTTGCCCTTCTGCTTATCAAGATGGGGGAACTTCTCTCCCCCGATCGTGTTTCTATGCCTGTCGGCGTATTTATTGAATGATTGTTTGTCAATCTTATGTTAATTTTAAGGACACTTCCTCCAAAGCATTACTTTGTCAATTTATGTATTTTTCATCTAAACAGAGTTATGTGGCTGAAGATGTTGATAATATACGAAACATGTACCACTTTTAACCATTAAATTGCCTTAGGCAATCATTGTACGACTAGGTGGAAAATAAATACTTTGTTGTGAATTATCTAGTTGTCGATCATTGTACATTTTTAGAAATTACCAAGTTTGATTAAGTAAAATGGCTCAAGATTTAAATGTGAATAATTTGAGTTTATAACAGAGGCACTACAATGTGTCATATAATTTTAACCCTGTCAGTGCGTCGCGTATTTCTAAGGTACTAGCTAAAAGTGCCGCACACCTTTTGTCCGATATGCAACTCTCTAGATAAAAGTTCATTCGTCTTTCAATTTATACACAATTTCAGTGATTTTTTTTATTTTATATAAGAGGAATGACACTTTATATCTAAAGACATTTATAGTTAAGGGGACACTGTAGTGAAATTTCTAACTTCTATATTTTTCAATGAATTTTTACCATTATTTTTTCTGAGGTGTAACTCCTCAGATATAGTAATGCAACCAACTTTCAATACTGTACCTATACAACTTTTTGAATAGGAATTTTTCACTTTCCTTTTACCAGCATCATTAAAAAAGTCTCTTGTATCACAATATATTTCCATTTGGCACCAAATTTTTCACAAATATGCTGTATAGTTATGCCAACAAACATCAGCATCAGAGTTGTTTGAGAAATATATTGGCCTGTAGATTTTTTTAAATTTTAATGTTGAAATTTTTTATAAAAATGTGTATACACATAACATTTTGAAGGTAAAAAAATTGAATCACCTTAAACAGCAAAATGCACACTGATATTTATGGACCAACTGTCTAACTAATACTGTTTAAACTTTCACCTACATAAGACAAAAATTGCATGGTAAGGGATTATTTTTCTGAAAGAAATCATGAAAATTTTGCTAAGCCATAAAATGCAATATAAAAATTGATGCAACTTTACTCACTTTAGAACTGTCCTGCACAATAAGTATGCCTTTCAGACTTCTTTCTTCTCTCCTCCAGCGATATTTTCATCACCTTATTCTTTTTCCTTAGCTCTTTGCTTTCACCTGAGCTCCTCTACCTGCTTTGCTGTATATGCGCATTTGGTCTCGCTGGTGACTGATGTCCACAGCAGAAGTTGGTACTGGCTTCCATCTGATGGGTTGAAGGACTTAAAGTTTTCTAACACACCCCATATTGAACTCACAGCACTTACAATACCAAGCTGAAGTTTATTCGTAGTAACAAATACTTCTTTTGGACAATTATTCCAAAGAACACTGTGAAGGCTCTCATTCAGATTTTGTGTCATCCCTTTTGTGCACCTTTGTAGCAGTGCATCTACTGCATTATTTTTAAAACTACATCATATACAATACCACATCTGCTACTCAATTCTTAGATTACATTTGAAATCAAAATGAGAGAGATGTGAGAAAGGGAGGTTTTCTTAGCAGCAACTGGAAGATCGTGTTCAGTAGAGCATGGGACAGTTAATTACTAGCGCAGCACCGCTTAAAGGAGGTGCTGTGGGCTTTAAAAATGGCAGCATTTAAAAAATGAAAGCATTTTTCGAAAGAACACACATCAGGGTAGTTTTTAGAGTTCTAAACCCAATTTCGATATTTTCCTCGAAAACTATGAAATTTCATTATAGTGTCACCTTAAAATTAAAATAATTCAAGATTTAAAAAATTAAAGATTCAATTAATGAAAATCCACTTTTTAAGACAAATATGTTGTTCTGAAAATAAGATTAACACACCATCAGTTTGTATTTCGTGTAGAACCTTATTAACTGTCATTTTGGGTAAAATGAAGTTATTTAGAATGATAATATGTCAAAAAGTTCAAAATATAATATTACTGCACGCATCTTCAAACCTAAATTAACCATTCACTTCAATACTAAATTTACACTTCAGTCTTGGCACTTACGGAATCCAAGACATATTCCATGTAGTCCCTTGTCACATTTTACACATTGAGTGTGAGATACTTTCTGCTGCAAACTGCACAACGTTTCAGGTTACGATTCTTCAGTACTTCCCTTTCCAGTATAGTGTGATATGAAATTGTACTGGCTGTTGTATGGTTTTCACATAGCCATTCTCTTTCTACTGCTTCTATGGTACAAGAGGTAAATTTTGGTCTCATCGTGGATTTTTTCTACCATCTTCTTTGTAAATTATACATGAATCTAGTACCATCCTTGCAAAGGTACTGAATACTACCTTCTTCCAGAATTTTAATGTTCTCCTTTTATCTAAGTAACTTAAGTATAGAGCATCATGTCTGATGCATCTAACCCACCCATGTACAAAGGGCACTAGGAAAGAGTTGCAATACGCAAAAAGGGTCGGATGGACACCTCTGTTATTGTGAGGGATGAAAAGAGGTGTGAAAACCGGTCTAGAAGACAGCAATGCACGATCTTCACACCTGTTGTTACCAAGCAGTGGGATTGCAAGAAATTTAAGATGTCAGTGTGGTCTAAAGGTGAATATCGCGTAATTATCCGCTAGAATTTCGCTCGTGGATCAACTGTTGACCAGTGCCTGGAGGAAATGACTCCTGAGCTGGGGAAAGACTGTCCACATTGGACAAAAATTTTCCGCTGGTACAAAGAGTTTCAGAGGGGAAATTTTTGGGGTCGAAGGCGATCCTTATTCTGGACGACTGGCTGAATCAGTGACTGAGGAAAACATTGAAGCTGTGAGGAAAATGTTGCGGCAAGAGAGGCGACTGACATGTCGGCAGGTAGAAGAGACCCTCCACATCCCTGCACCAGCTATTCATTCAATTCTACACGACCATCTCCATATTAAAAAGGTTTGTTCCCTTTGGGTGTCCCATTCACTTTCAGCGGAACAAAGGGCACATCGAGTGAAATGGTGCCGAAAAATGCTAAAACAGTTTGTAAATGGGACTTCGCGTAACGTCAATAGCATCGCTACAGGTGGTAAAACTTGGCTTTGTTATTACGATGTCCCAACAAAATCCCAGAACAAGGTGTGGCTGTTTGAAGATGAGGGTGCTCCTGTGACTCTGCGAAAGTCAAGGTCACTGAAAAAAGGATGCTTGTTTTATTCTTTACTAAACGGGGCATCCTGACTCGGGTTTTGCTAGATACAAAATGGACAGTTACTGCGAAGTTGTACAGTGAGACCTGTCTGCCTCAGGTCGTCCATGCTTTGAAGCAGATCCGTCCAAAGTCACGGCTCAGCACTTGGCTCATGCATCACGACAATGCTGCAGCATATCGTGCTAGTGTAACAATGGATTTTCTTGTCAGTTCAGGGTTGACTGTGCTCGATCACTTTCAACACAGTCTTGATCTTGCCCCATGTGACTTCGCACTCTTCCCAGAAGTGAAGATGAAGCTGAAAGGGCGGCGTTTTGCATCCGACGAGGAGCTTCTGGCAGCATGGGATCTAGAGTGTGAAAATGTAACCAAAGAAAAGTGGCAGATTTGCTTCAGTGACTGGTTTCGACGTATAGAGAAATTTATTGAGTGAGGTGGAAATTATTTGGAAGAAGTCTAAAGCGTTCACTCACATTGCAAAACTTTCCTAGTGCCCTTTGTTGTAATTGTGAACTATAGTAGGCTTAGTGACTTCATGAGGCTGTATTCTTGTGTTTTTGGCAGTAGTTTTATTTTTTTGCTTCTGTGTGTGTGTGTGTGTGTGTGTGTGTGTTGACAGAAGTAAAACTGGATTTTTCTGGGTTTTCTTCTCCCTGTAACCACATACTAGAACTTCCGTGTCTCTGAAATACTTTATGTCCCTCACACCAAACTTCCCTTTCAGTGGCAAAGGGATTTCCTTCCTATTTCTTCATAGGGTTCCAGTAAGGTCAGTGCCTTGTTCTAGCCTGAGGAATACTTGTGAAGAAGTTATCAGTGATGACATTGTAACCTTTCCCTAGATAATCGCCTATCATTAAAAACTTTGTCGCAACATGAGCAAGTCCGTATTGTGCTATTTCTAGCCTCACGGTAGCAAATAGAACCCAGACAATAATGTACAACTGAATCGAACATAATCCAAAATTTAATACCCCACTTGTGATGCTTCTTCTTTGGTAAACATTGCATCAGTGTGGAATGACATTTGGTTCCAACTATTGACTGACCAATGATGAGGTGCTGGTATGGGATGTAATTATTTCGGTATAATAAATTTGCATGTTGGGCAGCTGGATCAGATCTTGTACATGGGTCGTATTGTGGGTCGCCAGGTGAAAAAACTTAAGAATCAGTTGAAATATGTTTCTGGAGAACATTGTAGAGAACCAGGGGATTTGCCTTGAGGTTTTAGTCCAATAACAAAAATGATAGGTCTGCGGGTAAGACAGCCACAAGAGCCCTCATTTCTCTTAATCTCACAGGTCTGGGATGTCGCGATGGTTGTAATTTTGAAAAGAACTGGTATGCATATCTGTTCGTTTCTGTTGCCATGAGATTCCACAGTGTGATGGTGAAGAATAGGGAATAATAAGCTATAGGTTCAGCCTCATGCTTCAGTCAAGGTCACTCAAGGAAAGCGTGATACGGTTGTTATTGTAAATCACTACCAGGGGTAACTTCACTGAATCATGGCAATGCGTTTGTATTAGTGTTAAAACCGATATTATAGTTGAAATATTCGTCACTTTCCGAACTATCACTAATTACAGCAATTTGCGGTGTTCCATTTATGAAATCATTTTCAGAATCACTCTCACTGACTAAAACCTCACCAGAAAAATCTACACTACTACGAAGTTCCTGTTCATAATCATCGTCATTCCCTAAACTATAATCAACTGTTTCAGCATCGGTTGCAAACACGTCGTCGCGTAAGCCAGCCATCACTGTTGGCATGAGCTTGAGATATGTGCATGACCTTCACATGTTTAAATATTCGCCACACGAAAACAAACTATGTTAGGAAACTCCTAGTGATAAATTCGGAAACTACACACCTTCCTTGATAATAATATACTGGTATGTGCTACCATCTACCGGAAAAGAAAGAACTACTACGGTGTCTAAACAAGTCTGCACGAGGGATGATATATCATTCCTGGTACTTCAGGCGAGTTACCTTGGCGCTCAAAGAGTTAATACTTTGATTTCTTTATTACACTATTTTGTAGTGTTTTAACATTTTGTGTCTAAGTAATTTTCATTGTAATTAATTTTTTCAATTCTTTGAATTAATTTCGATTATTTCAGTTTTTTATGTTTTTATTTGATTCAGTTATATTATATTTCGCCTTTGTTAATAAATTAGTTATTTAAACCAGTCTGGTTGGTATTATTTCAAGTAGCATAGCCCGCAGACTATGTTCCCTTATGCACCCTGAGAAGGCGAATGCAATCCTGAAGTAAGAAAAGAGAGCGGTAAGTAATCATCGCTACGAGGCAGTGCCGGGAGTATCCGAGGACAGGTACGGCTCGCGTAGGTGACCTGCGCGTCATGATGATGAAGACAACACATACACCCAGCACCCGTGCCAGAGAAATTAACCAGTAATGGTTAAAATTCCCGACCCTGCCGGGAATCGAACCCGAGATCCCTGTGACCAAAGTCCAGCACGCTAACCATTTAGCCATGGATCCGGACAAGCTACAGTAATTGCTGATACATCCGATAGGAAGGTTGTTGTGTGTGTAGAGCGGGCTAGGCCTCTCGTCTATTGGAAACGGAAACCAGCGAAAAGCTGCGATAAAGAATTCGTACGAAAACGCACGGAGATGAACGAACCGAACCGCTGAACTCAAGCGGGACTACGCCCATTGGAACCGGCGCTGTTCGTCAGTGAACTCACGAACACCTGCGAACTATCCAGATTGGTTATGACTTTTCGGCCGAAGAGCTGCGTTTTGTCATCATACTTCCGGTATAAGATGGGAAGTATTTGTGGGACCGGCGATAGTCTCATTACCACCTGTGGGATGTGCGAAAGTTGTTATGGAATGAGGTGGCTAGAGAAATGGGTGAGCAGGTAAATGTTATATAGTTATTCATTTTATACCACTTTACTTGATTTTTGTATCTGAAGATTATTTACAAGTTCAAAGTGTAATTTTCATTTAAAAATTTGTCTGTCTCCGTAGCGTAACGGTTACCTGTCGTCCTCGGTGGCCTGGATTCGATTCGCGGTACAGCTAGAAATTTAAGAATGGCAGGAGTGCTGGTATGCGGTTGAAATGGTACATGCAGCTCACCTCCAATGGGGATGTGCCTGAAAAGAGCTGCACCACCTCAGGATGAGGACACGAATATACTTATTAAAAATCTCTAGCAAAATTTATACTTTGCCGTCCGATCACTTCATACCTACGTCTGATTCTTTTTTTGTAAAATATGTCCTAAAAGTGCCGTATATAATAAATCATTGCCTCCAGTGTTTGAATTATAGAAAATAAAGATGCAGTTTCTCATATCTGAGAGTTGACAGCGACACTCCCGTGTGCTATGGCTTCATGGCACTGACGAGAGAATCTCGCTGTTACAAAATATCTTCCTCACTTTCTGAATCCGTTTAAACTCCATGGTTGGCCTGTCCCAAGGATCTTAACTGTACCGCCTCAAGGAGCGCGAGACATTGGGTCTGGGGATACAATTGGGGAAGAGGACCAGGCTGCCCCACCTGCTATGCTGAACAGGGGCTTTGTGGAGGGATGGGAAGATTGGTAGGGACAGACAAGGATGCGGCCGTGGCCGAAACTGAATATATCCATCGATGTATGTTTTCTAATTTCTCACTTGCCTGGAGAAATAGTAGGAAACCACGGAGAAACACTTCGAGGATGGCTGAGGTGGGAACCGAACCCACCTGTACTCGGTTGAGCTCTCGAGGCTGAGTGGACCCCGTTCCAGCCCTCATACTATTATTTCATTCGTGGCAGAGCCGGGAATCGAACACGGGCCTCCGAGAGTGGCAGCTAATCACGCTAACCACTACACCACAGAGGCGGACTGTTACAAAACATACGATCGGATAAGAGAATATCCATTGCCAGGGCGGGAATTAGGAAATTAATGTTAAAATTGAAAAAGGTAAATATAAGGGGGAGAAATTGTCCAGCTTGCCATTTCAAAATTAGCATTGTTTGCCTCAAAATTACAGTGAGACGTTTCCAGGTGAAACGTTTCTTTAACTAATATTGTACATTTTATATAGAAATGTTTCACGTGTAATGCGGGCATAACCAAAGTATTGTCTTTCGTCCTTTTCCAGATCAGCCCTCCACCTCCCCCATACCCTGCTACCATTACACATCAACACAGTACACGACATTTACGCGCAGATACTTACCTCGCTTACCTCTCTTCGTAAATTGCCGTGGATGGACTGGAACGAGCTAAAACAGCTCGGAGCTGGATCCGTGCGTAGACAAAGGGAAGCGAAAGGACAGAAAGGCATGAACCCGTAACCCCCATGAATGAAAGAATGGATCAAGGGAACTGGGGTTTATTATAAACACACATAATATTAGAATGAAAAAAAGAAATGTGAGGCTGCATTAAAAGTTACTTACATAACTGTAGAAAATTGAAACATCAAGTAGTATCCCGTTCAATGACAGAGTAAGTTTCGTGTAACACGCCGACAGTACACACGATCGCACAACACACCTACGTGTGACTACATAGAATTTACAAATTCGTTTGAGAAAAATAATGTGACGTGAAACACATCATCGAAGGAATCAGAAAATGGAGCCACTAAAGGAATAATACAGTCGCGGCAATACGGGCGCACACATATCGCAGTTTGCATCCGCGCCCCAAGCGAGCGTCCATTCGATGCCAGCGCGTCCCAACAAAAGCAAAGCACAGCCTCCCAAAAGGAGCAGAAGCGAAGGAGAAGAAGAATGTTGCCACAGTTACAAAAACAAAAACTAATCGCCGACAATGGACCAAATAACGGCGTAGAAATATAAAATAGCACACAACACATGGCCCAAATCGGCCAACTAAAACGAAAAGTAAAATTAAATAAAGAAAAATTAAAGTTGAAATTACGGGATACGGAGAGTACTATAGACCGTATACAAGCACACACAAGAAGGGAGACCCAATATAAAATCGACCCAGATCAGGCCGGAGTGTAAAGGCACGCGACGTATAATATCGCACAGGATAGCGAAGGATATCATGGGCTCACGAGCATGGTTCGAACGCCGCAGATACAATGCTGGACCGCCGCTAAAATATAGGCAAGGCTGATCCAAATATAATCGTAGCAATCACAACACTCGTCGACCCGCTACACGGGGCATCCAAATTGTCTCACGTGGACAAACATGGATTAAACCCGTAGCCTCAAATCACACAATACACCAATGCTCAGCCATGATTTCAAATGATGAGTACACAAAAATACATGGTCTCAAAACCCACAAACACACACAGGCCCAAACAAACAGATAGGTAAATACCACTCTCCGTTCCCACGCGTGTGCACACAAAGAAAGAAAAAATTAAAACACACACATAAAATGAAGTAATTAAGAGCCTGCAAAGACAGGTGATAAAAGACTACCGAAATACAATCACACAGAACAGTTTTTGTAACTGGCATGAAAATGAAATAAAGTGAATGAATACCTGGGAGCAGCAATCAGGAGTCTCGAAATATATACCTCAATCAAAATAATAACTTCAAGCAGAGAACCGAGCCTTGAAACAAGTAAATCCACGATAATAGCAATTCGCAGATCAAGAAGCACATATTAAATTCCAGTCTGCTTATCACGTTTGATCCGACCATTGTTGGCATCGCGGGCAGACCAATTTAACACTCGGAGAGCGAGAGACACACTGTGTCAAAGAGACTGTGTATAAACACAGATGGCAAGAGCGTCAGCTTCAATGAGAAACTATAAGTTTCACGTCACATTCGGGTAATGTTATCGCTAATGGCGACAACGACAGTCAACGAGAAGTAGGAATAAAGGAAGTGCACCACCAAGGCAGGCTTGGTTCGGCACAGCCCATATATGTGAAAATTCACCAAACAATTAAGGAGCCTGTTTTCAAAAGTGAATATCTCCAAAAAATTTAAAAATTATTTTTTGATTGATTCTGTAACATTTTCCTCATCTGCATTGGATGGTAATTTTTTTAAATCAAATGTTAATATTTCCCATTGATAAGGCTGTGAGAAAATATGTTTTTCTTTCAAAACTGAATATATTCGTCACTTACAATGGTTTGTACCGGAAGTTAACATAAAGTACACAGCAATGTATTTTTTCGAAACTGAATATATCCATCGATGTATGTTTTTTAATTTCTCGCTTTCCTGTTATATTACTTTCATTGTGTTATGACAGAAAGCAGCACTACAACCTTCACCTCAATAGTATTCAGCCCGGAAGCATTGGCTGCACTTTCCTATTCTGTCCAGCAACTCGGATATATACACATGCGCAGTGTCCGATGGTCATTTTATGACATCATTTGGTTGAAGTAAATGAGTAGTAAAAAAATTGAGATATTTACATTCAAAGTGTACCTATTAATATTATGTTCCCATTAAATATCACGAATTAGGAAAAATATTTGAGATTGTGTGAAATATCCTGCTTTTCATAGCTAAATACAAAACCTTTTTAAAGCTAAATATATCCATTCATTTTATTCAAAACTCAATATATCCAATGTTCTTTTGTCAATAACATTTTCTGTACTGTACATAATTTAGTGTTACTTTGGTGATAGTATGTTGCTCTTTCTGGGTAGCTATCATTTAAACTATATATTACTCCATCTCGATAATCCTGTCTGAAGATATATGTTTTTCCTCTCTCCTGTAAAATTTATGATTGTGGAGATATTCAGTTTTGAAAACAAGCACCTCAATTTCCTTTTCGATAACATCATTTACCCACTCCCGTCTCCTTTTCTGAGCTCTTCTTCTCGCTAGCAGAATTGTATCTAATGCATAGAGCTCACACAAATCTTCAGGAGACGCCATTATCTCACACATACACCTACTAAATAATTCGGCCTACCAGCCAAACGACGATAGCGTACGCACAGACTTAGTATATATTCGTCCGAACACGCAGGTCGCAGGTTTCCGCTTCCAGTGGACAAGATGCCTTGGACTCAGTGGTCCGTCAACTGTATGTTCATTCCAAAATGAAGGTGCGTGCAGTGATCAGATTTCTATGGGCTAAACAGCTCAATTACACGTACATTCATCGTGAAATCACTACCGTATATGGTGAGTGTGTAATTTCTTGCTCAGGTATTGTAAAGTGGTATAAGCAACTTGAAGCCGGCCGCACGGATCTCGCAGACGAATATCGCGAAGGACGGCCGGCAACGTCCAGTACCGTTGGAAATGTTTACCTTGTGGATGTGATCGGCGCAAATCACTACAGGAAATAGCAAGCATGCAGAACATGACGTATGGCAGTGTGTTCTCCATTGTTCACCAGCACCTTGGATATCGTAAACTGTCAAAGATGGGTCTCACGTCTCCTCACTGATGTTCACAAGGGGCAACTTTTCCAATCGTCACTGGCATTTTTGCAACGGTATTGTGCGGAGGGCAACGGGTTTCTGCGGCGAATCATCACAGGGGATGAAACCACCGAATGAGAGAGAACATAGATGGAATGGGTGCAAGGCCACGTTTCAACCTTCAGCAGGAAAGGTAATGGTGACAGTGTTTCTTGACAAGGAGTGTTTGGTGCACGAGGAAGTTATGCCGTAAGGCAGTACAATCAACTCAAAATCGTATTGTCAAGCGTTGAACCGGTTGCCTAAGGCAATTAAAAAAACGTGGAGGGAAAATTGAATGCCGGGGTGATTCTGTTACCGATAACGCGTCACCACACACGGCCCGCCAAACGTCCGAACTGCTGCAGCGATTCAAGTGGGAGGTATCGCGACATGCTCCATACAGTCCAGACTTAGCGCCGTGCGATTATCATGTGTTGGGTGAGCTGAAACGACGGCGATTCCGAAACGATGAAAAGGGGGTTATATAGCGCTGGAGGTGATTTCTACGCATCCGTATTCAAAATGTTGGTTGACCTTTACAGTCTCTTCCGGACTATGTGGTAAAGTGAACTTACATTGTATGTGGGACACCTACGTGCAGGTGGTTCCATAAATGGCCATAACTTGAAAGTGTATCTTACATTTTGATTCGCCCTCGTACAAAGTAGTCAAATAGAATGAGGCGTGATAGCCAGGAGGTCGTGAAATTTCACGAGATTAATACTTATTGATCTACGAATGTGTTCGTCACCTGAAACAATAATGACTGTACGTATTACCTTCATAAAATTACACGAGGTAGTAGTTTACTTAATTTTACCCATTTAAAATAAAACCATATATAGAATGGACAAATATAGATTTTTAATTTTTTCTTGATGAAATTCTATCAATTAAAATAACCTATGCAATATTTTTTAGATTTTCTTGCGTTCCTCTAATATTTTAATACCTAAAAGATAAAGGTTCTAAACATTGACTGCTCTTTAGACATAAGGCAGAAAATGAAATACTGACATGCGTACCAAGACACCAATTTAAAATAACAAGCACTATACGCAATACCAGCAAAGGCAGCAGAAGTAGCATAAGATAGGTCTTGATATATGACGTAAATGTATGATAAATAGGAAAAGTGCTATTGATTTTGTTTAGGAGTTGGGAATTTTGTCTTACTACGATAAATGTTTTCGGAGGAATGAGTATTTTTATTCTCGTGTCTTAACCCCATTTAATACTCTTAAGCTTTCTTCTTTTTTTCAGCGCATTTTTGCATACTGTGGATTTGTGTGTGTGCACTACATCATACATGTGATTTGGCTCTCCTTTACGGACGGTTGCCCTTCCTGACGCCAACCCTACCCTGAGTAATGTGTTTCTTTGGTGGTTGGTAGTGTAGTGTGTTGTATGGATATGAAGAGGATAGTGTTCGGACAAACAAAAATATCAGTCCCCGAGCCAAATATATTAATCACACGTGATTAAAATCCACGACCCAGCCGGGAATCGAACGCGGGAGCGTCTAAACCGAGCCTCAACGCTGACCATTCAGTCAAGGAGCTGGACACCCCTGGGGAATAATCTTTTTAAATAATTCTGAGAATAATGTTATTGTCTTTACGTCCCACTAACTACTTCTACGGTTTTCGTAGACGCCGAGGTGCCGGAATTTAGGCCCGCGGGACTTCTTTTACGTGGCGGTAAATCTACCGACACGAAGCTGACGTATTTGAGCTATGCAAGGCTTTTGATAGAGTAGATCATGGGAAATTACTGACGAAAATTTGGCTATTGATCTAGACTAAAGAGTGGTTGAATAGATTGCTAAATTTCTAGGAAATAGAACTCAGAGTAAGAGGGGAAATATTATTGGACATTTAAATTTTCTTATTTATCATATAAGTAAATATCTGGCATCACAGTGAAGGACATTTGCGGATGATGTTATACTGTATAGAGTAGCAAATGAGTTGCAAGATTGTGAGCGATTGCAGCAGGACTTAAAAATATTGTGGGATGAAAAGTCAAATTGTATTTTCACCAACCGGATAAATCCTCTCAGTCTTAATAATTGTGTTGACGGTGTGATAGTAGCTAATGTGGATAAATACAAGTACCTACGCGTTAATACAAGGAATGATCTTCTTTGGGGAAGTTGGGGCGGTTAAAACAAGTTACTGATCTCTTCACACGATTATGAAGTTTCTTTTAGGGGTTGTATTAAGGATGTAAATATAGATGTTACTTCGTCTATAGCCTGTACGTAAATGATACATGAACCAACACAACATCTGACCGATAATCTATCCTTACACCACGGAAGTCCAAGTTCTGCTGGCTGTAAACCAGCTTCAAGTTCAAATGTAAGACATAAGATGACACACAGCACAGAGGAGTGATCGTATACACTATTTCCATTAATAAATCATTTTCAAAGTTTATTGGTTACATCCTTATTCCAGGGAGGTCTGCGACTGTATACCTTATACCATACTCTAAAAACATGCAGTAGAAAGACAAGTAAATAATAAAAGTTCGGGAAAACAGTTTTAGGGTAATAACCAAACTTTAACACTTATAAGCAAATAGAAATTGAACAGAGAAGGAATGGCACTATTGTAAAGAAATCAAACATCTCGTACATGCTATAGAAGTCCATCGGATACGCCGATGACGAACGTGAACTCCGAAATTGGAGTGGCTTAGACGCTTGAGGCGCTGGCCTTCTGACCCCAACCTGGCCGTTTTGATCCTTGCTCAGTCCGCAGTTATTCGAAGATGCTCAATCACGTCAGCCTTGTGGCGGTAGATTTACTGGCACGTAAAATAATTCCAGAAGGACAAAATTCCGTCACACCGGAGTCTCCAAAATCCGTAAAAGTAGTTACTGGTATGTAAAACAAATGACGTCATTATTATTACCATTATTATTATCAATTGGTGTTTTGCAATTTGCAATGACTTCCTCAGAATATCAGTGGCAATTTTTGATATTTCCAACATAACTCATTCAAAAATTCCGGAAGAATTTCGCGCAGAATATTTACATATCTCTCATCGAAAGTCTCGAGAAAGGTTGCCCCATTAGAAATGTGCCATGTATGACCCCTGAGCGTTGCGGCTAGCTACAGCGTATCTGAGCAGTCTGTCACACACACGAGTCGCAATTCAGCCGCCTTAGAACGTGGGATGATCTTTGTCGCAGGGCGCATGTTTCTTAGGATTTCGGGGAGTACAAGTGCCTTCTAGTTTCCGAGATCAGTCTCCAGGATAGAGCTTCAATATCACAGAGAGAATGTTACCACCCGCTTAAATCACCGCATGGAAGACAACAGGTGTTTAACGAACTGATATCACGTCTCCTCCGCAGAACCACACTGGGCGATGGACGGGCTACTGTGAGTCATATCACCAACCAGTTGAATGCTGGAAGTCAGGAACCCATTTCTTCCAGTACTGCAAGGAGGCAGCTGCACCGCATAGTCTTCACTAGCCGATGATCAACTCGTGTCCCTTTGCTGATACCTCGACACAGAGCTCAACGACATGCATGGGCCCGCAAACATGGAACAGTGGCGGCGTGTGGTATTGTACGATGAATCCCGGTTCAAGTTGTATCGAGCTGATGGGCGCGTGATAGTGTGACGTATTCCCTTGGATCCTACGTGTCATATAGGTTGTGTCCGGGAGGGAAGTTGCTCAGTTCCGGTCTGTGCGGCGTCCTCTTTGTCGCAATTAGGCCCCATTGTCTGGCTGCAGGGGACGCTGACAGGTGCATGTTATGTGGACATTCTTTAGGACCATCTGGATACCTTTCTGGCTGTATAGTACCCTGATGGAGATGCCATGTTTCAACAGGACAATGCGCCTTGTCACCGCTCTCTCGTGGCACGCAGGTGATTGGAGGAGTACTCCAGTGAAGTTACGACCATGGATTGGCCCTCCAGATCCCAGATCTTAATCCAATCGAACATTTATTGGATGCTGGTGTACACACCACGAACCCCGCATCAACTACACTGCGGGTAGCAGTGTAAGATATGTGGTTTCATATGAGTATTGCTGCCGTTTTGAGTGCTCGCGGAGGAGAAACTCCTTATTAACATCACATTCAGTATCATCGCATGATCTTAGGCCACTCAGTGTATTTCTCCAGATGTTTAAAGTACGGTTCGTGAAACATAAACCTCTTCGGCTTGTACAGGTATGTTTCCTCCTTGAAACTCCACCGTTGGATGGATGACGAAGCTGGTATTTCTATCTATGGTTATATTTTTAAAATGTTAAGTGCTGAAATATCTGAATACGCTTGTAATTTAACTGAATACATTTTAGAAAAGCGTTTCGCAAAACCTGACACGAGAAAGTTTCTGTCACTTCAGAAAAGAACGAATGAAAGCATTATAGAGGTACCATATCATTCTTATTGCCCTTCAAAACAACAAATGTGAGCTTTGGATGTACTGAACACTACAGATATATCACGAGCAGTAGGCGCTTGTCGATCGTCATTTGTTCCTGTTAAGATTTTAATGGAAGTTGCCGAGTTAATTGATGAAGTTCAAACGGTATTATATTCTAATCAAAGCATAGAAAACAAGGAGGCTGTGTGCCAGACTATTGCAGTATTCAATTTGCCAAAATTAAGATCAATCCTATTTATATCATCAATTTCCTAAGCTGAAGCCCATGCCTAAAACGTGGTCGCTTGAGCTTCGTCGGGGCAGGGCGTAAGAAATAAAAGTGTGGCCCGTAACATCAAGGTCTGCTCGTAGAAGATGTTCTCATTACTAAAACGGGTAAATAAGCCAATTATTTATAATTAAGAAATAATTTCATAATAAGCTAGTGATATTCTGAGTCGTTAATATGACCTACTGAGTAATTTTATGTGAAAGACGAAGGCTCAAGGAGAACGCTGTACCTTATATATTTTCATGGAGTAGCAGCGTTGAATTGGAAATGACTCCGGGAGCAAATAGGTATGGAAGAAGCGATATCACCGCGTGTGGGAGTGTACCCTGAATCTCAGAGTGACCTACAATTTGATACTGGAGCACCATCAATTTAAGACTTCCCGAATAAAAAGTAATTCATCAGCTTCAAATTTGAAATATTTATATCCGTCCTACCATTTGAAACAAGGTCCTCAAACTCGTGCGCTGAAAGGAAATGCAAGTTAGTCGTAGTGGATTTAGTCACTTTTTCGGCAGTCGAACCTTATATAGATATCAGGCAGATTTTCAAAAGGCTACTTGCACTTTTAGAATTCAATCTTAATAAAAACACTAAAAGGAAATGTTTATACATTTATTCATTACCTTTCATTCAACTCTTGCTTTCTTCCGCATACTTTTCCGCCTCATTTCTTCGATTCCCCTTTCACACTCGCAATCGTCATTGCACCTATATTGTGCCATTTCACTCTTCTCAATGAAGTCTGATTGGAATGAAAATGGAGTCTAAGACGTGAAAACGTCGCTAATAAAACACCGAAGTATTCATGAAGGTCAAAGGAATAATGTTTTCGTCATGTACTTCAGAAGAAAGGAGCATAGAAGGCGGTGACAAAGAAAGACGTGAGAAGATTGTTAAAATTTATTATTGAAAAATAACATTCGATTTGCACTGAAGGTAGAGAGGTAAAACGTCACTCAAGACTGCTGAAGAAGGAGGATCATATCAATGGAACGCATATTAAAGGCGTAGATATAATAAAAATATTGGTCTACGAGTTATTTGCGAGATACCGACGGTGAAGGATTTTCAGATCTGTAAAAATTAAAACTATTCCAGCGAACAGAAAAACTTCCGCATTCCTACGTCACATTATCCTCGCAAAACGACGTGTTAGCCGATGGAGCTTACTTTTAAAAGCCACATAATAGGCATAACAAGAGCGCAAGACAGAGAAAACCTAATATATCTCAACCAGATTGAAATATCCATATATATATATATATATATACTGCAAATCTTAAAGCATTATAAAATATTATTTTTAAGAAGCGGTATTCTTGTATCATCCATAAATTATAGCAGGCTGTGTCCGTAAGGTGACGAAATTAACCATGCTGACGTATTATTCTGTTCTAACTGCGCAAGAGACCGAAGATATCATGCATTTAAAACTGGAGGCAGAGCTACCTAGGTTATGGCGACACGAGATGACAAAACCCAGCCCATGATGACCGGCAACGCCCCGAGACTGTCCCAGACGTTCCCAAAAGGATAAGGAAAATGCCGTGAACCGAGGCCGCATGTCTAGCCACCAAGACATGATATGACAGCGAGGGAGTACAAAGAAAGATAAGTCATCACAGTTGGTAATGTAGATGATAACTGTTTTCCTTTTGGAAGTGCTATACTGTATTTATATTCTTATTTGTCAGAGTATGAACGAAGTGCTTAGATATTACCAAAGAAGTGATGTTACATGAGAAGACCACTCACATAAGTATGTTAGAGGCTAATAGGTACTCATCTGACATAAATATCAAATCTATCATGTGGGATGCAGTTAATCAGTGAAGTTTAATATTCCGTTCGCAATGCTGTCAATATTGTGTAGGAAGAGGTTAAGATAATCTCAGTATGTGTACGATACGACATTGTGGTAAACATCAGGCTTATTTTAAGACATGTGACGTGAATTTAAAAGGAAATGAGATCGTAAGTTGAATTTTGTTAATTCACTAGTAACATATAGTGATATTTTATGGAGTTATTGGAAGATTGTGAACATAATAAGATAGTCAAGTGAATGATTAATGATGGTAGTATAGTATAAGTCGAGTTGAAATGAAATGATGCGTTTATTGTAAAGTGAAGGGTAATATGAGATGAATAATGCGAAGTGAATTATTTATATACGAGTAATGGTATGATAATACGATAAATAATGTTGGTGATGATTATTGCTTCGTTGTGAATGAAGTTAGGATTTATTTTAGCGACGATATTATTTCAATATACGTACTTTGAGATGGAAGAAGGCTATGATTTGTTCTCAATTGTCCGTTAAGTTTTGGATAGGCCACATATATAGTGTTAATCACGATCTTAATAGTTTCCTATGTTGACATTTATCTAGTAGACCGTCAAATAATTCCTGATAAGAGGTGTTGGGAATGTATCTTCGAACACCATATGTATTAACATTCAACTGTATGATTTATGTACCAACACAAATATTTACAAGAAAAGGTAAAAATTTCCCAAACATACCGGCCACCAAAAGGCACTGTCCTTTTAAGAAGGGAAGAAGAAATATAATTCACTTCAGGAATAAACACATAACACAGATAGTCAGAGAGTTCATAAAGGTATAAATCGCATCACTGTGTAACTCGAAACTTTCTCATTCTCAGGCAAAGCACACAACTTCTTGATGGGTCGTATTATGATACCGGAGTTTGTTCTCACAGTGGCGACCCGTACGAGGTTGTCTTCACCAGGATGAACAGACTCTATTATGCCCATTCGCCATTGCAGAGGTGGTAGGTTGTCATCTTTGATGAACACAAGATCTCCAATTCGAAGATTAGGATGTATCTCAGTCCATTTGTGGCGCTGTTGCAGAGTGTTAATATATTCCCTGTGCCATTGTTTCCAGAAGTCCTGGGTCATCTTTTGAAGATGTTGCCATCTGGAGAGTCTGTTTATGGCACAGTGAACAAGGTCATGATCAGAAAGTGCAGTAATTTGTTCCCCAATTAGGAAATGAGATGGGGTTAAACAAGATAAGTCTGTAGGATCATCGCTGAGTCTTGTTAGAGGACGAGAATTCAGGCAGGCCTCTATTTGGGAAGAAAGGGTAGTTAATTCTTCAAAGGTAAGCACCGTGCTACCCGTAGTTCTTCGCAGATGGTACTTGAAAGATTTCACCATGGACTCCCAAACTCCGCCGAAATGCGGTGCTGATGGAGGGATGAAATGCCAGGCGATCCCCTTTGAGGTTGCAGCTTCGACAATATTTCTGTTTTGATCAGAATCATGGAGAAATTCTTGCAGTTCTTTCAGCTCCCTTGCAGCACCGACGAAGTTAGTGCCATTGTCGCTATAGATATTTGATGGACATCCTCTGCGTGACGTGAAACGTCGCAGTGCGGCCATGAATGCATCCGTTGTAAGGTCTGAGACAACTTCCAAATGTACAGCTCTTGTGGCAAGGCAAGTGAAGATGGCGACGTAGGCCTTGCCCGTTCGTTTGCTTCGCAGTGTTCCAATTCTTATAAAAAATGGACCAGCATAGTCTACCCCCACGTTCAGGAATGGTCTTGCAGGGGTGATTCTTTCTTTGGGAAGATTTCCCATCTTCTGTTGATTTGTTGTCAATTTTAATTTGTAGCATGACAAGCATGAATGAATGCACCCTTTAACGACTTGCCAAATTCTTGGAATCCAATATCTCCCACGTAATGATGATATCAGGAGTTGGGGTCCAGCGTGGAATAATCTTTGATGTTCACTTAAAATTGGTACCGTGGTTCGGTGGATTAGCAGAGGTGAAAGAAGGTGCTGGGATGAACTGGTCTCAATCTACGAAATTAAAGTTAATTTAAAATTTAACAAGGTTATATTTTCTTTTTAAGATCAAGAAATAACAAATATAACAGGTACTTAGTAGCCTAGCAACAAATCGAGAATGTACAACTACAGTGATTACAGGATTTGGGCTCCGAGAGCCAGACACACACTTCTTGAGCTATAAGCCCAACTTGACACATATACGAGATTCAACAAAGGGGCAGAAGACCCCAATCATGCCCAGGAGCTCTTGCTGCCGATTACACAGTAAAGCCTCCTCGAGGCACGCAGAAATCAAAATTTTAAGAAAGAGCAACCCGCTCTTAAAGTTCAAGCCTATCAAAGGCCACACCAAACTCTACTTTCAAGCTGTCCTCCAAGTACATGAAAACAGGGGTAAAAATACCCAACCTGCTGAGGCCTATTAAGTAAAGAAACAGGTCAATTACATGGCCTCCAAAATACCAACTTGAGAGGAGGCGAAACTGCACTCCTAATACATTTCTTTAAAAACCTATTTGGCACTAGGCCGCTTATGCAAGGGCTAACCCCATACTAAAGAGGTGACACGATAGGAAAACTTATTACATTACGAAACGAAGAAAAATGGTTGAGAAAACGTAGTCACCTTAAAAACAATATGAAAGGGAGCTCGAGAGGTTTAGGCACTCTCTATCCCAATTTGTAGTTTAAGGAGATAGAATTTATACCAAGAGTCTATTACATTTTAGAGGAAAGTTACATGGTAAAAGGTTTCGAACCCGCCCCGAGGGTTAAACTGCTAAGCTGGCAAGAAAATAAGTTATAAAACGGCCATTACCTGTTGGTTGAACTGCTGCCCGAAGAAAGAGGCGCTTCCCACCCCCTGCTACGTACTTTACACACTGATAGATGTTACTGAAGTGGCGCAGAGACCCGAAAATCAGCAGTTTATATACCCTCGCGGAACATTCGAGACCTTTCATGAATGAGAACATCCGCCCACACGCCTTTTATTGGATAATGGCAGAAACTACTACACTAGACGAAGAAGAAACCCCTAATTGGTTGAAAATTAATTACAGAAATTCCTTATTGGTCAAATTCAAAACTGGCGGAAAGAAAGGGTTAATATTGCCAACTTAAACAATGACTGAAAGAAATTTAACAAAGAACAAACTTATGAACCCAAAATTTCTCTAAAAACACAGTTCGTTCACTTCGCACTAGGGTGCATAATTGTAGTCCTTCAGTAGTGCCATCTAGAAGAGAATGTCCACACTTCTTACTACAGGCAAAACTAAAATACATCGAAAACGACACAGTTCAGAAAACTTCAAAATTTACAAATTTACTTCTGAGAAACTTGAGAATTAACACTGTAGTTAAAGTTCAGGCTTCCTCCAGTAGAGGAGTTTCAACCGGCGCAATGTTTGAATTAGCGGAGCGGAGGTGTACCGCCCGGTACAAAATAATAAGTTTCGTGAGGTGATGCTTGGGAGGTAATATAAGTTGATGTTTAGCTTCATAAGAGATGGATGATGCATTGTACAGTCTTCCACCAACACGAAGATAGCCATGTTGGTCCAGATTCGGGCTTAAATTCCTAATTTTGCTAGCTGAGTGAATGTTCTTTCCTTGCTCGAGGCAACGAATTTCTTCACGATAGGATATTGCTTGAACAATCTTGATACATACATTGAGGCAACTTCAAGGACACTGTGAATTCATATCATCACAAGACGTTGTATTTAATTAGACATTAATTAGACTATATTGTGTTTTTAATTTGTACTTGACAAAATGGGATTTTAATTCTATGGTTGTACTATCCAAAATTTTTAAATGTCACATTGTCATACTCATTGTTTTGAATTTTAATGGGGGCCCCCGTATTTTAGTCAGGTCTTATTGTGTAATGAATTTTAATCTACTAGCTGAGGAAGAGAATGCATTATATTCTCGAAACATGTACTAGATGTTAAGGTGAAAGGTAAATAAATGAATAGTATTGACTAGGCGGACTATCTTCCAACATATTTACATACATTGAGGGCATTACTTATTTCTTGAGGCCTTAACGGGGACATGTCGCGATCATCGGGGTTTCTCCTGCAGTTTGAAGCAAATCTGAGGCAATGGCTAATCGTCCTAAGTAGTCGGTTTAACGAAGAGAATGTGTTTAGAAATGAGTCGTTATGTTGCACAATAACAAGTGAAGTTAATATTCTTTTGTCTGGTATCTTGTTAGGGTCGGAGATAGTTTCTTGTTTCGGCCAAGCTGAGGGGTCTAAGCATAGCCAGGCTGGACCGTGCCACCACAGCATGTTGTTCTTCATGTCTGTTGGTTCAATGCCTCGCGAGACGAGATCTGCTGGGTTATCCTGTGATTTAACATGAGACCAGTGATTCGAGGGAGCAATTTCTTGAATTTCTGCAACCCTATTTGCTACGAACGTCTTCCATTTAGTGGGGCACGCATTTAACCATGCTAGTACAATTGTCGAGTCAGTCCAAAGCTGTATTTTAGTGAATGGCAGTTGTAGAGAGGCAAGTGTTTTCTTCAGGAGATGGGAGAGCAGTAAGGCACTACACAATTCTAGTCGGGGAATTGAGACTTGCTTTAAAGGTGCGACTCTCGATTTTGCGCATAACAATCTGACAAGAACGTCACCCTTGTTGTTCACAGACCTCACGTAAATACAGGCGCCATAAGCGTGATGTGAAGCATCGCAGAAACCATGGATGTCTATGGACTTGATTTTCCCTTCAGCGAGAACACACCTTGGGACCTTGATGCTATTAAGCGTGGGGATCTGATCATATAATTTCAACCAAATATCAAGTAAGTTTACTGGTAAAGGGTCATCCCATCCTGACCTTTCCTGCCAGAGACGTTGCATGAAAACCTTGAAGCTGATTACTACAGGGCTTATAAATCCAAGCGGGTTGAAAATTGAGGATATCGTTGAGAGCACCATTCTCTTTGTGAACGTCGTATCACCCATTAATTCTTGTAAATTTGCGTTACAGTTTATTTGAAACATGTCCGTGGATGGATGCCAAGTCAACCCTAATGTCTTTACATTGTCACTAAAGTTGTCTGTTAACGAGTGCTTAGTTTCTCGTAAGCTTTCTGGGATGGAGTTCAGTAATTCAGGGCTATTGGAACACCATTTTCGCAAAGGAAACCCTGCACGACTGAGAAGCTGTTGTAACTCGATTCGCAGCTCCAGGGCTTCTTCTAAAGTATCTGCTCCAGAAAGACAGTCATCAACATAGAAGTCACGTTTGAGGATCGCGGCCGCTCTCGGGAATTCGGACGCTTTTTCGAGTGCTAATTGCTGGAGACATCTTGTGGACAGAAATGATGCTGCAGACGTGCCGTGACAGTGTTAAGAGCATAAGAATTTAGATTATCTTGAGGATGTTCTCTCCATAGGATGCACTGTAAGTGTCGATGTTTAGGATGAACAATTATCTGGCGGTACATCTTTTCAATATCAGCGGTGAAAGCAATGTTGTGAGTGCGGAATCTCATAACTATTGAGCAAAGATCTTCTTGAATTGTAGGTCCTACCATTAAGATATCGTTTAAGGCAGTACCGTTGTCAGTCCTTGCTGATCCATCAAATACGACTCTTGTTTTAGTAGTGCTGGTAGAAAGCTTGACAACAGCGTGATGAGGCATATGATATCTTTCTCCTTCAACGGGTTCTGACTGAAGTTCCGTCATGTGTCCAAGGGTCTGGTACTCTCTCATGAAGGTGATGTAATTTTTACGAAGGTCGTCTTGAGTTTGTAGTTTCCGTTCTAATAGATGAAAACGTCGGCTGGCAGTCTGCATTGAGTTTCCAAGTTGCAACTCTCTCTTAAGTGGTAGCTCTACGATGAATCTCCCAGTTTCATCTCTTCTTGTGGTGTCCTTGAAATGGGCTTCACATTCCTTCTCTTCAGGCGAGTGTGTAACATGGTTCACTTCCTCGAGGCTCCAGAACTTCTGAATTTGTATTTCTAAGTTGAGGTCAGATCTGATAAAGAGCGACTTGGTTTGTGTCTTCTCTTCCCTTTCTCGATTGAGTTGTGAATATTCTCCGCTGAGAATCCATCCTAGCTGTGTGTCCTGTAGGCATGGGTACCCTTGTCGGCTTTTTCTTCCGGGTTGCAGGAGCTGTAAGAAAAACTGTGCACCAATCAGTAAATTGGTAGCCTGAGGGATGTGAAAGTCAGGATCAGCGAGAGTGATGTCTTGTGGAATGTTCCAGTCCTTGCAATTGATATGTGAGACAGGTATATTGCCAGTTATTCTGGGAAGAACAATACATTCCATGTTGAAGTGATAATCGTTGATTGTTGAGTGAACCTCAATATTCACTGCTATGTTTGCTTGGGATGTGAGTTCACCAAAAGCTTGCAGTGTTATGGCGCTGGTCTTTTTCTTTTTCAGTCTCAGTTGTTGCATCATGTGTTTCGGATATAAAGTTACTCTGCGAACCATTGTCGAGTATGGCACGAACTAAATGGAATCTTCCCTGACCGTCCTTGATCTTTACTAAAGCCGTACTCAGAAGTATCTGATTCTTGGATGTGCTTCTCAGAGAATGATAAGATGATTGTTGTGGATTGTTGTTTTGATTTGCAGGAGATGATATATGGTCAGTCTCATGATGCAACAACGTGTGGTGATATTTTTCAAATTATCCGCCACCACATGTCGAAGAATAAAGATGCTAACACGGTGCTCTCTTGGCAGCTTTTCAAATTGTCCGCCACCACAGAGTGCAGCGCGGCGCTCTGTAGATTAAAGATGGCGAATGTAGAATTTTTCACCACCACATAGAGTGCGGCACTGCGCTCTCTTGTTTAAAGATGGCGGATGACAGCTGACGAAATTGCCCCGCAAGAGTGCGGTACGGTGCTCTGTAGTTTAATGATGGCGGATGACAGCTGACGCAAGAGTGCGGCACGGTGCTCTGTAGTTTAAAGATGGCGGATGACAGCTGACGCAAGAGGGCAGCACGGTGTTCTGTTGTTTTTAAGATGGTGGATGACAGCGCATAGGTTTGTTTCCAAACAAGAGAATGTAGAATTTTTCAAATTGCCGCCACCACATTTCAAAGGTATCTAGCTAAAGAGTGCAGCACTGAGGCTTGTGATGCAAGATGGCGGATGACAGCTGTCAGAAAAAAGCACGTGAGTTTGTAGAGTACGTGGAATTTGCCGCCACCACAAAGAGGGCAGCACTGTGCTCAAAGATGGCTGCTGTCACGTGGAATTGTCTACCACCACATTTCAAAGGTATCTAGCTAAAGAGGGCAGCACTGAGGTTTGCGATGCAAGATGGCTGCTGTCAAAAAGCATTTTTCAAATTATCCGCCACCACATTTCAAAGGTAAGTAGCTAAAGTGGGCAGCACTGTGCTCTATAGATTAAAGATGGCGGATGTCAGCTGCACGTGGATTTGTTTATCTCGCGCTAGTGAGGTTAAGGTGGTAGCACTAAGGTTTAGGCCCGCCAAGATGGCAGCACTGCGGATGACAGGTGACGAATTTGCAGCTACTGCGATAAAGAGGGCAGCACAGTGCTCTGTGGTTTAAAGATGGCTGATGACAGCTGTCAAAAAAAGCACGTGGCCGTCAAAAAACACGTGGATTTGTTTATCTCGCGCTAGTTAGGTTAAGTTGGTACTACTGAGGTTTAGGCCCGTCAAGATGGCAGTACTGAGGTTAGCGATGCGTTGTTGTCTGTCAAAAAGCACGTGGCTGTCAAAAAACACGTGGCTTTGTTTACCTCGCGCTAGTTAGGTTAAGTTGGCACTACTGAGGTTTAGGCCCGTCAAGATGGCAGTACTGAGGTTAGCGATGCGTTGTTGTCGATGATAGCTGTCAAAAAGCACGTGGCTTTGTTTACAAATTCAAATTTCCCGCGGGTGGTGGAGGAGACCTCTGGGAGGCCTCTGGCTGTGGTGGTGGTGGAGGAGGCATCTGGGAGGCCTCTGGCGGTTGTGGCGGTGGAGGAGGCATCTGGGAGGCCTCTGGCTGTGGTGGCGGTGGAGGTGGCCTCTGGGAGCCCGCGGTGGCGGTGGCCGCCGAATCCCTGTATTATACTACTGCTGTGGGTGGGAGAGACCCAAAAATTTCGGGAAAAAATTTATTCTACTTCCGCTGTGAGGCTGAAATTCGCGTCTCTTGATGCGGGCTATGAAGCCAACAATCTCAATGTTGTATCGAGTCTTTCGTGGGGAGAATTGCTTGCCTCATAACCGTACGTTCTGTAGCGATAAACGTGGTGACCTATGAAATAAAATGTAAATATATATCGTAGTCCATCCTAAAAGTACTTGAGGAAATCTTTAACGAAGACCTCCTGTTCAGTACTTAGATTTTTGAGGGTACACAGGCTTCTCTTCGAAAGTCACACCTTGCACCAAACAACATGTTTGCGCCTTTTCCTGCGAAAGTAGTCTCATGCAATCACACAACCCATATCCGCTAGAATAGAATCCATTGAGGCATACATGGAAACAAATGGCAAAAGCATGAGAAGAACCAATAACCACCACTGGTCAACACAGAACTGGTGTGTAGACCTGGAGTCGAACCTGAAGAAAATCTCCAATGGATTCTTTTTGAGGAAAATCCTCCCCGTGTGTGGGCAAGTGTCGGTAGAGGAATTCCCCAAGGAAATCCCGGAAGCTCTTTCTTTGAGGTTTTCCTGTACGTGCATGGCCATTTTGGCACTAGAATATTATTCTATATTCAGAGAAATGGGAGAGAATTTCTCGTTTAAAAGTTTGCTTTCCTGCAAGAACGTTATAAATCAACAAACATGGCCGACGCAATTAATCTGTGCGCTTCACCTCGATCGATATTAACACTGAATAATAGCAGGAAGAGAAATATTAACCAGCCCTGGAATGCTGTCCGACGGAATCATCCTGTTGCATGATAATATTCAGTTCCAATCTGGCGTGTACTACAGCGATAGTTTTTGTACACTTCAACATCCTCCGCAAAGTCAGAATCTTTCGCCTTGTGGTTTTCACATTTTTTGCGACGTGAGGTAAGATATTCGTGCAAGTCGGTTTCATTCGGACAAGGAACTACAACAGCGAGTGCAGTTGTGGATCCGTCAGCAACCTACCTCTTTCTACAAAACTGGAATTGATCATCTCTTCTTCCAGTGGGATAAGTGTATTAACACTTTTGGAAGTTACTTTTGAATAACGCCATTCCATGGCCACGCTGTGGCAGGTGTTCGATTTTCTTTTGACTGAACACTATATAAAGAACTGCCTGTAAAGTTGCCAAATGTGACATACAACTTTCTTTGATGGCAGACCCTAGTCCGTGTCTCTCCGTACTGCGGCAATATGTGTTCGAACTATATCACTACGATTACGGTCCGCACACCGACCAAGTGTCCTTCTTGATATTATGACGTTCACACGCCGACATTGCTCGTCTAGCCATCCCACACGCCCAATACACTGCTTTGAACACATCGCAAATTCTTCCATTTTAGTGCTACAACTTCAACTTCCATTTGAGCGTGGTGTTCTGATTGTATGTCTACTCGGTTTATGACATTTTGTGACCCCATACTCCTGTCCCATAGATCGATGAACTTTCGCTCAGAAGTAAAGAACAAGACGTTATTTCTAATTAACGTTTGTAAAAGGTGCCCCCCAAATTAGAAATTGGTTTTAAAATATACTGAAAATGTAAAATGTAACAAAATCGAAATATTTTTAGCAGTGGTGTAAGTTATTTAAATTGTAATGATTTCATTGCATAACACGTAGTTTTCTAGGATTTAACAATTTATTGTTATAGAATAACACAATATTACAAAGAATCACAAAACCACAAACTTACATATCCAATACACCAGCACCAACAGTTGTATTGAGCTTATAATAGCTGAAAATGGGTAGTTAACGAAATAATAACACATTGTAAAGTCTTTATTTTTTGTTAGAAAAGTGAATCTAAACTGTAGCTTATCTCCTTTTATTTTAAATGTCATAAATGCGAATCTTGAAGACTTTTGACTGCCCAAACTGCACACTGATTTGATCTAGGAATTTCCAGGTTCTTTAAAAAAAACCTTTACACAATATTTAATTCTTTCTAACAGGGCGGGGTTTACAAAGAAGTTTAATCGCAGTCTCAGAGTATGCGAGTAAGTGTTCACTTAAAATCAACTGTACTAAGACGAAGGTGACGGTACGCCTAAGAACAGGACGAGGAGGGAAAGGAGGAAATGGGTAGTTCAGGGAGAGACAATTGAACAGACAGAAATGTTGTAAATCTGGGGGTCATTATTAACAAAAAAAGGGGGGATGGAAGGATCATATTAAGAGGGCTAAATCGAAGGGGCTGGCGGCTCTTTTAGTTGTCAAGATTTTGGAGAACAAATACCTGGGGATAAGTTGTAACATACAAGGGATGGTGTACAAAATATTGGTACTAAGCAGAGTACTCTACGGAGATGAATTGTAGGGCCTGGAGAAAGGAAGGGATATTCTAAATGAGATAAGTAGTACATTTAGTAAAACGTTGATGCTGCTTCCCGAGTGCACAGCTAATGCGGGGTTGATAGTAAATTATGGGGAGTGTATGGAAGTGGACATTTTGAATTACTGGATGATATTAAAGAGAAGAGGAGGGGGCATATTGCTGCAAGCTGCTTATCAGAAACAGCTCAAGAGTATGTATGGTAAGAGTAGGTTGGTGAAGGTCAAAGTGTATGTGGAAAGGCAGGGAGTAGCGTACATTTGGTACGAGCATTGGAATAAAAGGGAAAGAAGTTTCTTGAGAAATATAGAGAAAAGGATATCAAAATGCTAAGTCGGATAGAGGAATGTTGTAGGAGAGCGTCCTTAAGTATGTGTATGCCTAATAGGATAAGACAAATAGTAAGGATAAGAATTAGTAATAATGATAGAGCTGCGAGAAGAGGTTTGTTGGGCTTATACAAGAACAAGGGCAATACATTATGTATACTGTGTGGTGAAGTGGGGGAAGATCTGCATTTGTTGTCAATATGTAGAGAATCGCAGAATGTGAGAAGGATAATATTGAGTGAGAGTCAGCGGGAATTGTTAAAGCAGCCTGGTAATGAACAAAACATTGTTGGATGGGTGGTAAAAGTGTGGAAACGCATAGGTTATTGAAGTTTGTATTTAAGTGCAGTAAGGAAATTACGTATAAAGAAAATAAAGGAAGTTGACACGTGACTAATGCGCAAGAAACACTTAGACTCTTGCCGCAAATCACTCAGAATAAATAGAGTTGCTTTTCTTTGGAATGTTTCCAGTTCTTAATTAAAGTAATCCTAGTGAAGGCCTCATACATTGCTACCATACTCCAGTTGGGATCTTACTAGAGACTTATATACTCTCTCCTTTATATCCTTACTAGAATCCCTAAACACCCTCATAACCATGTGCAGAGATCTTTTCCCTTTATTTACAATCCAATTTATGTGTTTAACCCAATGAAGATCTTTCCTTATATTAACACCTAGGTACTTACAGTGATCTCCATAAGGAACTTTCACCCCATGAATGCAGTAGTAAAAACTGAGAGGACATTTCCTATTTGTGAAACTCAGAACCTGACTTTTAACAACGTTTATCATCATGCCATTGCGTACTGCCCATCACATAACACTATCAAGGTCATTTTGTAGTTTCTCACAATCTTGTAACTTATTTTTATTAAAGAGAATAACATCTTCCACAAAATCGGTATCTCTGATTTCTACTTCTTTACTCATACCATTTACATATATTGTACAAGGAAAATTTGAAGGGAAAAGGGCATGGGACTCAACTAAGTGATATACAGTAATTAGGAGCATTGCGAAATAATAGATGGTAGGTACTTTTAAAATTTTAAATTTATTCAACTGGTATACAGCATGAACAATTCCTCTATTACTTCGGATTTGAAATAGGAAATTAAATTTAAAGATCTTCTGTTGAATATATTGTTGCCCGATCATAAATTTTCAATGAATGTTCATAATAAATTAAATCCAAAATCTATTATTACTTTCACCAAATTCATACAGTTCATCTCGAGAAAATGACGTAAAATATTGTATGAAAATAAATATCACTGCACTTTGATTATTAAAAACCCTATAGCCTCTTAAAAAGTTTATCACTTCAAAAATCCTACAGTAACTTTATGAAGTTAACACTGGAAAATTCCTACAGCCTCTTTACAAAATTAACACTGAAAAAAGGTGAAAGAACATAAAGTTAAATTTCTCGCCAAATCTAGCGTT
This sequence comes from Anabrus simplex, assembly GCF_040414725.1. Classification (NCBI taxonomy): domain Eukaryota; kingdom Metazoa; phylum Arthropoda; class Insecta; order Orthoptera; family Tettigoniidae; genus Anabrus; species Anabrus simplex. The sequence continues at coordinate 26,077,178 of NC_090277.1, read as the reverse complement.
GTGTCTCAATACATATTGCCCTACACTTGGAAATATTACGTGACATCTACTCAGTAAAGAACGTTCCAAGAAATGAAGACATCAAGGTTTTAATCAATGTCTTAAAGTTCAATTTTTGAGAAAAAGTTTATTCTGTTATAAACATAAGATTGTTGTTAAAGGCACTTATATCACCTGATTAGTCTTGAAACTGGAACTGGAAAATGCGGTTCAGCGAACAGCATTTGGAATTCCTCTGCAACCGATGTTGTGCTGTCCACCATACTATCACTCACCATCTACAGCGATGTATCACGTTAAATCCCACGATGTACCACGTTAAATCCCACGTTCTACCACGTTATGTTCCAAGTTGTACCACACAAAGTCCCACGTCGACTTGAACATCAGGCTGATACGGTGAATAAGGCACTCTGTCAGTGTTTCACTAATGAGTTTCGCGAACACGAGAATATTCAACTGACTGTACAGGTTACAAGTGTTGAACTGGCACAATTTTTCTAAGTGCAAAACGTTAAGTCTCTAGCAAAAAGTGATTATTGTTTGAATTATTAGAAGCCCAGTTTATACTGTTTACACACGTAATTCAAAGTTTTGTTCAATGCATGACGAATATTTGGATTTTACTTAAATACAAGTTCAAATGATTATCATGCTACGAATTGTAAAATACAGTTCACTCGCGACACAAGTCTGGTTTAGTTTCAAATTTCATAAATATTAAATGCACACGTATTAAGGAAATGCTACGGATTATTTCTACTGAAAAAGTTATTGTTCAACTAATTGTCGACAAATAGCTTTCATATTCACTCATTTATTTACTATGAGAGTTAAAAAAATCGCGTTTAAGTGTTAGCACAAGAATAAGTCAAGTGCAGTTGTACATTTTATAGCACAAAATTACTATGTTTGTGAATCCCAGAAAAAATATAAGTTTTGAAATAGCACTGAAAAATGTTTCAGTTCATCTCGAAGCATTGAAATTTTCTAAGTAGCAGTATGAGCTAGGGGGATTCTAAGTCACCTCCTCAGCATGTTTTGAGCTGAGTCAGCACCCGAGTGCACTGACCTCGGTCAAGGTCATTGACCTATTACGTCATGACAACGTTACCTTGACGTCACGACCACATGGCCTTGTTTGTGAAAAAAGCACCTTTGTCAGCTGTCATCTTGACGGACCCTAACCTTTTATGTTTTGGCGCGGAATTTAAACAAGAGAACGTTGCTAGCCTCACTGCTGCCATCTTAACAACGTGGGGCCGCGGAATTTGAAATCCACGTGCTTTTGAAAGCTGCCAAGATGACAGCTGCCATATTGACGCGTCCTAACAGCGTGGGTGCGTAATTTAAACAAGAGAACGTCGCTAAACTCACTGCTGCAATCTCGACAGGGCGTAACATCACTGCTGCCACCTTAACTATGTGTGCCCGCGGAATTTGAAATCCACGTGCTTTTGACAGCTGTAAAAATGACAGCTTGACGAGTCCTAACCTTAGCAGGTGGGCGCGGAATTTTAACAAGTGAACGTCGCTATCCTCACTGCTGCTATCTTGATAGGTCCTAACCTCACCGCTACCGCCTTAACTACGTGGGGCGCGGAATTTGAAGTAAGTGACAAACTACATTTTCTATCTCGAGAGGTCCTAACCACGTGCACTTGTGGAACAAGTGAACGTGGCTGACCTCACTCCTCCCATCTTGACAGGTCCTAACCTCACCGCTGCCACCTTAACCACGTACGGGCGCGGAATTTGAGAAAGTGACAGATGATAGCTCCATCTTGACAGTTCCTAACTACGTGCAGGCGCGGAATTTTGTACGATCCCCTAACCTCACAGCTGTTATATTGACGGGACGTAGCCACGTGCTCGGAATTTTGAACGACCCTAAACTCACTGCTGTCATCTTGACGGGACTTAGCCACCTACGACACCATCTTGGAGAGGCCTAAGGACCCTAAGGACCCTAGTTTATAACATGCTGTCCTTCTAAAGGGGACCTAATCTCAGAGACATAAAGCTAGCTGCCCTTCTCGACACTATCATAGAGGGGATTTAAGGACCAATGTTTTGAGGTAAGATGCCCTTCTCAACATGCTACCATCTTGGAGGGGGCCTAAGGACCATAGATTAAGGCTAGCTGCCCTTCTCGACATAACCCTTCCCCGACAACATCTTGGAGGGATCTCACTCTAAGTATTTTAACAGGTGTGAGGCGGGGATTTTTAAAAGGAGAACAATCCAACCCCACTCTACGTGCTTTTTAAGACCACGTGCTCTTGTTTTGACAGGTGTGTAGCGGGGAATTCCAATAAGAGTAGAGTACAAAAATAACCATTTAAACGGAAGGATAAAAAGGCATTTTTTGAATATCTGACACACGTTATTGTTATAACATGGGCATGGTGTAGAGATGTCCTCTTGTCCTCTTCACCTCCTGTCAAGACATGTTCATTGATTCTTTACTTACGTTTTTCTATTTATCTCTTTTTAACATACAGAAGTAGAGAAATGAACGTAAGATGAATGTAGATTGTTCGATGAGGAGGAGGGGATGGATTAATATGTTTAGCATGATTTTTATAACATATTCATAATCTAGTTTTATATAAAACATAATTACAAGGAAAAACGGAAGAGGAATAGAAGTGTGTTGTTAAACTACTTTTCTAAAAGTCCCTAAACGGGTGGTCAATTTGCACGGTATAGGTATGTTGCAATGACATGAACCCATAATGCTACTACAACTTTACAGTGTAATATATGCTTATTAATAGTCTAAATGCAAAGCTTACAGCTACAAAACGCTAACCGTGAGGCCAGTTAGCTCAGTATAGATGTGTTGCAATGACATTAACACATAATGCTACTATGAAACAGAAATCATAAATTTAGTAGTAAATTACAATTGATGCACTAACTAATAGTATGTTTCTGACATGCACGCAATCTAGATTGTGTCGAATAAGTGTACACGTGTTAAAATGATTATAATGTTCGCCACTGCAGTGTAGTTGTTGATGTGAATATCTATTATCGCTAACCCCCGACGCACTAAAGTTCAGAGCCCCTCCTGGACCCATTTTAGTCCACTCATACAATAGGTGTTTAGAACACTGAAAGTTTGATTGTAACAATTCGAACTTATAGACTTGAACAATAGTGACATTTAGTTGTCTACTGAAATGTTCACATCACTAGAATCGATCTCTAAAGTAAAGAGGAAAACAACGGGAAACTGCCTCACTCCTTATTTCCCTTGTACGTCTCTTCTGTATTATCTACACCATAAAACGTAAATGAATGTGATTTAACTATATTAATAGAAGAATGATCGAAACCCTCACTCTTGTCATTTAAAAATCGAATACTGGACACATACAATGACACACACAATACGGTACTTACTTTGATATCAATTAAATGCACACATTAGATAATACTTTCTCCTATTTAATCAGATCTCTTTAATGCGTTCATCGAAATAGTAGGCATGAAATACGGAATTGAACGACACATACAGCGACATATACTTACCTTATTTGCTTTTATATCGATATGTAATTCAGTTGAGATTTAATCTAATATTTCGTAATTTTACAAGAGTCTATACGATTTAAACGAAACACGCACTCTAGGCTAAAGCTGTCTACGCTGCTCGCAGTAAATAATAATAGACAATGTATAATATTCACAAAAAACAAAGCACTACATTCGATGATGAAAGCAACGGGCCAACACTTCTTTTGTGATAATATACACACACATTTTAATTTTCTAACACTCTCTGTTGTAGAAATCTCGCACTGGACACGAAATACGGAATACAACACGCATCATGAGAAAAAAATATTTGCGGGTGTCGTGCAAATGCTATGAGCTACCGCCACGCACATGTACATATTTAAGCACTAAAAATCTTAGATATTGTATTGACACTTCATTCTCATTTCTTGTATTTGTTGTGTAGACTACGTTCCAGCCTTCGTAGCAGAGTTCGAAATCGAACCCGTAACCCCGAGGGTAGACGCCCACATAGCCTCCGACTTAGAGAAAGGGATTGTACACTGTTATTCATAACTAATTAATACCGATTATTATTTTTGCCAATGCAATGCAGTAGTTAATGTGTATATCTATTATCGCTAACCCCCGACGCACTAAAATTCAGAGCACATATTGGACACCTATAGACTCTTACAACAGGTGTTAAGTGTTAACAACACTGAATATTTGATTGTAACATTTCGAGCTTATAGACTTGAACAGTAGAGACATGTATTTGTCTACTGTAGCGTTCACATCATTAGAATCGATCTCTAAAACAAAGAGGGAAACAACGGGAGACTGCCTAACTCCTTATTTCCCTCGTAGGTCTCTTCGGCAATATCTACACCATGAAACATAAATGAATGTGATTTACTATATTAAGAGAAGAATGATCGAAACACTCACTTCTACCCTAAAAAATCTAATACTAGGCATACAGCGACACACACAGTACATACTTAGATATCAAGCAAATGCACACATTAGATAATACTTTCTCCTAACTAATCAGATTTCTGTAATACGTTCCTCGAAATACTACGCATGAAAAACGGAATTTAACGACACATACAGCGACATTTACTTATCTCATTTGTTTTTATATCGATACGTAATTCAGTTGTGATATAGTCTAATATTTCTTAATTTTACAAGGGACTATACGATTTAAACGAAACACGCACTCTAGTCTAAAGCTGGCCACACTGCTCACAGTAAATAACAATAGATTACGTATAATATTCTCAAAAAATCACTACATTTGGTGGTGAAAGCAATGAGTCAACACTTCTTTTGTGATAATATACACACACATTTTAATTTTCTAACACTCTCTGTTGTAGAAATCTAACACTGAACACGAAATACGGAATTTAAAGACGCACCAAAGAAGTATTTGCGTGTGTCATTCAAATGCTGTGAGCTACCGCCACGCACAGTACATATTTTAACACTAAAAACTTAGATATTGTATTGAAACTTCATTCACATTTTTTTAATTTGCTGTGTAGACAACGTTAGCCCTCGTAGCAGAGCTCGGAATCGAACACGTAGCCCCGGGGGTTTAGTGTAGATTAGTTTAATTTAGTTTAGTTTAGTTTATTGACTTTCTTATATGGCGGGGCTCAGGCTATGAAGCATGCTACTATGCCAAACTATATTATACAACACCTTTATACAATTTATAGAATAATGTACATGAAATCATTTTTTACACATATTTCTAAAAATCACTGCAATTAATTTACTTAACCTCTATAATTTTTTATCCTTATTGATAATTAAGAAGTAAATATTACTTTTTTACGTTAGTGAGATCTACTTTTTACAGATTTGAGTACCATATTACACATTTCCTTCTAAATAGCCTCGGATTGCATATGCCCCTAATTTCAGCAGGTATTGGGTACCAGGAACGTATGGTAGCAGGTATGAGTGAGTCATTATACGAGTTACTGTGATGAATGGGAATGTACAAAAGGGAACGTGTGGATGACGTTGATGAAGCTCTAGCAGGAGGTGAGAGGAATATAAAGTCTGTTTTAAGATAGTCTGGTTTGCTTGTTTGCATTATACTGCGGAGAAGGGAAACAGCGTGGTACTTGCGTCGTGCAATCAATCTTAGCCATGACAGATGGGAGAGGAAAGGGCTGATATGAGTTTGGATTGGGATATTTAACACGAATCGAGCACAAGCATTGTAGGCTCGCTGTAGTCGACAGGAAAGTGTTTTGCTCATACTATTAAAAACTACATCTCCGTAGTCAAATATTGGAAATACACTGACTGACAGAGCAAATGCAACACCAAGAAGGAGTGGTCAGAACTTTATGCCAATTGCAGGGTAGACTGACGTCACTGATGCTCATGATGTGAAATGCGCCGCTGTGCTGCGCACGTAGCGAACGATAAATGGGACACGGCGTTGGCGAATGGACCACTTCGTACCGTGATTTCTCAGCCGACAGTCATTGTAGAACGTGTTGTCGTGTGCCACAGGACACGTGTATAGCTAAGAATGCCAGGCCGCCGTCAACGGAGGCATTTCCAGCAGACAGACGACTTTACGAGGGGTATGGTGATCGGGCTGAGAAGGGCAGGTTGGTCGCTTCGTCAAATCGCAGCCGATACCCATAGGGATGTGTCCACGGTGCAGCGCCTGTGGCGAAGATGGTTGGCGCAGGGACATGTGGCACGTGCGAGGGGTCCAGGCGCAGCCCGAGTGACGTCAGCACGCGAGGATCGGCGCATGCGTCGCCAAGCGGTGGCAGCCTCGCACGCCACGTCAACCGCCATTCTTCAGCATGTGCAAGACACCCTGGCTGTTCCAATATCGACCAGAACAATTTCCCGTCGATTGGTTGAAGGAGGCCTGCACTCCCGGCGTCCGCTCAGAAGACTACCATTGACTCCACAGCATAGACGTGCACGCCTGGCATGGTGCCGGGCTAGAGCGACTTGGATGAGGGAATGGCGGAACGTCGTGTTCTCCGATGAGTCACGCTTCTGTTCTGTCAGTGATAGTCACCGCAGACGAGTGTGGCGTCGGCGTGGAGAAAGGTCAAATCCGGCAGTAACTGTGGAGCGCCCTACCGCTAGACAACGCGGCATCATGGTTTGGGGCGCTATTGCGTATGATTCCACGTCACCTCTAGTGCGTATTCAAGGCACGTTAAATGCCCACCGCTACGTGCAGCATGTGCTGCGGCCGGTGGCACTCCCGTACCTTCAGGGGCTGCCCAATGCTCTGTTTCAGCAGGATAATGCCCGCCCACACACTGCTCGCATCTCCCAACAGGCTCTACGAGGTGTACAGATGCTTCCGTGGCCAGCGTACTCTCCGGATCTCTCACCAATCGAACACGTGTGGGATCTCATTGGACGCCGTTTGCAAACTCTGCCCCAGCCTCGTACGGACGACCAACTGTGGCAAATGGTTGACAGAGAATGGAGACCCATCCCTCAGGACACCATCCGCACTCTTATTGACTCTGTACCTCGACGTGTTTCTGCGTGCATCGCCGCTCGCGGTGGTCCTACATCCTACTGAGTCGATGCCGTGCGCATTGTGTAACCTGCATATCGGTTTGAAATAAACATCAATTATTCATCCGTGCCGTCTCTGTTTTTTCCCCAACTTTCATCCCTTTCGAACCACTCCTCCTTGGTGTTGCATTGTCACTGTCAGTCAGTGTATTAGACTCTGAACTAATAATTTTCTTGTGCTTCTTGGAAGGAAGTCCTTCATCCTTTTCGCAGAATGTAATGAGTAGAATACTCTTTCACAAACTTTTGTGACATGTTCCGACCAACTTAAATATTTATTGAATACTACTCCAAGGTTCTTTACATGATCGCTAAATGACACTGGTATTCCATTGAACGTAATACCGGGTATAGATATGTTCTGTATTTTAGCATGAGATTTATACGTACCAATTACGATGGCCTGTGATTTTAATGGATTCACTTTCAGGCATGTCTGCTAGTCCAGTCATTAGCGTTTGCTAGGTATTCGTCCAACTTAGTGATTTAATTGTTTAAGTCATTAGGCTTTGTGTCAAAAAAAATTGAATATCATCTGCATATAGGTGATATTTACAATTGGTCAGCGTCACAGTTAAGTCGTTCATGTATAATGAGGACATAACTCGTGACAATACTCCAGCTTGTGCCACAACTAAACTTAGTGGTTTACGAAGAAGATGTATCGTTTCCTACTGATACACGCTGCTGACGACCACCAAGACAGGACTGTATCCAGGTTAAAGTGCTGTAAGAAAATTTCATCGCCTGAAGTTTAGCGAGTAATATGTCTCTATCTACGCAGTCGAAGGCTTTGCTTAAGTCCAAGAGAACAAGTATAGTCATTTGTCCTTTATCTATCGCTAGTTGCATGTCATTTGTCACTTTAACTAATGCCGTGGTAGTATTGTAGTTTTGTCTGAATCCCGATTGATATTTGTCAAGTAAGTTGTAATGTATAAGATATTCAGCCATTTACTTATGTACTATTTTCTCCAACATTTTTCCTAATATAGGAAGGATACTAACAGGACGATAATCCTCGGGACTGTTGGGGTTTTTGTTTTAGGGAAAGGTCGGATGAGTGCATGTTTCGAATTCGAAGGAAAGACTCCAGTCATGTGTGAGTTATTAATGATATGCGTGACCGTTGGAAGTATGATGTCTATGATTCTGTTTAAAAGTGACAGGTTGATTCCATCATGGCCAGTGGACCCTGACTTTATTTCACTGAAGACGCCCCTAACGTCACTGGGTTCACATGAGAAAAGTAGAACTGCTCGCCTTTAGTCTTGCTTTTGAGGATATTCTGTTAATTACTGCTGCTTTGGTTTTTTCGTCAATCTGAGAGGATTGTGACCTAAAATACGAGTTTAGGTCAGCTAGTGGTACATTACAGTTGTTATCATTTGTCTTGTTTTTGCATAATCCCATTTCGCGAAGAGATTTCCAAATCTAACTAGAATTTTCAGTGTTGAAAATATCATAAGGGTGGCGTATTTTAGCATTTCTAATTAGTTGTGTTGTCCTGTTTCGGAGTTTTTTATACTTTCCGAAATTGTCAGATGTAGGATGTTTCACGTAATAATTATAGGCTGCGTCTCTTATTTTCATCTGGGCACGTATTTCTTTGTAAAGCCATGGTTTTGAAGGTCTCTTTACCCTAACAGTACGTAGTGGTGCATGTCTCTCATATAAAGTCAGAAGTAGTTCGTTAAAATGATTTACTTTTCCATCAATGTCATTTATGCACTGAATGTTGTGCCATGGCGTGTGAAGAGCATCAGCAAAAAATGCGTGTTCATTAAAGTGTTTAAAATTTCTATATGTATTCAATTTTGACTTGAATTTAGGGAATTTATAGGAACACGCAGCGTAAATCATGTCATGTCGGGAGAGACCGGGAACGGGCATTTGTCCATGAGTTAGGATTTGGTTAGTATTATTAATGATTATTAGGTCAAGGAGCGTATGAGATTTGGCGACATGGTGTGTAGGGTTTAGGGGTAGTATTGTCAAATTAATGGATGAAAACATGTCAGTCAATCGTTTGGTTTCGGTAGATTTGTTTTTCAAGTCTATATTATAGTCTCCCATTAAAATCAGATGCTCATACCTGGATGTTAGGTCATGTAGTGCTTCCTTCAAATGTGTGATGTTACCAGTCTTCGGCGGACGATACACTACACCAAGCAAGTACTTCGTACCGCGAACTATGATCTCAACAAAGAACTCACTGGGGGATTTTAATATCACCTTATAATTCACATCGTCTCGTATATACTTACCGACACCTCCACCCAGCTTACCGCTCCTGTCATTCCTGACTAATGAATAACCATTCATACTAACAAGAGATGAAGTGATAGAATGACGCAACCACGACTCGGATAATAGTATGGCATGTAGGTTGCAGGCTGTGAATATTTCAGAGGATTCCGGGAAATGTGGGAGAATGCTCTGAGTGTTTACATGAGCTAAATCTAAGAAGGTACGCTAAGGCGAAAGAATGTGTTGAAGGTGATTAACTGTACTTAGGGTGGGGGCTGGGAGATACAGGGTACAGGGTGTCTTGCACATGCTGAAGAATGGCGGTTGACGTGGCGTGCGAGGCTGCCACCGCTTGGCGGAGGATGCGCCGATCCTCGCGTGCTGACGTCACTCGGGCTGCGCCTCGACCCCTCGCACGTGCCACATGTCCCTGCGCCAACCATCTTCGCCACAGGCGCTGCACCGTGGACACATCCCTATGGGTATCGGCTGCGATTTGACGAATCGACCAACTTGCCCTTCTCAGCCCGATCACCATACCCCTCGTAAAGTCGTCTGTCTGCTGGAAATGCCTCCGTTGACGGCGGCCTGGCATTCTTAGCTATACACGTAAACACACACACACAATACATAGCACACACATCAGACTACATAGATTTGTTTCTATTTATGATACGAATAATAAAACTTGACTATAATAAAACACAACACACTTCAGACGCATTACGTAACACTATCTTCTAATGTAGTGAAGACATACACATGAATAGTATTTTTTAAATTATACACTTGATCGCATTTTTTTACTTACCATAAACTTACATGTAGATAAATACTAAAAGGATTTAATGATGTTTTAAAGTGTTGATTTTAATCTCTGCTTTGAAATAGTCTTGTGTGTTGTCTTATCAAATGCTCGTGTTACCGCGCGTGTCTCTCTGCTAGCTACAACAGGAAACAGGGTTTCAGTTTTCTGCGGAGACAGCGCCCCGCAGTCCTACAGCTTGTTCACCATGTAACATGCTCTAAGACACAGTAGAAGTGAATTACGAAATTAGTCAGATATGATTTTTTTAAATGTTGCACAGGCTATGTAGTTTATGGGGTTGAGATCATTACCTAGAGGGCTTGGGGTCGATTCCCGGCCAGGTTAGAATTTTTAACCTGCATCTGTCGTAGCCGGGAGTTCGACTTCCCGTCCGGTTAGCGATTTTTTCTGAGTATTCTTCTCCTGTAGGAAAAATGCTGGGGGTTAATATATAACTTATAACAACGGCCTGCATGTCGTAAGAGACTACTAAAACCACACTTAGAATATTACAGATTGAAAGAAAATTAAAATGAATATTTCTTCTGGCTCGGAGACTGTGTGTGGTTTTGTTTGTTCCAACACTCTCCATTTTATATTGAGACAGCACATTACACTACTATCCATGACAAAACACAGTATAGAAATTACATAACACTAACAGTAAAGGGCATCCGACCGTAAAACCTACATGTGACACACAGTTCGCACCGTAGCTGAGTAGACGCCGTTCTACACCTCATACTACTTTTCTGGGAATCGAACTCGAGCCGATTAGTTTGCCTGTTGGTCATATTTAAGACATAGTCTCGGTAATTGTCTGATGTAAAAAATAGGAGCCGATAACATGTGGCTTGAAAGTACAGTTCTACAGTATTTTGTCTAATATGAAAATAGGAGCCCACATAAAATTATCTGTTGGAGCTATTGACGTAGGGTTTAAGTCAAGTCTAGGAGTAGCTATTTCAATTAGCATTTGTATATGCTCTAGCTCAGGCGGCAGCGCGCCGGCCCCCCAACCGCTGAATACGGAGGATTCAAAATCCCGCACATTCTATGTAAGACATTAGTATTTTTACGGATAGATGCCCTTCTTAAAGTTATCTTACAGAGTAGGTAGATAGCCTTCTCAACGTTATCTTTTATGCGAGAACTTAAGGAGACGGCCTAGGGAGTAATGCACAAGATATTCTTCCTAGTGCAAGGGACCCCGGGGCAAAATAGTGGCTATAAGGCTTTATACGTACGATTTTAAGCGTTAATATCCTAGTCCTTAGAGTTGAACAAGACAGCCCGTTTTTTCGAACACATTATCTTCCTCTCGGGTGCAAGCTTACAGCCGCACGCCCCCCTAACCGCACGGAATATAATTAGAGAAAATGTCTTGTACCTCGCTCCCTAGGTGGTTCTCACCTGCTATGCAGGTATGTAGGAGGACAGGAAACGTAAAGCACATTAATGAAGTGTGTTATAGATTGGCGTACAGTAAATCCGTTTTTTAAACCCACTATCACTGGGTGTAGGAATTTAATCTGTAGTTGAGTAGACCCCGTTCTTGTTCTGTTAAGATCCGTAAATTAAAGGCGTGTAAACATTATACAAAATAAAATCGTTGATGATGATCATCAAGTATTTTATCATAAAACTGGACAAGATAAGAAGGAGGAGGAGGCAAGGGGATCTATCCATAAAACTAGACCAGACGATTAGGAGTAAGAGGAGGGCATCTATCTGTATAACTAGACCAGACGATGAGCAGGAGGAGTGGACCCAGGATAGCGACCGGGGACCCTCTAAACCGAAGATCACAACGCTGTTTACTCATACCTCATAGATTTTGTTGTTAAAAAAGGAAATGTGTTATTACTTATATTCACATAACAATCAGTTCTACTTATAGACAGTTGTTATTGCCGGTTGCAGTGTAAAACTATACATCATATCTACCTAACTGTACACATCAGTAGTAAAACATCTACCTACTATGTTTATGTGTGAATTTTGTATTGTGATATTATCAAGATTTGACAATCTTCAAAGACATAAAGCTGTAAAGCATAACTTCGGAATATGTACTGCTATATATAACAGGCGTGATAATCTCACACGACATATACATTCTAAGCACATTTGTTTAAGTAATATACCAGTAGAACGCTTAGAAATTTAGACTGCTAGAGGATTCCAGGGAACTCGAACGCTCATGCAGAAAAGAAAACGCACTATAAAAAAGCGTGATCCAAATGATATAACATCGTCTCAGCTTACTAAAAGTTCTGTTACTAACATCACACCACGAGATAAAGAGTAGATGCGTAAGGAAAAGAACTCAACGTTTCTTTTCCATTAAAGCTTTTTCATTCTACTTCATTTTCTTAGCCGACTGCATGTTCTGTAGCTGTGCGAATATCTCAAGAACAGAAGCAAGATGTAAGATACTGTAAAGACATTAACATACTCGTGGAACGATTACGACTCCTAAGAGCTTAACAAGATGCTGGATACACAGTGTATGAACGAGAGATTCAAGAAATAGAAGACGAATTACGTCGTAGGGATGTTATTGTGTAATAGCTCTTTAATGTGAAGACGCACATCAGTTACAGCTACGAACTCATGCACCTACCGTTGTAGACGGTGACATCGCATGTAGAAATAGGATAAAAGAAACCAGTAGTTCGTTTAATTTTGTGAATAAATATTTTTTTAAAATTTAAAATGTTCTACTTAATCATTCCCTTTACATCTTTACACCTATCGTAAAGGGTGGAGTTTACTAAAGAGTAACCCTGAAAACGAACATGACTAAACATGCATAACCATAACGATGTGATCGCTGCGGAGGAGGAGGAGGGATTAAGCTGACCTCCGTGACTTCACGCCATCGGATACAGAACTGTGAGGAGAAGGAGAAAGAGGGATTGACCTGACCATCGTAAGGTCACGCTGTCGGATACAGAACTGTGAGGAGTAGGGCGAGGAGGGATTGAGCTGACCTCCGTAACGTCACGAGGAGAAGGAAGGTAGTGTCGGGGAGGAGTTGATGTCGAGAGGGGTAGCTAGCCTTAAACCACCATCCTTAGGCCCCGCTCCTAGGTGGTAAAGGGAAGGGGCATGTCGAGAAGAGCATCTTGCCTTAAAACTATAGCCCAGTAATGTTTGACCCCTAGAAGATGGTGTCGGGAAAGGGATGTCTAGAAGGGTAGTTTGCTATAAAACTTGGGTCCTTAGGCCCCTCCACGATAGTGCCTAGAAGGGCAGCTAGCCTTAAACCTATAATCCTCTGCGGTTATGCCCCTCCAAGACAGTGCCAAGAAGGGCAGCTAGCCTTAAACCTATAATCCTCTGAGGTTATGCCCCTCCTAGATGGTGTCGAGGAGGGCAGCTAGCCTTAAACCTAGAATCCTCTGAGGTTATGCTCCTCCATGCATATGTCGAGGAGGGCAGCTAGCCTTAATCCTCTGAAGTTAGGCCCCAGGGCAGCATGCCTTATACTACAGTTCTTAGTCCCCTCCAAGATGGTGTCGAGAAGGGCAGCATGCTATAAACTAGGGTCCTTAGGCCCCAACCAAGATGGCGTCGCACGTGGCTGAGTCCCATCAAGATGACAACAGTGAGGTTAGGGTACGTTTCAAAATTCCGCGCCTGCACATGACCAAGTCCTTTTAAGATAACAGCAGTGAGTTTAGGATCGTTCAAAATTCCGAGCACGTTGCTAAGTCCCGTCAAGATGACAGCTGTGAGGTTAGGGAATCGTACAAAATTACGCACCTGCGCGTGGTTAAGACCTGTCAAAATGGCAGCTGTCATCTTTCACTTTTCAAATTCCGGGCCACCTAAGTCGTTAAGGTGGTAGCAGTGATGTTCGGGGTCTGTCAAAATGGCAGCAATGAGGTTAACCGTGTTCACATGTTCAAAATCCACAGCAAAACAAGTGTGCCATTGTTAGGACCTGTCATCTTAAAAGGTGTTACTTATTCAAATTCCACACCCCGTACCTGGTTAAGGTGGCAGCATTGAGCTTAGTGGCCTGTCAAGATGGCAGCAGTGAGTTTAGCCTCGTTCACTTGTTCAAAATCCGCATCAAAACAAGTGCACGTGGTTAGGAGCTGACACCTTAACAGCTGACATTTATTCAAATTTCCCGCCTCCTACGTGGTTAAGGTGGCTGCAGTGAGGTTGGGGGTCTGTCAAGATGGCATGAGTAAGGTTAGCCGCGTTCACTTGTTGAAAATCCACATCAAAACAAGTACACGTGGCTAGGACCCGTCATCTTATCTTGACAGTAGTCAAAAGCGCGTGAATTTCAAATTCCGCGCCCCAACATGGTTAAGGTGGCAGCAGTGAGGTTGGGAACTGTCAATATGGCAGCAGTGAGGATAGTGACGTTCACTTGTTCAAATTCTGCGCTTCAACGTGGTTAAGATTGCAGCAGTGAAGTTAGGCCCTGTCAAGTTGCTAGCAGTGAGATTAGCGACGTTCACTTGTTAAAATTTTCACCCACGTGGTTAGGACCCGTCAAGTTGGCAGCTGTCATCTTGACAGGTGTCAAAAGCACGTGCATTTCAAATTCCGCGCTCCACGTGGTTAAGATGGTAGCAGTAAAGTTAGGCCTTGTCAAGATGCTATCAGTGAAGTTAGCGACGTTCACTTGTTAAAATTCCGCGCTCATGTGATTAGGACCCGTCAAGATGGCATCTGTGATCTTGACAGCTGACAAGGGCACGTGGATTTCAAATTCCACAACCGTACTTAGTAAAGATGGCAGTAGTGAGGTTAGGTCCTGTCAAGATGCTAGTATCTGGTTAGCGACGTCCACTTGTTAAAATTCCGCGCCCACGTGGTTAGGACCCATCAAGATGGCAGATGTCATCTGTCGCTTTTTCACATTCCGCAACCCACGCGGTTAAGACGGTAGCAGTGAGGTTGGCGACGTTCACTTATTCATAAAGGGTATCTGGCCATAAAACTGAGGCTAGGCACCTCCAAGATTGTGACAGTCTACGTCAGGAATGGCATCTACCTCTAAAACTCAGGTTAAGCCTCTCCAAGTTCGCGACTGTCCACGTCGGAGAGGGCATCTGCCCGTAGAACTGAGGTTAGGCCCCTCCAAGATAGCGGCTGTCCACGTCGGGAAGGGCATCTGCCTATAGAACAGAGGTTATGCCCCTCCAAGATGGCGACTGACCATGACGGGGAGGGCATCTGGCCATATAACTGACGTTAAGCCCCAAGATGACAACTAACCACGTCGGGAAGGGCATGCCCGTAAAATTGAGGTTAGGCCCTTCCAGATGGCGACTGTGAGTTTGGGCTTGCTCTCTTATGCAGAATCCACGTTGGGAAGGGCAACCTTCCATGAAAGTGAGGTTAGGCTCCTCCTAGATGGTGTCTGTGGGGTTAAGCTCGCTCTCTTAAGCAAATCCGCGAATCGACATAGTCCTACTACTAGAGGTCAATGACCTCGGCGTCAGAACCCGTACAGGTATACTACTAGGGTTCAATGACATCGGTTACTGACTCAGCACAAAAAAATGCTGACGAGGTGTTAGAATCTGCCTAGGTCATACCAAATACTTTCATATGATAATACCGGACAGCTTGCTGTTTTCAGTGAGAAAGTCGATAGTGCTGCTACCTACATGGCTTGGTGTGACCAACTTTTCAATAACATATTGTCATCTGTATGATTCTTGGAGTACTGCCGTGTTGTTTATAATGTATCAGTGTTTGTCACTAAATAATCTTACAGTGCAGTTATATTCCAAGAAAAGTGTTAAGCGCTGAACAAATTACCCACAAGCTAATGGGCATGGGAACTGATAAGGACAGCAAGTATTAAAAAAGTAATGACCTCGCATCTGTGTTGAGGTTACATTCTATGACCCTTATATTAAGAAAAAATTTCAAATACTCAGCTGAAATGTTAGTGGGACGTAAAACAATAATATTAACATATATGGAACTCTAGTATACTCAAACTTGAGGGTCCACATTGTTAAACAGTACCATAAATTTCACAATCGAAAACTTGTGGGCCTGTAGCGTAATGGTTATCGCGGTAGTCTTGAAATTGAAAATTAAAGACCATGAGTTTCGAATCCAGTAATTTTTTACTGTAAGAAAATAATAATAATAATAATAATAATAATAATAATAATAATAATAATAATAATAATAATAAATAATAATAAATAATAATAATAATAATAATAATAATAATAATAATAATAATAATAATTTTCTTTACGTCCCAGTAAGTACTTTTACGGTTTTCGGAAACACAGAGGTGCCGGAATATAGTCCCACAGGAATTCTTTTACATGCCAGTAAATCTACCTACACGAGGCTGACGTATTTGAGCACCTTCAAATACCACCAGACTGAGCCAGGATTGAACCTGCCAAATTTGGATCAGAAGGCCATCGCATCAACCGTCTGAGCCACTCAGCCCGGCGTAAGAAAATTCTTCTTCTTCTTCTTTATCTGTTTACCCTCCAGGGTCGGTTTTTACCTCGGACTCAGCCATGGATCCCACCTCTACCGCCTCAAGTGCAGTGTCCTGGAGCTTCAGACTCTGGGTCGGGGATACAACTGGGGAGGGTGACCAGTACCTCGCCCATGTGGTCTCACCTGCTATGCTGAACAGGGACTTTGCGGGGGCACAGGGAGATTGGAAGGGATAGACAAGGAAGAGGGAAGGAAGCGGCCGTGGCCATAAGTTAGCTACCATCCCGGCATTTGCCTGGAGAAGGATGGCCACTTCCAGGATGGCTAAGGTGGGAATCGAACCCACCTCTTTTCAGTTGACCTCCCGAGGCTGAGAAGACCCCGTTCCAGCCCTCGTACCACTTTTCATTTTCGTAGCAGAGCCGGGAATCGAACCCGGGCCTCCGGGGTTATTAGCTAATGACATGAACCACTACACCACAGAAGCGGGTAAGACAATTATTTCAGTGTATTACAGGCATAGGCTTGAGCACCAGTCCAACTAATTTAATACGTGTGTATGCATAAATGCATAAATTTGTGAAAGAGACTTTAGGAAATTCTGAACACTTCTTCCTCGTCAAGAACATCCTAGTTCACTCACCGTAACCCCAATGTGTTAAACATATTATGTATTTCTGTCTTCAGAGGTACAACAGAAAATTCAAAATACAGCGAAAACGAGAGAGCAGCTTGAGCTGAGTTCTCCTGTAGCATTCGGGAAGATCGGCCGTATCGAAGCAGAAGAAGAAGAAAAAGAAGTAGATCGGGGGCTAGGGGTTTGTGTTCGTATTCATACGCATCTTCAAATATATACAACATGTCACACGAGAAACAACTACAGAAACACGAGGTAGTGAATATATATCCCTCCACATACGATTGGTGGTAGGAAATGCATCCGGCCGCAAAACTAGGCTAAGTCCATACAAAGTCCTTCGCCAGGCTAGAAAAAACTGGTAAGTAGTTGTTAAATATTTCCCCCAGAGTATAGGTGGATCCTCAAACAAATGCTGCTTTTAATTTTCAAGACATAGCGAAAGGCACAGCTAACATAATGCTCGTTTGGAGGTTTGTGAAAGAGGCATTTCATATTTTAAAATTTCATTCTTAATTATTATGATTATTAAATTATTTTAACAAAACATTTCCAATCAACTCCTCCTCTCAACTGTAGCAGAGACGAGTATGCAGTTCACACCAACACGCTAGATGTCACCACCATCGCTGTTCGCACTCGACTCAATGCTGTTGAGATAGAGCTGTCCGGTATTGGTGTATTAAAGATTTGGTCATTGTACTGAAGTTCCACATTACTATGCGATTTTAACAAGTATGACGAAGTCTGTATCACAGGTAACACACGACAAAATTACCATGTGCAACTCTTGTAGACCCGCACGCGGAGATCAGCATGACGATCTGTCAGCTGAGTTTTGCAAGTTGTAACTGAATATGCCTTACTGGACCCTATCCTTTTATACGAACTGTCGATGTCAGCTGTTTCTTCTCGTTAAAAAAATGTAGTTTCTTTGTAGCTGAATAACTCTAAAATCCCGGGACCGATTTTCATGCAATTATACCATGTTGACGTTCAGATAATGAGCTACACGGTGATATATGCCACTTTTTAATAACTGAAAGGGTTCAGAAGTTATAAAAAAATTCCGGAATATAGTTGCGTCATCCGCATGCTTGCAGCTGGTGATCTAATCTCACACGCTGCTCGCAGATCCGTGCCATACCGTTAACTTGTACACTCTATACACACGTTCGAGCCGTCCCGTTGCAAATATACATTTAAGAAAATTATTCCCAGGCCATAGGCATTTCCTGGTACAATATATATATATATATATAAGAAAACATAAAGGTCCAATAATACTGCCTTGAGGAATTCCCCTTACAGGGTAAGATAAAGCTTCGCCTATTCTAATTATCTGAGATCTCTTTTCTAGAAATATAGCCACCCATTCAGTCACTCTTTTGTCTAGTCCTATTGCACTCTTTTTTGCCAGTAGTCTCCGATGATCCACACTATCAAATGCCTTAGACAGGTCAATCGCGATACGATCCTTTTGACCTCCTGAATCCAAGATGTCTGCTATATCTATTCTCATTGGAATACCCTTTCCTAAACCCGAAATGCCTCCTATAGAACCAGTTACTAATTTTATAAACATGTCTTATATAATCACATTTATTTTTAACTACAAAAAAAATGCTTCGTGATCACTAATACTATCTCTTACTTCCGTTTCTCTGTAGAACTCATCTGGTTTTACCAGCCCCACATCCAGAATATTCTTCCCTCTAGTTGGTTCCATCACTTTCTGAATCAGCTGCCCTTCCCATATTAACTTATTTGCCATTTGTTGGTCATGCTTCCTGTCCAGTTTTGGTAAATTGAGATCACGCACTACAATCACGTTCCTTTCCATATCCTTTCTCAGATAGCTTATTATCTTATCAAATGATACTGAATCAGCGTCAGCATTACCGTTTGCCGGTCTGTACACGCCAAAGGCATCAAGTTGCCTGGTATCTTTAGAGATGAGTTTTACACCTAGAATTTCATGTTTGTCAACTTTAACTTTTTCGTAGTTGACAAATTCTTCTTTCACCAAAATGAATACTCTCCCTCCTACCATTCCTATCCCATCTCTACGATTCATACTCCAGTTCTGTGAGAATATTTCTGCATCCTTTATTTCATTTCTCAGCCATGATTCAGCTTCTATGACAATATCTGGTAAGTATATATCTATTAAATTACTTAAAAAAGGGAGATTAGATGTACGCGGGTGGATGGAATGACATGTGCTTTCGAGGAATAAATATTCCCAGGGAAGTGTGACCTACGTGGCTCTGTTTTGCAATTACTAGAAATTGTCCTTGAACATTAAAAAAAGTTTTACCCCTCAGTGCGATTGGGTTGAATCATTTCAAATGACGATGTGGAAACATTTTGGAGTGTTAGTATGTGATTGGCCAGCATACTATCCAAACGCCGGCGATTGTGCTACGTATGTATTTGCTTCAATCACTTTTCTTGTTTTAATTTAATTCACCTTCTTTTAATTTGATTCACCTTGATTGTAAAAGACTTGTTGTTTGCTAATTCACATTTCATTCATGTAGCAGTTGGACTCTTAATTGCACTCCCAGCTCGGGGCCTTAGATTGTCGGTCTTTCCCAGTCACGCTCCATAGTTTTGTACCCGCGTATTATATTCCGCCGATATTTTTGCTTTTACTGTTTATCAGGAATTTTCCAGCGGGTGGGGTCCTGTTCACAACTTGGCTTTAAACCAAGTGCCTCATCTTGCAACTATACGATGAGGTGGTATCTTGCATCGTTGTATCAGAGCCCCAAGCCACGCGGACAATTCAGTACGGCTGTCCTTACTAATAAGCAACATCAAAGTTACATGGAAGCAAAGAGCAAATTTAGCTATTCACCAGGAGAAAACAACGTCAGATTTATAGAAGTTTAATGAACACATCGAACCCTACTAGACAACGATTCCAGGACCTAATACGGAGTGGTTCTTTCTCGCCCATTATGTTTATCAGTCAGTGAACTAGTAGTCCACAACGAGGGAAGGCTCGGTTTCTCAAGCGAGGTAGACTAAGAGCAGGGCGCGCCAAGCCCCACTGTGTGAGGGAGAAACGCGCAAGCGAGACAGTCACAGAAATATAATTTGTTCAATTTGTTCGGGGAAATCAAATTGTCAATTGGGAGGGGGTTAAGTATGAGATGCTTCAACGTTGGAAAACCCAAAGAACTGATTTATATCTAGCACAGGTACCCGATATGGGCGAAGTAAAAAGGAAAAACAGCCAAGATATTATTACAGTGGCTGAGAACGAAAGTGCTACAAGTCAAAAATTTAATTTTTGAGATATTTCTGTCAATGTTTACAATATGTCGACCTCTGCAACCTCCGAAATTCTAACAACACAAAATCTAATGCATTCATTTTAGCAAGCACTTCAAAAGTTTTCATAGTTCTGAAATTCCTCGTTTTTCTTAGTGCAAAAGGCTAGCGTTATGAGCTGTAACTCTTTTTCAGATTATAACAAGTATGTAAGATTCGCGTACACACCCATTTTCATACAAATTATGTGACACGTCAAATTTTGAGAGGCAAAGATCTAAGCTCCTAAAACTCTAAACTCTTCTCTTGAAAATAATTGATTTTGAATTGTAACTCTTTCATTCTGGGCCATCGAATTGTACAGCCATGCCTTAACATGCATTAATTCACCATTCTGGTAAAAGGTAGAAAATTACAGCAAACCAATAACAGAAAGTCGGCTGCCCTCAGAAAGAAATGCATTTTTGCCGGGCATGTATCCCTCGTCGGTTGAGGGGACTTTAAAACATGAGGGTGCGATGCTTCCTCTTTCTTGTGTCCAGAGCTGTTCCTAGAAGTGTGTGTCGCGGAGCTGCAAACAAAGCTCTTTGTGAGTTGTACATTTTGCTCTTCGTTCAGAAGAGTTAAATAATAGAATCCAGTAATTAATATGGAAAACTTAAAGAGGTGGGAACAGTGCATTTGTAAATAGATTCAATAACATATTTTGTAACCATTAATGTGGGCGCTGAACTAAGGAATATGTTATTGCGATGGACGAACTAACACCAAGATGATGTTGATGATGCTTGTTATTTAAAAGAGCTTAATATCTAAGGTCATCAACCACAATTAGGACCATTGAGTGTTATATAATGTCTGCTTATGAGTGGACGGACTAATTCCAGTCAGGCAAGTAAGCACACCAAACACTCACTGGTATTTTTTCTAAGCTGGAGCCATTGAGTTTGAGTGTTGCGCGCGGTAAACGTGTACCATAACGTTCGTGCGGCCCGTCAGTTCGCAGAAATGTTGAGTGAACAATTACTAAATAGCCCAATGTTTTGTGTAGCAATGAGGCATTTTCCAACCCATCAAGAATGAATCCTCACTAGTACAGTGGTCGATATCACAAACGGACCCATGAACTACCCTGAAGTCAAAATTATCGCCATGAAGCACTCATTACCCATGAAAGACTCAACGTCTCTGGCTTTAACTATCATAGGAAAACTATCAGCAAGGTAACACTAACCGAATCAAAAATTCCAAAATGATCAGGCAGAAAAATATAACAGCTTTAAAATATAATCTGAGTGGAAGAAGGAAACTCAGTAACACACTAATATATTTAGACTGAATAATATAAACTTAATTTAAGCTCTTCCCCAAAGGGAAGTTGCCCAAGAAAAGTGGAAGGTATTACAAAAACCCATAGCACTACAGTAGTATAAGTGGGGGGTTCTGGATCTTCCTCCTCCTCGGACCCTCCTCCCGCGGGAAAGTTGAATTTTGACGGGAGATTTGAATTTTGACGCGGGATTTGAATTTGTAAACAAAGCCACGTGCATTTTGACAGCTTTCATCCACTATCTTTAAACAACAACGCATTGCGAACCTCATTGCTGCCATCTTTACGGCACTAAACCTCACGGGCAGGAAATTTGAACCTTAGCGTGAAATTTGAATTTCCACGCGATTTTTTGACAGCCACGTGCTTCTTTATGACAGCTGTCATCCATCATCTTGCATCGCTAACCTCAGTGCTGCCATCTTAACGGCACTAAACCTCGACAACAACAACAACAATAACAACGCATCGCTGACCTCAGTGCTACAATCTTAACGGCACTAAATCTTGTAGGCACGTGGTGGCGGACAATTTGAAAAATTCCATGTGCTTTTTTGACAGCTGTCATCCGCCATCTTGCATCTCTAACCTCAGTGCTGCTATCATTAGCTGCTACCTTTGAATGTGGTGGCGTAGCGGGTAATTTGAAAAATTATATATGCTTTTTTAACAGCTGTCATCCACCATCTCTAATCAACAGAGCACCGTGCTGCTATCTTTACGGCACTGCGGGTAATTTGAAAAATTCCGTCAGCAGTCGTCCGCCATCTTTAATCAACAGAGCACCTTGCTGCTACCTTTATCGTAGTAGATTGATTGATGTGTTCAGAACACTAAATAAGAGATGAACACTAGAATAGAACACGATACTTGATACACATGTGTTTAGAACATGTCAGGGAATACATTTGTTCTAAGAAGATTAGATTACAAAAGAAGTGATTAAAATATAACAAGACTAGAATCGAACACTGTACTCGATGTCGTTAACTTCAACATGTGTTTAGAACATTGATTGATATGTTCATAACACTAAATAAGTGATCAAGACTAGAACGCTATACACGATACAACATGTCTGGGGATACCTTTGTTCTAAGAGAAAAAATAATGACTAGAATTCTGAACAGCTTGCGCAAGATACCGGCTATTATAACCTCCTTTTCCTTTATCTGCTCTGTCAAGCCATAGCTCTATCGAACATACAACGCGATTTTATGCATAAGGCAGTGCACATATCGCGTAGCTGCAGTGATGCATGTTTAGACTTGAACACATACTGCTGTTTAAATCATATTACAATTAGAATCGCATACTATAGTTTGATGTTGTAGAACACTGCATTGCAACACTAGAATCAAACACTGCTTAGAAGAAAACATTCCTTCTCAACTTACTTACTAAGCTGCTCTTCACCCTCCTCTTTCAAGGCATATCTCTATCGAACATGCATTGCAAAAGCAAGAGTGTGCACGTGCTGCAGCGTTGACGTTATCATGAATGTTTACACTTGAACACATACTGCTGATCAAAACATATTATACTGTAACTAGAATCACATATTATAGTTCGATGTTGTAGAACATTGCATTGCAAGACTAGAATCGAATACTGTTAAAAAATTCTCTTCTCAACATACTTACTGAGCTGCTCTTCTAAGACGATAACATACTTACGAAACTGCTGAACACTTTCTTCCTTGACGTACTTACTTTTCTTCTTCCAATGATGAACAAAACTTTTAAGAGGAAGGAGCGGGAGCAGGAGAAGGTAATACTTAATCTAAAATAAAATAATATGCCAATTCTGCATCATTAATTTACATCTTGTATGTACAAGTTTTAACTTGAATCATTTTACCGTAGTGATGTTTGCGTACTTCTCCCTTCTCGGCGCAATTCTTGTAAGTACATGTTTTATCCTAAATTAATAATGCAATGCTGCTAAGTTTTATATGTACAAGTTTAAACTTAAATCATTCGCTGTAACATGCTCTTAGTGTACCTCTCCCTTCTTTCGATGTTTATACAATATATACAGTTATATGTGAAGTAAGACAGCTTAGCGTATATGTTACAAAGTACACAGCTGTAGCATAATATTTTCACACACATGTCTGCTTTATGTGAAGTAGTACCTATCAATACTACTATGCCCCCAGGCTAGAGTGTTGGTTGAATTTGGAATGACAAACCGTTTGTAGTCCTCATTATTAAGGGCTACCTTATTAATAAAAATGTGTGTAGAACTGATGCTTCCTGCTTCTAATAACAGCCATTTGCTTATGTAAAATAGGTGGATTACTACTAATACAATTTTTTATAATTTTCTAAACTTAGCTGATTCTGGACTACATTAATTTTAATTCCTTTCAATCTCTTTATTTGTAGTTGATTTAAGAGCATTATGCAATATGATTTGGATTTACTACCTACAAATGAATCGATAATATTTCCAGCACATTCGTCTTTCATTTTACCTAGAACTTTTTGTTTAATAGTGGTAGATTATAATCATTATTTTCGGGATAGTTACTAGTATCAAACCTACCTAAGTCTGGCCTTTATATCATTGTAATAGTCATCAGTTTTGATTTGGCAAATAAACGAATCGGTATCTGTGTAGAGCAATTGCGCATTATGAGCGTACTTCTTCATCATATAATCGTAATGAAATTCATACATGTGTGTTTTAGCTAACTGAAGTACAGCAAA
The DNA here is from genome assembly GCF_040414725.1 of Anabrus simplex. Lineage (NCBI taxonomy): Eukaryota > Metazoa > Arthropoda > Insecta > Orthoptera > Tettigoniidae > Anabrus > Anabrus simplex. Next base: position 26,052,609 of record NC_090277.1, on the reverse strand, counting down.
GCCAACGTAGGTAGGTTTGTCGTACTTAACCTTACCACGATTCATCTGTATAATAACAAAATTTTGATGTATAACAGTACAGCTATGTAAATTAGGTTTACTTATTAAATGGTTAGCACCATACCTTTGCTCAATATTTTCCCAGTTTGTAATCAATTTTACATCCATCCTTTTGTCAACATTTTCCATAGTCTTACCAAACACACTGTTATTCATGAGCTTGTAGAAATCTATGTCAAACTCGTTAACTGCATTTCTTCTTATATAATTGTTGAGATCGATATATGGTTTTAGCCATGGTGACTGATTGAATTCTAGTACGCGATGAATTTTCGTTAACTTCAAACCATGCTGCAAACACTGTTTTAAATTCCGATAATGAATGACATACTTAGGTTTGTCACACAAATTAGCGATTAGCATCTTTGTTGTTGATGTGATGTACGGGACTTCATATTTTCAGGGCAGAACGGTAAGTTATTACGAGAAGTGTGTAACTCTTTAGGATACTGTAAGTCAACTTCAAGGAAATAGCCTTTATTAGCTTCATCGTCTAGGGTGTGCAACTGTAAATCGTCAATTTCGCACTGCGTTAGCCAGCGGATGCTATTTAATGGTAATTTCTGACTCATTGCCCACCCATACTGATTGTTAGCATCGAGATAAACAATATACTGAGATTCCTGACTAGAGTCAAAACTCGGCATGTATTTATTATTTGCCTTAGAGTACCGCCCACTGCACTGACTTAGACCACCTCGAATAGACGATTTTATAAAGTGCACCATATCGATATATGTTAGCATTTCCAAATTCACTTGCGTGTATTTTAACATGGCATCCCAACTTAACCCAGGTGCTGTAAAATACTGACATCAAGGCTGTATGTTTTTTTCAAACACAGCGAAAATTTTCGAAAACATCAGCTAACAAAAGTAAATTCGTTTTTAAATATAAGTCAGAGTATTCGACTAGCGTTTGAATGTGGGACTGGTCCCAGATACGCTGTGCATGTAAATAGTACTCATCACTAATATGAGCTGAATTCAGCGAGCTGTAAATGATTGCTTTGATGGCAAGGCGCGTTCTTCGAGGCATTCTAAGCAGTCATGATATTCATAACAGAAGACACCCATACGCCGAACTAAATTCAACTGCTCTTCTTCATGAAAAACACGTCGGATTTATGTGAATTGTTCTGGCTGCAAATTACTCGAAAGTTTATCATGGCTACTCGCCATAAAGTGAAAAGAGTCAAGAAATGTCAATTTTATAATATGCTCCTCATGTACTTTTACGCACTTTGTAAATGCAATGTACCGCTCTTTGTTCTGAGGGATTATATCTATTTTATCATCTTAAGCTCCAAATTGTGAAATAATAAAATGTGAGTCGTAACCAGATAAGTTACGAAAATTTACAGGAATACATTTTGGAACTCTGTACTTAATATTACAGCCATTATGAGCAGGGCATCTGTACAAGCCAGTTAAATGGTCCTGATCGAAAACTTTAGGATCATTTTCAGAAAATTGGCTATCACAAATACTACATTTTGTAGCACGTTCATGTTCTTGTAACTGAATTTCGGTGATCGGTTTATAGGAATGTTAGTATTTAGAGTACTGCTAAGTCGTACTGCATCACTTTCAAGTCTTTCTAAAATACTTTAGCAGCATCAGGTCCTCGATACAGCTCTAACTTGTTAAGCGTACTATTATAACTACACTTGATATAATACACGAAGCTATACGGGATACGCATGTGTGTAGTATTAGTGAAGGAGTTGTCTGGATTAGGGGCGCATGTGCTGAATGGTTTGAGGAAGGCTTCAATGACTGCGTATATGACAAAAGGCACCCACATCTGCTTGTTATTATTAGTAAATTTTATAACATTATTTGCTGTAGTAGGTATCTCTGTACATACATGATTGCAGTAATTCTTAGAATAGTTTGTTAAGTGATCTTCAGTTCTAAAATACTGCAAGCATCCATCGCATAACCACTTTTTACACCTTTTTTGATAACTGACTACCAACAAGTCTACTCAAATTTTTACTCCAAAAAAAGTAACTATTCTTACTGTTTTCGATATAAAGTAAGTTAACATGAGTACTCTTCTTATTACATGTATAATATAGAGGACCTACTACAGACTTTTTGTCTACATTATACACATTAATGCTAATATTATTTATTTGTTCAAAGCGCTTAATGTCCTTTAACTGCATAGGAAATTCTATACCATCTAAATTTCGTTGTGTTGAATAGTAAGGAAACGATGATGTTCTGTTTACTGCAGTTATTTTGGCGGGATTTAAAGCCGACACAACAGCCCATGCAAAACACGCCTCGTCATCGTTTTGAACGTTCACAACAGCTTTGTTTCGCTGAATCCATGTCGGCAGTTCGATGTATGAAGATCCTCGCAAGGGATGTACTTATTGATGTTAACTTCTAGATACAAAGTTTCAATAAAGCCCACCTTGATGGTTTTTTTTGAAATTCCTCCCTCTTCGTTGAAATAATGTTCGAGATATCCCTAAATTCATCACTAAAATTAGTTTACATACTCACTGCAAAAATCTTGGTTTTCTGTTACTACAGATTTCTACATCTACGTCAGTATTTACACGCTTTCTTCGCGTTGCCTGAGGCTATAGTCGCAAGTAGATACCTGATGTACTTCTACTAAGTGAGCCTGGTATTGCTCCACATTAGCGAAATACCCCCCACATACTTTACATAAAGCGGATGTTATGCTAGAGTGTTTTGTTTTTATATGACGGGCAAGGTTATCCCGTCTTGTGAACGTTGCCTTACACTGCTCGCAGGGGAACATAGTGTCCTCTCTCTACTAATAGTAGAATAAAGTGTTTAAGTAAACAGCGTATGCAACAAATTCTGAAAAGAAAACAACCATATATCAATAGAGATTAGATAAAAGAGTAAAGGGTTACGTATAGTTGTAATGCTCGGATTAAAAATTTCAACCTATAGAGGTCAGACATTGTTGCGAGCTCGGAAGAAACTAAGTTTTTAACTATAGAGGTTAGATATTATCGTAAATGTAAAGTTAGAAGAAGTAAACAGAGTGGTCAGTGTTCCACACCTAACAAAGTAAAAGCACTCTTGCAGATAACGACCGATGAGGGTGTTACTGCCGTTGTTAACAATATAGTAACTCAATGTCCTTCTCTCGAGTCGCAAGGTTAAAAACTAGAAAAAACGAAAATACAACTAATAACGGTTATATACAGGAACCAGCATGAGGTTTGAAGTGAACAACCTTTTATCAATAGAGAGTAGACGAAAGCTGCAATGTTCGGAAGAAACCAAGCTTCTTCCTATAGAGGTCAGACATTATCGCGAGTTTGAAGATTACTACTAAAGATTAAATGTAAAAGTAAGGGAGACACACATAGTTGTAAAGTTCGGAAGAAACCAAGTTTTTACCTATAGAGGTTGGATATTATCGAAAATTTAAAGTTCAAGACGTAAACTGAGGGATAAATGTTCCATACCTAACAAATTAGAGGCACTCTTGCAGATAACAATCGATGAGGGTGTTGCTGCCGTTGTTAAAAATATAGTAACTCAATGTCCTTCTCTCGAGTCGCAAGGTTAAAAAGTAGACAAAACGAAAATTCAATTAATAATGGTTATATACAGTACCCAGCATGAGGTTTGAAGAGAACAACCATTCATCAATAGAGATTAGACAAAAGTTGCAATGTTCGGAAGAAACCAAGTCTCTTCCTATAGAGGTCAGACATTATCGCGAGTTTGAAGATTACTACTGTACCGGTTACGACATGTACATGCGTATTTTTGATAATTAATTGTATTCAATCATCACGCGTGATATTCTGAGCGAGCCTGGTTTGTTTACATTCGGTGGAACGAGCAAGCGAGTCGAGGACAGCTGTGTGTGTGACGTAGCTGCAGGGGCAAGACAGATCACCCGCCTAACGCGCCACGTGTAGCTGGCCTGACCTGGTATGTTCTGGATTTGGGCGTCACACCTTCGCGAACATTCGATTGAGAAAATTTCAAAACTTCTCTAATAATTATCGCAGCGACTTGAGCGAGATGTCATTTTGAAGGGAACAACATAAATGTCGCAAATCGTGAATCTCATGTAAATCCGTTGAGGGATTCGTGAGATAACCAGCCTCAAGGGATCACGCTATATGATAACGTAGAAGGCCCCAAACGGAATATAAGGAGGGCTCACTTTACTAAGATCACACAGTCACAGCCGAGTATTCAGCCTGACTCTCCACGCTGCCGTAGTCGTCAGAGGCTATCTTCGAGTAGTTACGGTATTCATGCGGAACTTAAACTATGACGGCCGTGTGGGACTTATCAATTGTGCGCGCGTGAACTCTAAAATTATTCAAAGTCTTTATGAACAGTGACTAGTGATTTTTCCGAGTGTTGAGGAACAAATTATTCAAAGTCTCTATAGATATTAACTTGTAATTTTTGCGAGTGTTGAGAAACAAATTATTCAAAGTCTTTATGGACATTGACTTGTAATTTTAGCCAGTGATGAAGAACAAATTGTTCAAAGTCTCTATAGACATTGACTTGTAATTTTTGCGAGTGTTGAGGAACAAATTATTCAAAGTCTTTATGGACATTGACTTTTAATTTTTGCCAGTGATGAAGAACAAATTTTTCAAAGTCTTTATAGACATTGACTTGTAAATTTTGCGAGTGTTGTGGAACAAATTATTTAAAGTCTTTATGGACATTGACTTGTAATTTCTGCCAGTGAGGAGGAACAAATTATTCAAGGTCTTTATGGGCATTGAGTCTATCAGCCAAATTGGACGCAACGTCGTCGGAGACAATCGGAGATCCTCCAGAACATCGAAATTTCGAGACTTACTCATACCAACCAACCTGGGTGTTCAGGCCTCATCTTAACGAAGTATTGGCTACTTCCGGAACGTGTTCCAGCCCGTTCAGCCTGGTGAACTGGGAACCCGGACCATTAAAAGGACAATGCTGAAGACAGCCCCTATCTACAATGAGGTGATGTGCACTTTGATATGCATTTCCTGAATAATCTCTTATTCAATCTGGTTAAAATTGTTCTTGTAGATAGGACCCTGCCTCCTGTACCAAGCACTAGCTAGTGTCCATCAAGTTTTGCCCTGAGAACTATTTCATGCTAACGTTACAACAAAATCTTTAAGTCGGGCTCTTTTACTGGTACAGAGAGGAGGGTAATATACGTGGCACCCTACACGTTGGGGAACGATAGCTAGGTTAACTGTGGTATCAATTAATAGACAATCACAACACCCTGGACGTGGTGTTTCTTTTGCAAAGTGAAACATACGCCCTGGACGTGGCAAATAATTTGTGTTTTGTGTGTTCTTGTCATATGGTTCATTTCTATGTGTTGATATATTCTGAACTGAGTGCTTTTGAACCTTTAAAGCCACTGATATTGCAATTTATGATTGAAAATTTCTAAGTGTCACATTTTGAGGTATTAAAATTGCCATAAATATGGAAAATATATTCGCAGCAATTGAAACCCTTAGGCTTAATATGAGTGAGGCTAACGCCAATTTAGAGACTAGGCTTACTGCAACATGTGCAAAATTAGAGCGACGTATTACTGAGTCCAACACTAATCTAGAGAGACCTATTAGAGAAACTAATAGTAATATCTCTAGTTTAGCTGAGTCTAATGTTCAGACTAATGCTAATCTTGCCAATGTAGACCAACGTTTGAATAACTTAGCCCAAGCAAATGTTGAATCTAATGCCACTCTTTCCAAATTGGATAAGCGATTGGCGGAATCTAATGCTAAGCTGGAATAGCGTTTAGCGGAAGCTGATGCCAGGTTAGATAAGCGCTTTACTGAAATGAATGCGAACTTAGAATCTCGTTTCGATCAAGCAAGTGTTAGGATACAAGAAAGATTCTTTGAATCCAATAGGAAAATTGATGACCGATTCACTGAAATCAATCCTCAGCTAACTCGTAATGTCGAGGAGATGAGAAAAACTGTTAAAGACCAACTCATAGAAATTGTTAAGGAGGATTTGAAGAAGGTTCTTCCTTCAGTCCAACAGCTTTCGCAGGACATTGAGGATTTCAAGGCTGAATTTCAGGAGTCACATGGTCAGCTCTCGCAAATGCAGGCTAAAATTGTTTCTGTCCAAGATACCCTTAGGGACACGGTTAAGAATGACATTTCCAGAGTTGCAAACGAAGTTGCTTTATTAAAAGCTAAGGAGGGCGAGTTTGACAAACGGTTCACTCAGCAGGCCGATAATACGACCACGCAAATTAGTCGTATTTGCAAAGATGTTGGTGAGCTTAAAACTGAGCTTAAGAATGATGTCAAACAAGTCGGAGGAATAGTCCAACTCCAGTTGGGGGATGTCAAGAATAATCTCGAACAACTAGCCGCTAAAGTCGTTAATCTTGAATCTCGAGATACGTCCAGACCTATTCATAGTTCGATAGAGGGAGTCGGAGAAACGTCATACCAGACGACTATTGTTAAAGTCCAAGAGGAAAACCTACTAAATTCTCCGGTAAAGAAGATTATACGGCTAAAGATTTTCTGATCAATGTAGCGGAATATTTTCAAGAGCACAAAATTTGTGAAGGTAGAAAGCTAAGAACGGTTGCCCGATTTAGAAGGCAAGGCTCTTTCCAGGTACACCGTATTCAAATTTAATTTTAAGATGTACTCTGACTTTGAGAAGGCTTAAATTGATTGTGTTTGGAACGCAGAAACTCAGCACCTTATTAAACTTCAACGGTATTCGAGAAGGTATAACACCTCCATTAACACCTCCCGATACGCAGATTTTTTATTATCTCAGTTGAAGAAGATGCAGCATTTAGACCCTCCTTTGCCCGAGAAGGAACTCGTACAGCTCATTACGTTACAGTATCCTTCTCACGTTCAAGAGATCTTAGTAGCAGCGAACATTCAGAACTTGGATCAATTACATGCCGTATTACGACGTCTTGATACTGCTCATGCGCAGGATACTTTGAAACCGAGCAAGAGTAAGGACGTAGCCGCCCATCCAGTTCAGGTTAATATTTCTGAACCATCGAGACAAAGTGCTGAAAGAGCGGATAGAAGGGAAGAAAGAGATACTCAATCTTCACCTACGCGGTATAGAGGGTTTAGGAAACGCCCATATCGTGGCCAGACGCCGTACCAAACCAAACCTACATGGTTAAAACAAGAGATAAAGGCAAGAAGAGAGTAGAGACTCAGACAATTCTGACTTGCACAAACGGTGGAAGGAAACGCAGGACCACCTCCATCAGAAGAAACAAGAGGGTCGTCAACCTGGAGTGACTTCTCTTGAATACCAAGAATACCATAAGGGAAACAACACCTTTGGTGAAAATCCAGAGACCACAGGTGCTGTTGCCAAAAAAGAACTTAAATTTTTTGGAAATAAGATTGCCTGAAAATGAGGAGGTCGGGTCATTCCATGTGGACATAATAAAGTATTGGCACATTCATTATGACTTAGTATTTGAAAGCGAATTACCCATTCGCCAACATGTCCAACGAAGTTTACCAATAATCAATATTACCATTAGGGAATTTCAAGTATCATCACTGGTGGACTTGGGAGCGCAAGTTTCTCTAATCTCTGACAAATTGAAAACATTAATCAAGGACAGATATAACATTTTCATTTTGCCGGTAGCGCAAGTTAAGATCAAGGGCATTATTCCTGACAAGAATATCAAATGTAAGCAGCAAGTCTAAATATAATGCTACCATTGACTACTCTGCCAGCACTATTCACCTATGTAGGGTTGGATCTGTAGAGTTACAGCTGGTAGACGGTGAAGATCTTAGACGTCAAGGGATTGATTTACCCCGTACTCAAGTCGATGGTGTGATTGGCGATGCCGCCCCAGTCGACCAGGTACAGAAAGAAGAGGGTGATCCCGAAGAAGAAGAGGGGCCCATGTCAAAGGAAGATGGTGATCCCAATGGAGATGGACCCATCGATGAAATTTTGAATGACAAAGCGCCTGATTTTCTCACCTGCATTTCCAGTGTAACTGAAGCCCCAGATTACGACCCAAACATAGCAGTGGCGGAGGAAGAGATTTATCAGACATATCCGGACGTCTTCGATGAGAAGCCTGGAGAGATTAAGAATTTCAAACACCACTTCAACGTCAAGGATACTTCGCCCTATAAACGCAAGCCATACCCGGTGCCTGAGAAGTATAAGGATGAAACCAGGACACTGATTCGTCAGATGGAGGCTGACGGAATTATCTCAAAGTGCGTTACGCCCTATATTATCCGCTCACCATAGTAAGGAAACCCAATGGTAAATGCGTTTATGTTTGGACGCTCGTGCCTTGAATGTCCGATTGGTCCTTGAGTACTACCACCCTCCTCCGCTTAAAGATGTCATTAAGCGATTTTATGGAAAAAATATTTTTCAGGCATGGACATGACATCATCATACTTCTATATCATACTGGACGAACACAGCCGGCTCTTTACTGGGTTTATCTTTGATAATATCACATATTTCTTCAAACAACTGCCCTTTGGCATCAATGAAGTGTACTTATCTACATATATGTGCTTTGTCCAACGGACTGACTGCAAATTATGGTTTGGCCCTCTCTTTTGGTTTCCCACTGTTTTTGTTGTTTTTGTTGTTGTCCATGCTTGTGTAAACATGGAGTCTTCCAGCAATAATTTGTGAGTGCATTTTATCTTTATTTTGATGTGTTTTGAGTTGCCCATGCACCGATAATGTTCAGAATATAGTTAAGTAATTTACATTCAGGGGCGTAATTGATGAACCTAGGAGCAGTCCCTACCTATTTAGTCGTTTTCAGGATAGGTAAGGCCTGACGAAGATATGGAAATACGCAGCTTGATGCGCACGCCCTACGAGAGACAGGATAGTCAAGTCTCAAAATTTGAGGTATCTATTCTGGTGAACTATTACGCCCATACTACAGATATTTCGAAATGTTACTTTATTATTTTATTTTAGTTATGTTGGGAATCTATTCAGATAATTTGCATTTGAGGACCAAGAGTGAGGCGATTAAGTATTTTATTTACATTTGATTTTACTTTAATCATACTACAATGGTTAATTATTAGAATTACACTACCAATGGCGTCCAGCGTGGGGCGATTAATATTTTATTTGATTCATATTTCATTATTAATAATTTTAATTGCTATTCACATATATTACTGTGTGTTTAGGATATTGTATATCCAGTTTGCACACTTCAAGAAACTTCATACCACACACACTACAACAATGTGGAGGCTAACCAATATTCGCAAAAACATTGTAGAATATTACATTTGGTTGAAATATTACCACATTCAATAAAATTATGCGTACTTCTCTAATCAATACCTCCTAGATAATAAGGCCTCACAACAGCACTGTGACGTCACAGTAAGGAGGCGATCGCAATCCAAAGAAACGCAAAGCATGGTCACACACAAACATGATTTTAATACTTTTAGCTTGTGGAATAATTTATTTACCAACAAATAAAGTTTAATTTTTAAAGGACATTGAATTATATTGCCGTTATTACCGCATCTTAGAGACTCTGTAATTAAAGATAAACAACCCACTGTTTTAAATCACGGCAGCATTTTACAATGTTAACTTACTCCAGGCTGACTTGCTAACACACAGAACTGAAATTCACAAACATATTTCAATTTAAATAGGCACTGAATAGACAGTAAATTATTTTAAAATAAAAATAGAACGCATAAAATTAGTTTGGGCCTAACATGTAGACTGTACTACAAAAGTATGTTACACTAACTTAACATTTATTAACACACTTCCATTTTTGCGAGAAAACAAATTTTCTTAACTTGTATCGTCTTTTGTGCATGCAATGACTATTTTTATTTTGAATTAAAGTAAGTTTATAATAGTAGTAAATTTAGAAAGACACTGAGTTAATAATATTAAGGAAGAGGAGCATAACATTCACCTGGTCTGTAGGTAGGCCTAGGTCCAAATTACAACACATTGGCATTAAAGTTAATAAGATATACATCATATACCAAGCATGCTAGTAATGCAAAAAGACTTCAGTACATACCTATTTTGAGAAAATTACAGACTTTCTTGAATTTGTACAATGTTTTATGGATTTATTAGTTTTGTTCCTGCAGTAGTTGTTTATTAGAATAGTTGTACACTTCCAAATAATGTTGCAATATAAATATTCTGAAGTGTGCTCCCTACATTCATTCCTGTGGTCTATACATTCATCAGACGAAATAACAATTTGCAGGGTCACATCACTTACAGTACATACTTCATATGGTTATTTAAGCTAAGAAAGTTTCTCTCACTTTCTGGCCTCAACATCTTTTTTTATGATGACATATTTGTGAGTCACTAAGTGTACAGCTGTTCCTGCAGGATAATTCAAATTGCTCCTATTGAGTCTGTCAGTAACATTATGATGACTATTTATAACAGTAACATCTTTCAAAACTAAGAAGTCTGCACAGTAATTACAATTTAACTTCCTGTGAAACGAATGACAACAAAAACGTGCTAAGTATGTTAAAACACTTGCAATACCAGTTGTGCTGTCAAGATCTGAGTCTGTTTCATTAAACTTGCCTGTAAATGTTTGAAATGAGTAAACTGTACAATAATCATGATCTAATGGTATATCTTTATAAACAATATCATTTACAACAATTTTCCTAATATTAGAAATGAGCAGCTCAATTGGATTCAAGATTCTGATATTTTTCTCAATTTCAAACACCTGTCTAATAGAAACATGGTAGTGGCCACCTGCAAGTTGCCTGTATTCACCAAATTGTGCCCACAATGCATCTGTGTGAAACTTTCCAGGAAGAAAATATGACCATTTCAGTACTTCAGCACAAAACTCTGTTAGCTGTAAAAAGCCACAAGTTGCTTGAGTAAGAGCTCTATGCGTTTGACTAGACAATTTGCCACATTTCAGACCTAGATTATCCCAGTGATCTAACCACTGTACAAACTTCATTAAAAAACCTTCTGTTCATCACCAGGTTTGTTGGTGAGAGGCTGTTGAAATTTATCATTAAGTCTTATACCTTTGAAAGGGTCTTTACATTAACAATATCCCACCAGGTAGTGTTACTTTTACTAATTCAGCTGTGCCCTCATATGATGTTAAATTGTGCCTTTCTCCTACAACTAGTAAAGCATTTACTCTAGGGTCATTAAACAACTGACACAAATATTTCACATTTTGTCTTTCAAAATGTGAAGGCCATAGAGCTTTGACAGTCAAACCATACCCATGCTTTACAAGGTCATTTCCTTGAGCCTCAAACAAGTCCCTTATAGCTTTGAAAGATGCAACTTTAACTTTAGAAAAATCATCAAAGTCAGGATACACAAATTCCAAACCATTAGTTTTCTGGTTGAGCCAATTATTTCTGATGCATTTAAATAAATGCACAGTGTCACTGAGATAAAAAAAGAGACTTGTTAGGATTTCCAGGATTACAATACTCAGTTTTAAGTTGAGGTTATTTGAAAATTTTGACATTGCTTTGGTGTTGAAAGCATTATTATCAGTCACAACAGCCAGAAAATTAAATCCCATAGATTCCAAACCAACAATAACCTTTGACATGATACTGTGTAAATCATCACCTGTTAACTTGAACACATGGAGAATATGAACCATTTCCTTCTTTGATGATAAAATGCTCTGGATCATAAATACATGTGCTGATGTAGCAACATTGGTAGTGTTAGCACATGAGCCTTTAATTTTCCCTACCTTGAAGTCCATGTATGGTTTAATGTGAATTTCATCTACCATCAATTTTACAAATTTGCCACTCTGTTGAAAACCTTGAACTTTGTTTTATATATTCCAGAAAATATGTAGGGTTCTCTTCTAACATTGGGCCACCATTCAGACCGGAACATACTCTTTTCATATTAATATGTGGGAAAATTAAATTAGTTCTGTGTCTCATAAATGTTTAAGCATGAGGAGAAATCAGTTGGAAGATTGAACAAATAACAAGAAATTCATTACCATACTCCCTTTTGTGTTTGGGAACTAAGGAAAGTTTTAACTGTGATTTTATTATATTAAACGGGGGGTCATCTTCCTCAGTGATCAATTCACCCATTAGACCTAGAATTAACTTATTAGTTGTATCTTTCTGCACAATGTTACTCTCATTCCCTGTAGTGTAGCTATGGAATTTTGTATCTAAAGAATGTACTTCATTTATGTTGGTAATTTTGTTTACATTAGAAAATTTACACTGCAATAAAACCCCTTTAGAATACACTTCAATTATTATATATGCTATGCAATGTGGTTGCTTTAATGTATCCATGTGCAGAAACATTACTTGCATTTGCTTCACAACAGTACACCAACCATCAGGTAACATCAATATGTTTATTTTACTTTTCAATTGTGTTAGATTGTGGACTGAAATTCTGTCTGTGTATGAGGCATGACAGTTGATACTATCTTCAATTGCTCTGTTTATTGATTCCCTCTCTATTCTACTTTTCTTTTTGTCCGGTTCTTCTCTTGAACTGGCAGAATTTGAAGATAAATATGATGGACAGTTAGGAAAGATACAGAGGACTGCATTCTCTGACAGTCGTGGTCCTGGAAGAGGAGCAGTTAAAGTTTTTCCTGTCTTTGAATCATTAGCAGTTACTTCCCACAAAACATCACTGGCTTTGAAATGTCTGTAGCATACCTATCAAATAAGATCCCACTGTGAGCCAACTTCATGCATTTACAGAGTGAATAGGCCTACATATGTAGGCATGTAGTTTAATGTGTATAATAAATCTAATTCGAGTAATAATAATAAGGTATCCCTTGATTGTAAGCTAGCATAACCTCATATCTTACAAGAGTAGGCCTAAACATACCCACATATCACCAGTTGCTGCGTGTAGTTTAAAAGCCAGGAGCCCTATGTGCATTATGATTACCTGAGAATGTAAAAGTAACAGTTACTCACCACTGAGTAATTAGTAACTCTGTAATCTTGTCTTGGAATTGCACGTAACCATCTCTGCTGCATAACCTCATCTTTCTGGAACTCAAACACATGCACTTTGTTGTCATTATCGTAATTTCCCTTGCAGTTGGGCACACAAAAATTTAGCACCATTGTACACAACGATTCGCAACTGGTACAATTAAATTAATTAAAACACTTCTACATAATTGCACCGACACATGACCACACTCATTGCTTTCTTAACACTGAGAAGGTTCAAGCTTGCCTCCCAGTGCTGACGTCACGGTAGACATCCGGAACAGCTGTGAGGCCTCATTATCTAGGAGGTGTTGGTCTAATACAGCAGTCTTTCTACGCAACTACGATATATATAGGCAAGTGCATATTCAAAAGAGACTTTCGACCAAAACTGTTACACACATTGTTCTCAACACTGTGGGCGAGCATCAATATATCTTATCTTGTGTTTTTGAAGACTAGACTTGGTAAATAATAATTATGTCATTGATCACAGAAATGTAGCTGCTCTGAAATATGGGAAAGCAGGTGATGTCGAAGACCTTCCTCAGAGTACTTCATCCGACAGCAATTACAGGAACGTGTACACCACCAATATATATAAGTAGATGAATTGGAAGACGAGACCTCTTACGACATTAATTACAGGAATGTGATCGCTCATTCATATGTGTAACCAAGTGTTGCCGCAGATGCCACATACGAGAAAACTTCTCGCCACAATGACTGCATTTATGAAGCCGCTCTCCTATATGACTAAGTAAGTGTTGTCGAAGAGTGTGATTCCTCCGAAACGCCTTCCCGCATTCACTACAAGAATGTGGACGCTCATCAGTATGCATAAGCATATGTTGACGTAAGGTAGACTTCAGTGAGTACTTATTACCACATTGATCACAGGAGTATGGACGAACTCCAATATGTGTGAGGAGATGTTCCCGAAGACTTCCACGGCGAGAAAATAAATTACCACATTGCTGACAGGAATATAGACGGTCATGAGTGTGAGTTAGCAAATGTTGCCGAAGGAGCGACTTCTGAGAAAACTTCCTACTACATATAGTGCAAAAAAATGGACACACATCAGTATGTGAAAGTAAGTGTTGCCGAAGAGAAGCTTTGCGAGAAAACGTCTTACTGCATTGATTACAGGAATGCGGACGCTCATTAGTATGTGTACCAATATGTCTCCCAAGATGCGCTTTCTGAGAAAAAACCTTACCGCATTGATTACAGGAATACGACTGCTCTAAGGTATGTGCAGTCAGGTGTCGCCGAAGATTAGCCTTCTGAGAAAATTTCTTACCACATTGATTACAAACATGTTGACGCTCATCAGTATGTACAACCAGGTGTGTACGAAGGTTCGACTTCTGAGAGAACCTCTTACCACATTTATTACATTGAAATGGACGCAGTTCACTATGTGAAACTAGATGCCGCCGAAGGTTCGACTTGTGCGAAAACGTAGAACCACATTCATTACAACAGAATGTCCATTGTTCACTCCGTTCATTTCTTGTGGGCAAAATGCACATTACCTCACTTCCTTCTTTCAGTATCTTGCAGGTACTGTTACATGTACCCACCGGGCCTTCAGTTAATGATGTAACGTTCCCAGTTCTAGAAAAGGAAAAGTTATTACATTTTAGAGTAAGATAACAAAATCAAGTACATAATACGACAGCAAACACAATATATCTACCAAACGTGATTCTTAACACATTACATATCAATGGTTTCAGATAAAGGCTCTAATAGATAAGCCCATATAGTTTTGCATTTGGCAAATAGAATGTATGATAAGCTTGCACATAACCACAGAATACCCGAACAATTCAAGAGGGTCCGATATGGAAGCAATGATTGTGATAATGCTTCTCTTAATGATTTTTGTACGTGCACCCAACATTATTTGTAACTGAAACTCATCATATTCAGGATGCCAAGCAATAGCTAATTTGTTAATTGCTTCATCCCTAGTGAGGTTAAATGTTCACAAGATTTCTCTGTCATCTACAGGGACACCGGCAAGGGCTTCTCCATAATTTGACATTAAATTTCTGAGATACACATATGTACCATAAACATACATACATACATACATAGATACATTATCATTATATACTGTTATGCCTTTCAGCGTTCAGTCTGCAAGCCTCTGTGAATTTACTAAACGTCGCCACCATCCTCGATTTTCAACTAGTGTTGTGGCCTCATTTAGTTCTATACCTCCTGTCTTTAAATCGTTAGAAACCGAGTCTAACCATCGTCGTCTTGGTCTCCCTCTACTTCTCTTACCCTCCATAACAGAATCCATTATTCTGCTAGGAAACCTATCCTCCTCCATTCGCCTCACATGACCCCTCCACGAAAGCTGGTTTATGCTTACAGCTTCATCTATCGAGTCCATTCCTAAATTAGCCTTCATCTCCTCATTCCGAGTACCATCCTGCCATTGTTCCCACCTGTTTGTACCAGCAATCATTCTTGCTACTTTCATCTCTGTTACTTCTAACTTATGAATAAGATATCCTGAGTCCACCCAGCTTTCGCTCCCGTAAAGCAAAGTTGGTCTGAAAATAGACCGATGTAACGATAGTTTCATCTGGGAGCTGACTTCCTTCTTACAGAATACTGTTGATCGCACCTGCGAGCTCACTGCATTAGCTTTACGACACCTTGATTCAATCTCACTTACCATATTACCATCCTGGGAGAATACACAACCTAAATACTTCAAATTATCGACCTGTTCTAGCTTTGTATCACCAATCTGACATTCAATTCTGTTGAACTTTTTACCCACGGACATCAATTTAGTCTTCGAGAGGCTAATTTTCATACCATACTCAATGCACCTATTTTCAAGTTCCAAGATATTACACTGCAGGCTTTCGGAAAAATCTGCCATTAAGACCAAGTCGTCAGCATAGGCCAGACTGTTTATACATTTCCACCTTAATGAATCCCTCCCTGCCATTTTATACCTTTCAGCAGATGATCCGTGTAAACTACGAACAGCAGAGGTGAAGGATTACAGCCTTGTCTAACCCCTGTAAGTACCCTGAACCAAGAACTCATTCTACCATGAATTCTCACTGAAGCCCAATTGTCAACATAAATACCTTTGATTGATTTTAATAATCTACCTTTAGTTCCATAGTCCCCCAGTATAGCGAACATCTTCTCCCTCGGTACCCTGTCGTAAGCTTTCTCTAGATCTACGAAACATAAACCCAACTGCCTATTCCTCTCATAACATTTTTCAATTACCAGGCGCATACTGAAAATCTGATCCTGACAGCCTCTCTGTGGTCTGAAACCACACTGGGTTTCATCCAACTTCCTCTCAACGACTGATCGCACCCTCCCTTCCAAGATGCCAGTGAATACTCTGCCTGGTATAATAATCAATGAGATACCTCAACAGTTGTTGCAATCCTTCCTGTTCCCTTGCTTATAGATAGGTGCAATTATTGCTTTTGTCCAATCTGAAGGTACCTTACCAACACTCCATGTTAATTTTACTACTCTATGAAGCCATTTCATCCCTGCCTTCCCACTATACTTCACCATTTCAGATCTAATTTCCTCTATTCCTGCTGGTTTATGACAATCGAGTTTATTTACCATCCTTTCCACTTCCTCAAGCATAATTTCACCAACATCTTTTTCCTCCTCCTCATGAGCTTGGCTGTTCGTAACACCACAAGGATGATTTCCTTTTACATTGAGAAGATGTTCAAAATATTCCCTCCACCTCTCCAGTGATTCCCTGGTATCTATGAGTTCACCTGAATTACTCAAAACACTGTTAATTTCCTTTTTCCCTCCCTTCCTAAGATTCTTTACTACTGTCCAGAAAGGTTTCCCTGCTGCTTGACCTAGCCTTTCCAGGTTGTTACCAAAATCTTCCCATGACTTATTTTTGGATTCAACAACTATCTGTTTCGCTCTGTTTCTTTCATCCATGTACAAATCCCTGTCTGCCGCGGCCCTTGTTTGGAGCCATTTATGATAAGCCTTCTTTTACGTTTACAAGCTGCTCTCACTTCATCACTCCACCAAGATGTTCGCCTTTTCCCATCTTTACACACAGTTGTTCCTAGGCATTCCCTTGCTGTTTCTACTACAGCATCCCTGTATGCCACCCATTCACTTTCTATATCCTGAACCTCCATACTGTCTACCGTTTGGAACTTCTCACTAATCATATCCATGTACTTCTGTCTAATTTCCTCGTCTTGGAGATTTTTACCCTTATTCGTTTGCAGACAAATTTCACTTTCTCTACCCTAGGCCTAGAGATACTTAGTCCATACAGATCAGATAGTGGTCTGTATCATCGAAAAATCCGCGGAAAACTCTTTCATTCCTAACAGATTTCCTGCATTCGAAGTCTGTTAAGATATAATCTATTATGGATCTGGTACCCCTAGCCTCTCATGTGTAGCGGTGAATAGCCTTATGCTTGAAGAATGTATTCGTAACAGCTAAACCCATACTAGCACAGAAGTCCAGCAAACGCTTCCCATTCCCATTAGCTTCCATATCTTCCCCACATTTACCAATCACCCTTTCGTATCCTTCAGTTCTATTCCCGACTCTCGCATTGAAATCGCCCATTAGCACTATTCTGTCCTTGCTGTTGACCCTGACCACGATGCCACTCAATGCTTCATAAAACTTGTCCACTTCATCCTCATCTGCACCCTCACATGGTGAATACACGGACACAATTCTAGTCCTAATTCCTGCAACTGACAAATCTACCCACATCATTCGCTCATTTACGTGCCTAACAGAAACTATGTTGCGTGCAATGGTATTCCTGATAAAGAACCCTATCCCAGACTCTGCCCTTCCCTTTCTAACACCCGTCAAGTACACTTTATAATCTCCTATCTCTTCCTCGTTATCTTCCATTACCCGAATATCACTTACTCCTAGCACATCCAAATGCATCTTCTTTGCTGACACAGCCAGTTCTACTTTCTTTCTTCCATAAGCCCCATTAATATTTATAGCTCCCCATCGAATTCCATTTCGTTCGCCAAGTTGTTTCCAATGAGTCCCTCGCCTGTCAAATGGGAGTGGGACTCCGATACTCCCAAAGGTCCGAGCCTTGCTTATAGAGTTCTGAGCTCGGTAAATTCATGAAGCAGGATGCTACCCTACTTGCACATAGTCCAAGTGAGGATCTCTCCTCTAACGGGTTATGGACCACCGGTGAATAGTATAGTCCTAGCCGCCTGAGCACAACGAGGGCCACGACTCCGAATATGTCCCAGGTGCCCACTCCCATTCCATAGCAACTGGTATCCCGACTCTCAGGACCACTTACTAGGCCACTCAGCCGTTGCCCATGGTTCACGAACTAGGACGTGACTACAGTAATCCACAAACATGAACTATAAAGCCGGGAAGAAATTTCTGACTGAAGCTCCTCAGCTACATTAACTGAGCTAGTACATCTCAATACGTGGTCAACATAAAAACAACAAGATGCAACAGGGTGAGATACTTTGTGTTCATCATCAAGTTGAACTAGACATATCGAGGAAGAAATAAGGCAGAAATTGTAACAGTAGTAAGGTTGTAGTCCTTGATCTCTTCGTCTGAGGATTCAAGCCACCCAATATTCTGAAGATTCCTGTGGCCCGGATGTATTAAACAATTTGTACATCTTAAAACTATCAACTGTAAGAGTAACAAGAAACGTTTTGAACTTCAAAATAACAGTCAGTAAGTCGGGCTGAACATCAGGGTCAACCATTTAAAAAGCTTTCAAAGCTATCGCTTTTCAAGATTCAAACATCTGTCAAACTCAACTCTTGGCTTGTTTGCCATGCTAGAATCTTTCAGGACACAACGATGGGGCATATAAAAGCTTAATAAGTTAGAAGTCTCAAGGGGTGCAATTCTCTTGAGTCCCGTTTCACTGAATTCACTCATGAAAATGACATACTGCTCTTTTAACGCGTTCAGTACCTGCTTCTGAGCGGGACACTTGAATGCCTGGACCGGCCATTTTCATGCCCGGCCCTCTAGACGTGCATCACTTTATACAATTTACAATTACTCCTAAACTATAAATGTTAGAAAAATGATACTTTGTGCTTACCTGTAGTTAATATTTAAGCTGTGATATCTGGTGTGACATGTTTTAAAATATGTCTAATTTTATACAGCCTATCTGTATTTTAGGCATAACGATTACTGTCACCGAAGTGAAGAAATGAAGGAATATGAAGGAAGCGTATTCGGAACATTGTTTTAGAAAATATCGTAGTATGAATAACAGGGTCTTCGGTCCAGTACATGTTTATATCAGGATTTTGGACTAATCGGTTTCCACGATTGCATGATCGAATTCTTTGTGAAAGGCCACGGCGCCGCACTTATCACTTGACTCGCGTATAGATTGGTCTGCTCACACACGTACTGATAAAGTTCATCATTCATGAAAACACTCACGTAACTCAAAATATCCTGCTTATTTTCTATTTGAACGTTTATACCTGAATTCTCTGTAAATGGTGGAACGGGTGGACAATAACTAGAGTGATACGTATCCGGCACTTCACTTTTCTCTATAGGCCTATCGGATTCGGGAATTGCAATTTCCTCGTCAGTCTCACTTTCACTATCTGAGTCTATTTCAGGAATTAGTTCATCACCAGAATAATCATTGTGAACAATATCTATTTAATCTTCCGTAAGAAACTTTGTATTATAAGCCATTATACTACACTCGGTAAGAACGACACACACTGCATTGGAATCTCAAGTACCGACTTGACGCGCGAGGAAGTTATGAGATTTTCCAGCTAAAACTGCTGAGAATAGCATGAGCCCACTCAACGCAAGGGTTATCTCAACAAGGTCAACCAACTTCCTGCTACAACCAGTAACGCTGACTAAGGTGTAAGAACGCATAGATGACGAATATAAACAGCATTGCTTCGCGCGGAACATTAAACGTCTTACGCCGTCCACGGCCCGCAGCATAGGAGCAAGCTTAAACGTCTTACGCCGTCCACGGTCCGCAATGAGTTAACTCTGGAAATCTAGCAAACTTATTTTCAATGTGTTTGAGCATTTGAACGTCATTATGCTTAGACTAGCTCCAGGTGACATTAGAGGAAGAATAGGAAATTTGCCTACAAACCTGCCATATCATCCATTTGACCATTATTCATGAGAATATTTTTCGCATGACCTTTCTTCAGGATGAAGAAATGGTTGATGGAGTTCTTCAAGCTTATAAAACCTTTGCAATTTTGTGTAAAGAGAATCAAGTTTTATAAGCCTGGCACACCGTACCTTGGCGTACTTCTTAACACGAAACTCAGGGATAGTGCCTGATAATTCCGGTGACATCACCATGCTACCTTCAATGGGAAATGACCATGCCCCTGCCCTACTATCCATAAAAAGTACTAATAAAACTATAGCAACATAACCAATGTCCCCAACATTCATACGGTATGCACGAACCTACTGGGTAGCATACAAACAATATCAGACATATTATGCAATACTGGACCCCCTACTTCACAACAAGAATTACAAGATAATGTACAGAAAAGAGAATCCCCACTAACTATTGTCAACCTGCTCAACATTCCTCACCATACCTCCCGTCCTTCCAAACTTCCCCTCCCACTCTAAACACTCCAGAGATTGAAATATTCCCATGAACATTACAAGGCCTACCTTCAAACCTGTGACCCAAACATACAGAAATACCGTTGGAGGTGCCTGATCATTCTTCAAGGCTATTAAAAGAAAAGCGTGGGCAAACATTTGCAGTGAATTATCTAACACAAGTGAAGCCTGCAAAACCGGACCATGTTAAAACAACTGACAAATTGTGCATACAAAAAATCGAAGAGAGCAATTAAATAACTGAAGTGATCATACCGCAGCCAAAGTTTTCGACTGTCAACACTACCGCTAAAGAGATAAGAGGCGCCTCCCAGCGCGAAATAACGCCAACAACTGCGAGTTCGGCCTCGAAAAAAACACAATCACAGGATAGCGAAGCGGTGGAATCGGGGCAAAGCAATAGGTCAACGAACATAACAGAGGGTGGAAGGATGTAAGGGGTAGAGCAATTCACTATAATAACACTCACCGTCACATTTAAGGACCAAATTTCAAAACTTTTTAAGAAAGGCAATATGTCGGGTGAATGGTCCAATATAAATGTACATACATACATTATCATTGTAGACAACCTTTCAGCGTTCAGTCTGCAAGCCTCTGTGAATTTACTAAACGTCGCTACATTCCTCTATTTGCAACTAGTGCTGTGGCCTCATTTAGTTCTATACCTCTTATCTTTAAATCGTTAGAAACTCAGTGTATCCAGTCTCCTCTTGGTCTCCCTCTACTTCTCTTACCCTCCATAACAGAGTCCATTATTCTCCTAGGTAACCTATTTTCCTCCATTCGCCTCACATGACCCCATAACCAAAGCTGGTTTATGCGTACAGCTTCATCCATAGTTCATTCCTAACTCAGCTTACATCTCCTCATTCCGAGTACCTCCTGCCATGGTTCCCACTTGTTTGTACAGCAATCATTCTCGCAACATTCATGTCTGTTAATTCTAACTTATGAATAAGATATCCTGAGTCCACCCAGCTTTCGCTCCCGTAAAGCAAAGTTGGTATGGAAACAGACCGATGTAAATATAGTTTCGTCTGAGAGCTGACTTCCTACTTACTGAATACTGTTGATCGCAACTGCGAGCTCAGTGCATTAGCTTTACTACACCTAGATTCAACCTTACTTACTATACTACCATCCTGGGAGAACACAAAGCTAAATACTTGAAATTATCGACCGGTTCTAGTTTTGTATCACCAATCTGACGAAAAATTCTGTTGAATTTCTTACTACTGACAATTTAGTCTTCGAGAGGCTAATTTTCATACCATACACATTGCATCTATTTTCAAGTTCCAAGATATTAGACTGCGGGCTTTCGGCGCAATATGCCACTAAGACCAAGTCTTCAGCATAGGTCAGACTACTTACTACACTTCCACCTAACTGAATCCCTCCTTGCCATTTTATACCTTTCAGCAGATGATCCAAGTAAACTATGAAGAGTGAAGGTGAAAGATTTCAGCCTTGTCTAACACCAGTAAGTACCCCGAACCAAGATCTCAGTCTAGCATCAATTCTCACTAAACCCCAAATGTCATTATAAAGGCTTTTGATAGATTTTAATAATCTACATTTAATTCCATAGTCCTGCAGTATGGCGAACATCTTTTCCCTCGGTATCCTATCATATGCTTTCTCTAGATCTGCGAAACATAAACAAAACTTCCTATTCCTATGGTAGCATTTTCAATTATCTGGCGCGTACTGAAAATCTGATACTGACAGCCCGTCTGCGGTCTGAAACCACACTGGTTTTCATCCAACTTCCTCTCAACTACTGAACGCACCCTCCCTTCCAAGATGCCAGTAAACACTTTCCCTGGTGCACTAATCAATCATATACCTCGATAGTTGTTGTAATCCTTCCAGTTTCCTTTCTTATAGACAGGTGCAATCACTGCTTTTGTCCAATATGAAGGTACCTTACCAACACACCATGCTAATCTTACTGGTCACTGAAGCAATTTCATCCCTGCCTTCCCACTATACTTCAGCATTTCAGGTCTAATTCATCTATTCCTGCCGCTTTGTGAAAATGGAGTTTATATACCATCATTTCCACATCCTCAAGCGCAATTTCACTACAACCATATTCCTCCTCCGCATGAGCTTGGCTGTTCGCAACACCACCAGGAAGATTTCCTTTTACGTTGAGAAGCTCTTCAAAAATATTGCCTCCAGTGATTCCAGTGATTACCTGGGATCTATTATGGGTTCACCTGAATTACTAAAAACACTGTTCATTTCCTTTCCTTCCTCCCTTCCTAAGATTCTTTATCACTGTCCAGAAAGGTTTCAATGCTGCCTGACCTAGCCTTTTCAGGTTATTACCAAAATCTTCCTAAGACTTCTTTTTAGATTCAACAACTATTTGTTTCGCTCTGTTTCTTTCATTTACGTACAGATCCCTGTCTGCCTCGGCCCTTGTTTGGAGCCATTTCTGATAAGCCTTCTTTTAACATTTACAAGCTGCTCTCACTTCATCCTTCCTCCAAGATGTTCGCCTTTTCCCATCTTTACACACAGTTGTTCCTAGGCATTACCTTACTGTTTCTACTACAGCATCCCTGTATGCTACCTATTCTCTTTCTACATCCTGAAACTGCTTACTGTCTACTGTTCGAAACTTCTCACTATTCATATCCATGTACTTCTGTCTACTTTCCTCGTCCTGGAGATTTTCTACCCTTATTCGTTTGCAGACAGATTTCACTTTCTCTACCCTAGGCCTAGAGATGCTTAGTTCACTACAGATCAGATAGTGGTCTGTGTCATCGAAAAATCCCCGGAAAACTCGTACATTCCTAACAGATTTCCTGAATCCGAAGCCGGTTTACATATATTCTATTATGGATCTGGTACCCCTAGCCTCCCATGTGTAGAGGTGAACAGCCTTATTCTTGAAAATATATTCGCAACAGCTAAACCCATACTAGCACAGAAGTCCAGCAAACGCTTACCATTCCTATTAGCTTAAATATCTTTCCCACATTTAGCAATCACCCTTTCGTATCATTCAGTTCTATTTCCAACTCTCGCACTGAAATAACTCATTAGCACTATTCTATCCTTGTTGTTGACCCTGACCACGATGTCACTCAATGCTTCACAAAACTTCTCAACTTCATCCTCATTTGAACCCTCACATGGTGAATACAATGAAATAATTCTCGTCCTAATTCCTCTAACTGCCAAATCTACCCATATCATTCGCTCATTTACGTGCCTAACAGAAACTATGTTGCGTGCAATTGCATTTCTGATAAACAGCCCTACCCCATACTCTGTCCTTCCCCTTCTAACCACCGTCAAGTAAACTTTATAATCTCCTACCTCTTCCTCGTTATATCCCCTTACCAGTATATCACTTAATCCTAGCACATCCAGATGCACCATCTTTGCTGACTAAGCAAGTTCAACTTTCTTTCTTCCGTAAGAGATATTAATCCAATATAATAAAGTAAATGAAATTGAAATCAATTAAATATTAAAAGAAAAATTAAAGACAAGGCTCATTTTCAATAGAACTACCATACCAAGCTTTGTCACAAAGCTAGATCGTCTACAGTCTCAACCAATTAAAATGGCCCAATCAAATTTTCTACAAGAAATTGACTTGAGTTTGACATTTAAATTTTGACACTTAAATTTGGACTTCATAACAAATTACTTTTCGAGCTCGAAGTCCTTTTATTTTAAAAGAAGATATAATGATTTCTCATGTCATATATAGCTTAGGTGCACCTTCCTGGGTGCGCGCTCCCCTTTCAATTTACCATTTACAATTTACCAAATTGTTATTAAACAATTAAAGGCCAAGCAAGAAAAGAAGAAAGAACCGGAACAGAATATACACGTAACCCCCACATCCCTGGAGCGACTCGCTTGGTAAATTATTCCAGTAAAAATAATAGCCTTTTACCACAAAACTTTTAGGCCTAGAAAGCCATTAATAAACATCAAGTTTCCAAATTACGATTTCGAAGAATAAAAAAAATTCGTTCACATAGCACGCAAGTCCCTACTTAACTGACGTAAATTACACATGCTATAACCTTAAACAGGCTCGAACATTTTTGGAGAAATCATCTCGCTAGGGAGAGAGAAGCCCCACACATCCATCTCCTTCTTCTCACAAAACAGCAATGGCGTATTCTTCCCGAGATTCCACAGTCCACTGCCGCAGCGATCACATGTACACAGAGGGAGAGCCACCAAGTGGTAACGTAGTTCGCGAGGTAGTACATACCTACGCCACTAGAGTGCAGGAGAATACAGTAAGGCACAGACAGGACGTGCACACAGTCAGCTGGACAACAAATAACCTTTTCAGCGGAGAAGTTTCCAGCTTATAAGTTTTGAAAAGAAGGAATAACGAAGCGGCGAACCACTTTTAAGAACACAGTTTTTCTACAGCCATGTGGCTAGTTCAAAAATATTTACCGAGAGGGAAAAATTGTTACGCAGGTAACATCTGTTCTGTTATTATGTTTGTAGTGATTCAATATTTTAACAAGAAAATGATTTTTATTTCTGACAATGTGTTTTAACAAAGCAGAAAAAAAGGTTTTTAAAATTTACATCAGTAAAACCTGTGAAATTAACACACAACCATGACTAAAACAAATATCTGTAAATGTAATTAGCCAAGGAGTCCACTTGATGGACTGATGGCTCGCTCTCGTGGTGGGTAGAATGAAATAACTGTTAAACCAAAAAGACTGGTTCATCTCTCATTGCCTCTCTGCCATTAGGAAAATATCTACCTACCCCGGGTTATAATTGCAAAGATTGTGGAAGAACCCTCCTCTGGGGAAAAAACAAGAGTGTCATAAGATGTGGTATAGTGCAATTTTTCGGTGCAAACAGTGTAAAGATCTGTTCTAGAACCCTTCCACTGGCAAATATCATGAAGAAGTTTGTAGTGTAGTTTCATCGAGGAAGGAGTTTATAGAGCACAAAAGTATTCTACCAGATAATTTATTTATTAATAGCAAACCTTTACAAAACAATTCAAACTACTTTAAAGTCTAGATTTACAAGTTTTGTTCCCATGCTCACATCTGAAAAGGAAGAAAAGCAATGTAAAGTAGAGGAAGGAAAAGAAGATCTGAATGGTATTTACCATCAGAGTTTAAATTTTATTTCATTGCCTAAGCCTACAGCATGTTCTAACACAGTGCAAACATCTAAAGAAGGAAAGCAGCTTGAAGAGGTACAAAATGAAGAAGGCTATGAAAAAAAAGACGACCGAGAAGGTCTCAAAGACGTTTTACCAACAAAGCAGGGTAAATACAGTTTTCTACATATAAACTGTCAGCACGTAGTCTGAAATGTTAACAACAAGCCTCTGTTAACGTATGTAGATGAAAGATCCTAACCTTATTGTACAAAAGAGCCGATCAAGATTGTCGTTGCACGAAGTATGTAGCACAGATTCTAGAAATGGGCAAGAATTACATTGTGTGAGTAATAGCTTTTACCGTACAGTCAGTACAGTACCTTTTTTTCTTCTGTGGCATACAGTGCACTATAATGTTGCAGACTTTTCAATACCCAAATCTCTTTGGGAGTTATCTCCAACTCTATCTGTAGAGCAGGTCTGAAGCCTGGATAATGAAAGAGAGACACCCCAAATACTAGGCTAGCTAAAAACGTAGTTCAGAGGGAAGCATAAAATTTGATCCCTGTATAACAACGTTAGTGGTCGTTCTATCGAGAATGCTACATAAATAAACATGTAAAACAATATTTCTAATCATTTTTGGCCGAACTTGAGTTTTCGAGTTTTTGTAGAGGATAAATTAACACAGATATTTATGAATATAAACTTAACGGAGTTGTAAGAAAATAGTTGCATAAAATGTAAAAAAATCAAAACTTGTTAATACACACCTCACTAATCCACACATTTTAGTCACTGCTCATTAGCCTGCACTCATTAGTAACTGCTAATAAGCCCTTGTTCAATTGCCCCCTGATCACTTGCAATAGCTCATTAGACCCTGCTCATTAAGTCATGCTTAACTGACCTTGGCTCAGTAGCGACTGCTCATTGCTGATGACCACGAAGTTTTCAACACTCTTACCCCTGACCTAGACAGTTTATCAAACTTGGAAGTTGGATGGTGTTTGTACCATATTTGGAATAAGATGACATCTCCTCAGCCTAAGTTAGTCTATATAAACTTGATATGATACTAAATTTTTATGTTCACTTCTATCAATCTTAGATCAGCGTTCTTGGCTGATGGCCATGCAGTTTATCAAGACTCAAAAAGCTAGAGTTCTGCCACCTGAGCCACTCAGCATATGTTAGTCTACAAGGACGTGAAATGCTGCTAAGTTTCAACATCACCTCTGTCCAGTGATGGTTAGATCAGCCCTTCAGACTGTTGACGGTGCAGTTTTCAAGACTCTAAAAGCTAGCGCTTAGCTCCTTGAGCTACTAAGTATATACAGACTCGATAGCTACCTTTGAACACATGTTTTTAAGTTGAGAACCCAAACCTCTAAACTCTAAGTGGTGTAAACATTATGGTATGCAATTACAAGTCTCTAAATTTCAAACCTATAAGGTCTAAAAGAAAAATCAACAAGTGAGTTACTCTATGATTGCTCAGCTCTGAGACACTTGAGATCAACCTCCATAATGTCCATATAAGCAATTCAAATGTTTTAGGCCTCACACAACCTACCTAGTCCCATATAAACACTGTATACTATCTTGCACAGAACTACAATTTCAACTCCAAGTCCCTCAGGTTGCCCTCCATTACGCCCAAGTATTAAAGGTTACACCATGTCTCTAGTCCCATTAGCAAAATGTTTAGCCACCACCTTGTTCCTAGTCCAGCACCGAGTCCTGCAGATCACTCTCCAATATTTAACATCTATGAGTAAGGCTTACGTAGAGGCATGATTTTTTCGCATTAATTTTTGAACGATTTCGCGATAAGGATACTAATTTTAGCGTTATTTCGTGAAATAGATATTGCCGTATCGCTTTAATTTCGCTTTAATGAAATTCTAAAATAAATCATTAAAGGTTAATCGTTGATTGTGAAGGTTTAATTGATAGACTGTACATACATGGTACATACTTTTGAAGCCATTTCCGGACTGCAGGGTCGTCTACCTTCTCCAGCGGGATGTTGGCTTTGAGTAGCATCGCTGTTGTTTCATGAATAAATTCTATTCTTTTCACTCTTAGATTTATTTTGCATATCTAATGAGAGTTTTATTGTTGCCTACCGTTTCACTGCTGGAGTGCTAAATTTACGTTCTGAATATTCTTTATTGTTAAAACAATGTCTTGAGTCAGTATCCTTTTTCTCCCACTCGATACGAACATTAAAAAATTCACACATTAAAATATTGCTTTCCGAAACGTATAAACCTTCACTCGCAATCTGTTCAGTTCTGCTGTGCACCGTGACACTTGTCGAGCGACCCATCTTCCCTACAGTCTGTGATCACTTTCTTAATTTTACCTCACCACGAAGCCGAAATACACCAGTCAAATGTGCTGCTTCTAGACGCCATTAGGGAATCCATGATTGCGCAATGCCGTGAGGAGACAGGCTGGAGTGGGTTTACCAGCCACCAAAGGAACAACAGTCCAAACATTTCGTTTGGCAAGAAACCTGGAGCCAACCCATTTCCTTTGATGCCATGTCTTAAAGAGATTTTTCAGAACATTAATGATAACATATTTTTTCCCTGTTGATGA
The DNA here is from genome assembly GCF_040414725.1 of Anabrus simplex. NCBI lineage: Eukaryota > Metazoa > Arthropoda > Insecta > Orthoptera > Tettigoniidae > Anabrus > Anabrus simplex. The sequence goes on along the minus strand of NC_090277.1, from coordinate 26,024,119 downwards.
ATCTTTGTACGCTCTTCCTTTTCTTTCCATACATAATCCTGGAACAAAATGTCAAGTTCGTTATTTACTACAGATTTCTCTGTAATATCGCGCTTATAGTGAAATACTTGAATTTCGCTTTAAAATGGCCTTATCGCTTTAATTCGTGAACATAATATTCGTATATTCTAAACCATAAACATATGATTGGTAAATATATCGCTAAATTGCTTCAAAATATTTTTGTCGCGTTTATCGTTAATGCGAAAAAGTCATGCCTCTAAGCATACGTATTAAGCCTTACATCATGTACCCAGTCTCATTAGCACAATGTGTAGCCGCCATTTTGTTCCAAGGTCCGCTCCGAGGGAGCTAATGCTTCTGCACATTGCACTAAGATAATTGGAGGTATGTTGTCAAGTTTGAAAGCAGCATGTGGTCGAGTATTTTGAAGGCTGTTAATTACCTCGATCTCTGTGAAGTAAAGGTAGGAGAGGGAGAGTGCTAATGCCTGAGCTGTGCTTGGGGTACATATTTGTACTTTTCCCTGGCTCATTAGAGCTGCCTCTTTAAATTTCTCGCTGAACGTTGAAGCAATGGCCTCGGGAGACAACTATTATCACTAGAGTGGAATGCAATTTGTGATGATTTGCCGTGTATACTATTAAGGTATTAACATTTCCCTTTGCTGTTGTGACTTATCTTGTTTGTGTACTTTTTGTATGCTTCGTGGGTGAGTTTGTTGGTGGTATTCCTCACGCATTTATATTTATCGCAAACAAGATTTCTTGTGTCCTGTTTCCGTTTCCTGTAAAGCATATTCCTTTTGCGTATCATCTTGACTATTTCTTTTCTGATCTGTGGAGAGGTTTTCTTGGTAACAATATGTAGATGGCGTCACAGAAGTTATGATAGCAGGTCCCAGCCAACTTTTTCGTAGTATTATACTTTTCTACTTGTGGTTTCTTGTGTATTATAGTAGCTGTAACTGCTAGGTGTTCGGAGGAACAGGGGTTTATTTTTTTCAGTACTAAGGATGGAGATTTAAGGACAAGAGTTTTCATTATACGGGACGGTTCAGTAATTAATTGCAAATTCCTTCATTCCTTTGACATAGTCAATATATACGCGATTGTACCCGTCAATAAAACCATCGAAATAATAAAAAACAATCTTTCCAAATTCAGTAAATTGACCGTAGAGGAGATAGAAGAGTTTGTTCAGATCCTCAAGTTCACATTAAATAATGGATTCTTCACTTTTAACAACATCATATACCAACAGAAGCGTCTTCCTATGGGGTCACCGGCCTCAGGAATCCTCGCTGATATTTACGTAGATTTCCTAGAATACACTCATAGGTAAAATTAATGGGATCAAACATTGGACTCGGTATGTGGATGATACTTTTATTATCCTGGATTCTCACATTAATGATAACAACATCGTTCTTGAATTACTTAATAATCTGGATCCGCACATAAAGTTCACGATAGAATCTGAGAACAACAATTCCCTTAATTATCTCGATTTAACTATTGCCCGCAATCAGAACAAAACTCTTTATTTTAATACAACCTTCATTCCTTCGACATAGTCAATATGTACGCGAATGTACCCGTCAATAAAACCATCGAAATAGTAAAAAACAATCCAAATTCAGTAAACTGACCGTAGCGGAGATAGACGAATTTGTTCAGATCCTCATGTTCACATTAAATATTGGATGCTTCACTTTTAACAACATCATATACAAACAGAAGGGTCATCCTATGGGGTCACCGGCCTCGGGAATCCTCGCTGATATTTACGTAGATTTCCTAGAATACACTCATATTATAGGTAAAATTAATGGGATCAAACATTTGACTCGGTATGTGGATGATACTTTTATTATCCTGGATTCTCACATTACTGATAACAACACCGTTCTAGAATTACTTAATAATCTGGATCCGCACATAAAGTTCACGATAGAATCTGAGAACAACAATTTCCTTAATTATCTCGATTTAAATATTACCCGCAATCAGCACAAAATCCTTTCTTTTACTATTTACAGGAAGCCCACTCACACAATAAACACAATCCACCAAACTTCTCTACACCCAGGGGCACAGAAGAAGGCAGCTTGCAATAGTGTGATTTTCAGAGCTCTTAATGTTCCGTTATCCCGTAAGAATTTTAGAAAGGAAATCAACACCATTTATGCAATAGCCGAAGGTAATGGTTTCAGTAAAGATTTCGTGAACAAAATTCTCAATAAATTTAAAAGTAAACCCAAGACCACCTTAGAAAAAGAATCTTCCCCTAAAGAGAAATTCACCACATTTACCTTTAATAATAATAACATATATCCTATTTCAAACATCTTTAAAGAACACAAGTTAAAAGTAGCTTTTAAGACCGTTCACACCAATGCGAAAACGTTTTTTTAATTATCATACTGTCAACAGCCACCAAAAATATTCAAGCTCTGGGATATACAAATTAAAATGCCAATCATGTCTTTCAACCTATAATGGGCAAACAGGCCGCAGCTTCAATGTAAGATACTCCGAACACCTCAATGCCCTAAAGTATAACCGCTACTCAGCCATGAGCGAACATTGCAGAGAGAAAAATCATAAATACACAACACAACAATTGATCAAGATTTAAAGATCCTGCGTTACGAACAGAAAGGTCTCCTACTTAACATACTAGAGAATATTTATATAGATATCGACCAATATAACAATCCCGTATACAACTTAAATAAAATCAATGAAAATAAAAATATTTTATTGGAAACATTTGTCCCGCTCATCTGTGATCAATTCAGTAGTAAAAACGAGTTTCACTACCGACATTCTAGAACAAGACCCGCCCTTCCATCAACACTCTCCTTCCGTTATTCACATCGTCCCTCCCTCCTCGCCCCTCCCCCTCCATTCCCCCACCCAACCACATCGACACAGATACACAGTAAGCCACACACAGGCAATGTGACTTGAGACTGACAAGGTCATCTCCATTCGAGACGACAACTTTCCCTTACAAGTAAGTTATATGAGTTTTCTTTTCGTACATTTTTTATCTTGTTCTTCATCCACTCATATTTCCTTTTTCTCATTACAGATGTTACACACGTTTTAACCCATAGTATTGACGGTCTCACTACACTCCTCAGCACCGTGTCTTCATTTTAATAGTCAGCAGTTTTAAATGACAATTCAAGAACGATCTATAAGACGAGAGGACTTTATATCTCGATATGTTTTTAATTCACTAATTATGATCATTGTCACTTCACTTCATTACGATTTTTAATTTGTTTGTGTATTATGTGATTACTGTTCTGCTATTGAAGATGGCCTTGAGAATAGGCTGAAACATGTTTAGACTTTGCTTCATCTAACAGATGAGTTGATTTGTGTTGATAAGGAGTATTTTTAAATATTTTCTTTTGTAAAGTCCACAAGGAACACATTGTAGAATTCTACAACGAATGTTGCTGCTAATGGACTGATGGTAAGTGCAGGAGGTGAGGGCGACGAAGCAGGCAGAAATTTTCCAAGATGAAATCACCAGCCTTCTAGAAACTTTTGAATCAATGTTGTATATTTTATACAGGGCTTAGAGACAGTAGTAATTCCTCATTTATGTCACCGGGGAGAGGGTGGGGGAACTTGCTTCCAGCGCATGTGAATTTCTCCCAAACTAATTCTTCTTTTGTTTCCAGCTGCTCAAAGCACACAGGGTTGAATTCGGGTTTCATGGCAATAAGCGTTTCACCCCCTGAGGTTTCCTAAATACTGTGCATGACTGAGGTACCACTTCTATATCATAGATTGACATATTTATCCAGGATTCACTAACACACACAGTTGGTGGATCCAAAGAAGGAACTGTGACCAGAATTACCTGTTTATGCTTCACATATTTCAGGCTGTGGGCATTAAATCAAAACACAGTAACTGTCCTGTTATGTGCAGTCCAAAACTTTTCAGTTGCTACATCACTCTTTACACTCCTAAATGTCATGTTAAAAATATTTGGAGATTGAGGAAAACTACATTTCCACCACGACCATGTCTGTACTCCCCAGTTAATTTTCTGCAGTAGAGATGACTTAAGCATTGTACATATTCTCCGCACTGATGAGTAAAAAATGAACACATCACAAATAGCTGATTCACATGATGTTAAGAATTACACACGTTACACAGGCATTTGAATGAGACTTCTGAATTTGGTCCTGGGTTCAATTATAAATCTCTCCTAAGAGCAACTGAACACATCACAAGGTGGGGAAGTGATATGGGCAGTTTGGTAAGTTAGCTCCATCCAGTAACCCGCCAACACCCCCCCCCCCCCGAGATGTCCTATACCTATTTCTGCGGTGGACTGTAGACAATCTCTTCTACACCACGCCCAAGAATTAATCTCACATTTAGAAACTACTAATAAGAGCTTAAAATTTCTAAATCTGTATGCAATTCTCTGTTTGCTTTTTGCGAATGGCTTTACGTCGTGGTGACATAGCCAGTTCTTATGGCGACGATATTCTCTATTTTCCAAAGAGTAATTTGACACTAATATTGCAGATGTTATTACACTTTATACCATAAAAACATGACACAAACTCTGAGAACTCATAAAACTACAGAGCTGCTTGCCACCATCTTGAACTATTTTCTGGTTATATTGTTGTGATGAGCTGCAGATTTAAATATTCGAGAATAACATTCTTATTACAAGTAAATAAAATCATTGCAAATCCTTATTGAAAGTATATTAGGATAAATGTAAGAAATTTATTACTCTTCCAGCCATTCAATACAAATCAAAATGTAAAATTTACAATTAAATCCCATTAAAATGAGAGTTGGGACAAGTTTCACCCTTTCATATGGGGCATCATCAGCTGTATCATTACCTCAAACCATATCAGATACTTGGTTAAAATATCTAAAAGATACTACAAAACTGAACACATTAAAAACTTCCAAACCATATCAGGTACCTTCTATAAAATTGTTCTAATATCTTCTACAAACTTGAATACATAAAACATTCACTTAAAAAAGCCGTCATTATATGAGTAGCTTGATTTAGGTACAAGTGAAAATTAACAACATTGATGACCTAGAGCCAATGTTGAATATGAAATGAAAATTTTCAGATACTGTTAAAAATGATGAAAATGGGTATAGAACGTGCAAATGATTAGCCTATATACAAAGTAATAAAGAAATGCATTACAACACTCTGCCAATTTTCATAATGTGGACCTTGCCATGTGTACTTGATATAGTCTTATTCAAAAGTAGTGAATAAGTTCTTTCAAACAGCCCAGAAAGACGTACTTTTGTCGTAGTTCTACATGAGCACATATGTTGATCATTTTATTGGAGACCAACTAAATGAGGCTCTTGAAATGCCATTAGACCATCTTCATCTGTTGAGTAATATTCCATGTTGATAGTGTGCATAGCACAGAAAGGTATTTTAATTTCATGTCGTAATTCCATTCAAGAACTTATGTTGAATAGTTAATTAAAAATTTAATGAGGACTGCTCAAATATCATTAATAGTCTAAATTGATAGGGTGCTTCTGTTGATAGTGTGTTCAGATGTTGGTTTACTAGTTGAAAGGGGCATTCAAAATGTGGTGTAAGTTATTCAATGTTAAGTATACAGTATACAAGCTCTGACAGTAAGGAGAAATGCAATATAAACTAGGTTCAAAAATGAGGGAATAGAGAGGAGGATTTATGTTTGAATTTTGAGTCTGTGGTGTTAACGCTTACCTTTAATGTTGTTGGACTGTTGTCTTGTGGTGTGAGAGGTTTTTTTAATACTGGCCGTCACTAACTTTCTGCTCCTCGTATTATAAGTGTGTCGTCTTAGTGGAGGGGGGAGGACCTGAAAAGGGGGCTATGGCCACGCGGCCGGCGCATGGGGACGAGCTGCGTGCATTCGGAGAGGAGAAGGGGTGTGTCAATAGTTTGCCTTTTTCAATTATTTTTAAAATTTGGAAATCCCTTTCTATTCTGTTGTAACTGTGTCCTGTATCCTTCGTATGATTACTCATTGCTGAGTGTTTATTATGTTTCTGGGCATTGAAATGTTATGCATGTCTGGTTGAAAAACTTCATCCCGTTTGTCCAATATATGCACTATTGCACTCAGCACGTTTACGTGTACAGATGCAGGAACCTGAATATTTGTTGTTGTCGGAATTTATCGTGTTGTGATTCGAGTTTTGAGTCTTGAAGCCTATTTAATTTCTTGTTTATTAAGTGTTGGCAATTTGATGTATGATCGGATAGGTATCGGTAAAGGTTGCATATTTTGATTTGCTTGTTTCCATTGAGGAGAGGTTTGCAGTTACTTTTAATTTCACTTTACAGATTATTGTATTTATGATTATCTTTATATAAACTTAAGAGACCAACATAATATTATTTCCTAAAATATGTAGGCAATTAATACAAGTAACTTCTTAGAAGTATATAAGTTGATATTTTAAAATACTTTTTAAAACTAGAATGTGGTGATAGTGGAATGTTTTCTACTGGTTGTTTGTGATGCCGATCTGTTCAACTATCTGCACCAACTCCACCGGGACAAATGTTTTTTAAATCAATGATTTCCGGGTTATCATCAAACACTACTCGGCCCTCAGAGCCTTTCACAGTTACTTGAAAATATGGTGAAGATAGGTAATCCGGCTGCCACGAAAATAATTATAAAACAGATTTTGTACTCACCATCTTTTTCTCCTTTCGTTTAGAAGGAGGCTCCGTTACTCTCTAACATACAATATTTTTGGCACTCTTTCTATCACCCTCACTTTCAGAATCACTTAACAAATCATTAAAATCATCATCTACATCATCACTTTATGCAGTGATCAATTAGTTCTATATAATGCCCAACAGATGGCAGAATATATCAGATGTCAAATTGGCACTCGAAAGGGACCCGGGAAATACAAAGAAATTAAAATTCCCGTACACCGTCTATAGAAAAGTGTAGCAGTGCTGGACCGGATGTGTCAGTCTGTCTATATCCCGGCGTAGCATTCATCAGGTTAAATATCTGCTAACTGCATGGGACAGCGTTTATAATGATGTGATGGAAGTGAAGAAGAATAAACAAAATACAGATGATGGAATGTAACACACAAGCCTCTCTGGATCACTGGTGGATTTTCAGCCACAGGATCCTAAGATCAAATTATAAAAAGTCAGAAGAAATTCTGAGTATGGAAATCAAAATCAGTACATCAGAACACGGCCATTCATCTGAAAATAATCAGGCCTTGAAATGTAAGAGAGATTCCAGGCAGTTGTCTGATGTTATTCTTCCATCTGAAACAACATAAAAAATGTGTACCTAACAACACCAACATAAAAATCTACTATGCCATCATATGAGTCAGTGTATTCTATGGCTTTGAAATTTGACAAGCCACTGAAGGTGACAGTAAATATACCGATATCACAGAAAGATGTCATTTGCGAAGTGTCACTAATGAAAGAAATTGGGGTTTCAATAAAAGAATGCAAAGATGTACAGAGGTACGGAAGAGACAGACTCAAGTGCCTAATTCATGACCGGTTAGTTCTCTGGACAGGTCATGTTGCAAGAATCGCTAACAGCAAGGTTATGGTCAAACAGACACCCCAGAACACCAATTTCAACATGGAGAAAAGAACTGCGATGGTAATATTAATAAATGTACTGGCTCGATTACCGAGTGGTGCCAATTAGGTGGCCTGCTGATCACTAGATACTACAGGCTGATTTATTTTAATTTCGTGGAATTTTCTCATGAGCCACGATCAAACCAACAAGTTCGGACCATGAGTGAAGTACAGAAGACAGATTTCGAGAATGATCTGGATGGACCTGTGCTTGTAATGAACCCAAGACATTGGGATATCGAGGACTTCACTCCACCTCTTGTCTACAGAGGGAGCTACTGAACACATAAATAGCAAGTTACATATTGTCGAGGTTTAGGGGTGTAAAATCTAATTAAACTAAACAGTACTTACTTTTCTTCCTTGAAACAAGCGACCAACTGACCAACTGTTCATCTACGCATATTTCATCCTTAATACTGGTGGAAATCTGCAAGGAACAAATATGCAAAACAAAGTAAGAAATGTAGAGTAAACAGACAACTAAAGTAAAAGTTTATAAATAGAGAAGACATAGCTGACAAAATAAACTGCACACTTTCACAATAAAAATATCAATTTATTCTCCCAATGTAATAAGGAAATAAACAAAGGCCAAGTAAAAATTGTATGAAACACACGAACAAGAAAAGGAACTCATAACAGCAGAAAGAGGTCAGCACTGGAAGAGGGAGCAAACAAAGACGAAAAACTTGAAGGACAACAATAATCCCTGAAATTCTTCTTTCTCCACCTACAACTTCCTGTCATCGTGATAATCCTATTATGTGTTTCTAAATGACAGTTCACTTGTTTGTTTCTTGTGTTCCCACAGATGACTCTGATTGTCAAACAGACATACATTGGATCTTAACTTGAGAAAGGTCAATCTCTTGCCTAACATGTTCAAGTTCGTGCAACACATAGTCAATTGTTGGACTTTTTATTGATTCTAGACTATCTGAAGTCCTTATCAATATAGACTTACAACATTGATTTACAGAAATTAAAGGACAATGCTGGACGTATTTTCTACGGATAGCAAGTACGCCGAATTACCGGAAGCCCCAGAATTGATTATCGGACAAGTCAGAGATTATTACTAGATTCTGACAACTAGTTGCTGCTCCAGTCAGGCTATATGAGAACAATGAAGGTGTAAACTAGAGTCCTTAGTCTAAAAAGCCAAGAATAATGGCCAAGAAAATTTTTTGTGCTCACCACACATCAACTTATAAACTGCAGTCCATCAGGCTGAGCAGACTGCGCTTGGCAGGTTAATGCTCATCAGTGATGTACTGCCACGGGTTTTGATTTGGTCTCAAAAGGACGCTGTTCAGAGAGTTAAAACTACCTAATATATTTCCTAGACATGAGCAGCAGGCGACAGGGGGAGCGAGAGGGGCCCCACTTCGTGGAGAAAAATAATGTTTTATTCCATTTTAGCCGACTGAAACTGGGAATTATTTTAAAAACGATTTGTACAAATCCTTTTGTGTTTTCAGCTAATTCTTTCCTTCAGTTTATTCAATTATTAAGAAAAATACTCAGCGATAATACGCACAAAATATTATTCGTCGTGGCTCACCAAATTGTACAGCGCCACAGCAAGTAGTGAAGACCAGCGGAGACAAGTGAAGTATGTTCTGCGACGAAGGGTAGCAGGGGTATATTCTTTGCCAAGGTCGCACGCATGCCGCAAGCATTCATCAGTCTGGCAATCTCACTCAATATGCCTGTGTAGTTCTCTCTAGTGTCTTTTACCTTCTTAGTGTGCAATCATATACTAATTACTTTTAAATTGTATAATCAGGCCGTACTTATATTTAACTGTAATATATGCGTAACTATTGTTCCTCTGGTGAACGTTTTATTGTATAGTGCGATTATTACTGCACTTGAATTGGTAAACTGTCAACCTGAGTGGTATCTTTAAAAGAAGTAAAGATCACAATATGAAGATAAAGTTGGAATTCAAGAGGACAATTTGGGGCAAATATTCGTTTATAGGAAGGGGAGTTAGGGATTGGAATAACTTACCATGGGAGATGTTCAAGAAGTTTCCAATTCCTTTGAAATCTTTTAAGAAAAGGATAGGAGAACAACAGATAGGGAATCTGCCACCTGATCGACAGCCCTAAATGCACATAAGTACTGATTGATTGATTGAACCTTTACGTAAATATCGAAAATCGCTTAGAGAGCATCAAAAACCATCCTATAGCAATTTTTTCATTGTTGATGTCTACCCCCCCCCCCCGGTATATCCATAGAAAACGGGTCTTTTGGTTGTCCATACATTTTGCGCTCCCCACGTTTAATTCCCAAACGCCGCTACTAATGATCAGAGGAACCTAACATTTTTAAAAATTATCATTCGACTGACGTAGTCTACACTTGACTTTGTATGCAACGTTAGATTAGTGTTATCTCTCGGGGGTTTTCTTTGAAAGGGTGAAACCTTACATTTTGCTTTCTGCTGTTCTAACAAAGTTGAAACGATTCTATGTTGCTAACTGTCATTGAGTATTTCATCAAGAGAGCAATATTCAAATGAATTCATCAATCTGAACTTTACTAATAAAAGTTGAAGCATCATAACTAATACAGTATATTTTGAAATTAACTACCAGCAAAAGAGAAGAAACTCCCATTGCCTTGTGTAGCAAATGCTGCAAAAAGAAGTCAAGGATTCAATGTCCATGGGTAACACTGCACTGGAAAATCTCAAGGCTCAATTCTTCTCAGATGAGTCTCTTCAGGATCGGCTGCATCTATGGATATGCCACGTAGCACATGTAGAATTATATTTACTTTAATGTGAAATTTTATACCGGAAAGGCAACTCCATTTGTTAACAACAACTAAGCTTTTTCTTTTTGCTATTTGCTTTACGTCGCACCGAAACAGATAGGTTTTATGACAACGATGGGAGAGGAGAGACCTAGGAGTGGGAAGGAAGCGGTCGAGGCCTTAATTAAGGTACAGCCCCAGCATTTGCCTCGTGTGAAAATGGGAAACCACGAAAAACCATCTTCAGGGCTCCCGACAGTGGAGTTCGAACCCATTATTTCCCGGATGCAAGCTCACAGCTGCGCGACCCTAACCGCACAGCCAACTCGACCGGTATAACAAAGCTTTAAACAACAATCTATATTAACGTAATGAGAAGAAACATGCTAGAAACAGGCGATTCTCTAGATATATCCATAAAATATTTTCAATGTACTGGTCATATGCAGATTAAGTAAGCCACAGGTGGACGAAAACGGAAAAGGTGTTAATTGCCTCTAGAAAATGAAGGCGAACTGAAGTATGGGAGATAAGACGGTTGGAACAACACTGCTGCAGAGACGCCATGCAATGGAATCTAATAATGTCACTGAGAGTACACGTTAGTTGCATACCTACCTTACCTCAGAGCATACCTTCTCACATCACACGCATGCAAACTGGCACAATGAACACAGCCTCGTGTTACCTGGCAAACTAAGACAGTGTTGTCTTGATGTTTCTGAAACAGGAACAATGGAACCGGACGAAGATTGAATGTCCCAGAGATCCTACAGCACGACAGTGTCATCAAGGACTTCAGAAAGCTTGCAGCGAAACTGCATAGCCTTCAGGACACTGGCACGGTGAGTAAAAGCCTTCAACGAGGGACGTCAATAAGTGGCAGACGTGTGTCAGCCAGGTCATCCTGGTGTCAGTGTTAATGGATACTGGTCGATGTCATATGATGGCCCCAGACACCGGGTTAGCCAATACGACTGTGTTTCATGGGCATGAGAAAAAATTAATCAAAATGGGTTCAGCCTAATTCAACGGAAATGCAGAAATGATTACGATATGATGCTGCTCGTAACCATTTGGAGTACTGTAAGTACGAAGAAGAGTCTTTCTTATGCCATATCGTTACGCTGGATGAGATATGGGCTAAATTGTATGAGCCACAGCTGATATGCTGATCGAAATAATGGCATCGTTACGGGAAACCACAACCATTGGGAGTTCGTGACAACCCCAGCCATGTGAATGTTATTGTTATGCTCATGTATGACTTCGATGTGAGAATTCAAAGAAGACGAGATGGAGGAGAGGATGTAGTGAATAAGTCCAAGGGTATTGCAAGACACAACAGGAAAAATAATGCAATACATCGTCAAGACCAGGTCCTTGCATGTTTCCCCGTAACACGTTGTGGCCCGAAAGATGGTGAACTATGCCTAGAAAGGAAGAAGTCAGGGGCAACCCTGGTGGAGGTCCGTAGCCATTCTGACGTACAAATCGATCGTCGGAGCTGGGTATAGGGGACGAAAGACAATCGAACCATGTAATAGCTGGTTCCCTCCGAAGTTCCTTTCAGGATAGCTGGTGCTCGAACAAGTCTCATCCGGTCAAGCGAATGATTAGAGGCCTTGGGGCCGAAACGACCTCAACCTATTCTCAAACTTTAAATGGGTGAGATCTTCGGCTTGCTTAAAACATTTTTGAAGCCGCGAGAGATTTATTTCTAGGATCGGAGCGCCAAGTGGGCCACTTTTGGTAAGCAGAACTGGCGCTGTGGGATGAACCAAACGCAGAGTTAAGGCGCCCATGGACTACCAAGGGCTATAAAAAGATAATGCTGTATCTAATGGACATGGCTATCCTCAGTTCATACGTTGTATTCTTGAAGGTTACTGGCAAGCGGCTGAATTATACAGACTTTTTCAAAGCATTTTCCGAGTGACTGTTGCAGAGTGTTACTTTCCCGCATACGACAACAAAAGGAAGAACGCACAGTCAAGACAGCCACCTGCGGCTTCAGGCAAATGTATGGCGACATTCCCCAGTGCCTATTCCTCCAACAGACAGAAAGAAAGAAACATCCTTCCAGGTCCTGTAAACTTTGCAAGGGCCATAAAATAAGGTCCGAAGTGAGGTGGCTATCTGAAAAATGTGGTGTCCCACTCCATCTGGAGAGCTGCTTCAAAAAAATCACACGATGATTCACTACTGTAGACTAAGAAACAGTTAATGAACAGTTAGGCATGGATCTTTGATGTATATAGCTTTGAAGAAGATGCCACTTTTGACCAATCCACAATACCGTAAAATGGGGTGAGAATGTGACAGCATTTGTTGTTTTCTAATTATATAATTCCCAAAATTGAAACAAATACACTGAAAATGTAATCGAAGTAAGCTACAATGTTGTAATTTGACTTACTAGGTTCAATTTTGTATTTTCTTCACAAGGGAGTGTTGGTGGGGCATTTTTTATTGGCACATTCTCACCCCACAATGTGGGACCGTTCAGGCCACTTCCAGTATTTCCCATTCTTCGTCATAGTAGTTACTTTGACTTCCCCCACATCGTCGAAATTTGTCAATAATTTTCCTGGATATAATTTTTGAAAATAAATATAGTTTTCTGTCCCTGCAGGTTAGGCTATTAGTCAGGTTCCAATGGGTTAATTAAAGTATAGTATCAGAATATCCCTGGTTTGAAAGTGGGAAACCACAGAAAATAATATTTGAAGAATGGCTGAAATAGAAATGCAAAGATATTCAAGGCTTTATGGTCCTAGGAAAGGCAGGAACTGTATGCAGGAAAATCAAAGAAGCCCATGGAGAAAGGGAAACTGGGTAAGAAAGAGTAGTGATGGGTGACACGACGGTGCCGATGGATTGGATATGGAGGAACATAGTCAACAGCTTGCTGATAATCCTATGAAACTGCAGTCCAACGGCTGGGCTCATTTCATATGTGCATCTTTCCCACTGTGTCCAAGCAAATCCCCTCAACGAGAGCTCAGATGGAAACACTTCTAGGGAAACTAGACAAAGCATAAATATGACAGGAACGTATCCAACACCAATACCAAGGTAAAGAAGTAGATGATAGTGTTCTGGAACAATAAGAGGCTGTTGATGCTGATGAAATGAAAGTCCCAACTTTGAAGTCAGAATTCGAGAAAGTTTCGAAAGACCTAAGTACAAACAAGGAACCATACCATCAGAATTATTGACTGCCTTAAGAGAAACCAGCATGGTGAGGTTATTCCGTTTAGTGTAAAAAATGCATGAAAAAGGAGAACAGCCATGCGATTTTTGGCAGAATGATGTTATATATATTCCCATGAAAGCCGGTGCTGACAAGTGTGAAAACTATTGCACCATAAGTTTAGTCGGGAAATGCAACTTCAAACCTAGTTGGGGGACATCAATTTGGCTACAGAAGAAATGTAAGAACACATGAAGCAATCCTGACTTTACGTTTGATCTTAGAGGATTGAATGAAAAAGGACACGCACACATACCAGCGTTTGTAGAACAACAAAAGGCATTCATTATCAGATACCGAGAAAGAAGAATTACTTACATTCTGCACAAAACTCAGTCTGCTTGGATAAGAATCGAAGGCTATGAGAAAGCGCCAGTATTACATAAGGGAGTGAGACAGGAATGCAGGTTCCCGCTCCTTCACAATCTTCGTATATAAGGCAGAGGCAGTAAAAGAAATCAAAGAGGAATTTGGAAGGGTTATCACAATCAAAGAAGAGGAAAACAAAAGTCTGTAGATTGCTGATGATATTGTCATCTTATCTCAGTCTGCAGAAGATCTGAATAAATTGTTGAATGGTGCAGACAGAGTCTTGGGGAAGGAGTACAAGATGAAAATAAATACATCGAAACCAAAAGTTACGGAGTGCAGTAGAACGAAGTCAGCTGACGCAGGAAATAATAGATTAGGAAATTAATTTCTAGAGGTAGTAGATGAGTATTGTTACTTGGGTAGTAAATAAAATAACGACATTAGAAGTAACGAGGACATAAAGTGCAGACTGCAGGCTAGCACAAGCAAGCAATTCAGAAACAAATTCGCACCTTTCAAACATTGATAAACGGATAAGGTACCGGTACTTAGATGTTTATGGACACACTTGTCTGGAGCGTGGAGTTGTATGGAAGTAAAACATGGACGATATCTAGCTCAGGAAAAAAGAGGGTAGAAGCTTCTGAAATATAGTGTTAAAGATGAATACTGAAGGTGATTTCGGTGGATCGAATCACGATTTAAAGACACGGAATTAAATTGGTGAGAGATCAATTTGGCTAAATTTGATAAGAAGAGGTCGAATGAGAGAACATATCTTAAGACACCCAGGACTTCTTCAGTTGTTGTTTGCGAGAAGTGTAGTCGGTAAGAACAGTAGGGTTAGACCAGTATATGAATATGACAGGCAGATCAGAGCAGATGTAGGATGTAGCAATTATCTAGAAAAGGAAAGGATACCATAGGACAGGGTCGTATGAAGAGCTGCATCAAACCAGTCTTTGCACTGATGGCACAAACAATAATAAGTGAGAAATTATGTCTTGGTTAACAGAGACTGCAATTCCTTTCCCGGTTATATTCTTTAATCAAGATGAACAAGCCTGTCAATTGCACTTATAAAATAGACTGTAGTTAATCTAAACATGATCATACTGTATTACACCTTTCTTCATATCACCCAGAATCCATTAAGATGATATGGGCAAGTGTCAAGAATGGCATTTGTGAACATAATGTGATGTTCAGAATGGAAGCATTACAGTAATTTATGGTGAACGAATTGATTCTATTACAAATATGGACTGGAAATTAAATTTGTGAGCACGTAAATAAATTCGAAGATCAGTAATTTCAAGTGAAGGTTTATTGGACCATGGTAAACATAAATGTGGGAAGTGAAATGGGCAGAAATTGTGACAGTGATGGAAGCAATACTGAAATCGCAAGAGAAAGTGATAATAAAAGGGCAGATAATGCCAGCAGAAGTGAAATAGACATGGATACACAATATGATGAAACAATGAGGAAGGACTGTCCATCTTCATTAGCATGCGGCAACTCCCATCCTAGAACGATCTCAAAATAAGGCTCAAAAGAGAATAACACAGTGCTGTGTCCTCTCCACCCTACCAAATACCGTAGAACCCTATATGTTTTCTTACCCACGGAAGAGAAATTCCAATATTTCAAGAAGTGGATATATAGCCTGTGACAATAAAGTTCGGTGAATGAAGTCAGAAAGGTCGATCCAGCAACACTTGCAACACACGACGCTCCCAATTTTGTTCAGTTGAGCATCGTGTATGTGCCGTGTAAGACGTGTTTGACACAGTGCGCGTTTAGTGTGTCTGTTCTGAAATGCGAACAGGAACACGAACAAAATATCAATGTACAGTTTTGTTTTAAGCTTAGCAAGACACCGAAAGAAACGCACGATGCTGGTACGTGTTTATGAAGATCAAGCACTGTCCTTGAAGTGTGTGTACGAGTTGTTCGCCCATTTTCGAGGAGGTCGGGAAAGTGTTTCTGACAACCCCCGTAGCGGAAGATAAGGTGAGGGCATTAATCACGAACGATCGGCGATTAACTGTGCGCATACCGGACGAGCTGGCCGTGAAGTTAGGAGCGCGCAGTTGTGAGCTTGCTTCCGGGAGATAGTGGGTTCGAACCCCACTTTTGGCAGCCCTGAAGATGGTTTTCCGTGGTGTCCCATTTTCACACCTTAATTAAGGCCACAGCCACTTCCTTCCCATTTCTAGGCCTTTCCTATAACATCATCACGAAAAGGCCTGTCTGTGTTGGTGCGGCGTAAAACAAATAGCAAAGAAAACTGCGCGTATGATAGCGGATGAACTGCATTTTAACCGTGAATCCGTGCGACATATCATTACCCAGAAGTTAGGGAAGAGGAAAATGTTTTCTCCTCTTGTGCCACATCACTTGACTGACGATCAGAAGCAGGCACGTTTAGAGGCTTCACAGGATTTTGTCGGAACGGCGGATGCGACACCGAATTTCTTGAACTGTATTGTCACTGAGGATGAAACCTGGTGTCCCAGGCACAACTCTGAAACGAAACAGCAAAGCATGGAATGGCGTTCTACGGGAACCCCTCGTCGGAGAAAAGTCAGAGACAAAATATCAGCTGCTCATTACCATTTTCGATAGTCAAGGCATTATCCACACGGAATTTCTACCTGAGGGAACGACGTTGAATGCTGCAAGGTACATTGAAATTTTGACTCGTTTCATGAAACGTCTAGGCAGTGTACGACCCCAATACGCACAACAAGGTTCATAGTTTTCGTCCATGACAATGCTCGCCCACACGCAGCCAATATCGTCAAACAGTTCTGATTTCGGTTCTTCTTTCAAATGCATCTCTTCAGATATAATTTTGTAATTGTCCTGTGGGAAAGTAATTGTGTTAGAAAAATTTTTCAGACACATCTGGAAATATAGTTATATAAAAGTGGGCTTGAGAATTCACCATTCCCGAGTAAATGAGACAGTTTCAATTTCAAATTCTCATTTATCACTTGTCAGAAAATCTCCATGTGGAGTATCCATAAAAGCATGACAATTAAGAGACCTTCAGGAGCAGAGAAATGTCCTGTTAGAATGCTCCGAGATATTTTGTAAGAGTATAACAATTATATAATGTAATACCCTCTAAAATAACACCGAATGATAAGGAAAATGTACAGACATACTAACAAATAATTATCTCATTATAAACAAACCAATTCTGAAATATTAAGAAATTCACAATTTATTGCTCCTTATCATTCACATCCTGTACTGGCAAATAAAACTCACCTGGAAATATGTATCTTCCATATTTCCTCCTGTATGTAGGTGCTCAGCCTGAAGGCAGGGAGGAACCTCAACAGCTTTACCATCAGCTGCCATAGAGAGCTAGGTGTCACTGAGAAGGCATAGTATGGAATTGAAGAGCAAGGTAGTTTTCCATTGCTTCCCTCTTCCAGCCAGACAGTGCTGTTACATACCAGTCTCTCATGTTCACTGAACTGCACCTATATGAACGTCAATTTCACACCTTTTCCTATAGGATCTGTCTGTATTAGGAATGGTGTTACACATACTGCTCATTTCTCAGTCACTTTCATAGCGTAAGAGTCAAGGATGAGACTGAGACCCAAAACACAAGTGACAAACTTGTTCTGTGCCAATCCAGAAGACATCAGGCATTGAGCACAGAGATGGATTAGCGCAGGCCAAGTCATCAAGGACATAACTCCTCAACAACAGGGATTGTATGCTTGGCATCAGAGGTCCTCACAGGGGTATTGCAATTTGCTTTGTTATAGTTCTTTTGGTGACAATGAGATAGGAAATGCCTAGGAGTGGAAAGGAAGTGACTGTGGCCTTAATTAAGGTACAGTCCCAGCATTTGCCTGGCGGGAAAACAGAAAACACGGGCAACCATCTTCAGAGCTGCCAATTGTGGGTTCGACCTACTATTTCCCGAATACAAGCTCACAGCTGTATGACCCTAACTGCATGGCCACTCGATCAATACAGACTTCATATATATTGAGAAGCAAAAGGTCAGACTGTTGTCTCAAGAATGCCAGTACTATGTTTAGCATATGACTGCACTAAACCGTTTAACGAATCCAGGATACATTTTGTTTTAAGTGTTACTGAATTATAACTCACTGTCCTCGGTAGCTATTTCCAAGAGGTGATCCATGACCTTGTCAGGCTTCAGGCCAACCCAACTGTGCATCAATATCCCCAGTATCCTTACTGTTACCTCAGGAAATGTTTGCACCACCACTCCTTTACTATATTTGTCACTGGGCAACATCTATTGATGGCAGTCCAGGTTTTACAGAGGAGAGTATTTAAAAGGAAGAAAAAGTTGGATCTACTTCACAATCAAACCTCGGAACTTAGATAATTAATGAAACAGCTGTTAAAAAGGACTAGGTGCGGGAGAAAACAGTTTTGTGTCTATGTTGACTTGGATAAGGAATATTTAGGCACTGGCATGTATGAAGTGGCCAAAGAAGCATTAGATTTTATGGTGGCAGCACTGAATATGAGCTGAAAAATACCAGTGAGTGGAGGGCCCATACAAAAAATCATATAGTCAGGAGTTTGATGAGTGGGACAAATAGCCTTAGGAATGAAGTTTGTTGGACTGAACTCCCAGTGTTCTTTTCCTCATCCAGCAGACTCTGAGCGAAAGGCATTAACTTCCCTTGATGTTGTTCACAATATAAAACTTGCAATGAATTTTCTAACAGAAAAGCAAGTTCTCGTAGATGGTAGTGCTCCAGATCTAGAAAATATTACTGAGGTGAAATACCTGGAGGAACTTGGTACTATTACAGGAAGTGAAAGGCCTGCACACTGGTTACACATTAAGGAGAAATAGTTTTGAGTGAGAAAAACAGATGATAAGTGCCTCCTTAGGTGCATTAATCTTCAGTAATTCTGTGGTTAATACCCGTAAATTTTGCAGTGATCTGGGTCTTGACAAGTTTACTGATTGTGAAAGTACCATTCAGTTTGCAATGTCCTAAATCTTGCATTTGATTTCATAAATTAATGCCATCTTATGGGTAAGTGAAGCAAGGCTACAAACAGATATTCCAACAAAGCCAAAATCTGTAATCATAATGAAAAATGCACAAGTCATACTAATAATATTATGCTAACTGATGTTTCACCCCTTGGCAACTCGAAGAAAATACCTGCAGTGATTGGTATTATTTCTGATTTGTTAAGTGTGCAAGGTCATGCTGAAATATATGTTTGGGGAGAGGACTTAACCTCACATGGGGGTTAAGCCAGGATCACCTGGAATTCATCCTCTCATGTGTGAGGAACAGAGAAGGAAATAAAATTCTGGTCAACTCAAAGCTGCATACAGGATGTGTCTCACTGGTCAGATCGACCCATCGTGTAATCCTAATATGTGTTTTTGAAAAGTACTGTTTTATTGAACCCTGGTCTCCTAGAGACAATTCAATATGAAATTCGTTTTGTCAGACTTGATCAAGATTGTCACCAATTATGTAGTCCTTTATTTATATAGTGAATATGTTCATTACATTGCAAGCAGTGTGTGAAATATATTGCTAAACCAATTAAATATGTGCAGTATTTGAGTCTTTTGCAGTGTTACGAAATACCAGCTACTTATCCATACTAGCAGTACTGGATTATACACCTGCAAGACTTTATTGCATCCCTCTAATCAATACAAACTTCCGGGTACCATAACTGATAAGTTTTGGCCATGCTGCCAATAAGGGAAAACACGGACACTGCACTAATGAAATTCTTATCTTGTATTGTATATAAGGATTTAAAAGAGTCTTATAAACGTATAATTATTTTCCAGTGCACAGGCAATTACACATGTGGATTGGTGCAGTGTAATGAGTCTACATGAAACATATCGTCCCCACTCTGGCAAACTAGCGAAACTGACAAACTAACGAATCTGTAGTTCTGAAGTTCTGGTCTAGATTTTGTTATTTATATATTGTCTACCCTCTAACAAAGTCTCACATCTTCAGCTCGTTCTGTATGCCTAACACATAAAACCAATAATTAAATATAAAAATTTATTTGACTTGAGTAATCACAACTTCTTTCAGCTCTCCTAATCTTTTGACAATTTGCAGATTCGTTAGAGTGCCAGAGCAGGGACGATATCTTTTTCTTATCATCATGGCTGAGATGCACAGTATGGATGATTTGACACATTTATTGTTCTTTGCCTCTGTGCTTAGACATTCCTGTTTTCCTAAAGGTATCAGCTCAAAAAATCTGCAAAGGCCACAATTCTTCTTCTTCTTATTATTATTATTATCATCATCATCATAACAGGTAACATGGCGCCTGTAGTTAAACGTGTGTGAAAGTGCTCCGTAATTCGCCTACCGAATATAAAAATAAATCACACATATTTACCGTGAGTAGGATCCACTAGATTTATAAATATATGTTTCATTTTTAGTGCATCAAACATGACCCTCAAAGCTGTGAATGAGAAGATTAGTGAATTTGAAAGACGTATGTCTCAATTCCAAGGGCGCCTGGAGGAAGCTCTAACTGCTACTACTAACAATGCCACTAATCCCAAAGAGTTGTTACGTGTGCTTGAAAGTGACTTCCGTGACTTTCGAGAATCGATTTCAGCGGAAATATCCGATTTGAAGAGAAGTATAAGTGAAATTGAACAGCGTCTTGAGATACAAGAAGCATTATCAGATGAAGCGGCCCAATACAGCAGACGCAATTGTCTCCTGTTGCAAGGTGTTAATGAGACTGCTGATGAAGATGTGTACAGCAAGGCCTTGGATACCATCAAAGATAAACTGCAGATTGACCTGAATATTGAGTGCATTGATCGATGTCACAGATTAGGGCGACAACAGAGATCGACTGCTGATGTGGTGACTTCAGGAAACAGGCCAATTATCATAAAATGTCTTAGGTATCAGCAACGAGATAGAGTGTGGCGCGCTAAGCGACTGCTAAAAGGCACTAAAGTTCTTATTACTGAATCTCTGACAGCTACAAGGAAGGAGATGTTCCGCAAGGCACGTGATATATTTGGAATGCGTAACACCTATACGCAAAATGCCACAATTATCGTCCTCACAGCCGATGGAAAGAAGATGCACTTAAACACTCCTGCAGAATTAAATTCTTTGATTAGACGGTTAGGCGAAATTAGCACTAGGAAATAATTATGATTGTGTTCTTGTTATTGCTAATGTACACTGACTGACAGAGCAAATGCAACACCAAGAAGGAGTGGTCAGAACTTTATGCCAATTGCAGGGTAGGCTGACGTCACTGAGGTATGCTCATGATGTGAAATGCGCCGCTGTGCTGCGCACGTAGCGAACGATAAATGGGACACGGCGTTGGCGAATAGCCCACTTCGTACCGTGATTTCTCAGCCGACAGTCATTGTAGAACGTGTTGTCGTGTGCCACAGGACACGTGTACAGCTACGAATACCAGGCCGCCGTCAACGGAGGCATTTCCAGCAGACAGACGACTTTACGAGGGGTATGGTGATCGGGCTGAGAAGGGCAGGTTGGTCGCTTCCTCAAATCGCAGCCGATACCCATAGGGATGTGTCCACGGTGCAGCGCCTGTGGCGAAGATGGTTGGCGCAGGGACATGTGGCACGTGCGAGGGGTCCAGGCGCAGCCCGAGTGACGTCAGCACGCGAGGATCGGCGCATCCGCCGCCAAGCGGTGGCAGCCCCGCACGCCACGTCAACTGCCATTCTTCAGCATGTGCAAGACACCCTGGCTGTTCCAATATCGACCAGAACAATTTCCCGCCGATTGGTTGAAGGAGGCCTGCACTCCCGGCGTCCGCTCAGAAGACTACCATTGACTCCACAGCTTAGACGTGCACGCCTGGCATGGTGCCGGGCTAGAGCGACTTGGATGAGGCAATGGCGGAACGTCGTGTTCTCCGATGAGTCACGCTTCTGTTCTGTCAGTGATAGTCACCGCAGACGAGTGTGGCGTCGGCGTGGAGAAAGGTCAAATCCGGCAGTAACTGTGGAGCGCCCTACCGCTAGACAACGCGGCATCATGGTTTGGGGCGCTATTGCGTATGATTCCACGTCACCTCTAGTGCGTATTCAAGGCACGTTAAATGCCCACCGCTACGTGCAGCATGTGCTGCGGCCGATGGCACTCCCGTACCATCAGGGGCTGCCCAATGCTCTGTTTCAGCAGGATAATGCCCGCCCACACACTGCTCGCATCTCCCAACAGGCTCTACGAGGTGTACAGATGCTTCAGTGGCCAGCGTACTCTCCGGATCTCTCACCAATCGAACACGTGTGGGATCTCATTGGACGCCGTTTGCAAACTCTGCCCCAGCTTCGTACGGACGACCAACTGTGGCAAATGGTTGACAGAGAATGGAGAACCATCCCTCAGGACACCATCCGCACTCTTATTGACTCTGTACCTCGACGTGTTTCTGCGTGCATCGCCGCTCGCGGTGGTCCTACATCCTACTGAGTCGATGCCGTGCGCATTGTGTAACCTGCATATCGGTTTGAAATAAACATCAATTATTCATCCGTGCCGTCTCTGTTTTTTCCTCAACTTTCATCCCTTTCGAACCACTCCTCCTTGGTGTTGCATTGTCACTGTCAGTCAGTGTATACTAGGCCAATTCTGTGTTTTAGGTTAGTTATGGTTAATAAGTGTGTGTGTTTGTGTGAATCAGCTGGAAGTTATATTTTATGCTATGTCGAGGTAAGCCTATCTGTTTATTCTCAACTTCTGCCTACGGATTTAATTATAACAATGTCATTCACTTCTATTGCGAGCATAGACTTGGACACAGACACCACCCCTCCTTTCTCTTTGGCACTGACTTCTAGTTTTACTCCTCTTACTCCTCTTTCTTCCCAGATCCTCTCTTCAGATCTATCTGTTCGTAGTATTTTAGAAACGGAAGTGAAAGCATTTCCACGCGCTTTGTTGTGTGCTCATGTTAACAGCCTATCTGTTGTAGCTCACCATGATGAACTGAAAGCTATATTTGAAAACAGTTTATTTCATATAATTGCTGTAAGTGAGAGTTGGCTATGTAGTTCGATTCCTTCCAGTATGGTTGAAATACAAGGGTATCGTATTCATCGATTTGATAGGATGAGCAGGCGTGGAGGTGGTGTTGCATTGCTTTGTAAGCTTAATCTCAGGAGTACAGTGGTAAAAACTTCTACCACTACTACAAATCCTGTTCCTGGATTTATGTTTGTTGAAATTATTATAGACACTGTTAAAGTACTCATTGGGGTTGTATATAGGCCTCCAAATGCAGGCGGCATTGGTGAGTTAGAGGACGATTTAATGAGACTTTTACCATCTTATGAACACGTGATTATACTAGGCGACTTTAATACAAATTTGTTAACTCGGACTAGTGAAACAATACGTTTTCGAAATATTTTTCTCTCCTGTGACATGACAATATTGCCCTCGGAACCAACTAACCACGTTCATACTTTCACCGTCTCTTCCGATTCACTGATTGATCTCATGATAACCAATAATTCACACAAAGTTCTTAAACACGGTCAAATACCTGTTCCTGAAATATCAACTCATGACCTTATATACTTAGCGCATTCGCTAAGAGTTCATAAATATAGGTCGAAATACGTGACTTTTAGAGACTTTAAAAATATAGATTTCAATCACCTAAAAGAAGATGCATTCAAATGTCCTTGGGGTGACATAATACTAATGAATGACATAGATGAAAACTGGAAAATATTAATTCTCATATTCATGGACTTTACAATAAGCATGCCCTTAAGCGCTGTGTGAAAGTAACAGTGTCCGTGGCTGACAACTGAAATTAAATCTTTGATGGCTCAGCGTGATTCGTTATATAGACGTTACAAACGAAATTTATCAGCTGACACATTTGAACAATACCGTGTACTGCGAAATGGAATTAAACAAATTATTCGCAATAAGAAATTCGATTACTTCCGGCGTCTATCCAATAATATAAACGCTGGTAGTATTTGGCGACAACTTCTTTCATTAGGTATTGGAAGGCCTCCTGTGAACCATGCTAAACCAGAAATACCGGTTGACGAGATTAATAGGCACTTTTCAACAGATGTTTTTACTCCTGAACACGATATAGTGCAGGCCACCATCAAGTCTATAATACGACAACAATCATCTGATCGCCCATATTTCGAATTTCGAACTGTTTCAGAGTCTGAAGTGAGACGAGTATTGCTTTCAATTAAATCTCATGCAACAGGGGCTGATGAGATCCCTATTTTCTTTATTACTAACATTATAGATATAATATTGCCGGTTATTACTGACTTATTTAATGCATGCCTCTCCCGTAGTTATTTTCCGACAAAGTGGAAAGATACACAAGTTGTCCCAGTTCTAAAAAGGTCGCCAGCTAATGTAGCATCCGACTTTCGTCCTGTATGCATTCTTTCAGCATTGCTAAGAATTACAGACGACATTAGACGAGCTATAGATGAGCGGAAAGTGACTATACTTATTTTACTTGACTTCAGTAGTGCGTTTGACACAGTAAATATTGACATATTATTAGCGAAACTACAAAGATTTAATCTGAGTCCCTCTGCTATTCAGCTCTTTGCTTCGTACCTCTCCAATCGGCGACAACGTGTTGTCATAAACGACATTGCCACAGACTGGAAGACGAAGCAAACAGGTGTCCCACAGGGATCCGTGCTTGGACCTCTTCTGTTTACTCTATATATCAATGATATATCTTCTCAGTTAAGTAACTGTAAGTATCATTTATATGCAGATGATCTACAAATATATTATCACTGTAAAACTATTGATATTAAGTTTGGTATTCATCAGATGAATTCCATTTTAA
Organism: Anabrus simplex; assembly: GCF_040414725.1. NCBI lineage: Eukaryota > Metazoa > Arthropoda > Insecta > Orthoptera > Tettigoniidae > Anabrus > Anabrus simplex. Next base: position 25,999,218 of record NC_090277.1, on the reverse strand, counting down.
ATCTGATTAGCTCCTATTCTAGTAAGAATTGTTTATTAATTAATCCTAAAAAGACACAAGCTATTATAATAGGGCAACAAAGGCAGTTAAATATCCTTAATAAGAAATTATTGCCTTCACTTTCGTTTTGTGGTGTAGCTATACCATTTCGGAAGTCGGTAAAAAATCTTGGAATTATCATAAGTGACACACTAGATTGGAGTGAGCACATAACAAGCATCTGTAGGAAAATTCACTCGTCACTTCACCCTCTCAAAACTCGCCAATCACTTCTTCCACTAAGCTTGAAAATTAAACTTATCCAGACCCTCATATTTCCCATACTTAATTATTGTGATATTGTAATGATAGATGCCACCATGGAACAGACACTAAAATCAGAGAGGGCAATGAACTCATGCATTAGGTTTATATTTTCAATTAAATTTTCAACTCATCTCTCCCCCTATTATGAACTTCTCTCCTGGTTAAAAATCGATAAACTACGACATCTTCACGTTGCTACTCTCGTATTTCGTCTGCTGAATGAATCTAAACCCCAGTATTTATCCTCAAAGTTTAATTTACTCTCCTCCTCTCATGAACACAACACACGATCGACTACGACACTCTCAATTCCTGTGCAACGCTCATCTTCATTTAACCGCTCCTTTCAAGTGTCTGGTGCAAGGCTATGGAATTCCCTTCCAGTTAGTGTTAGGAATTGCACTTCCTTAGCTTCTTTCAAGCGGTCTTGCCGAGATTACCTATTAAATGTATAACCAGCTTGTATGAATGGCAGTATGAATAGAAGAATGAATGAGGTTAGGACTTATATTTTGTTAAATTATTTCATTATTCTGTTTTATAAAGTTTACTACATATGTGGTTAAGTGTAAGAGAGGGCCGTGAGCCTTAACTTCGCCACAAATGAAGGCATGAAATAAATAAATAAATAAATAAATAAATAAATAAATAAATAAATAAATAAATAAATAAATAAATAAATAAATAAATAAATAAATAAAATTCTGAATGGCTAGATTTTGATGAGAAGGAACATTCCTTGAAAATTTTTCTTCATGCTTAAAGACTCTCTTAACAGGGCTGGCTGACCAAAATTACCATCAAGGAGGTGAACTAAAAGTGAACCAATACTGAAATCAGATAGCATTTTTGTATATAAGGTAATAGGGCAATGAAATGATGATTGCATGAAAGAATGCATATAGTGTTTTGTAGTGCATAAATAATAGAGGAACCTTCCAGACATCTTCAAACCATGCTGCCAATAGTGGCAAACACGGTTCACTGCGCTAATGCAGTTGTTATCAGTGAGCAAATTAAGAAATGCCTTGTTAAAAGAATAGATGCATACATACATACATACATACATACATACATACATCTTCATTATTGACTGTTGTTCCTTTTGGCATTCAGTCTGCAAGCCTCTGTGAATGTACTAATCACCACTACAATCCCCTATTTTAACTAGTTCTTATTAAATCATAGAAACTGAGTCTAATCATCATCGCCTTCTCTCCCTGTATTCCTCTTACTCTTCATGACCGAACTGATAATTCTCCTAGGTGACCTATCCTGCACCATTCGCCTCACATGACCCCACCCTGATGCGCTTCATGACTACAGCTCCATCCATTGAGTTCAATTCTAACTTAGCCTTTAGTCATCATATAAAGTACCCTCCTGCCACTCTTCCCATATGTTTTTACCAGCAATCATTAACTACTTTCATGTCTGTTAGTTCTAAGTTGTGAATAAGTTATCTTGAGTCCACCCAGCTTTCACTCCGATAAACAAAGTTGGTCTCAACACACACCTATGTAAAGATGGTTTTTGTCCAGAATCTGACTTCATTATTCCAAAATACTGTTGATTGCAACTGTGAGCAGACTGCATTAGCTTGATTCAAGTTCACTTACTATATTACCAGCCTAGGAGTACACACATCCTAAATATATGAAATTATCTACATGATCCAAATTCATACCTCCTATCTGACATTCAGTTATCTTGGATGTATTACCTACTGATAACAACTTAGTCTTAGAAAGGCTAATTTTCATACCATACTCATTACATCTATTTCAAGTTCCAAGAGAGTATACTACAGGCCTTTGGCAACATCTGCTGTTAGGATAAAGATGTCAGCATATGCCAGATTTCTTACTAAATTTTCACCATAGAGAATCGCTTCCTGCCACTTTATACCTTTCAGCAGATGATCTATGTAAATTACGAAAAACAAAGATTTTTAAAAATATGGCAAATACAGAAAATACGATCCTGATAGCCCCTTTATAGTCTGAAACCACACTGCTCTTCATCCTACTTCCTCAGAAGCACTGATCTCACCCTCCCTTCCAAGATGTCAGTGAACATCTTGCCTGGTGCACTGATTATTAAGATAACCTGATAATTGTTGCAATACTTCCTCTTTGCTTGCTTATAGGTAGGTGCAATTACAGCTTTCACCCAATCTGAAGGTACCTTACTAACATTTCATGATAAACGTTTTATGAAGCATTTTCAGCCGTTCCTTCCCAATATACTTCACAATTACAGGTCTAATTTAATTTATTCCTGCTGCTTTCTGAAAATGCAGTTTATCTACTATCCTTCCCAATTGCTTAAGAGTAATTTCACCAACACCATTGTCCTCTTGACGCAAGAGTTGAGATTGCAAATAGTATATGACACAGTAATGTTGCAGAAAACAGAATATGTTCGATGAGTGAGAACATTATTTGTGAGAACTAATTTGAAGAGTATGATGCTGTACTGCATGAATGGGCTAAAATGGTATTGTTGAAGAAAAACTTTATGAAGAGGCTAGATGTAAAGGCTACGTTCTACCTCATCGGGGTGTAGGTATGTGAATTAGGCCCATATTCGATGCATCCAGTAAAAGGAAGAGGGAGTTGTCACTGAATGACTTAATTAAACTTATTCCCTCTGTTCTGTTCAGATTTAAAGAGAGTTGAGTACATGTGATCCCGGACATGAGAAAGGCATTCCTACAAGTGTCTGCGGTGGCAAGATCGTACTAATACAACTTCAAGCATGCATTTTTCAGGGACAGAAGACTCAGTGTCTCCAGTACTGGGGCAGCTAGATCTTGTCATTAAAAAACTGCAAAATTCAGAACAAACCTGCAACAAGATGAAGTATTTTATCTATCTTTGTCCCCACTGATCTGTGTCTCTGAGGCTGAAGGTTCGGTTGCAAGAGAGTTCGAAGCAGAAAGTAAGTTGGGACATAGATGTACTATTAGAAACACACATCATCATAAAATGCAATGAACAATAACCTGGATAAGCTTGTATTGCTATACCGAGACTATTTAGCTGGGCTGACTGTAATGTTTTATTTACTTCATACTTTCTGTGATGCTAGTAAGTATTCTTATGTTGCAGTTGTATCGTAGAGAAACAAGCATCATAAAGACATCAGTCTGCAGCTAATATTTGCAGAAGGAAGGGTACACTATTTAAAAGAACTACAAAACCTTGACTAGAATTACTTTCCTGTCATACTGGTGTTTGAATGTTAACCACTATGAAAGGCAGTCTCAGGCTCGCTGATGTGCAAGGCTATCTTTGTACACTGCATTGATATGGATAAAGAAGGGAGTCTTTGTACAAAATACAGTGAAGGAAATACTTTCTCTCGCAGAGCAGATTGGCAGCATTTACGATGAAGACTTTATCCATTTGATTTGCTTCACGAGGTTGTAACGTGGATGAGTTTTAGAGGAATCCAAGTGGCGGGAAGGTCCTTGTGAAGCTGGGAGGTGAAAAGTGTTCGTGGAGAGAAGTTCCTGTGTAAGAAGGGGGAGATGATCGTGAAAGAGGTAAGGAAACTGTGACTTATGCTGTCCCCTCATTGGTATCTGGAATATTCTTCTTCTATATCACGATTGCCAGAATTTTCACCTGGATATTGCGGTTTACTAATGACAAAAGGAGGAATGTGAGAGAAACACTCGCGGGAGAGACAACGATGGATGAAATGAAGGCATCAGGAACGTTACTCATTTGATTAGTTCAAGAAGAAGTTTCTGGGGGATGCATCATCTCCAGCTGAAAGTCACTTTGCATGGTATAAGATTTTGAAAGGAATTTTTGAGTAGAAACAGAGATCATATAAAGGAAAGATAGTGAGGACGTCATGTGCCCTACCTTTACTAACAAGTAAACATCGTCTGGTGCAACTTCTAATTCATGAGCAACGTGTTAGAACCTTACACTCTGGCACTCGCATGTGACTGTTGCACTTGCGAGAAAGATTTTCAGTTATACAGAGACGGAGGAGAAGCCAGGTCATGCTGTCAAGTTATATTCAATGGTTCATCACTCGATGAGAAAGACCGAAAGTGTCAATTAAAACCACACAGAAATAGAGTCCACAATGCAGCGTATACAGCAGAGGATTAACCCTCCCACAGCAGGCTGATGGTGTGGTTGGTGACAAAATCTGATTCAGATAGTAAAGGGAAATTTCAGATGTGCCCTTGGGAGAGATTCACTGTGTTACAAAGAGATGGCGAACCTAGTGTGTGAGTGTGAAGCCGTGGTTAATTCCCGTCCTTTTACATACTTGCCTGAGAAGCCTGAAGATCTCAACCAACAACCAACAACCAACTTTCAACTTCAAGTATTTTGTAAGACAATGTCTGTATGGGAATAATAGATTTAGATCAACTGGATTCTGTGAACTTATCAAGGAGACTTTCATTTCTACTACAGTTGAAACAAGATTATGGTAAGAGTACCTAAGTCAGTTGATCCAGAAGCAGAATAAGATGTCTATAGACACTGGAGAAGAGGATGTGATGCTGGTTGCAGCTGATGGGGAAAACTGGATCGACTGACAATTAACACAGGTGCTGGAAGTGTACCGTGGGAAAGAGTTGGAAGAGTAGTGAGGTTGAAAACCTTGTCAGGTGAAGTGACTAGTGCAAATCAGTGACTTCTGAAACTGAAGATGCTGACGACTGTCCCAGTAACTTTCACTCTCATGAACAGACTGACTTATCAGACTCCTCAAAGTGGTATTATGACAGCACATCTACTGATTCATGTGAATTTAAAAACATTAAATCTAAGTGATTTATAATAAATGTGAAGTTCCATTCAGGTAGAAGGAGAGTTTCTCACTGACTATGTGCTTTAGGAATTAAGACTATAAGATATTCTGAAAGGATATCTCCCTCATTAATCCTATCAAGATAGTGTACATGAGCAGAAAGTTTTATAAATAGATTTCTAGTAAGGTTGGTTGATTTCAAATAACATTGGCCATGTATATTTTTTGGGAGAGTAAAATCACTGTTTCAGTCTTCACATTAATCCCCAGTCAATTCATGGATGTTGAAATGATATTGAACCTAAACAATAACCATGGATAAGATGATTCTAAATGTGGGTTTGAATACATCCAGTAGTTAGCAGCTGCAAGAACTCAAACAACAACAAAAACAAAGGCAAGACACCTGAGCTACAAAATATTTAGACATCATTATTACGCCTGAATGGATAATTATAAGAAAATTCTGCCAAACCAAACCGCATGGCACAACAGCCATTGAAGGGGATTGGCCTACCAGGTGACACCTGCTCAGTCCAAAGGCCTGCAGATTACAAGGTTTCGTGTGTTCAGCACAACATATCCTCTTGAACGTCACTCTTGGATTTCTAGACCAGGGCTACTATCTCACAGTCAGTTAGCTCCTCAATTCTAATCACGTATGCTGAGAAGACGTCAAACCAGCCCTCAGGTCCAGATAAAAATCCCTTACCCGTCCGGGAATCGAACCGGGGGCCTCCGGGTGAGAGGCGGGAATGCTACCCCTACACCACGGGGCCGGCACTAGAAAATGCTGCCTAAATCAATAAATAGATACACAGTTGTTACAATTCTTTATACAGATTACATTCATTACTAATATGTATGTCTTATTACTCCAAGGACTGCGGGTGAAGCTGATTCCTGCTCGTTGTGCCCCTGCATAGGTACCTGGATTAAAATTCCAGTACTGAAATTAACGTCAGCATTCCAGAAGTATCTACCAGTCAATATGACCCAATCGCTATATTCAGAACGGTCTTTATCAAGACCAACACTAACCATTATATCTGTAAATATTGAAGGTTTATCTCCATCTAAAGAAGGAATGTTACACCAGCTTTGTCAAACTTACAAATGTGATATATTATGCTCTCAGGAAACTCACAGGGATGAGCAACTACGGCGACCAAAAATAGCGGGAATGAGACTTGTGGCCGAGATTCCCCACAAACAGTATGGCAGCGCTGTTTTTGCCAAACCAAATTTACAAATTTTGTCTGTTGCAGCTACCAATGAAAATCAAATCGAGATAATAACTGTGGAACTTAGTAACCTCACCGTTTTGGGTGTCTACAAACCACCAAATGTAGATTTCTCCTTTAAAATTCCAGATAACTACTTCAAGCAAAAGACAAACTTTGTGGTTGGCGACTTCAACAGCCATAACAGTGCATGGGGATATACAGATGATGATAATAATGGAGAAGCTGTATTAGAATGGGCTGATGATTACCAATTACAACCTCCATCCTTTAACAACAGTAGATGACGACGAGTCTTCAACCCAGACCTGATATTTGTGAGTGAACACGTGGCACAGCAATGTGTGAAATCAATGTGCCATCCCATTCCAAATACCCAGCATCGGCCCGTAATGTGTCAACTTTTCTCTGCAATTCAACCAATAAAGGTTCCGTTTCGAAGGAGATATAATTTCAAAAAGCAGACTGCGAGAATTTCAGCTCAACCCTTGATAAAATAATATCAGATATCCACCCAACACCAGAGTTTTATGATCAGTTTGTTGAAGTTGTGAAGAAAGTTTCCTGCGCTTCCATACCACGAGGATACAGAGTTAACTATATACAAGGTCTAACTTCAGACACAGCTGCCCAAATGAACATATATATTTCACTGTTTCAGGAAGATCCACTAAGTGAAGACACTATCTCAGCTGGAAGGAAACTGCTTTCCTCAATTGCAGAGGCAAAGAAAGATGCTTGGATCAAACTAATGGAGGAAACAGACATGTCAAGGGATAGCCGAAAGGCTTGGAAGCTTCTCAAACGACTTAGCAACTATCCAACCAAGGGACCAGTCCATGCAAATGTTATGGGAAACCAAATCGCAAATCAGCTTGTCATCAATGGGAAAACAAATCACCCAATAAGGAAGATGGAATATAATATCCTAAAAAGCGAGGTAATGAAGTCCAGTAACCTATCCCGGCCATTTGAAATAACGGAATTACAGAAAGCGATTCAATGTACCAAAAATGGAAAAGCGGCAGGATTAGATGATATCACAATAGAACAAATAAAACACTTCAATTCAACCACACAGGCACGGCTTTTAAAATTCTTCAACAACTGCTTTACATCCCTAAAAATTCCAAAAATTTGGAGAAAATCCAAGGTGATAGCATTTCTGAAACCTGGAAAGGAACCTTCGAACCACAAAAATTTCAGACCAATCTCCTTACTCTGCCACCTATACAAAATAATTGAAAGAATGTTGCTCAATCGCTTAATGGGAGTAGTAGACTAAGTTCGAATCCCTCAGCAATGTGGCTTCCGCCCAGGAAAGAGTTGCACAGCACAGGTTTTACATCTAACCCAGCACATCGAGGACGGGTTTGAAATGAACAAGATTACTGGTGCGGCTTTTGTGGATCTCTCAGCCGCCTACGATACAGTAAATCACAGGATATTATTACACAAACATTATAGAATGATTACAGACATCAAGGTAACCAAGATGATAGCTACTCTCCTGGAAAATCGTCGCTTTTTTTCGAATTCCAAGGACGCCGAACCAGATGGAGGAATCAAAGGAATGGACTACCTCAAGGCAGTGTACTGGCTCCTATCCTTTTCAACATCTACACTAAAGACCAGCCATTACCAGAAAATACTAAAAGCTTTATCTATGCCGATGACCTTGCACTTACTACTCAAACTGATACCTTTGATGAAGCAGAGATATCTTTAACTGCTGCATTAGAAGAGCTAGGTACCTATTATGAGAAAAACCAACTCAAACCAAATCCAGCTAAGACTCAAATTTGTGCGTTCCATCTGCGGCATGCACAGGCCTTTCAGAAACTCAAAGTACTATGGAAGGGGAACTTACCGGAACACTGCTTTACACCAAAGTACCTGGGAGTTATGCTGGATCGCACATTAACATATAACAAACATTGCCAAAACCTGAAACAAAAGATAGCTGCCAGAAACAAGATTCTACGAAAGTTATCAGGAACACAACCACAAACAATTGGAACATCAGCTCTAGCTCTCTGCTATTCTGCAGGAGAACATGCCTCCCCGGTTTGGTACAGGTCAGCTCATACGAAGCAGGTCGACATCGCTTTAAACGAAAGCTGCAGGATCATTACTGGATGCTTGAAACCTACACCCATTGAAAAGGTCCAACTTTTAGCTAGTATTGCTCCCGGTGAGATTCGTAGGGAGGTAGCAGCTAACAACGAAAGGCTCCAGTCATTTTCTTCAGAAGCACATCCTCTCTATGAATACCACCCAGCTCCACAGAGGCTAAAATCTGGAAAAAGTTTTCACCGCACATCAGTTAACCTTGAGGGGAAAGCAGAGAATGCTAGAGTCACAATGTGGAAAGAAAGAATCCACCACCTTTCCAACTGGATAGAGCCGAAGGAAAGTCTTCCATGTGGACATCAGGAGAAGTGGACAGTATGGAAAGCCCTTTACAGACTCCGTACGGAAGTCGGCAGAACAAAAGTAAATTTGCGGAAGTGGGGCTTCTCAAGTGATTCATCACTCTGTGATTGCGGAGAGCAGCAGACTATCCAACATCTATGTCAGTGTGTTTCATGTCCTTCAATGTGCACTATGAAAGACTTGATTGCAGCCTCCCCCAACGCTATTGACGTCGCCCAGTACTGGGCAAGCATCATCTAGCTCTCGAATATTGTTGCTCTATCTGTGATTTATAATAGATTTGTATATTTGTATAGTAGGAATGTAGATATCTTGATGCTTTTTGTTAAATATCAGTAAGTAAAGTTGATACTTCTGACACGAACAAAGAATAAAGAATGACTCCAAGGACTAGAGTGATGCAGCTTTCCATGTCAATTTATCCTGTCCTGGCAGCTTCTTCTCTAACTAGTGCAAAGTTTTCCCCGGAAATTTTGTCAGATGGGAATCAGGAATGAGTGGCCAGGCGGAAAATACTACGTACTAACATGGATATTAAAAATATATTTATTCCCCTCAGAGCATTCGTATTAACAGACAGGTAACAGTAACTGCAAAATTGAACTATTTTTGTACTATTACCCTGAACAAGACAAGAGAGTATTTTGAACTTCTAGTGTTCTACTCCTCGTTCATAATCATTCAATACAGGGGATTACTATTCCATTCCTGAGGAGTGCCATACTAGTTCGTGACATCGTGCAAAACTGCTGAGCATTTAAACTGCGATGTAATTATGCTGAAAATAATGATTGATCATTTAACTGAACAGTTTTACACTATGTAATTAGTGCATATCTAGGTTATGTTAGCTGGGCGGTCTGTAAACACAGCAGGGCATTGCACCCATTAAAGAGGTCTTAGGGAGAGCACTGTAGTTGAACTTATATTTAATACAAGGCTCTTATCACATTAACAATATGACCTGCCCTATCAGTCTAAACCTCTACACTTGCTCCTAAACGAAATTAATGAAATCCTGTAGGAATTTGTTCATAATAATGTTTTGTTACAACTTTCTTCAGTTGTGGTAGATTTCATACACCATTAATACAGCTGTTGCAGTACCTACAGCCACAAAATCAGGTCAGGTGATACCAGTCAACACTGGTGGAAAATCATGGTGGAAAAAGAGATTGCACCATTACTGCATCTAATAAAGGCGTAATAAAATTCTCCGACTACTGTAAAATTTGCTTAATGTGAATCCAGAAGAATGGTGCAATTGCTTATAATTCGTGAACCAACATTTCTGATGGACGTCTTCATCCTTTCGAACCTAATTTAATGCTTTAGAAAGACGAGAATCGCAACACATACTTATCAATAAACCATTCTACCATTCCAACATATAAATAAATATATTACACATATTTATTCTCAACCAACTAGTTTATGAACATAATAATAAGCTTAGGAAAGAGAAAATCATATTAATGTTTTGTTTCATTATTTAGAATTCAAAATAAATATTATAAGAGTGACATTATGTAAATTACAATTCTCTAATAACGATCACCTGCAGTCTTGACATGAGATAACTCTGCATTTTCGTTCACCAAACTGGTGACTGAACACGTCCACAGATATATATACACTGACTGACAGAGCAAATGCAACACCAAGAAGGAGTGGTCAGAACTTTATGCCAATTGCAGGGTAGACTGACGTCACTGAGGTCTGCTCATGATGTGAAATGCGCCGCTGTGCTGCGGACGTAGCGAACGATAAATGGGTCACGGCGTTGGCGAATGGCCCACTTCGTACCGTGATTTCTCAGCCGACAGTCATTGTAGAACGTGTTGTCGTGTGCCACAGGACACGTATATAGCTAAGAATGCCAGGCCGCCGTCAACGGAGGCATTTCCAGCAGACAGACGACTTTACGAGGGGTATGGTGATCGAGCTGAGAAGGGCAGGTTGGTCGCTTCGTCAAATCGCAGCCGATACCCATAGGGATGTGTCCACGGCGCAGCGCCTGTGGCGAAGATGGTTGGCGCATCGACATGTGCCACGTGCGAGGGGTCCAGGCGCAGCCCGAGTGACGTCAGCACGCGAGGATCGGCGCATCCGCCGCCAAGCGGTGGCAGCCCCGCACGCCACGTCAACCGCCATTCTTCAGCATGTGCAAGACACCCTGTTCCAATATCGACCAGAACAATTTCCCGTCGATTGGTTGAAGGAGGCCTGCACTCCCGGCGTCCGCTCAGAAGACTACCATTGACTCCACAGCATAGACGTGCACGCCTGGCATGGTGCCGGGCTAGAGCGACTTGGATGAGGGAATGGCGGAACGTCGTGTTCTCCGATGAGTCACGCTTCTGTTCTGTCAGTGATAGTCACCGCAGACGAGTGTGGCGTCGGCGTGGAGAAAGGTCAAATCCGGCAGTTACTGTGGAGCACCCTACCGCTAGAGAACGCGGCATCATGGTTTGGGGCGCTATTGCGTATGATTTCACGTCACCTCTAGTGCGTATTCAAGGCACGTCAAATGCCCACCGCTACGTGCAGCATGTGCTGCGGCCGGTGGCACTCCCGTACCTTCAGGGGCTGCCCAATGCTCTGTACCTGTTTCTGCGTGCATCGCCGCTCGCGGTGGTCCTACATACTACTGAGTCGATGCCGTGCGCATTGTGTAACTTGCATATCGGTTTGAAATAAACATCAATTATTCATCCGTGCCGTCTCTGTTTTTTTCCCTAACTTTCATCCCTTTCGAACCACTCCTCCTTGGTGTTGCATTGTCACTGTCAGCCAGTGTACATTGAAAATTGTTAAAATCATTTCTAAAGACACACAAACACTGACTGACAGAGCAAATGCAATACCAAGAAGGAGTGGTCAGAACTTTATGCCAATTACTGGGTAGACTGACGTCACTGAGGTATGCTCATGATGTGAAATGCGCCGCTGTTCTGCGCACGTAGCGAACGATAAATGGGACACGGCGTTGGCGAATGGCCCACTTCGTACCGTGATTTCTCAGCCGACAGTCATTGTAGAACGTGTTGTCGTGTGTCACAGGACACGTGTATAGCTAAGAATGCCAGGCCGCCGTCAACGGAGGCATTTCCAGCAGACAGACGACTTTACGAGGGGTATGGTGATCGGGCTGAGAAGGGCAGGTTGGTCGCTTCGTCAAATCGCAGCCGATACCCATAGGGATGTGTCCACGGTGCAGCGCATGTGGCGAAGATGGTTGGCGCAGGGACATGTGGCACGTGCGAGGGGTCCAAGCGCAGCCCGAGTGACGTCAGCACGCGAGGATCGGCGCATCCGCCGCCAAGCGGTGGCAGCCCCGCACGCCACGTCAACCGCCATTCTTCAGCATGTGCAAGACACCCTGGCTGTTCCAATATCGACCAGAACAATTTCCCGTCGATTGGTTGAAGGAGGCCTGCACTCCCGGCGTCCGCTCAGAAGACTACCATTGACTCCACAGCATAGACCTGCACGCCTGGCATGGTGCCGGGCTAGAGCGACTTGGATGAGGGAATGGCGGAACGTCGTGTTCTCCGATGAGTCACGCTTCTGTTCTGTCAGTGATAGTCACCGCAGACGAGTGTGGCGTCGGCGTGGAGAAAGGTCAAATCCTGCAGTAACTGTGGAGCGCCCTACCGCTTGACAACGCGGCATCATGGTTTGGGGCGCTATTGCGTATGATTCCACGTCACCTCTAGTGCGTATTCAAGGCACGTTAAATGCCCACCGCTACGTGCAGCATGTGCTGCGGCCGGTGGCACTCCCGTACCTTCAGGGGCTGCCCAATGCTCTGTTTCAGCAGGATAATGCCCGCCCACACACTGCTCGCATCTCCCAACAGGCTCTACGAGGTGTACAGATGCTTCCGTGGCCAGCGTACTCTCCGGATCTCTCACCAATCGAACACGTGTGGGATCTCATTGGACGCCGTTTGCAAACTCTGCCCCAGCCTCGTACGGACGACCAACTGTGGCAAATGGTTGACAGAGAATGGAGAACCATCCCTCAGGACACCATCCGCACTCTTATTGACTCTGTACCTCGACGTGTTTCTGCGTGCATCGCCGCTCGCGGTGGTCCTACATCCTACTGAGTCGATGCCGTGCGCATTGTGTAACCTGCATATCGGTTTGAAATAAACATCAATTATTCATGCGTGCCGTCTCTGTTTTTTCCCCAACTTTCATCTTTTTCGAACCACTCCTCCTTGGTGTTGCATTGTCACTGTCAGTCAGTGTATTTTCTATCTTTAAGCTTTCAACATTATTTCTGACCGACTAAATTGTTTTTCTGCCACTCTCAAGTATTTTAACTACCGTTGAATGGCTCGCCAAGATTGCTATTTTCTACTGCCATGCAAAATCCTGGTACCTACTGGCCTAACCATACTGCATTTAATCATTTAAAAGCATCATATTAGCTCAAGAAATCATTATCAATGACTGAATTCTAGTTATTTTAGTTCTTCATTAATCACAACTCCCGTTTAGGATTCTAAGTTCTGCTTTCAATGAAATTATATTTGTCTCTTAAATGGATTCACTCCTTTGAATCCATTGGATAGGTCAATTATAACTATGGATTTTTAAATGAATAATTACAGCATTATACACCACATATTACCTTGTGCAATACCAACATGGGATATTTATGAAGGGTATTTCCTAACAATACATATTTATTTTCAACATATGGTATAGTGAGACTTGACATTTACCTGTTTCGGTAAGCTACGCCTTCATTATAATTCTCTACTCCCTCAATGAGATGTCATTTCATGGCAATGCTTCTTGTATACAATCCAGACTTAAGTATGTATATCCTTCATATTCGTTCTATCACTACTGTGCCTTTTTCATATAAATTCTTTCGACGATATCTCATTTCCCTCATTATAACCTGCATATCATTTAATTCATTCATAACACCTTCATAACGTAGCCATTTCTCTTAAATCTCATAACCTTTGCTCATAAACACACTTCCCACTACGTATTCTATTCCATTGAGAACATATTCATTTCAGTGGATCACATCTCCTTCCCACAATGACGTCTAACCTACTAGTATATTATGATACTCCTTTCTGTTTCTGCATTGACAAAGAATAACTCATACTGGCTGCATCTCACTTCTATACCATATTATCATAATGACCAACAACACGTTAGGTTACTTGACTGATTTACAATATCCATTTCTCAACATTTGCTGTCATTACGCTGTAGTAAACTCTACTCATTCCTGCTATCAATAATAAATTATCCATAGCTCATACATTACTTTCAATACACACTGTCACTTCTTCCAATCGAGGTATATCGAATCCAACATATCTTAACCATGAGAGCTAAATTTTGATATTACATTTCACTGATCCCAATAATATTACAGATACACAATTTCGGCTATCTCCTACATCAATTAAATTAAGAACTATAATTTTGAAAATTTAGCTTGTCATTCTCGGGTTTATGATGAATCTGTACCCATTCAAGCTACGAATGCTGCGCTCGCCGGCTGGAATCCATAGACCAGCTGTTCACCCATTCTACATCAAGTTGGTTGGATTCTCCGTGACACACTCATCCCCGAGACGGTCCACTGCGGATCTAGTTCCAAATACTGATAGTCTTCTTTCTTTCACTAAGCTTAACAGAATACAAATATGATATGTACGAGTTCATATCGAAGACTTCAGTAGTTCGACAGTCTATAATTGTTCTTCTTATATATTTGACAATTAATATGACTGCTTTCAAGTATACTATATTGAGTTCATTACTGCTGCAGGATAAATTCTGTTTTAAATTTAATGTGAATTCAAACAATATTTCGTTTCTCTGACTTTCTATTTCCCTTAATTTGTTTTCTTGAAATAATCGCCTTGTATTTACTTGGCAATCTTTTACTCCGTCAGTAGTCAGCAGGGCCCGGATGTGTATGCAGTAATAGGTTAGAATGCAAACTTCCTGAAGCGAGTAATAAGTAGAGTCTACCCGCACGACAGTAATGCTATGAGGTTTGCATAAACAGTAGGGGTTCAGCCCAATAGAACCTCTGGAATTTATGTTACTCCCACTACACTACGTTAGAGCGGGGTAGTCGACATTTCCTACTAACAAAATTATTTAGTAACAACATTACTTACGGTAGTAGGAAATCTCGACAAGCTCGCTCTAACGTAATGTAGTGGTAGTAACATAAATTCCAGGGGTTATAAAGAGCCGAACCTCTAATGTTTATGCAAACTTCATACCACTACCGTCGTGCGGGTAGACTCTACTTATTACTCGCTTCAGGAAGTTTGAGTTCTAACCTATTACTGCGTAAATATCCGGGCCCTAGTAGTCAGTATTGGGGCCGATGACCTCGATGTTAGGCCCCTTTAAACAACAAGCATCATCAGTAGTCAGTATTCTGGTCCTTGTCTGACCAGTTGCCTTGCCTGTTAGGTCTTCCTCTTTTTATTTTAAACTGGAAACACTGTCCCTTTATATTAAATATGTGATGTTCTACTATATGTTCTTCTTTCTTCAGTTACATCACTTTGCATAAATACCATCTTGCTTGCTCCATATACCTATTTTGACACCATTTTGTAACGCAGCAGAAAATGCAATGCCAGAGGGTGTCAACTATTTTGCCATTAACTGGTTTTTAAATGCAGTATAAGGTGACTTTTCATTTCAATGGAGTACTTAACCATCTCACTATCGACATGAGCCCCATAAATTCTTCAATCTAACAGGGAATCAGTTTAGTACTCCCCTAGATTTAACCGTCTGTGCAATCTCAAATGCAACACTAGAGGAAGCCTTAGAAGTGTTGTGTCAATGGAAAATCCAATTATCAAAGTTGGCCATGAAAGTTATAAAATATTTTCAATCAGGAGAAAAGATTAGTAAAAATCAATAATGAGAAAGCTACCCATGTAAACATTACTTTAAACTTGCTGGTGTCAACGAGGATAATATAGAATTATTAACACTGCATTAATGGAGTCGATCCCCTCATGATTTTAGGTGAAAAGGAACCGACCAGTCACAGTCAGTAATTTTATCATAAACAGTAACCTAAATGTCACTGTAGTAGTTTGAGACCTAATGAAAAAAAAGTCCATAGCTCTGATAGGATCCTGAATCAGTACTAAGTTACTATCTCAAACTCATTGGAAATCTGACCGGGGCCCTGAAGGTAAGACAAAGGTGCTCATTCTCTAAAGAATTGGGCCTGCTCAGCTAAATTACTCTGAAAATAATTAGTGTTATGAAACCCATCATAAAACTATCCATGGGGAAATGTAATAAATGCAAGGTTCCAATGCCAACAACTATCCACTACTTCCAATAACAATGAATGTCATCCAGCTACGGGTGATGGTTTGGAGCGCCCTGTCAATATAGTATCAGTTTCTAATTTTGTACAATTATTTCACTCGTACATTTTTCGGGAGCCCGAAGTCCCTTCACCAGCAATGTCTACATCATAAATCAATATTCCCCATATCTTGAGATCTAACTTTATTCAGCTATACATAAGACATCATCAATATATAACATTGTTTTTAACACATGCACACATAATGACCATTTTTGATAATATTTGTGTTAATGGAATATCATGGAACACATTAGAACACTTATGCAAAGTTCAACTGGTTATTCTTATATTATGTAACACTTTAAAGCACGTATTAAAACAGCAGATTGTTTCCTTAGAAAAATCGATCAGTGATAAAATGTTTCTTGCTACTGTTTGTTCTGCTATAGCCCACTTAAGCATGGGCCTATTAAGAATTAAATATTATCCTACCAAAGGTAACATTTTTACCTTGTTATTGTTAGAACACTTTCCAGAATGAACTGGTTTACCAATGAATTATTTGACTCCTGAAGATCTAAACGTGTACTTCAATATAACATGTCAGATGAAATCTTGCTATGTTGGTGATGGGCCGGAATTTCGACAGAGAGATCAAACCTCCCATCATGTCCTTGAATTTGTGGCCATTATTTGCTCTTCTTATTGTAAATTATCAAAGCAAAGGAAGACTATCCGCTCATCAGCCTAAAACTTATTGATTCTCTTTTGTGCAAACTAGCTTTAAAGATTTTGAAACACTATGATGATGGAAATTGTTCCCACAAGAGGCTAATGTATTTGAGCACCTTTAATATATCAGTGTGATAGAGGATTTGTGATGCCAACATGAAACCAGAAGGCAAGCCCTCAGCAACCTGAGCTACTAAGACTGCCATTTTTTGTAACAAGAGCTACAAAGCAAAGACAGATGAAGAGAAATCCACTTCTGCTTCAAAACCTAAAGAATGAATTCAGCTTTCAGCTATGTTGTGCCATATAAAAGGCCCATAGCTGTCAATTCTGCAATTAATCATAAAAATATGTATATAAATTGTACCGGGAACGCCGCTACGGAAGCGAAGTTCGAAGTATGTTTATTGAACTTCGCGCGCGGCGTGAGATATGCAGCCCACCGAACTCAATGACCTAAGCAGCGAGTGACGTAGCCGCCTCGACTGTGCTCTACATGACCATATATGGTCGTGTTCCAGCCCATCTGCAAAAGTCTATTTTGCGTTCAAATTTTGCTATTTTGACACTGCCATCGTAAAGACTATTATAATGGACGCAACCTGTCAAAATTTCAGGGAAATCCACCATGTACTTTAAGAGTTATAAGGGTAGATAATACCCATGTTCTAGATACTTCCCCACAATCGGGTATAAAAGGAGGACGACCCGGACTACAAATTCAGTGTATGTCATTCCACAGTCTCTGCAGCACGGGTGACGGGAGGAGCGCTGTGAGTGCAGACTGAACTTATAGTTGGAAAAGTCTTTGAAATCCGAGTGTTGGAACTTTGTTATTTTCTTCAAGTGCCGCGTTGGAACTTTGTTATTTTCTTCAAGTGCCACATTGGAACTTTGTTATTTTCTTCAAGTGCCGCGTCGGGACTTTGTTATCCGGTGACTATTGAAGGAACTTAGAATTCTCGTGAGTGTCGTGACTTCTGCAAGTACCACGTTTGAACTTATATTTCGAACTTGTACTTTCGTGGATAAATTTCAGGAACATAGAAATTCTCCGAGTGTGTAAGTTGGACTTGTGTTCTGCAACAAGCCGTGTCAACGTAAACTTTCGTGTATATGGTGTGATTTTTCTTCCAAGCTCCACATTGAACTTATGCCTTATGACAAACTATGGAACTTAAGGTATCTTTAAAACATTGCGTTCGATTGTGAAACATGAAATACTTTCCGAGTACTGCATCAGGACTTGTGCTTAGGCTCGTGTCAACATAATAAACTGTGACAACTCAGAATACACATGCCATGTTCCGAGGGAACATAGAACTTTCCAGCGTTATAAGTGAACTCACAATTTATGGAGTTAGACTTTTTCCAAGTACCATTTTTCTTTAATGATTATTTACTTGTTTATCGACGGAATAAGACATTTTCCGAGTGCTATTGTATTTACTAAGCTTATCGCAAATGTGCCAATGTGTTCCGAACCTTCATAAACTCTGCATTATGAACTGTGGTGACTATAACCGGCAATCCTATAGAACATTCTAGTTTACCGTGCCTGTGTTAGTAAGCTCACGTCATGAACTTAATATTTTATACATTAATTCGACCAATACAAGATCAAATATTTAATACAATCATCCTGTTTTCCAAGTGACGATTTACGAACATTTTCGATTCAATGAAGTGTCTGAATCAAGGATTTAGTAACACTTCTCACATTTCTTTGTACAAGTAGATGCAATCATTGAAAGGTCATATCTATTTAACAGTGCCACAAATAAATGGAGTGCCGTACAGGGAACTCGCATGTGAATCACGAAACGTCTGCGTCCAGAACTTCGAGAAATTCTAGAACTTCACATCCAGGCGGACGTGGTTCCTACCCAGGCCGTATCCAGCACCATCCCAGGACCCGGAGTTACCAACTGGCCACGACAATTCAATTCTACTGTATGGTGATATTAACTTGTTTTCAATGATCAATAAACTCAGATTATCCAAAAATCTCTAAGTTCGATGAACTATACCCCTATCTGTACCAACTCCAACGTTTTTAAGCCACACCCTAAGATATAGTCCATGCTCATCAGATTTGTGTCAAGCGCCTCAAATATAAACATTTTTTCCTGGTACAGGAAGAAGGTAGAATACGTGGGGCCCAAGCTTCAAGGGCTCGATTCCATTGGAGTGTTAACATAAGACGTTAACCTACAGCCCAAGCTAAGGTGACCAGATTCAATCAGAATAGGAGTGCTTACAAATTTTAGTGGACACCATCCTAACTGAAAGGGTATAATTTAAGTGACTTGGTAGGAGTGATTTGCATTAATTTCAAAGATCTGGTTTAATTAATTTAAGTTGAAACATTGGCACTAGGACTTAAGAAATTTTTGAACTTTTGACTGAATGCAAGTTCCGAAAATCCTTTAAATTTTTGAAGTATGTCAATCATTATTTTTGTACTTGGTACTAGCGTTATATATTTCAATGAAAGGGAGGAGATAATGGCAGCGATCGAAGCTCTTAGGCTCGGTATGAAAGTGGCAAATGAAAACTTAAAACGTAGGATCGTTGAGACCAGTGATCAACTTAATGAGTCTAGTTCTAATCTTGAACATCGACTTAATGAGTCTACTTCTAATCTTGAACGGTCTCTGGGAGAACAATTTAATGAGTCTAGTTCTAATCTTGAACATCGACTTAATGAGTCCTGTTCCAATCTTGAACGTCAACTTAAGGAATCCGTAGTTCTGATCAATGGTGAAGTAGACAAGAAATTTGTAGAAGCGATTGCCACTTTAGAACAAAGACTTGCTCAGGCTGGTGCTCGCATTGAACAAAAATTTAAAGAGTCCAATGCTAGGGTAGATGCAAAACTTTCCGAAATAAATGACCAATTGAAAAATAACATGGAGGTCATGAAAGAAAAAATTAAAACCCTAGTTGTAGCCCTTCTCAAAGATGACATCAAAGCTATTCTTCCAATTTCTCAGGAAATTAATAAAGAGGTAGAAGACTTAAGAACTCAGTTTCAAGAATCACATTCGCAATTATCCTTAGCCCAGGTTAAGATAGCCTCCATTCAGGAGAATCTTAGAGACACGCTTAAAACTGACATTCAAAGAGTAAATAATGAAGCCAGTCTCATAAAGAGTAAACAGGGAGAGTTTGATAAAAAGTTTTCATCTCAATTAGATACTACGCATACTCAGGTTACGCCGTATATGCCGAGATGTATCTGAGCTAAAAAGGGACCTTCAAGAAGAAGTTAAGGTGGTAGAAGGCACTATTAAACGACGAGTGGAAGACGATAAAACAGAACTACAGGGACAAATAGAAACCCTTGGTAGTAAGGTCTCTAATTTATAACTAAAAGATATTCCCTTATTTTCATCAAGTTTACTGAAAATTAACGAGAACACAAATATTACCACTATCATCCGAATGGCGGATGAAAAGCCTGCTAAATTCTCAGGGAAGGAGGAATAAACCGCCATGGAATTTTTACTCAACACTGAAGAATATTTTCAGGAGAACAAAATCGGTCCTGATCGACAGCTCCATGTCGTTTCCAAGTTACTAGAGGGACGCGCCCTATCATGGTATTCCGCTTTTAAATCTTGCTTTAACACTTATTCCGAGTTCAAAGAAGCTTTACTGAAGCGCTTCTGGAATTCAGAGACGCAACATTTAATTAAGTTCCAGTTATATGTTAAAAAGTATAATACTTCTATAAATACGTCCCGTTACTCAGATTATTTCATCGGGCAACTTAAGGAGATGCAATTTTTGGACCCACCATTGTCTGAACAAGAGCTGATCCAAGCGATCACACTACAATTCCCAGCCCGAATCCAGGAGATTTTGGTAGCTGCTAATATACAATCTTTAGAACAAATGGATGGGATACTTCGTAGACTAGACACAGTCCATGCTCAATCTTTACCCAAAGGGACTAAAGATATGACTATCAGTCCTGTCGCTATTGTGATACAAGGACGTCCAGATCCAGAAATACCAGAGGAACGGCCTACACAACGACAAACATCTATCCGATATCGAGGGTATAAATAACGGCCGAACCGAGGGAAAGTGCTATACCAAAATAGATCAACATGGAAGAAGCCAACAGAGGCCCAACAAGTAGAGGACAGGGTTTCTTATCGGGAAGAATTGAATAGACGATGGCGAATAGACGAGTACTTGAAAGAACAGCGGAAAGGCAAGGATCAAGGAGGAGCCGCCTCATTAGAGTATCAGGAATCTGCTGGTAAAAGAAACGAAACACCTGCCCCAAACCAACGGGTGCAGAAAAAATTCCAATGTTCTCTTAGGAAAATTGCCTGAAAACCGAAGGAGGGAAGAGCCGATCTGCGTAACTCAGGTACATTATTGGCACGTAGAGGACTCGGAACTACCCCATGAGAACATGACACCATCTAGGCCAAGAATCAAACGTAGCCTGCCAGTAATCACCATTAGGATTGGCAACATCAAAGTTATGTCGTTGGTAGATTCAGGAGCTCAAGCCTCCCTCATTTCAGCTAGACTATTGGAAGCCATAAAGGAAAGACATTATGTACTCGTGATGCCTGTTTCCCAACTTAGGATTAAAGGGATTGTTCCAGATAAGTGTTTTAAATGTAAATTACAGACTTTTGAGGAATTCATCGTGGGACATGTTCAATTTGAGCACTTTTTGCTATTGCTTTCTCAAATGAAATTCAATGTTATCCTTGGTTCTGATTTCCTTATCAAACATGGAGGAGTGATTGATTATACTGCAAACGTCATTACGTTTTATACTGTTGATCCCCTGTAGAATTACAGCTGATCGAAGGAGACGATGGTCGGATACAAGGGATAGATACCCCACGAGAAGAATTCGATGGTGGAAACGGCGATGCTGCACCAGTCGAAAATGAAGAGTGTGATCCCGATGAAGTGGGACCCGTCGAAGATGTACCCCTGATAGATGAGATGTACGACGACGGTCCAGACTATGTCAGTTCCATAGTCAGTGTAATTGAAGACCCAGCGGCCGACAAAGACGTTACAGATTCAGTCGAGGAAATTTTCAAAACTTGTCCAGACGTGTTCAAGGATGAGCCCGGAGAGATCCGAGATTTTAGTTATCATCTGGATGTTAAGGATACTTCCACATACAAGAAACTTACCTATCCTATAGTAGGAAGATGCAGAGCAGATGCAAGAACGCACGTCAAACAGATGGATACATCGAAGGTATAAATAGTGCTTCCAGCTTAGAAATATACTTCGAAAGAGAAGCATAAAGAAAATCCTGATCGAATTTTCTTTGCCCCGAGAGGGGGAAACATGTACCGGGAACGCCGCTACGGAGGGTGAGATATGCAGCCCGCCGAACTCAATGACCTAAGCAGCGAGTGACGTAGCCGCCTCGACTGTGCTCTACATGACCATATATGGTCGTGTTCCAGACCATCTGCAAAAGTCTATTTTGCGTTCAAATTTTGCTATTTTGACACTGCCATCGTAAAGACTATTATAATGGACGCAACCTGTCAAAATTTCAGGGAAATCCACCATGTACTTTAAGAGTTATAAGGGTAGATAATACCCATGTTCTAGATACTTCCCCACAATCGGGTATAAAAGGAGGAAGACCCGGACTACAAATTCAGTGCATGTCATTCCACCGTCTCTGCAGCACGGGTGACGGGAGGAGCGCTGTGAGTGCAGACTGAACTTATAGTTGGAAAAGTCTTTGAAATCCGAGTGTTGGAACTTTGTTATTTTCTTCAAGTGCCGCGTTGGAACTTTGTTATTTTCTTCAAGTGCCACATTGGAACTTTGTTATTTTCTTCAAGTGCCGCGTCGGGACCTTGTTATCCGGTGACTATTGAAGGAACTTAGAATTCTCGTGAGTGTCGTGACTTCTGCAAGTACCACGTTTGAACTTATATTTCGAACTTGTACTTTCGTGGATAAATTTCAGGAACATAGAAATTCTCCGAGTGTGTAAGTTGGACTTGTGTTCTGCAACAAGCCGTGTCAACGTAAACTTTCGTGTATATGGTGTGATTTTTCTTCCAAGCTCCACATTGAACTTATGCCTTATGACAAACTATGGAACTTAAGGTATCTTTAAAACATTGCGTTCGATTGTGAAACATGAAATACTTTCCGAGTACTGCATCAGGACTTGTGCTTAGGCTCGTGTCAACATAATAAACTGTGACAACTCAGAATACGCATGCCATGTTCCGAGGGAACATAGAACTTTCCAGCGTTATAAGTGAACTCACAATTTATGGAGTTAGACTTTTCCAAGTACCATTTTTCTTTAATGATAATTTACTTGTTTATCGACGGAATAAGACATTTTCCGAGTGCTATTTCATTTACTAAGCTTATCGCAAATGTGCCAATGTGTTCCGAACCTTCATAAACTCTGCATTATGAACTGTGGTGACTATAACCGGCAATCCTATAGAACATTCTAGTTTACCGTGCCTGTGTTAGTAAGCTCACGTCATGAACTTAATATTTTATACATTAATTCGACCAATACAAGATCAAATATTTAATACAATCATCCTGTTTTCCAAGTGACGATTTACGAACATTTTCGATTCAATGAAGTGTCTGAATCAAGGATTTAGTAACACTTCTCACATTTCTTTGTACAAGTAGATGCAATCATTGAAAGGTCATATCTATTTAACAGTGCCACAAATAAATGGAGTGCCGTACAGGGAACTCGCATGTGAATCACGAAACGTCTGCGTCCAGAACTTCGAGAAATTCTAGAACTTCACATCCAGGCGGACGTGGTTCCTACCCAGGCCGTATCCAGCACCATCCCAGGACCCGGAGTTACCAACTGGCCACGACAATTCAATTCTACTGTATGGTGATATTAACTTGTTTTCAATGATCAATAAACTCAGATTATCCAAAAATCTCTAAGTTCGATGAACTATACCCCTATCTGTACCAACTCCAATGTTTTTAAGCCACACCCTAAGATATAGTCCATGCTCATCAGATTTGTGTCAAGCGCCTCAAATATAAACATTTTTTCCTGGTACAGGAAGAAGGTAGAATACGTGGGGCCCAAGCTTCAAGGGCTCGATTCCATTGGAGTGTTAACATAAGACGTTAACCTACAGCCCAAGCTAAGGTGACCAGATTCAATCAGAATAGGAGTGCTTACAAATTTTAGTGGACACCATCCTAACTGAAAGGGTATAATTTAAGTGACTTGGTAGGAGTGATTTGCATTAATTTCAAAGATCTGGTTTAATTAATTTAAGTTGAAACATTGGCACTAGGACTTAAGAAATTTTTGAACTTTTGACTGAATGCAAGTTCCGAAAATCCTTTAAATTTTTGAAGTATGTCAATCATTATTTTTGTACTTGGTACTAGCGTTATATATTTCAATGAAAGGGAGGAGATAATGGCAGCGATCGAAGCTCTTAGGCTCGGTATGAAAGTGGCAAATGAAAACTTAAAACGTAGGATCGTTGAGACCAGTGATCAACTTAATGAGTCTAGTTCTAATCTTGAACATCGACTTAATGAGTCTACTTCTAATCTTGAACGGTCTCTGGGAGAACAATTTAATGAGTCTAGTTCTAATCTTGAACATCGACTTAATGAGTCCTGTTCCAATCTTGAACGTCAACTTAAGGAATCCGTAGTTCTGATCAATGGTGAAGTAGACAAGAAATTTGTAGAAGCGATTGCCACTTTAGAACAAAGACTTGCTCAGGCTGGTGCTCGCATTGAACAAAAATTTAAAGAGTCCAATGCTAGGGTAGATGCAAAACTTTCCGAAATAAATGACCAATTGAAAAATAACATGGAGGTCATGAAAGAAAAAATTAAAACCCTAGTTGTAGCCCTTCTCAAAGATGACATCAAAGCTATTCTTCCAATTTCTCAGGAAATTAATAAAGAGGTAGAAGACTTAAGAACTCATTTTCAAGAATCACACTCGCAATTATCCTTAGCCCAGGTTAAGATAGCCTCCATTCAGGAGAATCTTAGAGACACGCTTAAAACTGACATTCAAAGAGTAAATAATGAAGCCAGTCTCATAAAGAGTAAACAGGGAGAGTTTGATAAAAAGTTTTCATCTCAATTAGATACTACGCATACTCAGGTTACGCCGTATATGCCGAGATGTATCTGAGCTAAAAAGGGACCTTCAAGAAGAAGTTAAGGTGGTAGAAGGCACTATTAAACGACGAGTGGAAGACGATAAAACAGAACTACAGGGACAAATAGAAACCCTTGGTAGTAAGGTCTCTAATTTATAACTAAAAGATATTCCCTTATTTTCATCAAGTTTACTGAAAATTAACGAGAACACAAATATTACCACTATCATCCGAATGGCGGATGAAAAGCCTGCTAAATTCTCAGGGAAGGAGGAATAAACCGCCATGGAATTTTTACTCAACACTGAAGAATATTTTCAGGAGAACAAAATCGGTCCTGATCGACAGCTCCATGTCGTTTCCAAGTTACTAGAGGGACGCGCCCTATCATGGTATTCCGCTTTTAAATCTTGCTTTAACACTTATTCCGAGTTCAAAGAAGCTTTACTGAAGCGCTTCTGGAATTCAGAGACGCAACATTTAATTAAGTTCCAGTTATATGTTAAAAAGTATAATACTTCTATAAATACGTCCCGTTACTCAGATTATTTCATCGGGCAACTTAAGGAGATGCAATTTTTGGACCCACCATTGTCTGAACAGGAGCTGATCCAAGCGATCACACTACAATTCCCAGCCCGAATCCAGGAGATTTTGGTAGCTGCTAATATACAATCTTTAGAACAAATGGATGGGATACTTCGTAGACTAGACACAGTCCATGCTCAATCTTTACCCAAAGGGACTAAAGATATGACTATCAGTCCTGTCGCTATTGTGATACAAGGACGTCCAGATCCAGAAATACCAGAGGAACGGCCTACACAACGACAAACATCTATCCGATATCGAGGGTATAAATAACGGCCGAACCGAGGGAAAGTGCCATACCAAAATAGATCAACATGGAAGAAGCCAACAGAGGCCCAACAAGTAGAGGACAGGGTTTCTTATCGGGAAGAATTGAATAGACGATGGCGAATAGACGAGTACTTGAAAGAACAGCGGAAAGGCAAGGATCAAGGAGGAGCCGCCTCATTAGAGTATCAGGAATCTGCTGGTAAAAGAAACGAAACACCTGCCCCAAACCAACGGGTGCAGAAAAAATTCCAATGTTCTCTTAGGAAAATTGCCTGAAAACCGAAGGAGGGAAGAGCCGATCTGCGTAACTCAGGTACATTATTGGCACGTAGAGGACTCGGAACTACCCCATGAGAACATGACACCATCTAGGCCAAGAATCAAACGTAGCCTGCCAGTAATCACCATTAGGATTGGCAACATCAAAGTTATGTCGTTGGTAGATTCAGGAGCTCAAGCCTCCCTCATTTCAGCTAGACTATTGGAAGCCATAAAGGAAAGACATTATGTACTCGTGATGCCTGTTTCCCAACTTAGGATTAAAGGGATTGTTCCAGATAAGTGTTTTAAATGTAAATTACAGACTTTTGAGGAATTCATCGTGGGACATGTTCAATTTGAGCACTTTTTGCTATTGCTTTCTCAAATGAAATTCAATGTTATCCTTGGTTCTGATTTCCTTATCAAACATGGAGGAGTGATTGATTATACTGCAAACGTCATTACGTTTTATACTGTTGATCCCCTGTAGAATTACAGCTGATCGAAGGAGACGATGGTCGGATACAAGGGATAGATACCCCACGAGAAGAATTCGATGGTGGAAACGGCGATGCTGCACCAGTCGAAAATGAAGAGTGTGATCCCGATGAAGTGGGACCCGTCGAAGATGTACCCCTGATAGATGAGATGTACGACGACGGTCCAGACTATGTCAGTTCCATAGTCAGTGTAATTGAAGACCCAGCGGCCGACAAAGACGTTACAGATTCAGTCGAGGAAATTTTCAAAACTTGTCCAGACGTGTTCAAGGATGAGCCCGGAGAGATCCGAGATTTTAGTTATCATCTGGATGTTAAGGATACTTCCACATACAAGAAACTTACCTATCCTATAGTAGGAAGATGCAGAGCAGATGCAAGAACGCACGTCAAACAGATGGATACATCGAAGGTATAAATAGTGCTTCCAGCTTAGAAATATACTTCGAAAGAGAAGCATGAAGAAAATTCTGATCGAATTTTCTTTGCCCCGAGAGGGGGAAACATGTACCGGGAACGCCGCTACGGAGGGTGAGATATGCAGCCCGCCGAACTCAATGACCTAAGCAGCGAGTGACGTAGCCGCCTCGACTGTGCTCTACATGACCATATATGGTCGTGTTCCAGACCATCTGCAAAAGTGAATTTTGCGTTAAAATATTGCTATTTTGACACTGCCATCGTAAAGACCGTTATAATGGAAGCAAACTGTCAACATTTCAAGGAAATCCACCATGTACCTTAAGAGTTATAAGGGTAGATAATACCCATGTTCTAGATACTTCCCCACAATCGGGTATAAAAGGAGGAAGACCCGGACTACAAATTCAGTGCATGTCATTCCACCGTCTCTGCAGCACGGGTGACGGGAGGAGCGCTGTGAGTGCAGACTGAACTTATAGTTGGAAAAGTCTTTGAAATCCGAGTGTTGGAACTTTGTTATTTTCTTCAAGTGCCGCGTTGGAACTTTGTTATTTTCTTCAAGTGCCACATTGGAATTTTGTTATTTTCTTCAAGTGTCACGTTGGGACTTTGTTATCCGGTGACTATTGAAGGAACTTAGAATTCTGGTGAGTGTTGTGACTTCTGCAAGTACCACGTTTGAACTTATATTTCGAACTTGTACTTTCGTGGATAAATTTCAGGAACATAGAAATTCTCCGAGTGTGTAAGTTGGACTTGTGTTCTGCAACAAGCTGTGTCAACGTAAACTTTCGTGTGAATGGTATGATTTTTCTTCCAAGCTCCACATAGAACTTAGGTCTTATGACAAACTGTGGAACTTAAGGTATCTTTAAAACATTGCATTCGATTGTGAAACATGAAATACTTTCCGAGTACTGCATCAGGACTTGTGCTTAGGCTCGTGTCAACATAATAAACTGTGACAACTCAGAATACGCATGCCATGTTCCGAGGGAACATAGAACTTTCCAGCGTTATAAGTGAACTCACAATTTATGGAGTTAGACTTTTTCCAAGTACCATTTTTCTTTAATGATTATTTACTTTGTTTATCGACGGAATAAGACATTTTCCGAGTGCTATTGTATTTACTAAGCTTATCGCAAATGTGCCAATGTGTTCCGAACCTTCATAAACTGTGCATTATGAACTGTGGTGACTATAACCGGCAATCCTATAGAACATTCTAGTTTACCGTGCCTGTGTTAGTAAGCTCACGTCATGAACTTAATATTTTATACATTAATTCGACCAATACAAGATCAAATATTTAATACAATCATCCTGTTTTCCAAGTGACGATTTACAAACATTTTCGATTCAATGAAGTGTCTGAATCAAGGATTTAGTAACACTTCTCATATTTCTTTGTACAAGTAGATGCAATCATTGAAAGGTCATACCTATTTAACAGTGCCACAAATAAATGGAGTACCGTACAGGGAACTCGCATGTGAATCACGTCCTAAAAATCGAACCCCGGAACGTGTGCGTCTAGAACTTCGAGAAATTCTAGAACTTCACGTCCAGGCGGGCGTGGTTCCTACCCAGGCCGTATCCAGCACCATCCCAGGACCCGAAGTTACCAACTGGCCACGACACTTCAATTCTACTGTATGAAGGTGATATTAACTTGTTTTCAATGATCAATAAACTCAGATTATCCAAAAAATCTCTAAGTTCGATGAACTATACCCCTCTCTGTACCAACTCCAATGTTTTTAAGCCACACCCTAAGATATAGTCCATGCTCATCAGATTTGTGTCAAGCGCCTCGAAGATGAACATTTTTTCCTTGTAAAAATATATTAGTCAATCTGAGATTAGTATACAAATATACACTGACTGACAGTGACAATGCAACACCAAGGATGAGTGGTTCGAAAGGGATGAAAGTTGGAGAAAAAACAGAGACGGCACGGATGAATAATTGATGTTTATTTCAAATCGATATGCAGGTTACACAATGCGCACGGCATCGACTCAGTAGGATGTAGGACCACCGCGAGCGGCGATGCACGCAGAAACACGTCGAGGTACAGAGTCAATAAGAGTGCGGATGGTGTCCTGAGGGATGGTTCTCCATTCTCTGTCAACCATTTGCCACAGTTGGTCGTCCGTACGAGGCTGGGGCAGAGTTTGCAAACGGCGTCCAATGAGATCCCACACGTGTTCGATTGGTGAGAGATCCGGAGAGTACGCTGGCCATGGAAGCATCTGTACACCTCGTAGAGCCTGTTGGGAGATGCGAGCAGTGTGTGGGCGGGCATTATCCTGCTGAAACAGAGCATTGGGCAGCCCCTGAAGGTACGGGAGTGCTGTCGTATCCCGGCCAACCGGTGAGACGCCGAGCGGTGAGTGGAATCACCTGATGGCTAACAACAGTACTAAAAACGAAAGGGATATAAGATGGTAATTTATAGGCGTTAGGTAAGTTGGTTATTAAGAATTGAAACTCATATGATTTCCTATATATGTGCGTATATTGACAGATGATGTACAAAGAATATACACGTACAATTGAAGTCGGTCACGTATTGTGACGTACTGGAACTAGCCTTCCTCAGAACGGCTACTCCAAGTAAATGCAAGTGGACTCTAAAGAATTAGAGTGCCACTGAAATGTTAAGCGATGTTAAAAACAGAGTATCGTGGAGTCTCACAGAGATTCCTCAAGCTTTAAGTTGCCAACTACGATAAAACCCAGAAGAACTAGGGCTTAAGTCGAGACTCAAAGTATGAATGGTGAATACCAAGTGTTAGCACCACCGTTCAACCTGATCTACTAAGAAATATTCTAAGTAGCGAGACCGCTTGGAGAATTGATCGCAACTCTCTAACGTGAGCGGAAGGCAAGGCTCCCAAAGCGAAGACTAATGCAATAAGACGCTTGTTCCTTCAATTACATACGTATTTAAAGGGACTAGCAATATGATATGAGGGTCTCCCCTCCTCTCAGATAAAGCCTTACTGGCTTACTATTGGTGCTACCACCTCCGCCATGCATCTAAAATCCCACACTATGCACGTGGCAATATTTATTAACATGAACTTGACTTCTCGCCCTTAAACCTATGCTCATAAAACAACTCCCCCATTTCTAATACTTGTCATCATAAACATGACACTGCGTCCCGTTTCACTTAATTGGGTCGCCCATTAATTTTAAGTATGGTATCCTTCAAACTACCCCCATTTTCTTGCCATCTCCAGACGACAGGACGTGACTTTTTAGATTTGTCCGTATCGACTTCCTCGTGAGACCTCTTGACCTCACACAACTCTGTTTTTAACTGTCATTCTATATCACCCCCAACACATGGCTGCTTCGACAGCAAGGCCAATGGATTGAGTTACCAAAATAATCACTATGTATTACTTATGTGCTGCTACTTGATGAAGGTTCGTGTCCCTGGACATGACACCTCCCCCCTTAGGAAAGAAACTAGTTGCCACACATGCAACTGGTTTCCACCTGAGTACACGTACATACAGGGTTAATTACCGCATGTACCTTACATAGCACATTACATTTTAGCAATATTACATTACATTTCATAGATACACTTCAACTTATTACATTTTGACATTAATACAATTCTCTTTACCCTTCATACAATTAATGTTCATAATACATTTCACATTACAATTAACATATTTTTTCACAGTAAACCATATTGCATTAATACATTTCAATTCATATATTCCACAGTACATGTAGTACTTAATATAACACAGTTTAGATTTAACATCTAATACATATCAATTTATATGTTTCACAGTACATATAACATTTCATTTTTTTTATTTCACAGTACTGATTACATTTCACATTTTTCATTTCACATTTTACAGTGATTAATACATATCAATTTATATATGTCACAGTACATATAACACTTCATTTTTTTTCATTTTACAGTACTTAATATCACTCATTTACATTTCACGTTTTTTCATTTCACATTTCACAGTAATTAACACATATCAATTTATATGCTTCACAGTACATACAACTTTACCTACCAGCCTTCTCTGGTCGGTTTTTACTTCCGTACCAAACTCTTGGAATGGCCGGCTTCGAGATTGCCATAGCAACTCGGTTCCCCTGACTATACTTCTTGAGTAAGTCTTACAAACTTGTGCAGTCACTGCTGACACATTATCCGTACCAAACTCATAGGAATGGACGCTTGGACCGTGCCTCCCTCGACACGTCCGAACTGTGCCTCCTTAGGCCAGTCTCACAAATTTTTGTGCAGTCATTACTGACACATAACCCGTACCAAACTCATAGGAATGGACGCTTGGGTCTTGCCTCCCTCGACAAGCCCGAACTGTGCCTCCTTAGGCCAGTCTCACAAATTCTTGTGCAGCTATTACTGACATTACCCGTACCAAACTCATAGGAATGGACGCTTGGGTCTTGCCTCCCTCGACAAGCCCGAACTGTGCCTCCTTAGGCCAGTCTCATGAAATTTTACCTTAACATAAGGTTGCCTGTTCGACTCTGCCCCTTGGCAAGTCTTTTTTCGTACTTTAACCATTTTAAAGTTACATTTGTTACATTACAGCCTTAACACTGTCTTACTAGTGATTCATTACTTATACAATGGTCATTGAAATTTTTACTTTACTAATGTGGTTACGCTCCCTCTTTATTGCCTCCTTGGCTCTCTGATGAGAGACCTTTCATTAAGCTCTATACTGGAAGTAGTAAGATCTGTCATACTTCTACCCCTGCGCTCATTTACGCGCTTACCTCTTACATACTCCTGTCTATCAAAGTGCACTGTAACGTCCTTGTCTGAACAATGTGAGTTAGGACCATTAATTATAGTTTGGCGGATACATACCTTTCCGCAACACTCATCTCCTAGCTCTGACAGTTTATGAGCAAGTCTAAATCTTTTGCAACATCTTTTGCAACAACAGCGGGAACATAATAATAACAAAATAACAGCAATTGTTCCTCCACCTATATAAGACAGAAAATTCAACTTATCCAATTTATGATTTTGCTTTAATTCATCCTCCTGTTCAAGTATTAATTTTTCAACTGCCTCTACTTTATGACTTGCTAATTTTAATTCTTCTGCATGGTGAAGCACATTTACCAACGGTATCTTTCCTTCATCCTGCAATTGACTCAATTTAGTGTTAATTCCTAAATGATCGCAACAGTCATACTGTAACAATAGATCAGGTACAAACCCCTGATCTTTGGTACTATTTGTTTTAATTACATTTGAAGATTGAATTTGTGATTTTGGCCCAAAGGCCGTACATCTATTAAACATTGTTATTATTCCTGTACCTGTTAACTTAGCATCACTTGTGTGCAACTCTTGACATACTACTGTTATTTTTACCTCCTGTGGAGCGATATAAATCCATTTATTTTCTCTTAAGGAAAACCACATTACTTCTTGTACTCTAATTACATTTTTTGACAATCTTGTGGCATAACCTGTGCCCCTGTCAACAATTTTACTACACATTCCTCATGTGAATGGGCTAGTTTGATAGGAAACTCTTGTTTGCATACCTTAATTTTATCATTCAACCTCTTACAATTATTAATTTGATTTTCAGTTAACATTACATAATTTTGCCTGTTCTGGTCCAAAAGAATAAATTCATTTTCACTATTAATAAAAACAAAGTTTTCTACCTCACCATTCACTCTTGTTGGGAATGGTATAACCACCTTTACAATGTAACCAAGTATTTCTTTAGTAATGAACACTTCAATCTCTGCTATTCTAGTTATTAAATAGCCATAAGCCAGTCTCAACTCAACAGGTAATGTCATTCCTGGTGGGAAATTATTCTGTGCCTTTGAAAACGACTTTATTATATCACTAGGACTTATAATCTGAGGTTGTAAGACTCCCTTTTGAGCCAACATTATTCCATTTAACAGAATCTCATAATGATCTTTTAATTGCGCTAAGAATCCTTGCGTGTCAACTAAATGCCTATTGACCGCGATTTCAATCTCCGTTCTCCTAAATGCGCTTTCTATTTGCTCAGTCTCATCCTTCAGATATCCCCGTATTGTTGCTATATTATCGCTTAATTCTTTTTCGTTCTTAGCGACGTCATACAATGAGCTATTCATTGATTGTAACGTACT
This sequence comes from Anabrus simplex, assembly GCF_040414725.1. Lineage (NCBI taxonomy): Eukaryota > Metazoa > Arthropoda > Insecta > Orthoptera > Tettigoniidae > Anabrus > Anabrus simplex. The sequence continues at coordinate 25,965,992 of NC_090277.1, read as the reverse complement.
TTTTACTACAATCATCTGTTCTTTCGCGACTTTTAACATCGACAAATTCTCTGATTCAAGATCCTTAATGTGACTTTGATAATAGGCTGCATCTCGCGAGTCTAAGGTTCCGAATAAAATTTTAGCAATACTTCCTACAAAATTAAGAACTCCTCGCTTCATTCTTTTCTGATCTGAATTTTCCTTCTCCTCAGTCTTAGTTGTTTGTCTTATTAATTCACGCAAATTTTGAGTTTTATTTAATTGCATAATTAAAAGTTTTACCTCATTCTCACACGTATATGTTAAATTTACTTCCAGTTCTGAACACAATCTCATAGTTCTCTGAATGTATTTCTTACCAACATTATACGCATCATTTAACGCTTCGAAATTCCATTCAGTGTTATAGAGTTGAACTTCACCTAGCTTGTCGAAATAAACCCCTGGGGTGGACTCATATGGTTGGAGCTGGAAATCAATTGCCTTTCCTCCTTTCGTAAATATCGCCATCACTGCGATCGCCGCTGCTATCAGCGCCATTGACCTGCAAGTAACAGATTTGTGTTACCTTGCGTTGCCTATAATTTATTACTGGTTGTTCACAATGTATTTACATACAATTTTCCTTCTCATTTAAATATATAACTGTAATCGGTTACTGTGTACTGTAACGCGCTTCCCTCGCTTATTCATATTCAAAACGCAGTTCACTCCTGAAACTTCCTGTACTGTGTACGGGCCTACAAAGTTTGGACTTAATTTTTTGCTACGACCTCGCCTTACTGAATCATTTCTTAAAAGAACTTGGTCTCCTATCTTAAACGTTACTTCGTTTACTCTTGTATCATACTGGACTTTATTTTTCAACTTGGTTTCTATTAGAGTTTTATGTGCTACCTCGTGACTTTCTCTAAGCCTTCGAGCTAATTCCACCACATAGCTTTCGTGTTCATTATAATTCTTCTCGTTTGGTTTTCTCTGCAATGTCCCTGGTATATTCGCCTTTCTTCCAAATACTAATTCAAATGGTGTGAAATTAGTTGACGTACTTTTCGTTGTATTGTATACAAAGGTTGCCATTGAAATAAACTTATCCCAATCGTCTTGGGTTCCACATACATAGTGTCTCAAAAATTCAGCTAATACTGCATGAGACCTCTCTAAACTTCCGTTTGACTGTGGCCTAAATGCGGCAGTATGAATCTTCCTAATATTTAATAATCTACATAATTTCTTCATTACTTCGCTCAAAAAGTTGCTACCTTGGTCAGTTAATATTACACTTGGTATTCCAAATGTTCGTACTACATTGTCCATCAATGCCCTTGCAATTGTCTCTGCTTCTTGATTTTTCATTGGCACTGCTACTAAGTACTTCGATAACTGATCTTGACACGTTAAAATAAATTTGTTTCCGTCGAGTGTAAGTGGAAGTGGTCCAACCATATCTAACGCTATTTTCTCGAACACAATCTGCGGTGTGTCTGTGATAACCATACTCGCCTTCGTATCTGGCTTCGTAAACTTATTAGTTTGACATGAATGACATGATCGAATGTATTGCTCTACATCTCTCTTCATTCCTGGCCACTCAATATAATCTTTTAACCTAGCATACGTGCGTTAATGCCTTGGTGTCCTCCAACTAAAGATGCATGAAATTCTTTCATAATCTCTTTCTTTTCATCCTCTGTTAATTTCTCTGTGAATTTCTCATCTGTTTCCATTTCTGAAACTTCTTCTTGTTCAACCTCATCTAATTTGTGTATTCTGCTCAGTGCGTCTGCATTTGTATTTAACTTTCCTTGTTTATAAACAACATCGAAATCGTATTCTGCTAACTTCAATCTAAATTTTAGCAATCTTGAGGTTGGATCTTGCACATTAAATACCCATTTAAGTGGTTTATGATCCGTCACTACAGTGAACTTTCGTCCTAAGACATACGGTCTAAAATACTTTACTGCAAATACAATTCCTAACATTTCCTTTTCTGTTGTTGAATAATTTCTTTCTGCCTTATTCAATACTCTAGATATGTATGCTACTGGCAAATCGCTTCCTACCTTCCCTTGCGACAATACTGCGCCTAACGCTTCATTGCTTGCATCGGTTGTTACAATAAACGGCTTCTCGAAATCTGGATATTGTAAAATCGGATACGTTATCAATTTATTCTTTAAAGTCTGAAATGCTTCCTCTTGTTTAATTTCCCATTTATAGTCTACTTCTTTCTTTAAAAGTTCATACAGTGGTTTAGCAATTTTGCTATAATCTGGTATAAAACGTCTGTAATATCCCGATAATCCCAAAAATCCCTTAAGTTGCTTCGTGGTCGTGGGTTGAGGAAAATCTCTAACTGCTTGTATTTTCCTTTCATCTGGTTTTACACCTTCACTGGTAATTACATGACCTAAGAATGAAACTTCTGGTCGTAAAAATTCGCATTTACATGGCTGAATGCGTAACGAACTTTCTCTTAACTTCTGAAAAACGTCAATCATTTACTATTATGATCTTCCACTGAATCGCCATGAATTATAATATCATCAAGATAACAAAGGCATTTTATCCCATTTACTCCCGCCAATACATTTGTCATTAATCTCATGAACGTTGCTGGGGCCGATTTCAAACCCATGGGCATCCTTTTATATTCGAAATGCCGATCTAACGCTGAAAATGCAGTCTTTTCAATATCCTTTTCCTCTACTTCAACTTGATAGTAGCCACTGGCTAAATCAATCGTTGAGAAATATTTCGCCTTCCCTAGCGAGTCAGTTAATTCTGTAATACATGGTATAGGGTATACGCTACCGATCGTAATGTCGTTTAAACGTCTGTAGTCGATCACGACCCTCCATTTCTGAGTCCCTGATGCATCTATTTTCTTTGGGACGAGCAATAAGGGGCTACTCCACGGGCTGATTGACGGTTGAAGAATGTCATCCCTTAACATCTCATCTACCTGTTTCCGTACCTCCTCCTTTTGACTTTCGGGTATTCTGTACGGTCTTGAATACACAGGTGGGTGATTCTCTAACGTAGGTATAGAATGTTTCAATAATGGTGTACATGAAAGCTTATCTCCCTCTAAATAAAATATATCATTAAATTCTGAGCATATTTCAAAGATCTTTTCTCTGTCACTCTTTGGCATATGATCTGCCCTAATTTGTTCGATTACCCTCTGAGTTCTCGATGCTGTACACTGCTGTGTGTCACTTTTTTCTACTTTCATTACGTGCGCAATTTCGTCTTGTCCTATGTCATACATTTGTATTCCTGGGCAAGGAATTTCTACTGTTTCTTCCGTGGTGTTAAGCACTGAAACTATCGCCTTATTATTTCTAACCTGTGTTATACAGCTTGCGAGTATTACGCCTGTCTTCAATTCTTGTTTCTCAATTATTCCTTCAGTTAAATTTCCTTCCACATCAACTTCTACAATAGTTTCGGTTCTAGGAAGTATGATTATTACTTTAGCTTCTCTAGCTCCTATTTGATGTCTATTACCATTTACTTCTATGAATTCCTCCGTGAAATTAATTACAGAATCTTTCAATAAATCTCTACCTATCAATCCGTCTTGTGACAGCCGAAATTCATCATCTACTACATGCAATTTGCATTGAGATGTTCCCAAAGTTACCTTCGCGGTTCCACACGTGAATAGTGTTCCTTTGCTAACTCCTAGCAATTTTAATCTATCACTTGTATCTATCTTTATTTCCTTCGGTACGCATTGTTTCTTTATTACACTTATTTCTGAGCCTGTATCGATTAAAAATCGAAAAGGTCCGTGTACATCATTTATAGATAGTAAAACTGTCCCTTCATTGTTATTACACTTATTGTATACTTGGCCTATGTGAACACTTTTAGGACCTATAACCGGCCTTGCGTCATGATCCTGTTCTAGTTTTCCGCCTGCTTGTTCTCGTAACCTTTACCCTTGTAATTAGTGAATTGCTGCGGTTTACTACTTTTACAATTTTTCTCTACATGCCCTGTTCTCTTACAACGTTTACAAACTATTACTCTGCACTCTCGTGAATAGTGCCCTTCCTTATTACAGTTGTAACACGTTATTGCCTTAACTTCTTTTGGTCGCATTTTAAGAAAACATGAGGATGCCGAATGTCCTTTCTTATTGCAATTACTACAATATTTATCTCTCCTAACTGATTCACCGTGCTTTTCTTTACTTGAGAGTACGGCCGACTCTTCTTGGGCCGCTACCTCAACTGCTAAACCGAAATCATCCGTAATGTTCCTACTACGGACAATCGTTTGAATGCTTTTATCAATTAATCCTTGTACAAAACATGATATCCCTAACTCTCCTATTAAATTCGCTCTATGAACTTTTGCCTCCGGTTCGACTCTCGCCGTGGCAACTTCTTTAAGTTCGCTTACCATTGCATCCATTCTCGAACCCCAAGCTATTACAGATTCATCTTTATTTTGCTCTGCTTTAAACATTTTACATGCGTAATGATCAATAGTCCTACGCTCTCCATAATTTTCAAACAAAGCTGCCTTCGCTTTTGGCCAGCTCGTAACATCCTGTCTTACTAATAACTTGCTTCTAGCTTCACCCGTTATTCTGGTAAGAACATATTTAAAAAACAGTGGATGTTCATCTGGTTGAACAAATTCTATTGCTGAATCTACATTTGCACAGAACTCTTTCAACCTACTCCGATTTCTCCCGTCAAAAGGATCTCCGATTAACTTGAACGCTTGATTGATATTAATATAATTGTTATCTGAATTATCACTGGCACTTCCCACTTCAGAATTAGACATACTGATTTTGAGTTTGGCTTACCTTACAATATTTGGTCTTCTACTGCGTGCTGATGGTGAGCTGACGACGTGCAGGTACGCCGGGTCGATTGCGTCTTCCTTCCTTGGACTCCTATGAGTCCCTCTGCTACTCCGTGGGCCAGCACTTGCGCCTTCTTGGTTCTGCTCTCTGTCTGCTTACGGACTTCTTCTTCCTCCTGCCGACCGCCCCTCAGTCTACTAGGATAGACAGCCGCTGGACTTCTTCTTTCTCCTTCGGACCGCCCCTCAGTCTACTAGGATAGACAGCCTCCGGACTTCTTCTTCTTTCTTCCGACCGCCCCTCAGTCTACTAGGATAGACAGCCGCTTAGGAAACCACCAACGCCTGGTTAAGAGTTAAACAACCCTGGATGGACGTCGAACTCAGGACCAACCCCACAAAACTGTCACCAGTTTTTCTTTTCCTGTCGTATCCCGGCCAACAGGTGAGACGCCGAGCGGTGAGTGGAATCACCTGATGGCTAACAACAGTACTAAAAACGAAAGGGATATAAGATGGTAATTTATAGGCGTTAGGTAAGTTGGTTGTTAAGAATTGAAACTCATATGATTTCCTATATATGTGCGTATATTGACAGATGATGTACAAAGAATATACACGTACAATTGAAGTCGGTCACGTATTGTGACGTACTGGAACTAGCCTTCCTCAGAACGGCTACTCCAAGTAAATGCAAGTGGACTCTAAAGCATTAGAGTGCCACTGAAATGTTAAGCGATGTTAAAAACAGAGTATCGTGGAGTCTCACAGAGATTCCTCAAGCATTAAGTTGCCAACTACGATAAAACCCAGAAGAACTAGGGCTTAAGTCGAGACTCAAAGTATGAATGGTGAACACCAAGTGTTAGCACCACCGTTCAACCTGATCTACTAAGAAATATTCTAAGTAGCGAGACCGCTTGGAGAATTGATCGCAACTCTCTAACGTGAGCGGAAGGCAAGGCTCCCAAAGCGAAGACTAATGCAATAAGACGCTTGTTCCTTCAATTACATACGTATTTAAAGGCACTAGCAATATGATATGAGGGTCTCCCCTCCTCTCAGATAAAGCCTTACTGGCTTACTATTGGTGCTACCACCTCCGCCATGCATCTAAAATCCCACACTATGCACGTGGCAATATTTATTAACATGAACTTGACTTCTCGCCCTTAAACCTATGCTCATAAAATAACTCCCCCATTTCTAATACTTGTCATCATAAACATGACACTGCGTCCCGTTTCACTTAATTGGGTCGCCCATTAATTTTAAGTATGGCATCCTTCAAACTACCCCCATTTTCTTGCCATCTCCAGACGACAGGACGTGACTTTTTAGATTTGTCCGTATCGACTTCCTCGTGAGACCTCTTGACCTCACACAACTCTGTTTTTAACTGTCATTCTATATCACCCCCAACACATGGCTGCTTCGACAGCAAGGCCAATGGATTGAGTTACCAAAATAATCACTATGTATTACTTATGTGCTGCTACTTGATGAAGGTTCGTGTCCCTGGACATGACAGTGCCACCGGCCGCAGCACATGCTGCACGTAGCGGTGGGCATTTAACGTGCCTTGAATACGCACTAGAGGTGACGTGGAATCATACGCAATAGCGCCCCAAACCATGATGCCGCGTTGTCTAGCGATAGGGCGCTCCACAGTTACTGCCGGATTTGACCTTTCTCCACGCCGACGCCACACTCGTCTGCGGTGACTATCACTGACAGAACAGAAGCGTGACTCATCGGAGAACACGACGTTCCGCCATTCCCTCATCCAAGTCGCTCTAGCACGGCACCATGCCAGGCGTGCAGGTCTATGCTGTGGAGTCAATGGTAGTCTTCTGAGCGGACGCCGGGAGTGCAGGCCTCCTTCAACCAATCGACGGGAAATTGTTCTGGTCGATATTGGAACAGCCAGGGTGTCTTGCACATGCTGAAGAATGGCGGTTGACGTGGCGTGCGGGGCTGCCACCGCTTGGCGGCGGATGCGCCGATCCTCGCGTGCTGACGTCACTCGGGCTGCGCCTGGACCCCTCGCACGTGCCACATGTCCCTGCGCCAACTATCTTCGCCACAGGCGCTGCACCGTGGACACATCCCTATGGGTATCGGCTGCGATTTGACGAAGCGACCAACCTGCCCTTCTCAGCCCGATCACCATACCCCTCGTAAAGTCGTCTGTCTGCTGGAAATGCCTCCGTTGACGGCGGCCTGGCATTCTTAGCTATACACGTGTCCTGTGACACACGACAACACGTTCTACAATGACTGTCGGCTGAGAAATCACGGTACGAAGTGGGCCATTCGCCAACGCCGTGTCCCATTTATCGTTCGCTACGTGCGCAGAACAGCGGCGCATTTCACATCATGAGCATACCTCAGTGACGTCAGTCTACCCAGCAATTGGCATAAAGTTCTTGGTATTGCATTTGCTCTGTCAGTCAGTGTTTGTGTGTCTTTAGAAATGATTTTAACAATTTTCAATGTACACTGGCTGACAGTGACAATGCAACACCAAGGAGGAGTGGTTCGAAAGGGATGAAAGTTAGGGAAAAAAACAGAGACGGCACGGATGAATAATTGATGTTTATTTCAAACCGATATGCAGGTTACACAATGCGCACGGCATCGACTCAGTAGTATGTAGGACCACCGCGAGCGGCGATGCACGCAGAAACAGGTACAGAGCATTGGGCAGCCCCTGAAGGTACGGGAGTGCCACCGGCCGCAGCACATGCTGCACGTAGCGGTGGGCATTTGACGTGCCTTGAATACGCACTAGAGGTGACGTGGAATCATACGCAATAGCGCCCCAAACCATGATGCCGCGTTCTCTAGCGGTAGGGTGCTCCACAGTAACTGCCGGATTTGACCTTTCTCCACGCCGACGCCACACTCGTCTGCGGTGACTATCACTGACAGAACAGAAGCGTGACTCATCGGAGAACACGACGTTCCGCCATTCCCTCATCCAAGTCGCTCTAGCCCGGCACCATGCCAGGCGTGCACGTCTATGCTGTGGGGTCAATGGTAGTCTTCTGAGCGGACGCCGGGAGTGCAGGCCTCCTTCAACCAATCGACGGGAAATTGTTCTGGTCGATATTGGAACAGCCAGGGTGTCTTGCACATGCTGAAGAATGGCGGTTGACGTGGCGTGCGGGGCTGCCACCGCTTGGCGGCGGATGCGCCGATCCTCGCGTGCTGACGTCACTCGGGCTGCGCCTGGACCCCTCGCACGTGCCACATGTCCCTGCGCCAACTATCTTCGCCACAGGCGCTGCACCGTGGACACATCCCTATGGGTATCGGCTGCGATTTGACGAAGCGACCAACCTGCCCTTCTCAGCCCGATCACCATACCCCTCGTAAAGTCGTCTGTCTGCTGGAAATGCCTCCGTTGACGGCGGCCTGGCATTCTTAGCTATACACGTGTCCTGTGGCACACGACAACACGTTCTACAATGACTGTCGGCTGAGAAATCACGGTACGAAGTGGGCCATTCGCCAACGCCGTGTCCCATTTATCGTTCGCTACGTGCGCAGCACAGCGGCGCATTTCACATCATGAGCATACCTCAGTGACGTCCGTCTACCCTGCAATTGGCATAACGTTCTGACCACTCCTTCTTGGTGTTGCATTTGCTCTGTCAGTCAGTGTATATGATGACATAATATGCAAAACCCGCCAAGTCCAATTTCTGATATTTTTGAGTTGTATACGCCATTATGTGCTCAATGAAGAATTCTTTATTTATAGTCTATTACTCATAAGGAAAACCCGACATTTCGTGTTATAACTGCATGTAGAAATTTGCAGTTTCAAGCAATAACCGCCAAGTCCATCGGGTCTTGGCAAGCAAGAACACACAAATTTGTTTAAATTATCACGAAATAAATTAAAACACATTGCGGACCGGGTGCCGTTCGCCCCATGCACAGACCTGTTCCCGGCCACTTTCTAACTACCTCTAAGCTGGAGTGCATGCATACAAATAAACTGTCAGAACTTCAATAGCTTTTGAAGGACTATTGTGTATTTTTCTATTGGCCTTCCTGAATAATTGTTGAAATGCAGGGTATTTCTTGAAATCTATTTCGGATCATAGTTTTCGGAAATATTGGTCTTTTTATTAGGGGATCGGTTGGCCAGTAATCTTTCATACATGATTTCTTCACCTGCCGTATCAATATACACAGAGGATTGATATTTTAATATCCCTGCTAGTGACATTAGTCCACTTTAGTGTTTTAGGGGATAAGTTATGAGAATGTGATTTCTGCTCATAGTGTAAGTTTGTCTTTTCAGCTACATACTGAATAAATTCCTCACCAAACATAAGTCCTGCTACTTGTCCTATGTTTCCAGATTCATTAGGCCATACCTTTATACCAGGAGTACCTTCAAAATCCTCTAACCTAGGTTCACTGTTGTCCATAACCCAGTCGTCATAAAACACTGCATTATTTACAATATTTAGAATATTTACACCTGTAACACAAATATAACTTACGACTCGTTCTGCGCTACGTGAGTTCCACACCTTGCCTCGTCATCACTTGAAACATTTCCGTTAGAAGATATTTCATCGTCGAACTCTAAATACTCAGCATCACTTAATATTCGGAGCCTGTATCAGCACATAATTCGCGAATAATTTCATCTTTGTGTAAGCACGTGCGATCGCTAGGCGCTGCCATCTTGCATGGCTCTTCGAACTTTGTAAACATGTTGTCAAGAAATGCAAAGAAAATCTACGATATGAAGAATACTCGAAAACAAATGCGACTATCGATTGTGTAGAACCATACGTAACAGAGTTCTATCACCCTTGACCTCCAAATAGTTCCCGTATATCTCAAAATATAGCACTAAAGTTCAGTCTGCTGGGTCTGCTGCTAACACGAGATAACTCGGGACCGGTCCGCAACGCTCGGCTAGGCAAACACGAGTTTTCTCGGGACCGGTCCGCAATTTAATAACATGGAAGATTGTTCTGTTATAATAACTCCATGTGATCCAGGGAGATGTCGGAAGCGAAAAGCGTATCCTAGCAACAAGAAATGTGAGAGAGAAAAGAGGATAACGTATGTATGTTTAGAAGTTCAGCTATGACATTTTATACCCTACGTTAGTACTATTTTGAGTCAAAGCTATAAAATGAAATCACCATTCTGACAATAATCTTTATTATTGTTACAGATATTCTCCAAGGTCATTACCAGTTTATCCTACTTGAAATCATGCTGGGAAGCCACGTCAGGCATTGAATTAACGATTATTATTCTTGAGTTTATATTTTTATAATTTTTATTATAGAAATATGTCATTGTTAACACAACATACTTGACTGCAGAGAATTAATTTCTCATTCATCTACATGACAGAATTTTGATATGATGGTTAGTGCCATGTTCCAACCAAAACCCTAAAAGTCCAAAATATAATTCACATTTACATCGAAAATAATAGGTATACGTTTATTTTTCTTTGCTAATATTATTCGCAAACATCTTACATATCACTCGTCCAATACACACATGATAACTACAAATTGTAAAGCAGAGGCACATTTTTCTCAATTTCTGAAAAATTTGTCAATGTGGACTTGGTGGCTTTTGCATATTATTTATTAATTTATTATCCATGAAAGAAGCCCTACTTTGTCTAGCATATTAGGGCTGTAGGTTATAACAAAATTACCTTAAATATTACAAACATATATAATACAAAATTTCTGAAGTGAGTGATAATACATACAATTAATAAAACTGGGAGAAAAGTAAAACTATCCTTAACTTTTTTCTAAAATAAACTGCATAAACTAAAAAAATTCTTTCAAACAACAGATCTTGTGAAATATCCTACAAATAGGTTTGTCTGACATTACTGTACAACAGTTTAAGTGTTGTTCCAAAATATATCTGGCTTTGCTGGAGAATGGACAATCAAAAATAAGATGAGTTGCAGTTTCTTCATCTCCACAAACACAACTGTTATCAGTACTAATTTTGAATTTATGTAAATAAAATTTAAATTTTCCGTGACCCAAAAGAAACTGAGTGCTGGTGAAGTTTGGTTTCAATAAACTGCAGTCTAAACGGTCCTGTACCATGGGAAGAAAGATTGTTCTTGTAACTTCACCCTTATTACTTGAGTTCCACAGCTCTGACCATTCACTGATTGTGAATTTCTATAATTCATGTTTGACTTTTGATATAGGGGTTCTTTTGTATACAGTTTCATTGTCACTAAATGCTGCAAGTTTAGCAAGCTCATCTGCTTTTTTTATTACCTAATAGACTTTCATGCCCTTTAACCCACTTAAAACAGATATGGCTTCCATACTGTGAGAGACCTGTTCTAATGCTACATGCCAAAGAATATGAAATATATTTTTTACTTATAGATTTCAGAGCTGCTTGCGAGTCACTATGTATACATGCACTAAACTTTCTTTCTTTTATCCACTGAACTGCATATTTTATAGCAAGAAGTTCTTCTTGAAAAATGGAACACTGGGAGGAAAGTTTTATAGTCTTAAAATATATTTCTGTTTCATCTTTGTACACAACAAAGGCACTTCCTACGAGATTAGTAGAATCCTCTTTGGGTGTTCTTGAGCCATCTGTGTAAACTTGTACCTTATGTGAGAGAAAGCATTCAGTGATAACATAATGATAATGATATGCTGGATGACCACATTCAAGGATATTTACTTTTGCTCAATACCATATTCTTGTATTACCTTATTGCATTGTCTTCCTTTCTTAATGTTAGTCAATTCAGCTTTGGCTATGGCTTTCAGATGCCTTTGCTGGCAGGATGCAGTGTTTACAGTGCACTATGTCTTCTGGTATGGGCTAGAGCAATATTGTTACTTTCATTGACCTGTCTCAGCTTTATCCTTGGCTTCAACAAGATGAAAGTGACTGAGGTATGAGTGATGCTAGTAATGCCATTCCTTATGCAGCCAGTCCCTGCTATGAATGGTGTGAAAATGTTGCTCATAGGGTCAGTTGGTACATGCATTTCAGTGGGCTTGGCAGACTGATATGTAATAGCAACTTCTGGCTCGGTGAGGAAAGCTTTTTTTTTGCTAGTTGCTTTACGTCGCACCGACACAGATAGGTCTTATGGCGACGATGGGATGGGAAAGGCCAAGGAGTTGGAAGGAAGCGGCCGTGGCCTTAATTAAGGTACAGCCCCAGCATTTGCCTGGTGTGAAAATGGGAAACCACGGAAAACCATCTTCAGGGCTGCCGACAGTGGGGCTCGAACCCACGATCTCCCGGAGGTGAGGAAAGCAATGGGAAACTACCTCACTCCTCATTTCCCTAGTACGCCCCTTCAGTGATGCCTAGGCCATTTATGACAGCTGATGGCGGAGCTGTTGAGGATCCAACCAGCCTTCGGGCTGAGGACTAAACATACATACATACATACATACATACATACATGGCTTTCAGATGCAAAGGTTCTTACCAGCGATAATAAGAGCAGCATCTGTGGATATTGTTCTATAACCTCGTATTATTCTGAGTATAAATCCTCTCTGAATTTGTGCAAATTTACTTTGAGCCCATTTCTTCTCTATGACATTTTGGTATGCTTAAGCACAATATAATATCATTGGCTCAAACGATCCATGATATATTATGCGTAAGATATGTGAATTCAGACCCCAGATGGTTTACAAGCAATAGATAATCCTTGCAAGAATTTACCAGACTTTTCAGCTAAGCACTGAAAATGAGCTTGAAATGTTAATTTTGCTATCTATTATGACTCCCAAATAAGATATTTTGTCTGAAAATGTTAACTGTTTTGAGTTCAATCTGATCTTTGGTTTCTTCACTTTTCTTTTCCTTGTTATTAACATCGCAGTAGTTGTGTTAGGATTAAATTGTATTTTGTTAGCACATCCCCAATTATATATGATTTTTAAAGCAGAATTTGTTGGAATATTCATTTCCTTCACAGTATTAGCCTTAACCAAGAAAAGAGCTCATCAGCATAAGCTATAATATTACAATTTAGTGGAAGAGTTTGTTGCAGTTAATCATCATATAGTATAGTCCAGAAACCTGGACTGCATACTGAACCTTGAGGACATCCCTTAACAAGAGTCCTAGTTATTGTTGTGGTACCTATTGTTAACTGTACACTGCGATTACTAAAATAACTCTGTGTTAATTCATATAAATTCCTCGGACAGGCTTTAATTTTTAGTTGATGAAGAATTTTGGACCAACATGCATTATCAAATGCACCAGAAATGTCCAGAGATACCAGTACACCAACTTGCTGATGTAAGAAGATTTCCTTAGCACAATCTACAACATATGTTACTGAGTATTCTGTAGATCTTTGTGGAGAAAATCCAAATTGTCTATCACTCAAATAATTGTTTGCATGAAGAAAATACATAATACGATCAATTAACAGCTTTTCTAAAACTTTTCCAAGAAAAGCCAACAGACATAATGGTCGGAATGCACTGACGGCAAATACATTTTTAGCGTTTTGCTTAGGAATCACTTTGACTACAGATTTCTTCCAGCAGGTGGGAAAGAAACATAACTTGAGGCACTTATTAAAAAGAATTATAAAAAGAGACGGAAGACAGTAATTAATATGTTTTATAATATTGGCTGAAATTCCGTCTAGTCCAGGAGCTTTTTCGTCGTTCAAGTTAGAGATAATTCAGTCAACCTCCTTATTCGTGAACACAAGGTCATCTTCAGTATCTTGTGAATTAGCAGCAAAATTGGATACAATTTTTTGAAATTCATTGTCATTGTCTTCTACCGAGAAAAAATAGTCCATCAAAACATTTGCTGTTTCCAGTGTAGAGTTGGTGAAACCGTTTCATTTTTTTTATCAAGGTCAGTATCCTATTGAAGTCTCTGGGCTTCCGACACATTTTATACACAATGTTCCATGGATTACTGGCATTCTGTAAGGAATAAAACTTTTCCCAGCCATTTGTTTTTGCCTGCATTATCAAATTCTTACACTCACTTTTAAGTCCATAATATCTTTGTTCGTATATTTCTCGTAAATACATCTTCTATAGGAGGCTAAGACTCGTTTTCTCATAATGTTGAGACTTGAATTCCACCAAAAGTTTTTTGGTTATGCTTCACAAATCTGTGGGAGATGGGCATCACAAATGGCTGTGAACTCATCTGTTAAATTATCAACTATTTGGTCAAGTTCTGTTGATGTTGCGCATTTCTTTATTTTTTCAGAGACATTTGCTGGTCTTGTTTTAACTGATCGTTGAAAATGAGACCATTTGACATTTTTGTTTTTGTATTTTTGAGTTAAATACTTTGAGGTAGTTGGCATAATCCTATACAGATTGGATTCCAATTTTATTTCTATAAGTCTGTGATCAGAAAACGTTGTTGTACTTCTTACAGTCCACTCCGGATTAAACTGAAGACATGCAGAGTTACAAATACTCACATTAATGTAACTTTCGTAGTTACCAAGGACATATGTAGGCTCATCTCCATTATAAAGTATGAAAAAGTTATTACTACAACAGAAATCGTAAAATAGCTTGCCACGTTTGTCTGTGACGGGACTGCTCCATGCTGCATGTTTAGCATTTATATCACCAGTTATGAGAAGAGGTTTCCCTTTTAATTCCGAGCATATAATTTGGAGCTCGTCCAGTGATATTGCAATGTCGATTGCAGAATCAACATAAACATTACATATATATACCTCCTTGATGTTGAAATTGATGCAGAGAAGAACTCGGTCAGGGTTACAGTAATGCATTAACTGAAGGCTGTTTTGATATCATGTGATGATGGCAGCTCGAACTGTCTCTTCTCGATTACTGTCTACAAAGTGATATATATAACTGCCATGTCCGAAACCCATAATCTTGTTGTTCCTGGTATTGAGTTCCAGAATGCAAAGCAAATTTATATCCTCCTGTGTAACACTATTATAGTTTGAATTAAATATAAGTTCCTGTGTTGGTACGATTGATTTATGCAAATTTTGGTGATAAATATTTTAGCCATAATTTTGCATATTATGTCCTCATATGTGTAGAGTTATGTAACCAGTCAAATTCAGATTACTGCTAAGGGTTTAATTTTAATCACTATAAAGTTACCTGGAATTATACTTACGCATGAAGCATTTGATGTTTCCTCACAGCAGATTGGTTCCTCTTTGATCTTTACTTCCAAGTCCATTTTGAATAACGTGTGAAGGTGTAGACGGGTTTGGGATGCAGATTATTTCCACACACCTTGCACTGAAACATGAGCAACAAACACCATTATTGCTGTTTTGTAGTCAAGTGTGTAGTTTAAGGTGACTGTTGATATTGTGCTCATAGCCAAAGGACCTCCAATTATACCTGGAAACTGAAACACACGGATAAACATTTTCAATGAAAGAACATCCCACACCCACAGAATTGGATTAAATTGCACACCGCTTGTGAAAAGCCTGTGATTATGCAACTTACATATCGCCCACTACACTGGGAGTCTAATGACTGGTTTGATGTACCTCCCCATACAACCCTATCCTGTGCTATGCTGTAGATGTACTCAAACCTGCTCATTACATTTTGTCCTCTATACAACAACAGATCTTTCTTTTTTTTAATTTGTTTTACATCACACTGACACAGATAGGACTTACGGCATTATGGCTAGGAGTGGGAAGTAAGTGACTGTGGCCTTGAGAAAGGTAGGCTACACTCCCAGCATTTCTTTGGTGTGAAAATGGGAAAACACAGAAAACTGTCTTTAGGGCTGCAACTTCCCTCCCACTCCTAGCCCTATCTTATCCCATCATTACCATAAATCCTATCTGTGTCAGTGCAATGTAAAGCCAATTTTAATAAAAAAAGCAAGAAATTCTACAACCAAACCTTCAAAACTATTACATTTCTTGTTCCACTTGCAAGGCAAATGATCTGCTTTAGCCTCTTTGAAGACACGATTCCCACGCCCTGTTCCTCCGCTAGCTCTATTGTCTGTGTACATTTTGTACTGCTCAATACAAACCTCACCGTCTTTACACTAGAGTCCAGCGGTGATTCAGGTACTATACAAAATGTGAAGGTCATAAGTAGGAATGTTCTAATATAGTTCATTCAGTTTTGTTTTCAATCCGCAAATCTTCAGATAGTAAGTGGTGAGTCCAGTCTTATTCATCATGCTTAAAAATTATGTTAATCAGCCTGGATGTTAACAACTGTGGGTGGTCTCTGTGCCTTATGTATTTTGATAACGCCAGCTTCTTACACAGATATAGCTATACTTCTTCCCTCGACGCACAGCCCTCACCTCGGCTAGCAGCCCTTTTAAGAGCTACCATACAGTATGTTGAATTCAGTAGCAGTTTAGCCAGATTCCTTATTGATCAAATTACTTGATAAAGGATAGCCAGGTACATTGGCAATTTTATCCCAAAATTAACAACCATTACCGTACTGATTATGTTACAGTATATACAGTATGTTTGTCATAACTAACAGTTCGTAACTAGCTGCGAACTCCTTTGTTACAACAAAGAGTTCCAAACTGGCCATGAACTCCTTCCTTACTACAGTTCTGAACTGGCTATAAATTATTTTGTTAAAACAAACAGTTCTGAACTGGCTATAAACTACTTTGTTACAACAAACAGTTAGGAATTGGCTATGAACTCCTTCAAAATTATCTTAATGAGCATACATGAATCAGAATGCTTCCAGAACTGGTACTTAATAATAGTTTGTTAGAATTAGCAAATGGCATTTGTGAACTGTATCAACGCCATCTACGAATTGTTACAAAACATTTAACGATGGATGATGGAAGACCTCACTATTCCAATGAGAAGTACAGCATGTAGTCACACCATTTACTGGTTGAATCAAATGTGCATTATAGGACAAGCAGTCCCTGGTATTGAACGTGAACTGTTGGCACTGGCTCTGAAATGGTTCTGAATATAGTTAGAACAGCATTAATTCAGAACTCAGAGTTCAGAACCCATTCTGAATTTCTGTTTGGAACAGCTTATATACTACTGCGCATGAGCAGGCTATTCAGAATCATTTCGGTAGCATGTTGGAACAAATTTGCATGTATTATCACTAAGAATAGTAGCTGGGGTAGGCCTATATTAAATGTAGACAGCCTACAGTCGGCTGAAACACAGAATTATCTGCCGCTGATCTTTTGTGTTTAAATACGAACTGAAAAATAAAGGGGTCCGGTACACAATCCAGCTATCTCCAATTCGGGTCCCAGAAATTTGTTAACCTAAAGGGCGAATTCTACCATGTCCAAACAAGGAACTTAGATGCGAAAATTAAGAGTTTTTGCAATTTGTATGTAATTATTAAATGCCAATATGTGCCAAGGGCTGCGACTCTCTTGCCAGTGTATCCATGTTGATGACGTCACAGTTGACCCCGTCAACCTCTGGAAGGTCAGCCATGATGAAACTATGACGTCACGAGGCAACATCTGACATTTAAATTAGTGGCGTGACTAGCAGTGATTTTACACTCACAGGTCAAACTGTGATTGCTATTTTGAAGTAGCAGTGATTTTAACTGTGATTAACTGTGATCCAGCCAACGCCACCTAGGACACAAGGCCACTCGAAATATGACCATCATCACTCTGCGGCCTACAGGAGTACCAAGGAGTACGATGTCGTGCAGCATTCAGTACACCGGCGAACTCGCGCTAACGCTGAAAACAAATACTCATTTTCAGAATCATATTTTAAAACCATATATACATTACCTTTTTTCAAACAGTACGCCACCATACGAATCAACAAGGACTATTTTTTTTTATAATTGCTAGTTGATGTAGGCCTACCCGTGCTTCCCTACGGGATTTTCAGAAAGACTGAATTTGTGGTTTTCCTAACAGAACTCAACATAGGTCATTACAAAAACGTCAATAGGAATGTAGCGATTAAAAGCAACGTTATCATATAAAATACACGATCAAATGAAAAACTGTAGATTTCCTCACTTTTAACGAACATTACTACGGTGCCGATCTAACAGTCCAAAGTTCCAGAGCTGGAATGACCAGGCCTTAGATATTGGTGAAGACTCCTCTACGATTATTCCGTTAAATATACACACTGCTCATTCGAGTCAGTGCCTCAGAGTAGGGATTGAACAGCTCGAATGCTATGATGAACCAGTGTGTTGTACCAGTAGCACCAGAAAATTTATGAACCAGAGGAATAGCATGTCCCTCCAATATTCAGGTAGGCTGTTACACTCGGTACGACCGGGCGAATTGGCCGTGTGGTTAGGGGTGCGCAGCTGTGAGTTTACATCCGAGAGATAGTTGATTCGAACCCTACTATCGGCAGCCCTGAAGATGGTATTCCGTGGTTTCCCATTTTCACACCAGACAAATGCTGGAGCTGTACCTTAATTAAGGTCAAGAACGCTTCCTTCACACTCCTAGCTCTTTCATATCCCATCGTCGCCATAACACCTATATGTTTCGTTGCGACGTAAAACAAATTTTTAAAAGTACTCGGTACGCAGCAGCAATCCTATCTATCGGAGATGGGTGGCAAGAGAAGACACAAAGCACGTCACACCAAACAATGGTCAATGTAATGTTGTTGTTCATCAATTTTATGAGCTTTCTATATTGAAGCCCTTCACATTTAGTTTTTTCTTTTCGACTCTGGTATATTAGGGCGTCTTATAAAATTATTTATAGCGTAGACTGTAGTTCCTTATTCTCCGACTTTACATACCGATCTTCATTAAATTCTGTTTACCTATTTATCTCGTGACTCGGCTCTGATATGGTCTTAGAAACAAAAATCCAAATTCATGAATATATCAGTGAACATAGTCGGTAGGGTAACAATATATAAGACATACGTGATCGGAAATTTAACACTATATAGCTTTAGTTATGCAGTATTTATCGATAAGACCACTATTAACATAATATTTCAGAAATAAATTGTAGGCCTTTCCCTAAGTACCATATCCCTCAGAATGAGTAAAATTATTTATGGCCTAGATTATAGCGATTTATTCCCCGATTTTCCATACCGATTTTCATTAAGATAGGACCAACAATAAATATTTGAGAATTGAATTTTAGGCCTTCCGCTAAACTACCATTATTCTCAGCATGAATACATTCATTTATAGCTTAGATTGTAGCGACTTATTCCCCGACTTTTCTTACCGATTTCCATTAGGATACGTACGACCACTAATAACATAAATATTTGAGAATTAAATGTTAGGCCTTCCCTCAAACTACCATTTCACTCAGCGTGAATAAAATTATTTATGGCCTAGATTGTAGCTACTTATCCCCCGACTTTGCATACCGATTTTTAAAATCTCTTCAGCGGTTTTCTCGTGATGCGTGTATATACATGCAACTGCGACTTTGGTGTGGATCACAGTCGACCTTTGGGTGTCATGCTGTGATACAGACAGACATTACGGAAAATTGAAAAAGTGCATTTCCTTGCTACTGTGCACATGACTGATACAGAAATACCATCCTTTTAAAATTCTGAGCAATGTGCAGAAAAAAAACTCTCATAGATTTGAGGGTTAACCAGTTGTCCTTTATCAAAATCATTGGTATAATTATATTAGAATTATAGAGCTGCTCATTAATGAAGAAAATCAGGGAGTGAGGAGGAGGAAATGACTTCTTCTTCTCCTTCTTCTGACACTTTTCTCACACCTGTGGGGTCGTGGGTGCGAACTGTGTCGCACATGTGGGTTTGGCCCAGTTTTACGGCCGAATGCCCTTCCTGACGCCAACCTTATATGGAGGGATGTAATTTGCGTGTTTCTGTGGTGGTTGGTAGTGTAGCGTGTTGTGTGAATATAAAGAGGAAAGTGTTGGGACACACACAAACACCCAGTCACCGAGCCAGAAGAATTGTTTTTCTATTTGCTTTTCGTCGCACCGACACAGATAGGTCTTATGGCGACGATGGGACAGGAAAGGCCTAGGAGTGGGAAGGAAGCGGCCGTGGGCTTAATTGAGGTACAGTCCCAGCATTTGCCTGGTGTGAAAATGAAAAACCACGGAAATCCTTCTTCAGGGTTGCCGACAGTGGGGTTCGAACCTACGATCTCCCAGATACGAGAATAATTAATATGACGCGATTAAAATCCTCGACCGGCCGGGAATCGAACTCGGGACACCTCTGAACCGAAGGCCTCAACGCTGACCACTCAGCCAAGGAGTCGGACAGGAGGATCAAAAGACTATTCTGATAAAATGCCCAAAACTCACTCAGAGTTCGCCTGCTGCCACTTCTCTTGTTAGCAATACCACTAATTTTAGTACCGAATACTTATACTACTGTACAATAGTGTAAAAACAAAAACAGTAGGCAAAATATTATGCCTACAGCGTCACAAATCACAGATTAAAATACTAAGTCAACTCAACTGCTACCGTCACAATTGTTCACTTTTAGACCTACAACCACAAGCCACAACCCAATAAACAGAATGAGATAATGAGAAGACTAAAATAAATTGCAGGTTGGGAGGTTGTAAATCCCACAACATGACAATAGCTCCTTTCAAAAATGGGCAAGATGGCTTTCACGGCCGCAGATTCTATTCACTTTCCCTTCCTGTGACCGTATGACAATGTGGCAATAGGTGTTTACAATCACAGCACAGCCGCAACTGCGACTGTGGTGTGGGTCACCGTCAGACTTGGACTTATGAGTGTGATGCTGTGATTACTGATTAGATTAGTTGCTACTGCATTCTTAACTGCTAGTCTGCTAACTGCTACTGGCTGCTACTGTTGGCCTTGTTGCTCGTTTCACGCTGGTTGATCATGTTAGTTTATCGATTTCTCGCAGCGCAGCGCTGCCGGTACTCGGTTTTGGTCGTTGCTTACGCTATTATTAGAGTTTGTGATTTTTAGCATTTGCGATAAATGCGAAATATGCCGAAACTTCGTCAGTGTATGTGCCTTCATCTTATATGACCCGTACGGGTGGTTTTTTAGCGATTTCGAATTCGCGATAAAATGCGAAATTATACAATTTATGCGAAATAGATGCGAAACTCTCAGTTTTATACGAAATAAACATATATATTTTTTTAAACGATGCATTTTTCTCAAATATAAGATATAAATGTTATTTATTTCAGGAGAAATAATTATTACGGCGCCCATTGCGATCGTAAAGCGGTAACATGCTTTGACGGACACTTCCGTCTTGGTGCACGGAACATCTATAAGTTCATTATCGCAGTTAGCTGGTCGGAGAGATTTATACTCTTAGTTTTGCAGCCTAACCGATTGATGTCAGATGATACCTGAAGCTATTTTCTCTGTGTAAATAGTAACTCTAAGCTGAAATACGGAAAATAAAAAGCACCTCATTTTGCCGCTCGTTGTAAACAATCATGGCGGCAGCGAAGCGCGGTATGGATGAGTTTATTCGTAACTGGCTTGAAAATAGCGATGTTGAAAGTGGAAAAGATTCTCTGGAGAGTGAAAATACTTCTTCTTCAAATGACAGTGATGAAAAAGATTCCGATTTCAGTTCCGAGATGATAGTGCCAATTGAAACTACGTGACAAAACCAGAATGCAACAAGAGCGAGTGACAAGTCTAGTTTGCCTTCTTTTTTTTTTTGCTAGTTGCTTTACGTCGCACCGACACAGATAGGTCTTACGGCGACGATGGGACAGGAAAGGCCTAGGAATGGGAAGGAAGCTGCCGTGGCCTTAATTACGGTACAGTCCCAGCACTTGCCTGGTGTGAAAATGGGAAACCACGGAGAATCATCTTCAGGGCTGCCGACAGTGGGGTTCGAACCCACTATCTCCCGGATGCGAGCTCACAGCTGCGCGCTCCTAACCGCACGGCCAACTTGCCCGTTGAGAAGTCTAGTAAAATGATACTTGATCTTGTTGACAATAAGCCTCTTTCTGTAACATGTAAACCAGTTTTTGAAATTCACTATATAGTGAGGAGGGGGTTGGGTAATAATCCGAAAGAAATGGACTTACGGAATAAATTTCTAACCCCATAGTTCTGGGATCACGTTACTAATGAAACCAATGCCTATGCCTCTACATTTCTTGCTAATTTATATTTCCCTTGAAACCAGTAATACTTACGAACAAAAACATTGCTTTCCTGTTACTACAGACGAGCTAAAACCTCACTTTGCTTTGTGTATTCTTATGTAGCCTTGTGATTAATCAAATTTATGTTAAAGTGACAAAAAAATAAATAGTATGTATGGGAATATTTCCTTTCACAAGTAATGGCAGGCCAAAGGGTTAAATCATTCAATGTGTGGAATTTCTTTCACTGGCTAAAGAGCACTGCAAAGACCAGTCAATCAAACAGCAAATACACTTTCAAGCACCACGTTCATTCTCTTTGTGTGTTGACCCTTGATCTTAGTCGGTTATTCTTGACATTGGTGTTGAGTAGTAGTTCTGTTTAAAAGTACGGTAGCGATTTATTTTATTGTCTGTTAGCCATGGGTAGAAGCGAAGTGACGATCAAACAGCATGCCGAAAGTCACAAATCGGGATATTTTTATGTAAG
The DNA here is from genome assembly GCF_040414725.1 of Anabrus simplex. Lineage (NCBI taxonomy): Eukaryota > Metazoa > Arthropoda > Insecta > Orthoptera > Tettigoniidae > Anabrus > Anabrus simplex. The sequence goes on along the minus strand of NC_090277.1, from coordinate 25,943,573 downwards.
GATACAGATGGCCTATATTGATGTGCCGACTCTGCAATAAAGAACTTGAAGAAGAAAAAAATATTTTTCAGGCCTTCCTTTGCCTTGGCAGCACTTCTGTGCATTTGGGCCTCTACGAACAGTGTCGATGTAGAGTTTCTTTTAGCAAGTACAACATAATTGTAACTGATATGCGGTCTCAAATGAAGGACACCTTTTAAAGAATTGGCATGTTGTACTTAAATCATCAGTGAAATTCCTCTTCCTTGTAGGTGTGTTGTACTGTGATAAATAAATACGTTCAGAATAGTATTTTTCACTTTATAATTGTGTTTTTAAATTTGAAAATAAGCATATTCCTCTGTGTTCGTTAATACTTCTTGCAGTCTTATGTTGATGTTTGTCTGATTTTCCATAGTGAATTCAAAACTGCATGACGAGCAATGTGTGATTAAACAGTATGATTTTACTCCCAACTCTTGTGTGTGCAATTTAGCAAATTATGCCTATTTTTAACCAATTTGCTACAAAACGCTAAATTTGAGAAGTTTAGATGTTACAAAACGCTAAATTTGAAAATCAAAACGCTAAATCTCTGATTTTTAAATGCCATAAACCACGAACTCTAGCTATTATACAAGGCTGGGAAATGAGCCATGAGAAGTGGGGTCACGGAATTTAGTTTTCAGGTCTCCCGCTAGGATCGCCTTTCTTAGACACAAGTTTTAAATGTCTTCCTATGTTCAGCATGGATTTTGTGACAAGTGCTCGTGGAAATTCGCTAATATACAGCCAATTATGATACTTACGGAGAACCACGTGTTTTGAATGTTGCTCGTGATCCATTTTTGTTGTAGTGTAAATAATCCCGTCAATATGATATTAACGTGTCCTGTTGGCAAATTATTTATATCAGTATCCTGAGGTTATGAGTCGTCGTATTATGGACCCACAGTCAACACAAATTTATACATATTTACAAAGGTGTTTTAAAGTGTTTGGGAAAAATATAGTCAGTTTATACTCACGTAAAAGCTGTTACTTAAAATGTAGTATTTGTAATGGGTCTCCAGTTCAGAGTCACCATCACGGCCTAGCCTAACTTAAACACTTTTCTGTTCAAAGGTCTTCGGTCCAGATTTGGAATATTTTGGCACTGTGACGAAACATCCCTTGCAACATTGTCCAACAAAGTCTTGAGTAATTTCTGCAGCAACAATAGTGGCAATGTTTCTTTATTGCAGGTCATGCACATGAGTTCCCTTAAAGACCTGTTTTTCAGGTAGCGGGTACAGATCGGTAGATAGTGTTTTCTTTGGAGATAGTGCACTGCTTCAATAACGAAATCGTAACACATTTGTATCATAGCCTTAAAGAAAGCGTTAGGATACCTTAACCCCCCCCCCCCCGTCTTGAAAACGGATTAAGCATACTGCAGGACTATCAGTTGCAGGTAAGGATATTTTCTGTAGACAACTGTCACAGGTAGTTTCTTCTTCTGCTACATGTATCAAATATCCAGCTGTCATCGCCAGTGAAATTGATGACAGAGTAACTACAGATTCTGAAAACAGAAAAAAGTAATTATTACTGCTGAGTTAAGGATCAAATCATTTGTAAGCACTTTTAAAAACGTTTGTTAAATTAGCCTGTAGATGACCCGTTGGACAGTAATATGCAGACCTTTATAGTGTTCTCTCTGAATTTACACTTTTGTTTACAAAAAGCCTGAATGTGCTCAATCAAGAAATTTGCTTTTAAATCACCTTATTCAGCTAGTCCTGTAATTTCATTTAGTTGACTGTCAAGTCCATGTTTATTTTTTTTATTTTTGAGTTGATGCACTCTTTTAAAGAACACTGTGTGGCTGTGATTTTATATAATGGTTCACTGATAAGTACAGGTGGAGGGTCATTCTCTTCACCGGCTGTAGATGTGTTATATATTGGTGTTCTGTGGTTCCACATGAAGTTCAATTTTCTTGTAGGGTTTAGCTTCATTTCCCATTTCTAAAGCCTTCCTCTTAAGTGGTCTTCCTGTATGTGATTGTGTTTGTTTGTGTCCGGAAAAATCTAGAAATACAGATGGAATGACGTTCGGAAGTAGGATGTTTAGTGCTGTGCTCACACTGCAATCTGAGTCCTCAAAATGCCTACTGCAAACAGTGGAATGTACACTAGGTTTCCACAGAGGTCCCAGTCTATTTCCCTGACGAGGAATTGCCAAACACTATTTAGTTTTAAGTTTCTCGTCTTTCGAAAATCTATGAAATGAAATACCACACCCTTTGGAGATCTTTGATTTGCAATAAGGAACACTGCAGTACACCATGTTTTTTAAGTTTATCCGATGTTCATATTACGTAAATACGGTGATTAATTTCAATCACTCAATTATAATCACCTGCACTAGCACAAGAAAGCTCATAAAATACAAAAATACGCCTTGACACGCTCGTGAATATTTGAATGAGTACCTCACCCACGCAATTTCATGTCTAAGAAGAGCGCACCTAGCGGCAAAACGAGGCGTTTCGCTAGCCCAAGCGGGAACCGGTTTCACGACCAGCAAGGCCTTGTATTTCCAAGCCTTATATAATAGCGTAAGCAACGGTTTTGGTTATCTGCTACTGCTTTCTTAACTGCTAACTGCTACTGGCTGCTACTATTGGCCTTGATCTGCGTTTCACGTTGGTTGATCACGTTAGTTTATCGATTTCTCGCAGCGCAGCGCTGCCGGTACTTGATTAGGTTATCTGCTACTGCTTTCTTAACGGCTAACTGCTACTGGCTGCTACTATAGGGAGCGTGCACGGCCGCTCTTAGCGCCTCTAGCGGAAGAAATCGGTAATATTATGGTGATCTTGTCTTGAGCAGTCAGTCCAGGCTGTGTAACTGTGGGTGTGAAATTGTGGTAGTAGTAGTGTATCAAAATGCCTAAATCAAATAGGAACTGTTGTGCAGTGAACTGCCACAACACACAAAGAAACACGAATGGAAAAGGAATTACATTTCACACATTTCCTGGTCGTCCATGGGAATCGGGCAGATGCAGGAAGTGGATTTCGGCTGTGGGAAAGATAAAGTAAGTATACTAGGCTACCTTATTTCATTTGTGACGTAAATCACACATTTCAAACATACCAGGTATGCCAAGTCAAGAACACGTTCATTTAAGTACACTTTGAAATAGTACATTTCATTTAATTATGCATTGCAGCAGGTTCGTATGTTTACATTCATGTCCCTACATGTGCACGTGTCTTGACTACGCCGAATATTAATAATAATAATAATAATAATAATAATAATAATAATAATAATAATAATAATATTCTCAACAATACTACTAAACAGAGTAAAATCGACGCTGGACAGTCAATTGGGTGAATATCAAGGTGGATTTAGAGAAGGAAGATCTTACTCCGAACAGATTTTCAACCTGAAATCTATAATTCGACACAGATTAATAAACTCCAAAGACATAGTTGTAACATTTATTGACTTTAAAAAAGTTTTTGACTCTGTTGATAGGGAAACCCTAGATAAAGTAATGCGTGAATTTGGAGTTAAAACTAAATTGGCAAACCTAATTCGTGAAACACTTACAGACACTATCTCGAAAGTAAAATTTATGGGTGAAGTGTCTCGACCTTTCAAAATAAATACAGGTGTCAGGCAGGGCGATGGTCTATCTCCACTCCTTTTCAATTGTGTCATGGAGAAAACTGAAAGAATTTGGAATGAAAAACTGAGAGAATATAAAATTTTGCCACTCATGCTGGGGAAAAACAACAAAGGTGTTGCAATAAATTGCCTAGCATTTGCAGATGACTTTGCCATACTTTCAGAAAGCCTTACAGATGCAGCAATGCAAGTCAATCTCCTTGAAAAGACAGCCAACATGACAGGCTTGAGAATCTCTGCCGAGAAAACAAAATTTTTGACGAATATAAAGAGTGCCCCACAGTTTTTAATAACGGATATTGGTCAAATAGAAAAGGTAAAGAAATTCAAATATTTGGGCGAGAAAATTCGAAAATGGTTTAGAAAAATCTGCTGTAGAGGAGAGGATACAAAAGATGGAAAGAGCATACGGTATAACTAAGAATACTTACAACAAAAAGTGCTTATCAAGAAAACTTAAAATAAAGCACTACAACACAGTAGTGAAACCAGAATGCCTTTATGCCAGCGAATGTCTAGCACTGAACTAGAAGCTTGATAAATTAGAAATATTAGAAAGAAGAATTATAAGGAAAATATTAGGTTCTCTAAGAATTGCAGAGTTTTGGAAATTAAGAAGTAACAATGAAATTTACCAGAACGTAGAAAACATATCAGAAACAATAAGAAAAAGGAGATTGCTATTTCTTGGACACATTTACAGAATGGATGACAATAGACTAACTAAACGAATCTTCAAGTACCTTTGGGAAAAGAAATCCACTACCACCTGGATTCAAGAAGTCAAGAAAGACCTTGAAAGGAACAACATACGAGAAGAAGAATTATTGGAAAGAAAGATTTTTAGGAAGAAAGTCTTACAAATGGAAGGATTCCAAGGGAGGAAGGAAAGGAAAACAGGCACAAAGTGGACTGAAGACAGGAAAAAGAAACACAGTAAAACAATGAAAGAACACTGGAAGAAAAGGAAAGAACAACTAAGGAGGAACAACTGAAATTGTAACGTGGTCCTTAGAAGGCCGGAACGCAATAATAATAATAATAATAATAATAATAATAATAATAATAATAATAATAATAATAATAATAATAATAATAATAATAATAAATATTTTCATGCTTTTCAGTGCAGATGGAACTCCATCGGAACCAACCAAATGCTCCGTTATTTGCAGTGAACATTTTGTTGGAGGAAAGCCAAGTAATATTGAAAATCATCCATCATATATACCATCTGTGTTTCATGAGAGCTATAAGAAGAAACCGAAAAGAGAATGTGATATATCCCGGTTTTAAGAGCGAGTGAACGAATGAAATGCTCAAATATACATACGTCTTCTAATCAGGAAACTCATGAATTTATTTTTAAAAATGAGTGTGTGAAAAACTACACAAGTCGGTGCAAGAAGCATTTGAGATTGAAACAACGGCTTTCGAATTCACTAGTGTTTTAGTGGGAATGATGTAGGCACACAGCGCTACTCTAGCAGAGTACCTTCAAGTATTTCGGGAAAGGTGGATAAAAGTTGTGGTCCCAACACCCTCTGGACATATGCAGAGGATTTCATGGATACCAGAGCATAAAACGTGAGGCACAGTTGAAGGATTTAACAAGTGTTTCATTTGTAACATTCAGTTTTTTACTTTCTTTATTTGTTTCTAAAGTGTCCATAAATATAAGTAATAACGATGTTTGTTTACTCTTTTTAATGAAAATGAAATTGGACCTTTGTTTCGTTGGTAGTCATATTTGGTATACATCGGACTACTGCTGCGCGAATATTTTTTACTGCTCTCGGAGTAGTCAAGAAACTCACTTCTAATTTTATTTTCTGGCCTAGCAAACTATCTGTGCAAAATACTTTGCCTCGCGCTTTTAAAACATTTTATCCTGACGCACGAGTTATAATAGATTGCACAGAAATGAAATCAGAAACGCCAGTAAGAAGAGATGAGAGATGTTACATGTATTCTTCGTACAAGTCATGATATACATTTAAATTTTTATTAGCTGTGGCCCCAAATGGAACTATTGTTTTTGTTTCCCCTTGTTATGGTGGAAGAACTAGTGATACTTTTATTGTTAACAATTCAGGCTTGCTAAATCTTTTGAGTGAAGAGGACGTTATATTACCCGACAAAGGATTCCCAGGTTTTAAAACACAGTCAGCTCATTCTTTACTTGTTATGTCACCTTTTCTTCACAATGGGAGATTTACAGAAGATGAAGTTTTACAAACTCAGACTGTAGCAAGTGTGCGAATTCATGCTGAAAGATGCACACAGAGGGTGAAATTTTTCAAAATCTTGAAAAATATTCCGTATATCAGCGACATTGTTTACGTAGCTTGTGTGCTAGCAAATTTCTTGCCACCAATAATAAAGAACATAACCCACTGGTATAAATCTATCTTATCAGAACTTGACGTGTTATCTACTTATTCCAACTGAATTCCTGTTTATTCGCTTACCGGATGCTGCCTGTCAATAGCTTGTCAAAAGCACAGTCAATTTCACCGGAAATCTCACTCACGAAATTTGAGTTTTCACAGATTCATAGATATGAGGTAGTTACAATATTGTTATTAATTTCGCCCTGTGATAACTATATCAGGTTTAAATGTATTTTTATATGTACAGCATTACAACTTCCATAGCACTACATATTTATCTTGACGACAAGACCCAACGATATTTTTTGCCGTAACTATGAAGCAAGTCTTCCAGCGGAACGCACTCTCACCGTATTAATTCTCGGAACTATGCCAGAGCGCTCTGTTACTAGTACCGTGCACGCTTCCTATTGGCCTTGCTGTGCGTTTCACGCTGGTTGATCACGTTAGTTTAAGGATTTCTCGCAGCTCAGCGCTGCCGCCTGCGAAACATCACAATCGCAGTTAAGACCTGCTAGTCTGGCCAACCCGCTAGCAGGTTGAACTGTGATTTCACACCAGCAGTGATTTAATAGCAGGTTTGCAAATCACTTCCCATCACTGATTTAAATGTACATACGAACAAAACTACGCACCCCATGTGTTACAGCAGAAAATGAGCACAGCAAATCACAGAATGCATACCTATGATATAAATGTACCGGTTACAACTGTACATTCCGCATCCGAACGTTTATAACAGTATAAGGAAGGGTAAGGAAGGGAACACAATGCAAGTAGTAGGTAAGTAAAGTAAACTCGTGTCCTCATCCCGAGGTGGTGCAGCTCTTTTCAGGCACACCCCATTGGAGGTGAGCTGCATGTACCATTTCAACCACATACCAGCCCTCCTGCCATTCTTAAATTTCTGGCAGTACCGGGAATCGAACCCGGGCCCCCGAGGACGGCAGCTAATAACACTAAGCGTTACGCTACGGAGGCGGACAAGTAGTAGGTAAAATTTACCTTCCGCAGCCCAACAGGTATAACATTATACGGACGTGAAACGAATGTACATTGTACGTGGAATTCCTTTTAGAGGAGCAATGTAGGCCAATGGCCGCCCCGCCGCTTGGAAACAGTGTAAGGAAGGGAACACAATGCAAATAGCCTGCATAAACGCAATGCAAACAGCCGGCATATATCGTATATATATATATCGTAATATACATTTTCTTGGAATAAGTTTTACCATACGGTATACATTTTCTTGGAATAAGTTTTACCCAAATGTCCTAAGTTATACGTACCACTGCGGTTTAAGTGAAGGCCATCTGAGCGCAGATTCCTACCTCCTATCCACCCATTAGGATTTACAAATCTCACTCCCAGTTTCCCACATACCCACTCCATAGTCTCATTTAAATCCCCAATCACCTTCCAGTCAGTATCCCTCCTATCAGTCGATAGCAATCTTCGCTTCCTTAAACTCCACCCGTGCTGCATTTACCAGGTCCCACACATCCCCAAATGTTTTGATACTTACAACTGCTTGTCTTACGTTGTTAGTACCTCCTTTCCCTCCTCCTTCTCTTGTCACGTTGTCCCATACGACTTACGACTTCTATCCATGTAAAGTAGTTAGTTGGAGTTATGTGAATTATACCGGATTTGTATGTATACAGCCGAGGAACAACGCACTAGTTATAAATTTGTGAGTAGTGCTATTAGCTATTACTGGTTTACTTTTGAAGTGGTTGACTTGCTATTTCATGTAGTATTCATTTGTTTTCTATTGTGCTTCTCGGACCACGGCCGACTTGATGCGTCGCTCTAGCTAGCTCCTTACCGGCCTTGACAATCGGGTCCACGTACTGTAATCGGAGTAGTTACACAACTCGACACGTGGCGCTGGCGGCCGACCTATTTGCGGTAGAAATGCATACTTCTTTATGGAAAATATATTGACTTTGGTTGCCGATTTATCGTAATTTAGAGCTATGGAGAATATTACATGGGTTAATACTGTTAAAATGATTAATCTTAAAGGTTACTTTCGTTGATATTTGCCAAAATGATGTCGTGAAATGAAACTGCGCGGAGATGACTTAGTCCAGCTGACGTTCTGATATTGACTCTGATTGCCGATGTATCTTAATTTAGGGAATAAAATAGTATGTTACATTGACTAATATTGTTAAAATGATTAATCCTAAAGGCTACTTTCATTGATATGTGCCAAAACAACGTCGTGAAATGAAACTGCGGAGGATGGAGTAGCCAACTGACGTTCCTTAATTGTGAGGAATAATAGTAATCGTTTTTATTTTCATGGCATTTAGATACATAGCAGAACTTACCACAATGCTTTTGTCTTCTGATGTTAATATCGAGATTAAGAGTCATTGTTCAATTAGAGTTTTAAAATTCTTCACGCGCTGCTCTCAGGAAGGGGGCTGGACAAAACATAAGAGTCTTACTTTTTCCATATTCGTTGTATGCAGAACATAAATATTTTGACTCAAACATGTTTAAATGTTAATTTCAATATATATAGTTTCAGATTATATTTCATTCATACCTTTCACTAGAATATTAAATACCGGGCAAACTGGCCATGCTAAATTCAGAAAATAAATTTTACTTGAAATGCAGTAGGGTGGAACAAGTTGGCCGCGCGGCGTGGAGCTGTGAGCTTGCATCCGGGAGTTAGTGGGTTCGAACCCCACTGTCGGCAGCTCTGGAGACGGTTTTCCGTGGTTTCCCATTTTCACATCAGGCTGTACCTCAATTAAGGCCACGGCCGATTCCTTCCCACTGCAAGCCCTTTCCTATTCCACCGGCGTCATAAGACCTATCTGTGTCGGTGCGACGTAAAACAAATAGCGAAAGAAGAAGAATTTTAAATAAAAATTCAGTGAGAGAAAAGTATTTTGAGTAAATAAAATGTAAACTGTTCTCTGCTCGATGATGATGATGATGATGATGATGCTTGTTGTCTAAAGGGGCCTAACATCTAGGTCATCGGCCCCATTGCTCAGGTAACAACACTTCATACGCTGGCCTTACCGTCATAGCAATAGTGATTCTTACTTGTCAATGTTTAAATGTTAAAGTTCAGATTATCTTGAACAAAAATGTGTTGTGTTGCTGTCATATGGCAAATACGACACCGCCTAAAGGATTATTCTATGAAAGAAAATTCATGGGTAAAAATGATTAGCGGCCACTCACGGAGGCCCGGGTTCGATTCCTGGCCCTGCCACGAAATTTCAAAAGTGGTACGAAGGCTGGAACGGGGTCCACTCAGCCTTGGGAGGTCAACTGTGTAGAGGGTGGTATCGATTCCCACCTCAGACATCCTCGAAGTGGTTTCCCATAGTTTCCCACTTCTCCTCCAAGCAAATGCCGGGATGGTAACTAACTTAAGGCCACGGCTGATGCCTTCCCTCTTCCTTGGATATGCCTTCCAATCTTCCCATCCCCGAAACAAGGCCCCTGTTCAGCATAGAAGTTGCGGCCGCCTGGGCGAGGTACTGGTCATCCTTCCCAGTTGTATCCCCCGACCCGCAGTCTCACGCTCCACGATACTACCCTTGAGGTGGTAGAGGTGGGATCCCTCACTGAGTCCGAGAGAAAAGCCAACGCTGGAGGGGTAAACAGAGTAAGAAAAGAGAAAGAAAGAACGAAGGTAAATACCCGACATAGAAACGGAAAACTAAGACGTAGTTTTGTCCTGGTCTACAGAGAATTCGTAAAATGATAGTGTCCCTTTGCTTTTTTTTCCTGTTCGGAATACAAAAAAGGCACACAGCAATATTATATTCGAATATTTCCTAACACAGTTAAAGGAAAGCAAATCAACACACCATTAAAAACGAATTAGCACATAAATTAAAATCCTTGTTCAGGACGAAGTTACAGCGAGAAATCACTTTGTTCTTGTTTCCATAAAATTTCTGCTCGAAGTACGAAAAGGTGCACAAGAATGTCTCAAATTCCAAGATTTGTAAACAAAATTTTAAAAAATATAATCACCACACTACACAATAAAAAATAAACTCACTAGCGCATAACTATCAGATTTCATTATCAAGCCAACAAGAACCTCATTGCGAACACATTGCTAACATTTACGACAGCAAAACCAAAAAATAAAACTGGAAATGCGGCAATTTGCGGTATACAGCATCCTGTCAATGGGTAGTAGGCCAGCGCTCCAGCGGCATTATGGTGAAACTTTCTAATTACAGCTTTATGCTGGGCTTCACAAGCGATTGTCAAGGCCGGTATAAGGAGCGCAGCGAGGTATCCAGTCGGCCGCGCTCGGACATATTGCGGCAGATTGTGTAGGTTTTGTTCTGTGGATTGTGCTGTTTCTCTTCAGATTCTCTTTGTCAGGTAATTGCAGTTTCTTACGTTTTACCCTGTGTTTAAAACTTTGAACATATTGCTAATTAATTTGGAGTCTTCCACTTCTCCATAAGGAACGTAATAGAGTACGGAACGTAATAAGGAGGAAAGCTTTATTGTTTAATTAGGATTTAAACACACCAAGAACAGGCGCAGGTAATTTTGTTTTTCAGCCTACTGTAGGCTGATTACATTAAATATTACCCACATACCGGTATCGCTCATAGTGAGATTACATGCAAGTTTGTTCCAACAGATATTCAGAACTGGTTCTGTACTGTGAGTTCCGAATTCATGCTGTTCTAAGTATATTTAGAATCATTTCGGAGCCAATGCCAGCAGTTCTAATTCAATACCAGGGGCTGCGTTTTCTGTACATGCACATATAATTCAACTAGTTAGTGATGTGACTACAAACAGTACTTCTCATCTTAATAGTGAGGTCTTCCGTCATCCGTCATTAAAAGTTTTATTAACAATTCATAGATGGTGTTGATACGGTTCACAATTGCCATTTACCAATTCCAACAAACCATTATTAACAATCAGTTCTAGAAGCATTCTGATTCGCATATGCTCATTAAGACAATTATGAAGGAATTTCATACCCAGTTCAGAACTGTTGGAATGAAGTAGTTTATAGCCAGTTTGAAACTGTTTTTTGTAACGAAGGATCTCATAACAAGTTCGAAACTGTTTGTTGCAATAAAGTAGTTTATAGCCAGTTCGGAAGTATTTGTTGTTACAAAGTACTCATAGGTAGTCCGGAACTCTTTGTTTTAACAAAGTAGTATATAGCCAGTTTGGAATAGTTTGTTGTGACAAAGGAGCTCATAACCAGTTCGGAACTATTTGTTGTAACAAAGAAGTTCTTAGCCAGCTCAGTACAGATTGTTGTAACGAGGGAGCTCATAAGTAGTTCAGAATGGTTTGTTGTAATAAAGGAGTTCATAGCCAGTTAGGAACTGTTGTTTTTTTTTTTTTTTTTTTTTTTGCTAGTGGCTTTACGTCGTACCGACATAGATAGGTCTTATGGCGACGATGGGATGAGACAGGCCTAGGAGTAGAAAGGAAGTGGCCATGGCTTTAATTAAGGTAGAGCCCCAGCATTTGCCTGGTGTGAAAATGGGAAACCACAGGAAAGCATCTTCAGGGCTGCCAACAGCGGGATTCAAACTCACTATATTATGGATGCAAGCTCACAGCCGCGCGCCTCTAACCACATGGCAGACATACAGTGAATATTGCAACGTAATCAATAATGGTTTTAATACTTTGTATAAAGTTTCCAATGGGTATCTGGCTATCCTCTTATAAAATAATTTGTTTCATCAATAAGGAATCCAGCTAAGCTGCTACTGAATTCAACATATTGTGTGGTAGCTCTTAAAGGCGCTGCTGGCCCAGGTGAGGATTGTGTGTTGAGAGAACAAGTAAGCTTATTAAAATACAAAAAGCACAGGGTTTACACACAATTGTCATTAATAGCAATAATGATTTACATAATTTATAAGTGTGATGAATAAGACTAGGCTCTCCATTTACTGTCCGAATGTTTGTGGATTGAAAACAAAAACTGTATGAACTATATCAGAACATACCTAATAGTGACTTTGAAATATATATTGTAACTGAATCACTTCTGGACTCTAGTCTAAAGACAGTGAGGTTTATATGGAGCAATACAGAATTTTCATAGCCTATAAAGCTAGCAGAGGGACAGGGACAGTGGTTAGAAGCAGATCATTTGGCCTGCAAGTTGAGCAAGAAATGAATAATTTTGAAGATTAGGTTGTAGAATTTCTTTTTTTTTTTCTTGTTACTATTGGCTTTACATCATACTGACACAGATAGGATGTATGGTAATGATGGGATAGGAAAGGGCTAGGAGTGGGTAGGAAGTGGCCATGGCAGCCCTAAAGACAGTTTACTGTGCTTACCCATTTGCACACCATCTTACTCAAGGCCAAGGTCACTTCCTTCCCACTCTTAGTCATAACGCCTGAAGTCCTATCTGTGCCAGTGTGGTGTAAAACAAACTGTAAATAAAAAAGTCATTTGTTGTATAGAGGACAAGATATAACGAACAAACTAGAGTACATCTTCAGTGTAGCACAGGATAGGATTGTATGGGATGTACATCAAACAAATCATTAGAATCTCAGTGTAGTGGGTGTTACGTAAGTTCCATAGTCACAGGCTTTTCACAAGGGGTGTGCAAATTAATCCCAATCTGTGTGTGTGGGATGTTTCTTCAGTGAAATTGTTTACCTCTGGATTCAGTTTCCAGGTAAATCTGAAGGTCCTGTGCACAATATCAACAGTCACCTAAAACTGCAGGTTTGCCTACAAAACAGCAATAATAGTGCTGGTTGCTAATGTTTCAGTACAAGGTCTTTGGAAGTAATCTACATCCCAAAACCGTCTATACCATCTAATACTATATAAAATGGACTTGGAAGTAAAAATCACAGAGGAACCAATCAGCTTTGAGGAAACATCAAATACTTCATGCGTAAGTATCATTCCTGATAAATTAATAGTGATTACAATTAAACCCTTAGCTGTCACTTGAGTTTGACTGGTTACATAATTCTACTTTTTATTTGTTGATCAGGAAATATGTGAGTATCTTGCTGTCTATTGTTAAGACATATATATATTTGTATGCGGATCTCAAATCGACTAGATATATTTTAAATTATAACATAAATGCAGAATTTACAAGTATGCATCTTTCATTTTGCACAACATGTCTGAAAGCTGAATTCATTCATTAGGTTTTGAGGGAGAAGTGGGTTTCTCTTCATCTCCCTTTGCTTTGTAACTCTTGTCAGGAAAAATGGCAGTCGGGAGTGGCTCAGGTTGTGGAGGGCTTGCCTTCTGGCTTCAAGTAGTCATATAAAATCCTTTATCACTCTGATGATATTAAAGGTGATCAAATACATCAACCTCTTTCGGGAACAATTTCTGTCATCTTAGTGTTTTGAAATCCATAAAGCTAGTTTGCATGACATGGAATTAATAATGATAACAACTTATAAGTTACCGTACAAATTTCATTCATATCTGTATTGACAATTGATCACTATCAAAGGGTAAATAGTGATAACATTATATTAGTATTATTAAGGATAGATATGCCTCCGCTCCCTCTTGGCAGCCAATCTGGTGTTAGTGTCAGTGCTGAGTGCACATAAATTACTAGAAACATGGGGCATTCACTTCCCACTGAATAAAAACAATACATCATTACATCTGATGGAAAGGCCACTTATTCAGGTTGTGAATGTCCCTTTCAAAGCTATACATAAACTATTTACCGCGTGAGTTAGCCATGCGGTTAGAGGTGCACGTGCACAGCCATGAGCTTGCATCTGGGAGACAATGGGTTCGAATCCCACTGTCGGCAGCCCTGAAGATGGTTTTCCGTGGTTTCTCGTTTTCACTGCAGGCAAATGATGGGGCTGTACGTTAATTAAGGCCACAGCCGCTTTCTTCCCACTCCCAGGCCTTTCCTATCCCATCCTCGCCATAAGACATATCTGTGTCCGTGTGACATAAAGCAAATGTTGAGAAGAAATATATATATATATATATAAATTGTTACTCATGTGTTCTGTTCAACAAAGCATAATTTGTAGATCAAATGGGTCTACTATACAGACAGTGAGTATCAGCTCCAGGATCAAGTCCAGACTCGAGAATACTTGGTTATTATAAGGACATTGGCCTAGTCCAACATGAGTCACAACCGTTTTAATGAACGCCTACAGGGGGGGAATGCACATGTAGAATACACCTGCGGTATCCCCTTCCTGTCTTAAGAGGTGACTAAAAGGGGCCCAAGGGGCTCTCAACTTGGGAGGATGGGTTGGCGACCATGGGGCCTTTAGCTGAGATCTGGGATTGCTTCCACTTACTCGTGCCAGGCTCCTCACTTTCATCTATCCTGTCCGACCTCCCGTGGACAGCTCTTGTTCTTTTCTGACCCTGACGTTATTAGAGCATTCGAGGCCTAGGGAGTCTTTCATTTTCACAGTCTTCGTGGCCCTTGCCTTTCTTCGTCCATTACTTCATTTTTC